>NC_090655.1:185052764-185685264 GCF_040937935.1 Hyperolius riggenbachi
CGACACTCTGCCGAGTGTCGCCGGGCTACCGCCGGCCAGCCATTCCGAAGCAGGGACTAGGAGAGGAGCCAGGATGCCGTCCTGGGACCTCCCGACTAGCACTGGGCTGGAGAAAGCCCCGGGTGAGTACTATTTTCATTTTTAAGTTGAGCTCAGAGTCCCCTTAAGACCACACCCTCTACATAATAAAATTAACCGTTTCGGTTAAACCTTTCTCTCTTATTATTACTATTAGAAATATTTGTATTATTTTTTTAAGTTCAAGGCGAAAGAGTAACATTGTAGCAAAACCTCATCTTTATTTAAAAACAAATATCATCACCATAAATTGTGATGGGTACATAATTTAAATTTTGTGATAAGAACTAGCCCATTACATTTTCTGCTTTTTATGTACAGTAACACTGTTATTTTAAAACTGAAAAAAATACATTTACCTATTATAGTTTTTTACTTTTTTGCTTTAAAAAGCATAAAAAACGAAATCATTTTTTGGGAAAAAAACTTCTCAAAGAAAGACTAGTTTGTTCTGAAAATAACAGTATATGTATCTCTTAGTAGTCTTAGAGACACTGAAGCGAGAAAAAAAAATTATGATATAATGATTTGTATGTATAGTACAGCTAAGAAATAAAACATTAGGAGCAGAGACATACAGTAAGTCTAATATGGTTTCCAGTACAGGAAGAGTTAAGACACTAGTTGTTATCTATGCAAAACAAGCCATTCAGCTCCACGACTTTCAAAGTCACAGAGAGCTCTGTTATCTGAAGTTTATTATTTCAGCTTTTTATTCTGCAGAGAACAGTTCAGGACAGGTCAAAAGTTCACAGCATGCTCTGTAAAAATCATTTAGAATGCTGAGTAGTGGGGAAACTGCAAATATTAGAGAATGATGCAATGTTATAAAAAAACACTATATAACTGAAAATAAAGTTATGAGGATATTGTCTTTGCTTCTAATATTCTAGTAATAATCCGTACTGCACAACCAATTCATTATATCATAATTTTTTTTTCGCTTCAGTGTCTCTTTAAGTAGTGGTAAAGTTATTGCTGATTGAATAAGGACACCTCTAAAATGTAAACCTCTGGTCCTTAACCACTTGCCGACCGCACGATGCCAAAGTGCCATGCCCAGGACCACGTAACGCCAATTGGCGTCGGGTCCTGGGACTCTTCCTGGCCGGGGATCGCGCGCTGTGATGCACGCGCATCCACCGGCAATAGGCTCCACCCACCCACAACGTTAACCTTCCGGCTGTTTGGACGTGCTGGCGGGTTGTTAACCCTTCGATTGCCGCGTTAGCCTGTATAATACGCTTTGTATACATTATAAAGCATATTATACGCTTCTGTCTCCTGCCCTGGTGGTCCCAGTGATCGAGGGACCACCAGGGCAGGCTGAAGCCCTCCCTGTCTGATCTGCCCCCCCCCCTGCCCCCTGATCGCCCACAGCACCCCCCAGACCCCTGTTTGCACCCAATCACCCCCCTAATCACCCATCAATCACTCCCTGTCACTATCTGTCAACGCTATTTTTTAGATTAGGTCCTAAACTGCCCCCCTGGGGGCTCCTGATCACCCCCCCCACCCTCAAATCCTCCCCAGACCCCCCCCCCCCCCTGTGTACTGCATACATCTATTCTCCCCTGTAATCACCTATCAATCGCCTGTCAATCACAAATCAATCACCCCCTGTCACTGCCACCCATCAGCTCAGACCCTAACCTGCCCCTTGTGGGCACCTGATCACCCGCCTACACCCTCAGATTGCCCGCAGACCCACCCTCAGATCACCTCCGCAAGTGCATTGTTTACATCTGCTCTCCCCTCTGATCACCCATCAATCACCCATCAAACACCCGGTCACCACCTGTCACTGCTACCCATCAGATCAGACCCTAATCTGCCCCTTGCGGGCACCCAATCACCCGCCACACCCTCAAGTAGCCACAGCATGACACAGCATGATGCAGAGCTTGCCTGGAGGGTCTGTGGGAAAAAATCTGTCTTGTCTCTCCCCATTGTTAAAATGACTGCATGTGCAGATAAGGTGTTAAACAAGTGGAAAAATGTTGACAGTCCCTACACTCCAGGAGGGCTGCTTTCTGACTTGTGATAGACTGGCAGGGACAGGAGTCCTATTACAGGCAAGTAGCCTCTGTGTAATGTAGGGCTGCAATACAGATAAGCTCTCTGCTCCATCTCAGGCTATTCTCAATTTCTCCACTCCGCCTCTCTCTGGGCTAGTGCACGACAAAATCGCAATAGCAATCGCTAGCAATTTGCGAATGCGACTTTGTGAAGCGATTTTTGAAAGAATCGCTCCAAAAAATTTGAAAAAATCCCAACACTGCTGTGGGAACACGGTCATAGGGGAACAATAGCCCAGCACTTTTCAAATTGCTGTCGATTTGAAAAGCGCTCAGAAGCACTCTTGGTGTGCACCAGCCTCCTTCATTCACCTTTGTTTCCCTCTTTCCCTAGTGGTGTACATGTGAGAAGTGGATTGAAAATCATACATCATTCCAAACATTTTTTACAAATAAATAACTGTGGGGTGTGCGTAATTATTCGGCCCCCTGAGTCAATACTTTGTAGAACCATCTTTTGCTGCAATTACAGCTGCCAGTCTTTCAGGGTATGTCTCTACCAGCTTTGCACATCTAGAGACTGAAATCCTTGCTTATTGTTCTTTGCAAAACAGCTCCAGCTCAGTCAGATTAGATGGACAGCGTTTGTGAACAGCATTTTTCAGATCTTGCCACAGATTCTCGATTGGATTAAGGCCCGGTTCACATTAGCGGTTGCTATCCGGAATCGCCGTGCCGGAGCCGTGCCGGAGCCGGACCGCATGCGGACCGGAGGAAACGGACGCACGGCATAGCAATGAAAGTCTATGCGACCGTTCACATGCGTCCGTTTCGTCCGGACCGGAGCCGGACTCCGGCGTCCGTTCCAACATGCGCTATTTTTTGGTCCGGCTGGTCCGGCTGACGTATCCGGACCGGAGCCGGAATGTTGCATCCGGCCAATGGAAACCAATGAGAACCGGAGAGCGCACAACACACTGGCTATAAAAACCGGATGTTATACCACACTTCCTATGCTACCACACTTCCTATGCTGACTCTATGGTATGGTGGCCATTTTGGATGGGGACCACATGGCACCAGCGTTCACAGAGTGGAGCAGCAGTGACTTCATGCTGGAGCTCTTTGGCAGCAACATGTCTGACGATATGTCTGATAACGAGGGGGTGAGGCCCTACACATCAGAAGACCTCATCCTACAGGTGCAGCAGGTACCAGCCCTGTGGGACAAGGGGGATGCGGACCACAGCAACATCAAAAAATGCAGAGGCCTGTGGAAAAAAATTGCCAAGCTGTATGTGGAGGACTTTGAGAACTTGAGCAAGAGACAGCAAGGCACAGAGGGTATGTTGACTAGAAGTTTTTGGGGGGGCTTGTGGTTAGCTTGTGATGTATTCCACTTTTGCTATGGATTTGTGTCACCCACGTGTTGCCCACCCACCTGTTCCCCACCCACCTGTACCCCACCTGTGATGTATCCCACCCACCTGTGATGTATCCCACCCACCTGTACCCCACCTGTGATGTATCCCACCCACCTGTGATGTATCCCACCCACCTGTGATGTATCCCACCCACCTGTACCCCACCTGTGATGTATCCCACCCACCTGTACCCCACCTGTGATGTATCCCACCCACCTGTACCCCACCTGTGATGTATCCCACCCACCTGTACCCCACCTGTGATGTATCCCACCCACCTGTGATGTATCCCACCCACCTGTACCCCACCTGTGATGTATCCCACCCACCTGTGATGTATCCCACCCACCTGTGATGTATCCCACCCACCTGTACCCCACCTGTGATGTATCCCACCCACCTGTACCCCACCTGTGATGTATCCCACCCACCTGTGATGTATCCCACCCACCTGTACCCCACCTGTGATGTATCCCACCCACCTGTACCCCACCTGTGATGTATCCCACCCACCTGTACCCCACCTGTGATGTATCCCACCCACCTGTGATGTATCCCACCCACCTGTACCCCACCTGTGATGTATCCCACCCACCTGTGATGTATCCCACCCACCTGTACCCCACCTGTGATGTATCCCACCCACCTGCGATGTCTTCCACCCACCTGCGATGTACCCCACCTGTGCACATAAAACATAAACAATGACCAATTATTAAACATCAATTTATTGTAAAAAAATTAAGACATTTAAAATCACTTAAAAACTTGAAACTCCAAAATAAACACATTTCAACAAAACATATTAAAAACCAAACATTCACCCTCGTCCTGGTGGTGTGGTAAAATAAAGTCTCAGTTGGTCCCTGTTCCGCAGTGACACTACCCTTGGCCTGGTTGCATACCTCCGCAGGGGCATTAGTGGAAAAACATTCGGGGGTTCCGGAGTCTCTCTTTCCTCCTGCCGCACAAAGTTGTGGAGGATGCATGCTGCCTTCACCACGACAACTGCGTTGCCCGGTTTCAGCAGCATGGGCGTGTGGAACACCCTCCACTTTGACACCAGGATCCCAAATGTGCACTCCACCATTCTCCTTGCACGGCTCAACCGAGCATTGAAGTGTAGCTGGCTGGCATCAAGTCCCCTGTCTGGGTACGGACGCATTACATGGTCGGACAGGGCGAAGGCCTCGTCCCCCACAAACACATAGGGGTAGGCCGGTGCCCTTGTCTCAGGCCAGGGTCTGTCACGGGGGAGACGCAGTCTGCCTTCCTCCATCAGCCGGCAAAGGGTCGTACGCTGGAAAATTCCAGAGTCATTGGAACTACCGTACGACCCCACGTCCACGTACACAAACTTGTAGTCCGCATCTGCCACTGCCATTAGAACAATGCTAAAGTATTTTTTATAGTTGAAATAATGGCTGCCACTCCCCACGGGTTTCTCGGTCCAGAAGCCCTGGGCGATCTCCTCCCATTTCGTGGTGTCTGGCACAGGCATGTATCTGGCCCTCAGTCGCGTCCAAAGGATCCTCGAAGTCCTCACGACGATGCCTGCCACCGTGCTCTTCCCAATATGAAATGTGACATGTAGCGATGTATATGTTTGTCCAGTTGCGATGTACCTACAAGAGAAATAATCGAAATCATTTTTTCATGTCGTTACAGGAGAAAGGTTCAAGACAAGGTGGCGCAATATACGTGATGCATACGTGAAATGGCTACGGAAGAAAAAACTTGCCGAACGAAGTGGCAGTGGCGGGGGAAAGCGACAAAAAGACTACCAATTTGCCAAGCAATTGTCTTTCATCAATGCAAGCCTGGAACCTAGACTGTAAGTACCACTACTGTGGGCAGGAACTGAGAGCTCATTTTTTAGCAGACAACTACCATGACTTCGGCCATGTATTGCTATAAACTGGCCTCAATTCCCATGGCTAGCGAACTTTTCTCACAAGCTTTATCAAATGTTTGGTAGAAACGGTTGATAAAGTGTTTGCTAGTGTTTGCTAGCTCTGTGAATTGACGCCACATGCTGTTTGGCACACCAATAAATATTGTTTTTATCTACAGGACTGAAGACAATTTGGAGCAAGAGGAACCGACCCAGGAGGCACGGTTCAGCAGTGAGGAGAGCTTGGTGGATGATGACGTCGCCGATGTAACCTATTTCCCCGAGGAGAGGAGTAGGAGGAGGGAGTCCTTAGCTATCCCAGCTCTCTCCGTTGATGATGACTTGGTAGAAGAGAGCTTGGATGTTGAGGTTGCAGGACCGAGTGTGGAAGAAGCTGCACCTCCACAATCGACCGCTATGGAAGCTCCAGGGGAACAAGAACAAAGTGAGGAGCACCAAGAGACTGCAGCACAACCAGCGCGCAGGGCAACCCCGACACAGGCCAGAGGACGGGAAGATGCTGCCACACCACCAGTGAGGACCACCACACCAGTGAGGCGTCGAGGTACCCTCCCCCCAACAAGGAGAGAGACAGAGTCCGAGATGTCCGGGGCTGTCTCCGGACTTCTAGGGATTCTTCAGAGCCACCAAACTCTCATAACCCGGCAGTTGCAAGATGAGGACAGGGGCCATATCATGGAGCAGTACAAGTCCCACATCACTTCACTGCAATGTGAGCTCGACGCTGTACATGGGCACTACAGGGACGAGCTTAAAATGATGCATGAGATGCACAGAGGAGAAATCGACCAACTGCGTGCGCAGCATCATCAGTCGGTGGGCCAGCTGCAGAACATGATGCAGCAAATGCATCAACAAAGCAAGGAACTACTGAAATTGCAGGCACACCCGTGTTTTCACACTGTGATGTCTCTAATACCATATTTGGAAAAGGTGCCTTCCCAAAACATGATGGCGTGCCATTCCACTTTGCTGGAGGTGATCAAACAACACATGGACACGCCATTATTGCAACCACCAATTTTAAGACCCCCACAACCAACAGCGGTGCCCACCTGGCAATCATCACAGATGTACACCGGCTACAGAGGCAGTCAATATGGGCCACCGCTGTCAGGGTCCAGCTCATCCACGACCAGCACCCAAGAGAGTCCAGATTTCCAGGCAGCAACTCCCACCTTTTCTAGTAGTGGTGCCGATCAAATTTGAAAAAAAAAGTCAAATTGTTCCTGGACATGCTCCTCTGAATACCTCCGATCCTCGGAGGAAGGATACCATCCCAGGGCTTTTTAGCCCAACCTTTTCCCTGCCCCATCTCCTTCAACCAAGGTTCAGAGGTGTTCAGATGACCATGTCAGGGAACTTTTGTTTTTGCTGGACTTGAACTTTAGGGCCTGGTGTCCCCGAAAGACACTACCTGGGTCACAACCTTGTGCCTGTTGCACTGCACCTGTAATCCTGCAACTGTGCCTTTGATTCCTCTTGTTACTTTGTTGTTCCTAATCACTTGCACAAGACCCTTGGAGCCATGGGTGAAGGACACCTTCACTGGTCGGTGAGAGGCCTAGCCTTTTCACTGACCTGTGACCTTCATCCATGGCTCAGAGGGTCATGTGCCAGTGGTTAGGTTTTTAAAGCACTTCAATTTTAGGGCCTGGTGTCCCCGAAAGACACTACCTGGGTCACAACCTTGTGCCTGTTGCACTGCACCTGTAGTCCTGCACCTGTGCCTTTGATTCCTCTTGTTCCTTACTTTGTTGTTCCTAATCACTTGCACAAGACCCTTGGAGCCATGGGTGAAGGACACCTTCACTGGTCGGTGAGAGGCCTAGCCTTTTCACTGACCTGTGACCTTCATCCATGGCTCAGAGGGTCATGTGCCAGTGGTTAGGTTTTTAAAGCACTTCAATTTTAGGGCCTGGTGTCCCCGAAAGACACTACCTGGGTCACAACCTTGTGCCTGTTGCACTGCACCTGTAGTCATGCACCTCTGCCATCGGTTCCTCTTGCTCCTCACTTTGTTCTTGTTCCTAACCACTTGCACAAGACCCTTGGAGCCATGGATGAAGGACACCTTGACTGGTCGGTGAGAGGCCTAGCCTTTTCACTGACCTGTGTCCTTCATCCATGGCTCAGAGGGTCCTGTGCCAGTGGTTAGGTTTTAGAAGCACTAAAAATTTAGGGCCTGGTGTCCCTGAAAGACACTACCTGTAGTCCTGCTCCTCTGCCATCAGTTCCTCTTGCTCCTCACTTTGTTCTTGTTCCTAATCACTTGCACAAGACCCTTGAAACCATGGATGAAGGACACCTACACTGGTCGGTGAGAGGCCTAGCCTTTTCACTGACCTGTGTCCTTCATCCATGGCTCAGAGGGTCATGTGCCAGTGGTTAGGTTTTTGAAGCACTAAAAATTTAGGGCCTGGTGTCCCCGAAAGACACTACCTGTAGTCCTGCTCCTCTGCCATCGGTTCCTCTTGCTCCTCACTTTGTTCTTGTTCCTAATCACTTGCACAAGACCCTTGAAACCATGGATGAAGGACACCTACACTGGTCGGTGAGAGGCCTAGCCTTTTCACTGACCTGTGTCCTTCATCCATGGCTCAGAGGGTCATGTGCCAGTGGTTAGGTTTTTAAAGCACTTCAATTTATTAGGGCCTGGTGTCCCCGAAAGACACTACCTGGGTCACAACCTTGTGCCTGTTGCACTGCACCTGTAGTCATGCACCTCTGCCATCGGTTCCTCTTGCTCCTCACTTTGTTCTTGTTCCTAACCACTTGCACAAGACCCTTGGAGCCATGGATGAAGGACACCTTGACTGGTCGGTGAGAGGCCTAGCCTTTTCACTGACCTGTGTCCTTCATCCATGGCTCAGAGGGTCCTGTGCCAGTGGTTAGGTTTTAGAAGCACTAAAAATTTAGGGCCTGGTGTCCCTGAAAGACACTACCTGTAGTCCTGCTCCTCTGCCATCGGTTCCTCTTGCTCCTCACTTTGTTCTTGTTCCTAACCACTTGCACAAGACCCTTGGAGCCATGGGTGAAGGACACCTTCACTGGTCGGTGAGAGGCCTAGCCTTTTCACTGACCTGTGTCCTTCATCCATGGCTCAGAGGGTCATGTGCCAGTGGTTAGGTTTTTGAAGCACTAAAAATTTAGGGCCTGGTGTCCCCGAAAGACACTACCTGTAGTCCTGCTCTTCTGCCATCGGTTCCTCTTGCTCCTCACTTTGTTCTTGTTCCTAATCACTTGCACAAGACCCTTGAAACCATGGATGAAGGACACCTACACTGGTCGGTGAGAGGCCTAGCCTTTTCACTGACCTGTGTCCTTCATCCATGGCTCAGAGGGTCATGTGCCAGTGGTTAGGTTTTTAAAGCACTTCAATTTATTAGGGCCTGGTGTCCCCGAAAGACACTTGGGCAGCTATGCCCTGCAACTCTTCCAGCACAAAGTTGGTGGTTGGTGTTCCTTAAAACTGACCGGGCTATACCATAGATATGTTATTTTTTGTCTTCCAAGTTAGAAGAATGTTTCCATGTTGGAAAGTGGTTGTTTTTGCAATAAAAACATTTGTTTTTACATACCTCAGTGTGATGAGTAGTTGTTCTTGTGGTGTGACTGCTCTCCTGAACGTGGTATCCTTCTTCCTAAGGTCATCCTTCACCATCTCCAAAAGGGTATCAAACCTGTCAGGAGATGGAAAGGAAGAAGCTGTAAAGTATGTTGTGGGACAAGGTGTTGGGTGGAGGATGGGGGAGGTGTGTTTACAGAGGTTTGAGAGTGTTGTGGAGGGTGGGGGTGTAGTGTATAGCTAGGTATACAGGGATGTGGGGGTCAGGGTGGTGTGTTTAGCTAGGTATACAGGGATGAGGTGTTGTGGGGGTGAGGGTGGGGTGTTTAGGAATGGTGGGGGTTGGTGTATTTAGGCCTAGATACTTACAGGGGAATAGACATCCGAGTGTAGCTGTAGAACTTCTGTGGGTGTCGTCTGAGATCCCGGTAGAGGGCCTGGAACTCTCCCTTCCTCTGCCTCCTGGCTAGTAGAGGGTGCACCCACCATCTCCTGCGAGGAGCACGCCTTCTTCCCACATAGTAGTAGGTAAACAACAGGAAGGAGAGAATTCCCAGGTAATAAGCGTAAAAAATGACTGGATCCATGGTCCCAACTGCTGTCTCTGTATCCAAGGATGGTCTCCACACATCCAGCTGTCTCCAACAATGACCCCAGAGCTTCTGCTGACCTCCCAGAACCCCAGGTATTTATACAGGTTGTTATCTCTTTAAGAATCCGGAACCGGACCGCAACCGTGTTCATACCGCACGGAAACCGTATGCAACCGGACCGGATCCGGACCGGATCCGGACAGGAACCGTACGGTTCAGGTCCGATCCGGCTCCGGTGCGGTCCGGACATCCGGTGCGGTTTTTGCAAAACCGCAAGTGTGAACGGGGCCTTAGATCTGGACTTTGACTGGGCCATTCTAACACATAGATATGTTTTGTTTTAAACCATTCCATTGTTGCCCTGGCTTTATGTTTAGGGTCATTGTCCTGCTGGAAGGTGAACCTCCGCCCCAGTCTCAAGTCTTTTGCAGGCTCCAAGAGGTTTTCTTCCAAATTTGCCCTGTATTAGGCTCCATCCATCTTCCCATCAACTCTGACCAGCTTCCCTGCCCCTGCTGAAGAGATTTGACAGTGGGGGATGGTGTGTTCAGAGTGATGTGCAGTGTTAGTTTTCTGCCACACATAGCGTTTTGCATTTTGGCCAAAAAGTTCCATTTTGGTCTCATCTGACCAGAGCACCTTCTTCCACACGGTTGCTGTGTCCCCCACATGGCTTGTGGCAAATAGAGTTGGGCCGAACCTCCGATTTTCGGTTCGCGAACCGGGTTCGCGAACTTTCGCGAAAGGTTCGGTTCGCGTTAAAGTTCGCGAACCGCAATAGACTTCAATGGGGATGCGAACTTTGAAAAAAAAATAATTATGCTGGCCACAAAAGTGATGGAAAAGATGTTTCAAGGGGTCTAACACCTGGAGGGGGGGATGGCGGAGTGGGATACATGCCAAAAGTCCCCGGGAAAAATCTGGATTTGACGCAAAGCAGCGTTTTAAGGGCAGAAATCACATTGAATGCTAAATGACAGGCCTAAAGTGCTTTCAAACATCTTGCATGTGTTTACATCAATCAGGTAGTGTAATTAAGGTACTGCTTCACACTGACACACCAAACTCATCGTGTAACGCACCGCAAACAGCTGATGCGGTGGGTTCACTGAACAGAACAGGTATGCAGTGGCGGGTTCACTAAACAGAACAGGTATACAGTGGCGGTTCACTAAACAGAACAGGTATGCAGTGGCGGGTCCACTGAACAGAACAGGTATGCAGTGGTGGGTTCACAGCACAGGTATGCAGTGGTGGGTTCACAGCACAGGTATGCAGTGGTGGGTTCAATGAACAGGTATACAGTGGCGGGTCCACTGAACAGAACAGGTATGCAGTGGTGGGTTCACAGCACAGGTATGCAGTGGTGGGTTCACAGCACAGGTATGCAGTGGTGGGTTCACAGCACAGGTATGCAGTGGTGGGTTCAATGAACAGGTATACAGTGGCGGGTCCACTGAACAGAACAGGTATGCAGTGGTGGGTTCACAGCACAGGTATGCAGTGGTGGGTTCACAGCACAGGTATGCAGTGGTGGGTTCACAGAACAGGTATGCAGCCAGACAGGAACAAGCTAAGCCTAACTAATCTTTCCCTGAGAGACAGTCTGCAGCAGCTCGCCCTACTCTGACTAATGCAGGCACACGAGTGGCCGTAATGGCCGCCGCTGCCTGCCTTATATAAGGGGGGGTGGGGCTCCAGGGGCTAGTGTAGCCTAATTGGCTACACTGGGCCTGCTGACTGTGATGTAGAGGGTCAAAGTTGACCCTCCATGTGCATTATGGGGCGAACCGAACTTCCGCAAAGGTTCGCCTGCGGGACGCGAACGCGAACCACTGAAGTTCGCATGGAACCGTTCGCAGGCGAACCGTTCGGCCCAACTCTAGTGGCAAACTGCAAATGGGACTTCATATGCTTTCTGTTAACAATGCCTTTCTTCTTGCTACTCTTCCATAAAGGCCAACTTTGTACAGTGCATGACTAATAGTTGTCCTACGGACAGAGTCTCCCACCTGAGCTGTAGATCTCTGCAGCTTGTCCAGAGTCACCATGGGCCTCTTGACTGCATTTCTGATCAGCGCTCTCCTTGTTCGGCCTGTGAGTTTAGGTGGACGGCCTTGTCTTGGTAGGTTTACAGTTGTGCCATCCTCCTTCCATTTCTGAATGATCGCTTGAACAGTGCTCCTTGGGATGTTCAAGGCTTTGGAAATCTTTTTGTAGCTTAAGCTTGCTTTAAATTTCTCGATAACTTGATCCCTGACCTGTCTTGTGTGTTCTTTGGACTTCACGGTGTTGTTGCTCCCAATATTCTCTTAGACAACCTCTGAGGCCCTCACTGAGCAGCTGTATTTGTACTGACATTAGATTACACACAGGCGCACTGTATTTAGTCATTAGCACACATCAGGCAATGTCTATAGGCAACTGACTGCACTTAAAGGGGGCAGAATAATTATGCACACACCACTTTGCAGTTATTTATTTGTAAAAAATGTTTGTAATCCTGTAAGATTTTCGTTCCACTTCTCATGTGTACACCACTTTGTGTTGGTCTTTCATGTGGAATTCCAATAAAATTGATTCATGTGACAAAATGTGGAAAACTTCAAGGGTACCGAATACTTCTGCAACCCACTGTGTGTATGTATATGTATATATATATATATATATATATATATATATATATATATATATATATATATATATATATATATATATATATTCAGTGCTGCCCATAATTATTTATACCCCTAGCAAATTTTGACTTAAAGGGAAGGTCCAAGCAAAAAAAAAAAAATGAGTTTCACTTACCTGGGGCTTCTACCAGCCCCATGTAGCCATCCTGTGCCCTCGTAGTCACTCACTGCTGCTCCAGTCCCCCGCTGGCAGCTTTCTGACCTCGGAGGTCAGGGCCGCATTGCATACATTTTTACGCATTCCAGCTAGTGCAGGAACAAAAATGTATGTGTTGCACCACTAACGCGTAAAAATGTATATGTTAATGTTCCTGCACTAGCGGGAATGCGTAAAAATGTACGCAATGCGGCCCTGACCTCCGAGGTCAGAAAGCTGCCAGCGGGGGACTGGAGCAGCAGTGAGTGACTATGAGGGCACAGAATGGCTACATGGGGCTGGTAGAAGCCCCAGGTAAGTTAAACTCATTTTTTTATTTTGCTTGGACCTTCCCTTTAAAGTTACTTTTATTCAACCAGCAGGTAATTTTTTGATGGGAAATGACATAGGTGTCACCCAAACGATAAGACGATGTACAAAAAGCATTATTGCGAAAAAAAATTCTCAGCTTTTATTCACATTTGAACAAAAAGTATCCAGTCCAAAATAATGCATACCCTTTATACCCAGTTGTACCATAGGAATACATTTTTTCATAATGATGTTATAGCACTATGGGATATACTACTAATCAGTAAAATGTATGCATGCAGACACTTACCGTAAATTGAAATTGTACTGATCATTAAGTAAACTATGTAACTTACATTACAGAATTTGCGTAACTTGTGTTATACACATAACATATACGTTGCTTGTATAATGGTAGTTTATATAATGCCCTCAAAGTTAGCTGTTAACAGAAAATAAAATAAATCTCATATATATTTTACCTCCAGGTGAGGTCAATGCTTTGTGAATAAATTCTGAAGCAGAGTAGAAATACTGGCTCATATCAAAATCTGGAGAGTCGTTGGCAGGTACTCCATGATACGTTATGGTGGCTCCATAATCATTATTACCCTCACAGAGCCTCCTCCCATGAGCTGCATTCAGAATATATGTGATGCCCAGTTTCCACAGCTCATATCTGTTCTTGGCAATGAACCTGTGGGAACAAAAGAAAAAAAAAGTAATCATTCCTTTTATTTTTGTAATGATTTGCAGGATAGATTATTTAAATAAAAAATTGTGAAAACAGTATACGTCAGCATTCCAGTCAGGGTCGGATTTAGGCCTAGGGCAGCACAGGAGCAAGGGCACCATAGCAGCAGGCTAAATGTATGCAGCATTTGCTTCAATGCAGGGACATCAGACAAACACCTGACCGTGGTACTCTGCTGCCAGCGGCCTGTGCAGCGACCACCTTTCTCTCTGTGCACGTTTGCATTGTGGCAGGCGGCTATGGACTTGGGCAGCATTGGAGACAGTGGGGAAGAGGAAGCTTCTGCACTGGAGACGAGCTGAGAAATGAGTGACACTGATGGCTGCTGCGGTGTGAAGGCAAGCTGGCTACCTATACTGAAAGGGGGGAACTGGGAAAAGGAGGGATTAAGGGGAGTCATCTGGCTACCTATACTAGAGGGGGGGGGGGGGGGTTTCATCAGGTTACCTATACTAGAGGGAAGGGGGAGGGGTCATCTGGCTGTCTATACTGAAGAGGGGCGGCTGGTGACAGCGGCCTTGGGCGGTAAAGAGTACAAATCTGGCCCTGATTTAAGTTTATAATCTTTATAAATATATGTTGATTCCCCAGTAGCTAGTGAAATTTAAGAGTTCAGTCTCACAGTGAATTAGCTCAAATCTCACTTAGTGAGAGTCTAGCAAAATTGGTAGGTTATGCTATGTAAGGTGTCGTGAGGTGTGAAAGAAATAAAAATAACAATTTATACCTTGTAGTAATGTATTTTATGACGATGTCAAGCTGCCAACTGATGCTGCTTCTATTAAAGTGAACTCATAACTGCAAACAGACATATGGAGGACTTGGACAACAGAGGAAGATGCAGGAACATTAGGATGAAGGGGGTTCCTGAATTGGTAGCTGCAGACCTGATTACAGAGACCAAAAGATATGTCTATTGTTTATGAACGAGCTAATCGGCACTATGTCCAAAGGGGGGGGGGGGGGGGGCGGAGGAGGATGCCCCAAGAAACATTATTTGTTGTTTAGCTGACTTTAACCTCAAGGAAGACATAATGGCTAAGACTTGTGACCAAGACCATATAATGTTTAATGATTCGAGGGATCTTTCTAACATCATGTCGCAAAATAGAGAGGCATTGTGTCCTCTTCTCAATATATTGAAAAGTAACAATATATCTTACAAGTGGTGTTTTCCCCTTTGGCCACTTGGCGAACAACATGGGCCCTGCTCAGCACCCCTGCGGATCTTACACAATTCTGTGACCTACTGAGGAAGGCATGATTGAGTCCATCTCAGGTGCCAGCTATGTATCTGGACCTTCATGTCCACCCTGGCAGAGACCCCTACTGCAGGCCCCAAAATGGCTGAAAAAAAATGGCTGAAGAAGACAGTCCCCTCCCAAGCACACAGATGCTAGTTCTGACTCTGCAATTGAATGACTATATATCTGGAAACAACATAATTCTGCTAGTTTTGTTTCCACTGTTTCCGACAACATTTCCATTTTTTTCCATCACCTGTGGGCTGGACAGGCTTATACTTCTCTTTAGAACATCAACATCGGAGTACACAGCGAGATCCGAGCTTCAGATCTTTCTTTATTACAGGTTTTCCTGTATTCGACTCAGATGAGCTCCCAGATAGGCTTTATAGTGCACTTCACTTCAGCTTCCGTATGTATATGGGAAAGTCTGACATCCCACATCAAACTACTTCATTTCATTGCAGTTGTTGTATGACATATATAATGTGTTTGAGATTTCAGAGTTAATTGTTTACCCTGAGGGATCATTATGCTTCCATAAAGGGACTGATATGAAGGGAAGCGTGGATTGGGCCTCTTGCCCTGAGTAATATAGTGTTACGGGGTCATGGTGCATGACATAAACACATTGTTAATCGCCCCCTACAATACCCATAATGGTAGCTTTGTTAGAGGAACTGTATATTGATATAGGAGTAGACTTCAGGTAAATGGGTATCATTTAGAGGGTTTATTCTCTTATAGACTTGATTAGTAGATGAAGCAGGGGATTCCTTTACAGGGTTGGGGCTGGGCTCTCTCATATAGCCTTGTTCAGTTTTTTTTTTTTTTCTCTTTCTTGGCAAAATTTAAATTGGTTTATTATTAGGACATGCTTAGACCAACAACTAGATACGTCAAGTATTCTATGCAATCACTTACTGAGTAATCCAACGTATTATGAGGTGTTTGTTTGTTTTCTATGTGTGGGATGTCTACGTGACACCTGTTGTCACTCACACCCTGGCCTGTGTTTCCACACCCTGCAAGATAGACAAGATCACGCTCTATAATTACAGAGTGATTATCTTTGGCTATTAGAGCTTTTTGTTGTACAGGGCCACCTTCAGAAATTTGTGAGCCCCATTCTGGGCAAACTTACTAGGCCCCCCCCCCCCCCCAAAAAAAAAAAAGAAAGTAAAGAAAAACTCAAGTTGCTCACTGGAAAAATACAGTCATTCTTACACTGTTAATGGCAGGGTTTTCAAACTTGGCACAGTTAGCCACTGGGGGGCTAGGGTTCAAATTTATAAAATGAGGTGGAGTTACAAACAGCCAATCAGATTTTTTTTTTCATTACAATGGGAAAATTAAAATTATTAATGCCAAGGTCCACAAAGTTCATGAACTTGGTAATTGAGTGACTGTGTCAAGGTTAGAAGAAGTGGGCGGAGCCAAAAACTAAATACATACCTGGGCAACTTTGGGTCATCAGCTAGTACATAATATTAATATGGTAGGATTGCAATTAACTTTTTTCTCCTAAATTATCTTCTTTCAGTTAATTTTCTTCTTCTCTTTAAAATAACTTTTCAACATTTTTATAATTTAAAAAGAGGCAGATATTAAGAGGTAGTAAATAGTGCAGCTTAGGTGCAAGCTAGCAGGATTCTGGATTATCTAGTTATTATCTTGTTACTGTCAGAGTGCATTTCAGCACACATGGTTAGAAGCTCTGTACTGCTCTGTAATCTGACCTGTTACTCATCTATTAGAAAAACAATTGGCTTATAACCAGCCTTGTTAACCTAAGCTAAACTGACCTGGATAGCCAGTGAATTAACTAGCTGATAACAGAGGAATTCAGCTCTGACTGAAAAAATGCACACTATATGAGTACCTCATCATGGAATTCCTGAACTCTGTAGCTGCTTTTCCTGTTCAGTGCACACTGCTGGAGCTTGTAAACAGCTTGTATGTTACTCAGCAGGGAGGGGGACGGGGCCCCCAAGTCACTGCAGGCTCCTCACAGGGCTACTGGTTGTGATGCCCTGAAGGTGGCTTTGACGTAGTACTATACATAATGCAGGATATGCACATCATTACAGTACAATAATAATACAATAATATTTGTAAAGCGCTTTTCTCCCATAGGACTCAAAGCGCTTTCTCCCATAGAACCTTCACCCTCTTAAAGACTACAGCCATAAGAAGACCAGGTGGAAAATTGCCAGTGAGGCTGCGAGGTGGCCAATACCTCGGATGCAAATATGGGCCCGGAAGGCCACACCATCTGGAGACAACGGAAACTGTTCACTGATGGCAGGTCTGGTTACTAGGTAATGACGTCACATGCACTCCTTTTGTAGGCCCCGCCCACCGCCTCGCAAGACGACCCTCCTGTTTTCACCGGACACAGCGCTGCTGGCCACTGCGCGTGCAACGTTGCCGCAGAGGGGTGTAGCGGATGGCTTTCCCGCTGACAAGCGATTTTTTTATCTACCATTTTGTGAGTATTCATTTTGTTATGCGCAATAAAGTTTCCACCTTGGTAACGCACTTAGAGCGCTCCTTCTCTTCTTAGATGTACCCTCTTAAAAACTTACTTTGGGTCAGTATCTTATACATTTTAACCTATTGAACCACAATGAGTGATGCAGAATTTGTGTGGAGTCCCAGACTGGAACCTTTCCCTACATTTTGTTATTTTAAACCCCACCAGGTTTGGAGATTATATAACCATGGATGCTTTTATCTTATTTCTGCTTTATTATTATTATTATGGTTGCAATCACACTTTTTTTGTGTGTTGCTGGCATCCACTCAGACTCGGAGTCACAGATTGGAGTTCGAGATCGGAGTTGCAATTTGCGGTGTAGAAAAGGCCTAAAGTGTGGACACCAGGGGCCTCTGGCTCCTCAATTGTATGGGTTTCACAGATGGCGTCTATGCATTGGTGACATGGAATGGAATGTGATAATACGTATGCATGATCCGTTAGAGGACAATGACCAATGCACTATGCACAATGTATGGCGACAAATTATTTACAAATAAAGGTGTATTTTTTTGTTTTCTTATTGTACTTAATCAATGATTAGGAGGCATTATTTGCAAAAAATAACTGTAGTATGCCCTCCTGGCATACATATGTAATATGCTGAGCACCTAAGGTATCGATTTATGTATTATCTTTTCAATTCTGTCACTTTTGAAAAGAGAAAATAACAATTTTATTGCATTTGATTCAACTTGTGACGAAAAAGAATTCACATGACATAGGCCTCAGTCCTAAAAAACCCCAAATTCTATTTTCTTGCTTGTCACGGTTAAAGTACTATACCACACACAAAATCGGATAGCATTTTGGGCATACAGCAGACTGTTAACCCCTAGTAGCACCAATGGCTTTTTCAAGGCCATTTTTTTCACCAAAAGTAACAATGTAATTCTTTGTTATCAAAGCCCCTGGAGCATCAGAGCATTAAAGAAAAGACCCAAATGTTACCATTATAAAAACTAGAGACCCATGCCTACTCAGATATTGCTATTTTGTAACAATCGAACATATGCAGATTTGCTGAATTTTGAACAGAACTTTGAAGCAACACATCTCCTGCCCCACCAGGAACCTCTACACCCTGGACCATTGATACACGACCCTTAAAAATGTGTACAAGGCCACTCAAGGTGCTGCACTGGGGAACTCCGACCACAGCTTAATCCACCTGGTCCCCACCTACAGAAGGCACCTGGAAACAACAAAGCCCGCCACAAATACCGTAAAAAGGTGAACAGCCGAGGCTAAGATGGAGCTACAGGCCTGCTTCGATTGCACTGACTGGTCAGCCCTTGAAGCACCCTCCCTGGAGGAATGGGCAGAGAACATCACCTCCTGCATAAGCTTTTGCGAGGAAATGTGTGTCCCTTCAAAGACCTTCAAGATCTTCCCGAATAACAAGCTGTGGTTCAACAGCAAGCTGCGCCGCCTCCGGAAAGCCAAGGAGGTAGGTGGCGCACAAGCACGGCACCCCTGACGAGTTCAGAGATGCAAGGAAAGCCCTAAATCGTGAACTGCGTGCTGCAAAGAGGGCCTACTCTGACAAGCTGGGTCACTACCTCCAGTCAAACAACCCAAGCGAGGTGTGGAAAGGCCTCAGAGCAGCTACGAACTTCAAACCACCCCTCCAGCATGCGACCCCCAGCACCTCACTAGCCGAGGAACTAAATAAGTTTTACGGTCGGTTTGAAAAAAGTCCCAAGCAGCTGGCTAACCCTGCACCCTTGACAACGCTCTCACCGAAGGTCCAGGTCGACCCAGTGTCAGTAGCGGTCCAGGACGAAGATGTTCTCCATCACCTCCGCAGACTCAATGCCAGGAAAGCTGCCGGCCCAGACGGCATATCACCAACTTGCCTGAGAACTTGCGCAGACCAGCTGGCCCCCACGCTCACCTCCCTCTTTAACAGGTCCCTGGCGGAAGGCAGTGTCCCCTCCTGTCTTAAGAGGTCCACAATCATTCCGGTCCCAAAAAAGCCAGGCAACACAGAATACAACAACTCCAGACCAGTGGCCCTTACCCCCATAGTCATGAAGATCCTTGAACGTCTGGTTCTTTTCCACCTGAAACGCCTTGCCAGCCCCCTACTTGATCCACATCAGTTTGCATACAGGGCCAATAGGTTCGTGGATGACGCCATCAACATCAGTCTGGCGTACATCACGGAACACCTCGAAAGACCAAACTCCTACATTAGGATCCTGTTTTTGGACTTCAGCTCTGCATTCAATACAATCTGCCCAAACATACTAAACGACAACCTGGCACTTCTTGGAGTTGACTCAACACTCTGCGCGTGGGTATAAGATTTCCTCTCTAATAGGACGCAACAGGTGAAGCTTGGTAACTGCTTCTCCAGTGTGAGCACTACCAACACAGGGGCTCCACAGGGGTGTGTTCTGTCCCCTCTCCTGTTCTCATTTGTACACCAGCAACTGTACCTCCTCCGCTGAATCCGTAAAGGTCATTACATTTGTGGACGATACCACTATCATCGGGCTCATCGGAGTGGCAGGTGAACATGATTATCGCAGCGAGATAGAGAGAATCTGCAGATGGTGCGAGGTCAACATGCTCGTCCTTAATGCAGCCAAAACAGTGGAACTGATCTTGGACTTTGGGAGACACTCCCCCACACAACAACCAATCTCTATCAACGAGATTGAAGTGTCCAGGGTTTCCAGCATTAGGTTCCTGGGAACTACCCTAACGAGCGACCTAAGGTGGGCGCAGAATACCACCAAAATCCAGAAGAAGGCTCAGCAGAGACTATTCTTCCTGCACCAATTGAAAAAATTTGGTATGCCTCGGGAGCTGCTGTCCAGCTTCTACACTGCCACTATTGAAGCTACCCTCTGCTCTGCCATTATTGTGTGGTATGCGAGAGCAACCGCCAGTGATAAGTATAAGCTCCAAAGAGTTATCAGCTCAGCGGAAAGGACCATCGGCTCTCCTCTGACACCTCTAGATCTCCTCTACACCATCAGAATGAAAACAAGGGCTAACAGAATCTCCCAGGACCCGACTCACCCAGGCTGCCGCTTCTTTGAGCTCCTTCCATCGGGCCGGCGCTACAGGACAATCCGCCCGAGGACTAACAGGCGTAGGGACACCTTTTTTCTAGAGATGGGCCGAACGGTTCGCCGGCAAACGGTTCCAGGTGAACTTAGGTGGTTCGCATTCGCAGAGAACCGGGACCTTTTTTTCAAAGTTCGGTTCGCCCATAGATTTTAATGGCCGCCGACTTTAACGGTTAATAGAAAAGTCCCCTTACATGGTAGAAACACCAAAATTGTTGGGAATGTTAAGTGGAATAGTGGGAACAAGAGGAAAATTTTTTTTTTCAAAAAGACCTTATACTTTTTGAGAAAATCAATTTTAAAGTTTCAAAGTAAAATGAGCCGATTTATAAAAAAAGAACCGATTCATTAAAAAGAACCGGATAATTCAAGAACCGTTAGTATAGCAGAGAATGCGTCCTGAGCAGGACGTGAAGCTGCCGGCTCGCTGCTGTCTCTCCCCACCTGCCTGCACCTGTCACCCTCACCTAGCCTGGCACCCAGTGCACCCATGGGTGCCAGGCTAGGTGAGAGTGACAGGTGAGGAGGTGGGGAGAGACAGCAGGAGCCGGCAGCTATGCGTCCAAAAGGAAGCATTCTCTGCTATGTGGGAGGCGTCGGAGATTTTCAATCAACTTAATTGAAGATCGCAACATAAGAGGATACAGTTCGTTGGATCGTTTACTGTGGATATTGGCGTGGGAAAACTTTTTTAAAGGTACAGGTAAGTATTTATGGTTAATTTAGAATAATAAAATACTTTTCTCGTGGTTGTGTTTTTATTTCATTTAACCCTTTGTGGAAATGGGTAAAGGGTACTTTGTACCCCTATACTCATTTCTCCTGGGAGGGGGGTGGGCATCTGGGGTCCCCTTCTTAAAGGGGACTCCCAGATGCCACCATGAACCCCCCCCAGGGAGTCGTCGCCCCCACCTCCTCCTGGGGCACCGGAGGTGGGGAAGAGCACCTTGTCCGTGGCTTGGCCGCCCCTCCCCCCCGGAGCCCCCCCATACCATGGACCATGCGGGCTGGTATAGCTCAGGGTGCGAAGCCCCAGTCGGCCGGGGCTCCGCATTCTGGCTATCCCAGCCTGCATGGGGGACAAGGGGTTACAGAGGCTCGGGAGGGGGGGGACCTCACGTCATTTTTTTTCATTTATTTCCCACACTCAGCACATAAAAATAGTAAAAAAATGTATATGTATATATATATATATATATATATATATATATATATATATATATATATATATATATATATTTATTTTTTTTAAAGGACTTACGAGGCCACAAGTATGAAAAAAGTTAAATACCATTTCATAATCCATGGAGGACGCCATCTGCGCCCCCGTTCATTCCGCCATGGCACCCGCAGTAATACCGGCCCCGGTCGGGTCCCGACCCCTCCAAACGGGTTGGATTCTCATTCCCCCCTCAATATGGCCGCCACAGATTGCCGCGGCTGCGCAGTCCGCAAAGATGCGATTGCGGCTGCGCAGCTCTAGGTCCTCCTCCCGATGCGTCCGATGTATGCACACATACGTTGCGGGTGCCATGGCGGAATGAACGGGGGGGCACAGATGGCATCCTCCATTGATCTGGATTATGAAATGGTATTTAACTTTTTTCATACTTGTGGCCTCGTTAAGTCCTTTAAAAAAAAATATATATATATATATATTTTATTATTATTTTTATGTGCTGAGTGTGGGAAATAAATGAAAAAAAAAATGACGTGGGGTCCCCCCTCCCGAGCCTCTGTAACCCCTTGTCTCCCATGCAGGCTGGGATAGCCAGAATGCGGAGACCCGGCCGACTGGGGCTTCGCACCCTGAGCTATACCAGCCCACATGGTCCATGGTATGGGGGGCTCTGGGGGGGAGGGGCAGCCAAGCCTTCCCCTCCCCCCCCCCCCCCGGAGCCCTTGTCCAATCCATGGACAAGGGGCTCTTCCCCACCTCCGGTGCCCCAGGGGGAGGTGGGGGCGACGACTCCCTGGAGGGGGTTCATGGTGGCATCTGGGAGTCCCTTTAAGAAGGGGACCCCAGATGCCCACCCCCTCCCAGGAGAAATGAGTATAGAGGTACAAAGTACCCCTTACCCATTTCCACAAAGGGTTAAATGAAATAAAAACACAACCACGAAAAAAGTCCTTTAATTTTCTTAATTACCAGAAATACTTACCTGTACCTTTAAAAAACATTTCCCACGGCAATATTGATTGAAGATCTCCGAAGCCCCCACCCACATAGCAGAGAATACGTCCAAAAGTCCTTTTGGACACATAGCTGCTAGCTCCTGCTGTCTCTCCCCACCTGCCTGCCTGCACCTGTCAACCCCCACCTAGGCTGGCACCCAGTGCACCCATGGGTGCACTGGGTGCCAGCCTAGGTGGGGGTTGACAGATGCAGACAGGTGGGGAGAGCCAGCAGCGGGAGCCAGCAGCTTCACGTCCTTCCGAGGACGCATTCTCTGCTATACTAACGGCTCCTGAATGAGCCGGATCTTTTTAATGAATCGGTTCTTTTTTTTTTTTTTTACTTTAAAATCGATTTTCTCTTAAAAACTATAAGGTCTTTTTGAAAAAAAAAAATTTCCTCTTGTTCCCACTGTTCTTCTTAACATTCCCAGTAATTTTAGTGTTGCTAGCTTTTAAAGGGCCTTTGCAATTAACCATTAAAGTCGGCGGGGGTATATTTTCCCACGGTCAGAAGGAGAATTTACATTGAAACTTTAAGATTGATTTTCTCAAAAACTATAAGGCCTCTTTTTCCCACTGTTCTCCTTAACATTTTATGCAAGTTTGGTGTTTCTAGCTTTTAAAGCGGCTTTGCTATTAACTGCTAAAGTCGGCGGGCGCTTAATTTTTCCACGGTCAGAAGGAGTTGCTTTAAAATTGATTTTCTCAAAAACTATAAGGTATTTTTGAAAAAAAAATTCCCCTCTTGTAGTCACTGAAAGATCTCAGGTGTTAGACACCTTGAAACATCTTTTCCATCACTTTTCTGGCCAGCAGAAATGTTTCTAGTTTTCAAAGTTCGCCTCCCCATTGAAGTCTATTGCGGTTCACGGAAGTTCCTGCGAGGTTCGGCCCATCTCTACTTTTTTCTCCAAGCAGCCGCATTTCAGGACATATTAGCCTGCACTCCTTGGTAGAACTCTTGGTAGAACTCTACTCAAGGTGTGGTACGAAGTTACTTATCCCTGAGCGGCACAATATCCAACCCGGAGGGTTTCCGTAAAAGAGCAAAATACATATTGTACTGCATCATCGACCGACTTAAACTGTGTTACTGCATGTCTTGCTTATCTTGCTTGTATTATATGTTATTGTCTTATTGTTTATGCCTGTCTTGCTTGTACTAATGCCAATCTCTGTCCTTGCTATTGTTGCCACTGCCATGTGAACCACAACCAATTCCGGGTACGACCTCGGTCGCACTTGGCGAAATAAAGATTCTGATTCTGAAAAGGACATTTTTTACAGTTTTTTTTTTTCACTTTCTGACTACAAAGAATTCACATGACATAGACATCTCAGCCCTAAAACAGCCAAAATTCTATTCTCTTGCTCTTCACGGTTAAAATGAAACAATATATGCCAAACTGTTGGTGCAGCAATCCATTATACACAAGGGCCTCTATTGTGGTACGGTTACCATCCATTTTACCGCATAAGTTGTAAAAGCAGTTTGCTATTCTGGTAGATTATATTCATTTATGCGGTAAATTAGGTCATAAAATGTGCGGTATTTTACCAAAAATTGGAATTCTCGTGAAAAATAGGGAACATGTCATCAGATTCTGATGAAGACGGCCGAGGCTCCGTCGATACATGTCAATCTAAAGCTGTTGTGTGGAGAAAGATGGACGCCCCATTTCATATACATAAAAGCCAGCCACCCCCTCCACTTGAAGAACCGCAACACAACAAGTGGCGCACAGAGAACCTAAGTGGAACGCAGGGAAGTGGCGAGCACAGCGTGAGTGAGACGCTCTAGAGGAAGTGACGTCATCACTCGGGACCAAAAGACCGGAAGTTTTTTTTTTTATTTTTTTTATTTTTTTTATTTTTTTTTATTTTTATCTTTTTTTTTTTTCTATATGGACTTCAGCTCAATTTATTGCCCAGCCGATTAGATGCACTTCACTGCAATGCTCCTGTGGCTTTGGGCCCAAGCTTGCATCATAGTCCATATGATATTAATAATCTATATAAAACAAAACACCGACCATACAAAACATACTCCTATACATTTCTAGGACCTAATGCATCCAAAAATTCCATACACCCAGCCATTCATCCTACTATTCATCCATACCTCCCCCCCTCCCCCCTTACAAAGCGTGGGCCTACAGGGATATATCTTTATTTCTTCCATCTCTCATCAGTCGAGTCATATTTTAGGGTACCAATCTAGTGAAGTGCAGTACAGGGCCAGTAAGGGAAGATTGTCAGAAAGAGAAGACAGGTATTTCCCACTGTCTATTTAGTTAATATTTTCTTCCCGTTTACACAATAAATCCTCCCACATGTCTCTATATTCCTTTACTACCTGTGTTCCCTCTGTTGACCCATCCTCATATACTGTCAAAGTTTCACCCATATGTCTGCACCACTCTTCTATAGTCGGAGTCATATTGCTTTTCCAGTATTTGATAATTAAAGCCTTAGCTACCAACATTCCCATTTCTTTCAAAAGCTTCAACACTTTGTCATCACCTTGATTTGAGGTACTGAATATCACTCCCTCAACCGTCAACCTTTCACCTTTCGTCACCTCGCCACCCACTACAAAAGCTTCCAAGTTATCCCAAAATTCTTGAATTTTTGGGCATCCCCACCACATGTGTACTTCATCTCCCATTCCTTTACTGCATTTAATACACTTATCACTATTTGTTCTAGAGATTTTATTAAGCCTCTTCGGTGTCATGTACCACCTTGCCAGCACTTTATATTGCACTAACAGTAAGCTAGTATCATGAATTGTGCTCAACCTCTGCCATATATTATGCCATCTATCAGCTAAATTTCTATCTAAATCCTTCTCCCAGCCGTCACAATACGCTGGTGGGGTCACACTATACAGATCTGCAAAGAGTATATAGTAGTAGGAGATTATTCCTTTCGGGCAACTCTTTGTATAGATAATTTTCTCAAATATATTTAATCTTTCCTTTATTTTTTTTACCCGATGATCTTAGTTTGTTGATCTAGCTACTGACTTGATTTACCCACCAAAACCCTTTCCCTCCATTTTTGTTTAGAAGACTATCGATTTCAAGTTCTTTATTGCCTATCAAATCAAGTATTCTAATGTCCATTGCAATATTATTTCTTTCAAACCAGTTTAAGTTGCTGGCCGGTGGAAATCCCTTATTGTCTTTCAAGGTCATTAATGGGGAGATGCCCATTTGTTTATCACTCATTTTTATTGTCTGTGATAGTATCCTTAAAGTTGGTTTAATCAATACATTCGCCGTAGTTTTACTTTGTAGCTGTATGTTCTCGGGGATCCATGAGAAGATCTTTGTAAAATCTATTTCATTCTGTTCCAAAGCAGTCCAGATCGACCCAGAATCCCCTCTACTTTCTGCCCACCTCCACATGGTAACCCTTGCCAGATGTATGCTTTTATAATACCACATTAGATTCGGTGCCGCCAGGCCTCTGTTCTCATTTCTTCTGCATATTATATTATATTTAATCCGCCTCTTGCTATTAGCCCAAATAAAGTCTTGGAAGATTTTATGCCAAGTTTTAAACCAGACTCCCGATATTTTTACTGGGACGCATTGCATTACGAACATGATTTTAGGCAATATCATCATTTTATTGATCGCAATGCGGCCTACTACATTAAACAGTGGCCTATCCCAGTTTTTCAACTTTCCTTTCAAGTCTTCTATCAGATTGTTGTAATTAGCAGCAAATAGATTATCCACCCTGCTACATATTTTTATCCCCGGAAGTTGCGTGAGTGGCAGCACTATGTAAGACAGGATCCCTGGACCCGGCGGGAGCCAGTGAGGATATTGAGTATATCTAGGATGCATTCCCTGGATCGGCCATTATAAGAAAACTCGGATGGTGAGATCTACGCTATGTTTTATTTTTATCGTGTATGCAATAGTTCTAGCAGTCTCCCTGTGAGGAGGTAAGCAGATTATTGGAAAAACTCGCAATATAATACGATCAATCTTTTAATCTACAGAATATACAAATTCCTGGGAACTGTTTTTGGTGACAGTATCTACCAACTTTGGAAATACATATGCAAATCCTGTGTGGAGATTTTCCTAGGAATTGTGAAGCTTTTATATAGTTTTTTAAGTTGGATCTAAAAATTTTTTTTGCATTTTTAAAGGGGAACCAGTACGTTCTAGTGAGTGTGTATGTGAGTGCATGTGTGGAGTGTGATATATATGTTAATATTTTAAAGTGGACCCAAATTAAAAATACAAGATTTCAGAAATAAAATCTATTTTCTAAATTCTAATAATAAATAGTATCCTTTTTTTTTAGTTGCATGATGACAAATATAAAATATTTTATATTTATTGTAGGAACCCCTCCCTTCCTTTCAAATTGCCGGACAAAATCCGTCAAACTGGTGGATTAGGTGGTTTCCAGCAATGGAGGAATTGCTAATGGCTGCCCCAAGTATAACCCTAGTTATTAAAAGAGAAGGCTGAAAAGCATGCACTGAAATGCTCATAGGTTTGAAGGAGTGTGTATTTATCTTTGTATGTGTTAGAGTGGTGCAACTAAATCTTTTTAATTAAAAAAAATGTTTGGTTTGGGTCCGCTTTAAGATTTTTGAGTGTAACAACTCCCTTTTTATGGAAATAAATTGTTCTATTGACTAGAAGAACAGATTGTGATCAATCATATCCAGCGCACCTCTCATTAATACACAGTCCCATTGTTTGTTTGCATAGCCCCAGAAGAGATTGGACATCAAAAAACAAGCCACAAATGTCACCATTATGGAAAGCTAACAACTAGGGATATTCTAAAGTGGTTGTTTTGTGAGCTACCTGCTCATGTAGTGTTGCTGAAACTTTCCAAAGTGTCATTAGACTGTAATTTGAAAATGACAATTTTTTAAATATGATTACCGTAAGTTTGTCCCTACCTATTTTTATGTGTGCCTAATTTGAATATATCACTTTACAACAGTGATGACAAATACATTGGGTTTGTGTTTCATTTCATTTGGGGGGATTAGGGCAGGAATATGTCGCTGCCTTAACCAAATTTTTAAGATGCATCGGATGCAATTGTTGTTTGGGCAGGGAGAAAAATGAGGGGCTTGAGGACTTTCTTCCTCCTGGAACTGCAAGTAGGTGTCCTGATTTTTTTTGTAAATAAAAATGTGTTCTGTATGGCCATTTGGAAAAGATAAAGATAAGAGTGCTTTTTTGTTGCTCTATCACCACTTTTTGAATGATAAATAAAAATATTGAAGATTTAACTTAGAAGGGTCGAGTCCAGATTTGGATTGGATGTGTATGGACATTGTGAAAAGATAAATGCCAGTGGCATAGCTAGAGATCATGGGCCCCATGGCAAAACTTTCATGGGGCCCTCTGATGTAGGCACTCTTAAGCAATGCCACCTGCCCCTACCCTATCGATATAAGTTAAAAGGACCATTTACAATATCATACAATTAACACTGCACATAGTTCATGGGCCCTGAGACAAAGTCAGAGGGTAGAGAAACACAAGAAAGTTAACGGTGAATACATTAAATACCACCTGGGCCCCCCTATGCTACAGGGCCCCATATCACCTGCTATGGCTGCTATGGCTATTGCTACGCCCCTGGTAAACGCTACCTTTTTATACCATGCTCTCCTACGTTCGGGGTTACCGCCAGGAAGGTTAAAGGATATCTAAGGGGACAGCCCTACTTAAGCGTTTAAAGCAGCTGGGATGTGGTCTGCACCCTCCTTTCCTCCCCAATTGCTTTCAATTACACAGAAAAGGGCTTGGACCAGGGCCGCGACCCTCCCCTGGGTCACCAGCTCTTCCCCCGAAGCAATATGGTGCAATGGCTGCAAAACGTGCACAGTTGGGCAGGCTGTGCACACACCTATGCACTTGGCAGATCTCCATGGCTGCGCTCTCCGAGGCCGCCAGAACACCATTTACACTTGCTCAAATGATGTGAGCATGCGCGGTTTTCTGGCGGCCGCCAAAAACACGGATGGGGCGGCCGAGTCCGACAATTGCGGGGGCACCGGTACAGCCTGCCCAACTGCTCAAGCGCGGCAGCCATTGCACTGTACTGCTTCCGGGTGAATGCTGGAAAACCAGGGGAGGCTCAGGGCCCCGTCCGGACCCTTTTCTGTGTAATTGGAGGCAATCTGGGAGGAAAGGAGGACGCAGCCCGCTTCCTAGCTGCTTTACATACCAAAGTAGGTACATACTTTTATAAGAGCTGATATGCTTTAAGCTGTTTGGTCAGATTTACAATTTCAAAATCAATTTTTACTAAATCTGCTGCTCTGCATCTGACCCTCTCACGCCAGAAGTAGGATGCAAGATACATTCCCTTTTAGGTGGACAGATACAGTTATTACCTACTTGGGGATTCAACTGACTCGCAACCCAGCAGACTTATGCCAACACAATTACAAGACGTTGGAAGGGAAAGTAATGGAAGACCTGGAATGCTGGAAGGGAAAGTCACTTTCTTGGTTTAGTAGGGCCGCTGCCTTGAAAATGATGAGATTACCCAGAATCACATATCTTTTGCAGTCACAATTCTTCTCTAGAAATCATGGGTACAGGCTTACAGCGCCATTTGCTACGCTTCGTCCCTCTAGAATCAATAAACATGACTGAGGGGGGAGAGGCTTCCTATCAGAGTGCTCTCACTTTACATCTCTGATATGCTTTTAGTTCAAGATGTCTGGGGTGTAGCTATAGCCCCCGCAACACCCGTGACCGCAGTGGGGCCCAGAGCTCATAGGGCCCCGCCTATGCTGGCTGCCTACTAGTGCCTGGCTGCGTGGGTGGACGGGCAGGGCAAGTCGGATAGTGTGGGTGGCATGCAGTATTGAAGTGCTGACATTGGGGAATCCCTGCTGCTGCTCAACGTGTGTGAGTGAGTGAAGGCAGTACAAGATTATGGTCAGCCGCTGGACTCAGCATCAGATGCACATACTGTATGCTTCGGCAGCTGGCAGACAGAGGGAGAAGCCGCGGGCTGCATGCATTGAGTATGCAAATGAGTGATCAGTGCTGATCACTCAGCTCACCTCTGACCTTTCTCTTGACCATATCTTCTCCTGTGCTGCTGCTGCTGTATGCTCCACACTTCTTTCCCAGGCAGCAGGTAATTAAGCGGCCAGAGTGGGTGCCCTCTCTCCTACTCCAACCAGCACTAGTAGGGGATTATTTGAGGAAAGTTAACCTTCAGTGCAGTAGTACTATTTTAATGGCTTCCTGCAACTTGCCTGTGATTTCTCTGTCTCCCCTTTCACATAACTAATGACTCTCACTGCATAGGATAAAGGGGAAAGAAGCGCCCAGAGAAGATAAAATGCATTAAAAACAAATAAGATGAAAAAAAGTGAGGTGGCTTACTTCAATGAAGACAAATTCACGTATTAAAGGGGAACTTCAGCCTAAACAAACATACTGTCATTAAGTTACATTAGTTATGTTAAATAAAATAGATAGGTAATATAATCTCTTACCCACCCTGTTTTAAAAGAACAGGCAATGTTTGTGATTTCATGGGGGCAGCCATCTTTTTTGTTGAAAGGAGGTGACAGGAAGCATAAGACACAGTTCCAACTGTCCTGTGTCCTGATCTCCCCTCCTAGTTGCTAAGCAACCAGAACAACATCAGAAATCACATCATGCTTTGCACAGCATCAGGGGAAAAATGCCCGGGCAGTTTTCTTTGATGGGGCGGAGCTTAGCTTCTATGCAGCTGAAAATTAGACTTTGGTAAGAATAACAAAGTTCTGATGCTGTGAAACTCTTAAAGAAACAACAAGCCTTTTCAGTGCTGCTAAGTAGATTTTTAGTCTGGAGGTTCACTTTAATAGAATTTTATTGCAGTGGCAACGGGTTTCGTGGGTGCATACCCACTTCTTCAGGCTAAATAGCAGTGCCTAATAGTGCTTGTAGCCACAAATAAGGTGCCTCTCTCTGCATGTTTGACTCAAGTTCTTTATGTGTATCTCTCACTTCCTCTACATGTCTCAGTGTGTTTCTGTGTGCCTTTCTCACTAGCCACTTGTTTCTCTATCAGTTTGGCGCATGCCCATGGCTGTCTCCCCCTTTTTTGTCACTCTCACTACTGGGGATGAGTGTTCGAATTTGGAGCAGCATTCTAAGTGCTTAGAATCTGAATTTTAACATATCTGGACAGTGGCAGGGGCATTTAACTCACCCCTTTTGCCGCCTCTGCCCGCTGCACTCAATGTTGTGTTCCAGGCAGCTCTCTTATTCTTCCTCCATCACAGCCAAAAGGAGGAAGTGTCAAAGAGCTGGAACACAATGTGGAGTGCAGCAGGCAGAGGCGTCAATAAGGGAGAGTTAAAGGAGAACTGTAGTGAGAGGTATATGGAGGCTGCCATATTTATTCCCTCTTAAGCAATACCAGTTGTCTGGCAGCCCTGCTGGTCTATTTGGCTGAAGAAGTGTCTGAATCACACCAGAATCAAGCATGCACCTAATCTTGTCATAGCTGTCAAAATTGCCGGAAACACCTGTTCTGCTGCATGCTTGTTCAGGTCCTATGGCTGAAAGTATTAGAGGCAGAGGATTAGCAGGATAGCCAGGAAACTGGTATTGCTTAAATGGAAATAAATACATCCCAATAAAATTAAATTATGTATAGTCAAATATGCCCCCAGTACTGGGTAGCCCACTCCCCACTATGGATAGCCAGATGTTCCCCCAGTAGCCCCCCTCCCCATAGCTAGATGTGCCCCCAGTATTAGGTATCCCCCTCCCCAGTATGGATAGCTAGATGTTCCCCCAGTAGCCCCCTTCCCATAGCCAGATGTGCCCCCAGTAATAGATAGCACCCACCACCAGTACAGGTAACTAGATGTGCCCCCAGTATTAGGTAGACCCCTTCCCCAGTATAGATATCCAGATATGCTACCAGTTTTAGGCAACGCCTTTCCCAGTATAGCTAGCTAGATATGCCCCCAGTATTAGGTAGCCCCCTTCCCAGTATAGATAGACAGATGTGCTCCTATTATTAGGTAGCCCTCCCAAACCAGCATAGATATTTAGATGTGGCCCCGTTATTAGGAAAGCCCCTCCGCCCAACCTAGAATAGTTAGCCAGACATGCCCATGGTATTAGGCAGTTCCCTTCCCCAGTATAGATATCCATGTGTACCTGCTGTATTAGGTAGACTCCCCCCATATGCGGAGCAAAGCGTGCTTATAGCAGTGACTCACCTTTCAGTGTTGCTAGGATATCTCCTCAGCCTGTCGCTTTTCACAACATCTCATCTCTTTAATACCCCCAGCGGCACACGTAATGAGAGACGCCACTAGAGGACATCATAGTGATGAGACTCTGTGAAAGGCAGGTGAGCCACCTCTACAAGAATGCTCTGCTCTGCATATCACCAGGCCAGGGGGAGCACTCGGGGGGAGGGGAGCACTCAGGGGGGGGGGCAGGCCCCCTTCAGGGCTCTGTATCCAGAAGCTGGTGCCTCTTGAGCCTCAGCCCAGCCCTAGGGAGGGTAGGTGACTCGACTATAAGCAAGGCTGATTTTTTTCAGCACATTTTTTTTTTGTGCTGGAAAACATGGCTTACACTCGAGTGCAAACAGTAATTACATCTTGAATTCAATGTCATCAATCAATCAATTTTTCTTTCTTTCCTGTGCTTTAGAACATAAATTAATTAATCTCTTAGGCTAAGCCAAAAATATTGTAGTAATATGAATATGTAAAATGTCAAAGTAGGACTGAAGTTCTTTTTTTTTTTTTTTAGTTTTTGATAGTGTGTGGGAGGGTTAAATATGAGCTCATGCTTTCATTGTTCTCTACTCACTTGAAGAAAAGGAAGAAAAGTATCTTCTAAAATCTATAACATTTATTTATCACAAATTATAAAAATATATAATAACTTAATTCTTTATAAAAACCAGAGCACTAGCTCCAATAACCTGAGGGACATGATCATCGACCTGTGGGCCCAACATTTGATTGTTAGCATCATAGATAGGTCAAACAGTTTGAAAAGCTGGAGCTCACAGCAAAAAATAGGCCTAAATAGTGTGGACCACAAAAAACAGTTCAGATTCAAAAAAGAGGTATATGTCTGAAGTGCACAAAGATGTAGAATCCTGAGCAATCCAAAATAGTATCATGGATCCAGACAGAAAACTTCCCTAATATTGCAGTGTACATAGATAGCAGTAGGTATTCCTCATCATCAGAGTAGCAGTGTTCCTGGGTAGACAATATATTCAGTACAATCACCAACTCAGGTGCCCCTTCTTTGTTCTTCAATCATATTACATAAGCGAAATTCATCAAGGCATCGCGACATCCATCAAACATACTGTTTACGTGACCGTTAACCTCAAAATCAGTTGTAGTATAGGATAGTATAGGATATAGCTTAGGAGATCACTGTGTTAGTAATCAACAGGTAAGTGGATATACAGTGCAGAAGTCCGCCAGGGATTGTTCCCTTATGCAGCTCTCCGTTAGCCTCAGAATCAGTTGTAGTATAGGCTATAGTGTAGGAGATCACTGTGTTGTTAGTCAACAGATAAGTAGATGTACAGTGTAAAAGTCCGCCAGGGATAGTACCCTTATGCAGCTCTCCAATCCATATAAGGTCACGTGATGGAAGATATAGCGTAGATGTTATGTGAACTCAAAGTATGGGGGTCCCGTGATGGGCTGTATTACTGCCTCTGTACATTGCCCTCAATTAGGTTGGTGTTGGAAAAATTTAGTGTCCATCCATGTGCATATCATCATAATAAGGTGCATAAGATGCAAGAAGATACTCATCCGCTCTGTACAGATCGATGTCAGTGGTCCCCCAGGTGGAGCAATGCTACTGGTGGGCGATGAGCCCTGGTTTGCCGACCGGTTTCACTGGCAAAGTCGCCAGCATCATCAGGGCAGGCTCATCATACAATCCCGTCTGCACGGATGCCGGCCTAATAATGGCGCCCGGCGGCCCCAGGACGCCACGCCGCAATTAAAATTATGTTGCTCCAAAATTATGATGACGCTGATGATTGAATTACATGAGGTGGAAATCACCTGTGTTGATGACCAGATTAAAGATTTTGATTCTAAACTGGAGCCCTTCAGGGAACACCCATTTCTCCAACAAAGCAAAGAAAAATTGAAAAAACATCTGGAGAATTATAATAGGGGTATAGTTGATATGAAGGAGAGGAAGTTTGAACGAGACAGATTGGCATATGCCATGGGCCAAGCCTATAAATGGAATACCAATAGACCTAAACCCAATCCCCGCCCACAACCTACACCTTCTTTACCTAACAAGCCTGCTCAACCCAGGCCTAATAAACCTAACCCACACCCTAAAGCTCCAAATCCTACACACAAACAGTCACCGAGTTCATCCCTATCCTCACTGAGTGAAATGAATCTAGGAGGTCTGAATCCAGCCCCCCAAAAATTTAAAAAGTCACAATTAGACATCTCACAAACACACTTTGATATTTTTTCACCTAAAAGAAAAGGAGCTCCTTCGGCATCCTCTCTGGAATCACTCCTATCTAATACCTCACATGAGGAATCTTTATCCTCTCCTAATCTTGGTTCACAATCCTCACTGTCCTCTGTGACATCACAACAACATTTTTTAGGAGTGGGTGGGCCAGATACGAGGGACAGGGGAGGCACATTGAGATCAGGCAGGTTGAAGGACAAACATGGCCATCAGCACAAGTAAACCAACAATTGGTGTATAAATCAGCATTGAATGCTGACACCATGGACGAACTTACGTCGAAACAAATTATTAATTTATCTGACTGGCGGACTTCTGCACTGTATATCCACTTACCTGTTGATTACCAACACAGTGATCTCCTAAGCTATATCCTATACTATCCTATACTACAACTGATTTTGAGGTTAACGGTCACGTAAACAGTATGTTTGATGGATGTCGCGATGCCTTGATGAATTTCGCTTATGTAATATGATTAAAGAACAAAGAAGGGGCACCTGAGTTGGTGATTGTACTGAATATATTGTCTACCCAGGAACACTGCTACTCTGATGATGAGGAATACCTACTGCTATCTATGTACACTGCAATATTAGGGAAGTTTTCTGTCTGGATCCATGATACTATTTTGGATTGCTCAGGATTCTACATCTTTGTGCACTTCAGACATATACCTCTTTTTTGAATCTGAACTGTTTTTTGTGGTCCACACTATTTAGGCCTATTTTTTGCTGTGAGCTCCAGCTTTTCAAACTGTTTGACCTATCTATGATGCTAACAATCAAATGTTGGGCCCACAGGTCGATGATCATGTCCCTCAGGTTATTGGAGCTAGTGCTCTTGTTTTTATAAAGAATTAAGTTATTATATATTTTTATAATTTGTGATAAATAAATGTTATAGATTTTATAAGATACTTTTCTTCCTTTTCTTCAAGTGAGTAGTCTATAATTTATGAGTCTCAGACTCAAAGGAAGCACTCCATTTGTAAATTTGAGACCCACAGAGTGAATAATCTTTCATTGTTCTCTGTTACCCAGTTGCTGAGATTAGCCCACACTTCCTGTCACCTTTGCACCTACAGTATTGCTGCAAAGTGAAACCCCTAGTTCAACCTCCCAAGCATTGCTTAAAGGGCAACTGAAGTGAGTGGGCTATGGAGGCTGCCATATTGATTTCCTTTTAAGCAACACCAGTTGCCTGGCAGTCCTGCTGATCCTCTGTCTCTAATACTTTTAGCCATAGATCCTGTACAGGCACGAGGCAGATCAGGTGTTTCTGACATTATTGTCAGATCTGAAAAGATTAGCTGCATGCTTCAGTTCTTGGGCACCACCATCACAGATGACCTGAAGTAGGGGGAGAACACCAGCATAAACCAGAGGAAGGCTCAGCAAAGACTGTTCTTCCTGGGACAACTGAGGAAGTTTAGTATGCCGTGGTATCTGATGACTTGCTTCTATACCGCCAGGGGTGAGCCTGGTGTGCCTGGCACCTGGGTGCAAGATTTTCTCTGGCGCCTATGGGAGTGGATAAATTAACCGCACCCAACCACATAACCACACCCATGTCCTGCCTAATCACACCCATGTCCCCTATTTAGGCAGTGAGTGACAGGGACCCCCGTTTAGGCAGTGAGTGACAGGGACCCCCGTTTAGGCAGTGAGTGACAGGGACCCCCGTTTAGGCAGTGAGAGACAGGGACCCCTGTTTAGGCAGTGAGTGACAGGGACCCAGGTTTAGGTAGTGAGAGACAGGGACCCCCTTTAGTGAGTGACAGGGGCCCCCTTTAGGTAGTGAGTGACAGGGACCCCGTTTAGGTAGTGAGTGACAGGGACCCCCGTTTAGGTAGTGAGTGACAGGGACCCCCGTTTAGGTAGTGAGTGACAGGGACCCCCGTTTAGGTAGTGAGTGACAGGGACCCCCTTTAGGTAGTGAGTGACAGACCGGGACCCCCTTTAGCTAGTGAGTGACAGACAGGGACCCCCTTTAGGCAGTGAGTGACAGGCACCCCCTTTAGGCAGTGAGTGACAGGGACCCCCCCCCCCCCTCTAGCCGCCACTCCCCCCTCACCTTGCAGTCCCAGACCTCAGGATCAGCGGGCGACCCAACCAGTAAGAGCGGGCGCCGGACGCACCCGCTCTATATGCGGAAGTGATGTCACTTCCGCATATCAGTGCGGTGTGCTAGGTCCTAGCGCCCGCACTATTGGTCGCCGCCTGATCGAGGTCTGACACGGCTAGAGGGAGGGAGAGAGGGAGCAACATCTAGAGGGGGTGAGCGGCGGCCGGGCGACGCCTGTCAGAGAGAGGCGCCTAGGTGCAATGCACCCGCAGCACCCGCCCAGGCGCGGTCCTGTATACTGCCACCATCGAGTATATCCTGTGCTCCTCCATTGTTGTCTGGTACACAGGCGCATCTGCAATTGATTGACTCAAGCTTCAAAGAGTTATCAACACTGCAGAGAGGATCATCGGGTCACCCCTGCCATCTCTGGACCTCTTAGACACCAACCAACTGAGGTTCAGGGTAAACAATACTGAATGACCCCTCCCACCTCGGCAGGCACTTCATCACCCTCCTCCCCTCGGGTCGCCACCTCAGAACCATCTCCACCCGAACTATCAGGCACTGGAACTCTTTCTTCCCACATGCGGTCCTTCTCCTGAACGCATAGGTCCCTAATGTTACTGCATTGTAGCTCCTGCGCCCCGTCTCTGTGATGTTAAGTGCTCCGCTGTTTATCTGTATGTCTTTATGCCTGTTTATATGTCTGTAAACTGTTCTATTGCAGTGTGTACCACAGACAATTCTGGGAGCAACCTCAGTGGTCGCACTTGGCGAATAAAGTCGATTCTTATTCTGATGCTCGTTTCAGGTGTATGTGATTCAGACACTACTGCAGCCAAATAGATCAGCTGGGTTGCCAGGCAACTGGTATTGTTTAAAAGGAAAGAATATGGCTGCCTCTATTTGCATTGCAGCTGCAGTTCCTCTCTGCTCATACAACAATTAACCTTCCACCACCCTTTGTATTGTGTTTATCAAAGCCATGTGTGCCTCTCATTGCTCTGCAAATAATAAGAAAGCATTTGTCATTGCTGTTTTATTTTACATTTCATAATGACTCTGGGAAGGATGTGGGAGGGATTCAATTATTTTTACACACTTAGCATAAATAGCTACGTAAATATGACTGTTCTCAGCTTTAGTGCTGGCCACAAAGAGTACATGTCTCAGGAAAGGGAGGATATAAGTTGAGTCAGGTGATCAGTGCACATAAAGACTGGCTGCTGTCCCCTCAGAGCACCTTTTATGTGAAGATGGGATAGGTGGTGGAGTTTGGACAGTTGTCTCTAAAAAAAAAAAATTGCAGTCATCTCAAAAGGAAATCGGACTAGAGATTCCAGCAACCATATATTTTAAATATATTTACTGTAAAAAGTACAGATGTGCAATGCACAAAACTTTGAGCAATGCCAATTGATCGACATTCACTAACTTATGCACTAAAATAGGGCTTGAACTACCTTCTTTTGCCCGTTTTTAAACTAGTAAACAACAATGGTATCACCATCTCACATATTTATTTACACAGTAGAATAGTTTATAGTAAACTCCAAGGGACCAGGAAAAGTAGTTTACTATATCAAAAATAGTCATACTTTGTATATTTATACAGATGCATTTGCTGCTACCTGAGGACTGAGTTTACTATATCAAGAGGTTTAATATATCAGAGTTTACTATAAAGAGATTTTACTGTACCATATACTGAGCATGCATACAGAACCACTGTTTATACCGTAGAACACTGATAGCTTTAGTTTTATAGTTGTTGATGTCAGGCGTCACTAGGCCTTTCGATCCGGGGCACCGCCCATGCACCTGATGCCATGGTGGCCTGGATCGATTATGGTCAGAGTGCCCCCTGAGCTGCGCTCCCAGGCCCCCTGAGTCCTCATACCTCATATTGCGGCGCCCGCCCTTCGCTTCCTCTTCCCCCCCGCTGGTCCCTGCACGTCCCCCCCTCCTGCTCCACTCATCTACGAACAGCGACAGCTTACCTCTGCCTGGATTCCAGTGTGGAGCCTGGAAACCAAAGCCGCAGACCTCTCTCTTCCTCCTCTGTTCCCCTAGTGACCGGCTTCTGCTAATGACGCTGATCTGCTAATGATATACTGAAATCCCCATAGCTACCTACCTATACTGGGGACCCATATCTGCCTACCTATACTGAAGGCCGCATACCTACCTACCTATACAAAGCCCCATACCTACCAATCTACACTGAGGACCCCATACCTACCTACCTATACTGAGGACCCAATACCTACCTACCTATACTGAAGGCCCATACCTACCCACCTATACTGAGGACCCCATACCTACCCACCTATACTAAAGGCCCATACCTACGTACTTATACTGAAGGCCCATACCTACCTACCTATACTGAAGGCCCCATACCTACCTACCTATACTGAAGGCCCCATACCTACCTACCTACCTACTTACCTACCTACCTACCTATACAAAGCCTCATACCTACCTACCTATACTGAGGACCTCATACCTACCTACCTATAATGAAGATCCCTATACCTAGCTATCTATACTGAAGGCATCTATACCTAAGTACCTATCCTGAAGGCCCCATACCTACCTACCTACCTATACTGAGGACCCCATACCTACCTACCTATATTGAAGGCCCCATACCTACCTACCTACCTATACTGAGAACCCCATACCTACCTACCTATACTGAAGGCCCCATACCTACCTACCTATACTGAGGTCCCCATACCTACCTACCTATACTGAAGACCCCTATACCTAGCTATCTATACTGAAGGCATCTATACTTAGGTACCTATCCTGAAGGCATCTATACCTAGCTACCTATGCTGAAGCAATGCCCCTGGGCAAAGCAAATCAAAGCCCCCAGCAAAGCAAAGCCCCCAAGCCCCAGCCTAGAAAAGCCCCCAGCAAAGGTAAACCCCCTGGGCCCCAGACAAGCAAAGCAAAGCCCCAGCAATGCAAAGCCCCCGGTCCCAGAAATGCAAAGCCCCTGGGTCTCAGCCCAGCAAAGCAAAGCCCCCATCCCAGAAAAGCAAATCCCCAGGCCCCCAGACCAGCAAAGCAAATCCCTCAGCCTAGCAAAGCCTCCGGGCCCCAGCCCAGCAAAGTGTACAGCCAAGCAAAGCTCCCAGCTCAGCAAAGCCTAGTAAAGCCCGCAGCCCAGCAAAACGTCCAAAAATGCCCTCACCCCCGTGAAGCCCCAAGCAAATTGCCCAGCCCAGCAAATCACCCAGTAAAGCCCCAGCCCCAGGCCCAGCACCCAGCAAAGCCAGGCAGGCACAGCATCACCACTAGCCAGGCAGCTCAGCATCACCACCAGCAAGCCCAGCATAACCGCCACCCGAGTACAGCACACAGGCCAGCCAGCCGAAAACAAGATAGAAGCCAGGTGAGGGGCTTATTTATTTATTTATTGCATTTATAAAGCGCCAACGTATTACGCAGTGCTGTAAATGTGAGATACTACCTATTGAATATATTTACTACCTATTGAATATATTTAAGTTACACCACTGCTATGTTCGTGTACATTTGGCCCCACCTATGACCACGCCCACTTTGCCACGGCATGACCACGCCCATTTTTCCACGGCTCGCTGCGCGCGCCACACAATCTTGCTGCCCAGGGGTGCCCCGGATCTCCCAGGAACCTAGAAACGCCCCTGGTTGATGTCAACTTGTAGTTAACTGTTTCCGGTTATTCTGGACTTCATCGGTGTAGAGTAAAGGATGATCAATGATATGCAAATTCTTCAGAGTTTATGCGCATTAATGTAAATTTTTATGCAAATATATGCAGCTTGAAATTGAACCAATCAATTTAAACCTGGGTGGGACTTGATTGGTGCATTTTCAAGCTGCAAATATTTGCATACAATTTTACATAATGGCATAAACTCAGAAGTATTTACATATCATTGATCATGCCCAGTGTAGAGATGCACATGAGGATGAGGAAATCAGTACATCTGCGATAAGTGACAATAAAATCTGAAGTAGCTGGAATAATCCATAGACATTATGTGAAATGTAATATTTTGTCATTTTGTCATTATTTTATTTTAAAAGCTTACAAACTGATATTTTGTATAATTTTTAAAGTTACCTTTATTAAAGGGTTATATATATTTATTTATTTATTTTTTTGCAAGTCAACAATTAGCAAATGTTATAGGCTTATAGGTCAGTTTGCAGAACATTTTTTTCAAATAGGTGCTTGTTTGCATGAGGCCCCTTTGAAAAGGAACAAATGCACACCTCAATACTTTGAATAGATTAGATATTAAAATTGACTAAAATGCTTTGTCTAATCAAAATCAATTCAAAGTTATGGTCCGCTCAATTGTTTTCAAGTAATTTTATCAGTCACACCATGACTGGGAAAGGCCGTTTTATTTTCAAAATAGTGACTGCGATAGTTATATTACTGGTATATCAAATTCCTGCCAGAATCTCATCTAATATCAACTGGAGCAAGGTGCAACCAGGAAAACGGTTAATACTGTATTGGTTAAGCTGGAAGCACAGTGATGGCTGGCTACCACTTAGAAAATTCCCGATATGCTGCCACAGGCACTGTGGGCAGGTGCTTATATGCCCATGAGATTTTTAAGTTTTTTGAATACACAATCAAGATCTTTTCTAGATCATAGGACATCATCACTTACCATGGCATAAGTAAATAGTGCTTTAAGTAATGATGGGCTATGAATTCTACTAACAGTAAAATTTCCACTGAAACAGGTGGATTAAATCTAGTCAATGAATACCTCTAACTGCAGGCTAATTCACTTGCTGCCAGCTAATTTATCTGCAGCGTCTAGGTTTGACTTGCTCACTTAGAAATGCGTACATGAGCTGAAATTATTGCTCCTCTCTAGTGTTATCATACTTGATTCAGTTGACAGCACAATACTCACAGATCTCCCAAGTATAAATTTGGCCACACTTCATTCACATGATGAGAGAATGAAGGATGTTTACTATCCAGGAGTTTTTGAAGCTCTGCTATCGTAGGATGTATATATGTCTGCTTCTCTTCTCCTTTGGACAGTGCTGTGTAACCCTCTGTTTCCTCCGCCATAACAACACACACAGGAAGTGAAGACAGGAGTCGTAGAAAGTCTGTGTGACAGCAGAACTGTGATTGCATGTGACAGGTGACAGGTCTGAGATGTTAAAGTGACACACCATCCAGTGCAGTATAAATGTTTTCCTTTAAAAGTTTCTAGTTAACAAAAAAATGTGCCATTAAATGAAAATCTGTGTTTGTACAGTATGTGCAAAGTCAGGAAAAGGAATAAAAAGCATTAAATTAACTGTTGTGTTTTTATTGAATGAATGTATTAAAGGACCTCTGTCATGAAAATCTTAACATTTAAAATACATGTAAACATATACAAATAAGAAGTACATTTCTTCCAGAGTTAAATGAGCCATAAATTACTTTTCTCCTATGTTGCTGTCACAGTGAGTAGTAGAAATCTGACATTACTGACAGATTTTGGACTAGCCCATCTTCTCAGGGTTTCTTAGGGTTTCCATTATTTTTAAAAGCACTTAGGGAATGGCAGTTGCTCCGTCCAACTGCCAAAAAAGTGTACGGTGAGCAGGGAGGCTGTCCAGCATCATTGTATAAATCTTTTTCAGGGAATGTCTTTATAAAGAATAAAGTCCATGGTGAAAATCCCCTATGGAGAGATGGACTAGCCCAAAATCTGTCAGTAAAGTCAGATTTCTACTACCTACTGTAAGTGACAGCATTATAGGAGAAAAGTCATTTATGACTCATTTTACTCTGGAAGAAATGTACTTCTTATTTTTTATGTGTTTTAAATTTTAAGATTTTCGCGAAGCTCCTCTTTAATGAGTTTAATAAGTAAAAAACATAAAGCGTACCAGCATATACAAGAGAGGTACTTAATTACATGTACTTTGATTCACAAAGCTTTTTAAAGTGAACATAATGTGAAAAAAATAGCTTAGTAGAGTAAGGCCCCTTTTACACTTAATCAGTTGCTCTTAGTTAAAACTGAAAGAAGACCGATTTTCAAAGTAATGCCCATGTTTTCCTATGGCACAATTCCCACTATACGCGTTTTAATTTTAACTGAAAGCTTTTTCACAATGCACTGCTATGGTTCTAGACTTTTTTGCTGCCTGAGGCAAACTTGTGAGGATGCTCCCCCCCCCCCCAATTTGGAATGATCGCACGGCACCCAAACATTTTCACCCTCAGTATCGGTAGGTAGGTAGCCAGGTATATGTGCCCCCTGTATAGGGTAGCCAGGTATAGTTGCCCCCAGTATAGGTAGCCAGTATAGCTGCCCCAGTAGCTAGTAAAGTTGCATCTAATAAAGGCAGTCAATATTGTTGCCTGAGTATAGGTAGCCAGTATAGTTGCCCCAGTATAGGTAGCTAGTATAGTTGCCCCCAGTATAGTTGCCCCAGTATAGGTAGCTAGTATAGTACCCCCCAGTATAGTTGTCCCAGTATAGGTAGCTAGCATATTTGCCCCCAGTATAGTTGCCCCAGTATAGGTAGCTAATAAAGTTGTCCCAGTATAGATAGTATAGTTGCCCGCAGTTTAGGTAACATAGTTGCCCCAGTATGGGGGGTCCTCACCGTGAGGTGAACTGAAAGGGTAGCAGCCAAAAAGAGGGAACAGCAGGCAAAGCAGCACCTCTCACCTGGGTCCCCCCCTTTCGGCGCTTCCCCCTCCAGATGTATGGCGGCGGCAGCGGGCGGAAGATTAATGACTCATCTGACTTCCACGTTCCAGATGTCGGAGTTGTCAGCTCTGCATGCGTCCCACAGATCTCCTCCTCCTTCAACGCTGCCCACTGTACGCAAGTACGTAAGTACAGTGGGCGGTGTGCTCGCTGCTCCCCCTTCCTGGCTGCTTCCCTTCCAGCTCACCTCATAGCAGGGACCCCCTCCACGGCTAGGCGGGTGATGGTAAGCTGGGTGGCGGCAGGCCAGGCACACTTCCTCTTTCTGCCTGGCGCTGCCCCCAGACTTCCGCCACCCAGGGCTGGTTTCAGCAGCATAGGGGCCCCAGGGCAAATGTAACCTGGGGGCCCCTACTTGAAGGCAAAGTCCATGCCCTGCCGCCGCCTGAGGAAGTCGCCTCACTTGGCATCATAGGTGGGCCGGGCCTGCTAGCTAGGTACCGGTCTCCCCCAGTATAGGCTAGCTAGGTACAGGTGTCGCACAGTATAGGCTAGCTAGGTACAGGTGTCCCCCAATATAGGCTAGGTAAGTACAGGTGTCCCACAGTATAGGCTAGCTAGGTACAGGTGCCCCCCAATATAGGCTAGGTAAGTACAGGTGTCCCACAGTATAGGCTAGGTAGGTACAGGTGTCCCCCAATATAGGCTAGGTAAGTACAGGTGTCCCCCAGTATAGGCTAGGTAGGTAAAGGTGTCCCCCAGTATAAGCTAGCTAGGTACAGGAGCCCCGCAGTATAAGTTAGCTAGGTGTAGGGGCTCCTGTACAATGTAGGCAGCAATAAGGAAGTTAGTATGAGTGCCCCCCATCCCCCAATCCAGCCGCTTACTTACCAAGCCTTGTTCCAGCGATCGCAGCAGCCTCTCTGCACAGCTCTGGTATCCTCCGGTATGGGGTGGATCAGGACTGGGCAGCGTTATGGTGTCATCAACGCATGACATCAGTCCCCATCCTCCTACCGGAGGATACCGGAGCTGTGCAGAGAAGCTACTGCAATTGCTGGAACAAGGCTTGGTGAATACGCGGCTGGATTGGGGTGATTAGGGGGGAATCAGGGGGTGGGGGGCACTTATACTAACTTGCCTATTGCTGCCTACATTTTATAGGAGCACCTACACCTAGCTAACTAATACTGTGGGGCTCCTGTACCTATCAAAACTTCCTGAGCGGCATGCCCGACGCTGCGTTTGGCATACCGCTTTCTGCAAACATTTCTTGCCAAACACAGTGTCTGGCATACCACTCAGAAGGTTAAGCAAAAGGAGTGATTACTGGTAAAAGTAAGAGTCCAGAACCCAGAGCCACCGACAGGGCAGAACTACCCGCGTGACTGGGAACCAGCCTCCTCCCTGCTGAGTTAACATACATTGAACTGTTTCCAGGCTCCAGCAGTGTGCACTGAACAGGGAAAACAGCTACTGAGTTAAGGAATTCCACACTGAGACCCCTTTCACACTGGAGCTGTGTGGTGCACCCCACCGCCTGTTTGTGGAGAAGCGGTGCAGCAGCACCGGTACCACCAATCTGCTGTGTGAAGCCGGCCTCAGGCATACAAATGGTGTGCATTTTTTTTCACTTACAGATCTGAAATCCTCTGTTATCAGCTCATTACGGCACTGGCTATCCAGACCAGGACATACCAAGTTTAGCATAGGCTGGGTGTTTTGTGTTGCTATTATAAACTAATAGTTCTTCTAAAACTTGAGAAACAGGTCAGATTACAGAGCAGTGCAGGGCTGGGAGAGACGGAGAGAAAATAACAGACTATACAGTTAGGCTTTCTGAGTGAAAAGATAGAGCCCTCAGTGATAATCCGTCCCAGCAATGACTGAAGCCTATGTGAAATGCTGAGGCACTGCACTAGTACTAAAGAATTCAGACTCCTGCTCACTTGCACTTAATCTGCATTGCTCAATACCTCTAATCTCTGCCTCCCCCTCCATTTCTTCTCCCACTCTTCTTTAATAGCTAGGACTCCTGATTTGAAGGAATCATCAATCAAATCATGCTACCTACCACCAGATCTACTTACCCAGGGCTTCCTCCAGCCCCTGGCAGCCGATATGTCCCTCGCCGCAGCTTCGCTCTCTCCCGCTGGCTCCTGGTCCCCGAAGGTGCCTTGCCAGGTCGTCCTCTACTGCACCTGCGCAAACGCTGCAGTCAATCACCTCCATGTGGGCCAGAGTGTACTGCGCAGGAGGTCAGCCTGCGCATCGTTGGGGACCAGGGGCCAGTGAAGCTGCGGCGAGAGACATAGCAGCTGCCGGGAGTCGGAGGAAGCCCGGGTAAGTAGATCTGGTGGTAGCATGATTTGATTGATGAGTCCTTTAAAGGGAACCTAAACTGAGAGGGATATGGGTGTTTCCTTTTAAACAATACCAGTTGCCTGACAGCCCTGCTGATCTATTTGGCTCAGTTGTGGCTGAATCACAGACCTGAAACAAGCATGCAGCTAATCCAGTCTGACTTCAGTCAGAGCACCTGATCTGCATGCTTGTTCAGGGGCTGTGGCTAAAAGCTTTAAAGACACAGGATCAGCAGAAGAGTCAGGCAACTGGTATTATTTTAAAAGGAAAAAATCCATATCCTCTTCAGTTTAGGTTCCTTTTAAAGATCTGTAGCTACAAATCATCCCCAATAATGTCCCCTCATAATCTGTGGTGCTATCCTGCAAGTATTGCAGAATCCTCAGTATAGCCATGTCAACAATGTGTCACCCCAGTATTGCCAAGTCCCCACAGTCTCCTGAATATGGGTATGTCTCCCCAGAGTCCTTAGTAAAGCCAGCCCTGACCCCCTTCATTTCCATGTACCCCCAATATCCCCAGTATTGTGTTTTGGCCAAGATTAGAACATAGGACCCTATTGCTGCAAGGCTAAAATGTTGTCTACTGTCCCCTGTCACTCTCCATTCCTCCTTTCTCTTGCTGTATCTCCCCTTTACCTCTTCCTTCCAATCTCTCCTCCTCTTCCCCTCCCAGGCCCATATACAATCCACTTATTCCCTTGAGTTGTCTTCTAGGTGATATTTTCACACCTTGTCATAAAATGCAGTTTAAACCACCAGCAAGCAAGAAAATACTTAGAATAATTTTGATAGTACATTTTCACCAACTTTTGGGTACTTTTTTCAATTGAAAATTCTGAAATATTATTTTAAAGAGAAGATAAAAATGAACTCATAGACGATAACTCATGAGAAAAAGTTAATTGCATATGTCTCTAAATGTTCTACTCCTCTCCCATCCTATCTTTCCTTCCCTTTCCTCTTGATATCTCCCTCTCTGAAAGAATTTCATTAGTGAGTCACCCTAATTATAATAAGTATTTATAAAGCATAGTAATAGTCTAATTTTACATAGTTACATAGTTTTTTTGGTTGAAAAAAGACATACGTTCATCAAGTTCAACCAGAGAACAAAGTACAACACCAGCCTGCTCCCTTACATATCCCTGTTGATCCAGAGGCGAAAAAACCCTTACAAGGCATGGTCCAATTAGCCCCAAGAGGGAAAAATTCCTTCCCGACTCCAGATGGCAATCAGACAAAATCCCTGGATCAACATCACCAGGCACCACCTAGTAATTGTAGCCATGGATGTCTTTCAACGCAAGGAAAGCATTTAAGCCCCCTTTAAATGCAGGTATAGAGTTTGCCATAACGACTTCCTGTGGCAATGCATTCCACATCTTAATCACTCTTACTGTAAAGAACCCTTTCCTAAATAAATGGCTAAAACGTTTTTCCTCCATGCGCAGATCATGTCCTCTAGTCCTTTGAGAAGGCCTAGGGACAAAAAGCTCATCCGCCAAGCTATTATATTGCCCTCTGATGTATTTATACATGTTAATTAGATCTCCTCTAAGGCGTCTTTTCTCTAGACTAAATAAACCCAGTTTATCTAACCTTTCTTGGTAAGCGAGACCTTCCATCCCACGTATCAATTTTGTTGCTCGTCTCTGCACCTGCTCTAAAACTGCAATATCTTTTTTTGTAATGTGGTGCCCAGAACTGAATTCCATATTCCAGATGTGGCCTTACTAGAGAGTTAAACAGGGCCAATATTATGCTAGCATCTCGAGTTTTTATTTTCCTTTTAATGCATCCCAAACTTTTGTTAGCTTTAGCTGCAGCGGCTTGGCATTGAGTACGATTATTTAATATACTACAATATTATTATTATTATGTATTTATATAGCATTGACATCTGTGCAGCACATTACAGTGGACATAGTCAGGTCACTGACAGTCCTCAGAGGAGCTTACAATCGAATCCCTTCCATAGTCTAGTGTAATGTCCTACCATATTATTATTATTTATTTTTATAGCACTAACATCAAATCATTGCAGAAGATTGCTGAAACCTTTAAATGATGAGATCAACGAAAAGAATTGGTGTTATAGATAGGATCACCCATTGTCACTAAAAAGTACTCCAGATTCAAACACCTATGCACTGAAGGGCAGCATACCACTAACAAGTCATTAGACTAACAGACTAGACTAGATTAGACTAACAGGCCAAAGTCATTTGGTATCTTCCACTAAAGCTGAACAAACACAAAGACTGCAGAAGATGGATCGGGGGATACGCGGTGACGAACAATCCTTCCCCAATCCATCCCCCACAATCACGTACCATGGGAACAAATGACAGGCACGAACATGACACTGAAGGATCGCGGTAATTAGCGCGATTGGAACAACCGTCAACAGTTGGATCCGTCATGACAGCCATTCAAAACCACAGATTATCACGCATAATTGGCAGTTGTTGAACATTGTTTAACAGACTTTGATTAAACAAGGTTGCGCGATATTGCAATAAAAAAAGTGCAGCACGCAAAATCATTCAGGAAAATCACTTAGTGGGTTTGGGCCTCTAGGATACCTTCAGACAGTTGATACAGAGGTTTGTCAATTACAGCCATGTGACAGATAGATTGCTGTGATGACCCTCTCTATCAGAATTCCTTATCTGACCCAATAGACTAAGGTGCAAGGGATGTGGCTGACAGTATATGGATTCTGCAATCCTCCAGATCGCATAGTCCCAGCCATCACTGGAAAATTTCTGTGTGAAGCTTGACCTTCTCCCATGCCCCCTCCACGTCACTGGCCTGCACAGCAGAAGAAAACACAAGGTGACAAAAATGTGCCAAATTCCAGAGAAGTCCTGTTCCAAACAGACAAAAAGAGTGGGAGGTTTGAGAGGTGAGAGTTAATTTCTTTACCACTTTTTTCTCCCTGTGCTCCATCACCACCAATCAGCCCTTGCTGTGTCCAGCACCCCCTAAGTTGTTTACTCTTGCACCTCTCTCTCACCAGACCCCTAGTAAGTAGCATCCTCAGTAGCCCTCCTCACATTGTTTCCCCTCAGACCCTCAATAACCTTTCTTCCCCACCCCCATATTCACTTTCTCTCCCCTTAGACCAAAATATTCCTTACTCTCTCCCTGCAGACCCAGACCCTCAATAATGCCTTTCCCCCCAATATTTCTCTCTCTTTTCCCCAGACCCTAAACTAACCCCCATCTCTCCTCACTCACCTTGAACACCCTCAATTTGCCCCTCTGCACACCCTTCCCTCCATGCACCATCATTAAACCTCATTCTCTCCCCCAGATTCTCAAGAAGCCCCTCTATTTCCCCATCCACGCCCCCCACCCAATTTCCTCAATATGCCCCTCTGACCAGCCAGTAGTCATAATAGGCTCCCAAAATCTGCCTGCATTCATGGGTGACCCACAAGGTCTGCCAGCAGTCATAGGGTTTTGAAGTGATTGTGATTCTGTTGATCCCGCCTCGTATAGATAAGCTGGATGTGCTTTCAGTATTAGGTATGTCCCCCCTCCCCCTCTATAATGTAATATGGTGTCAGTGTGCAGTTTGTCATCCATCAGATGTCTGCTGTAACTCACAAGATAACACTAGAAAGCAGAATCAGGCCAGTTATCCTACCTCTTAAATCAAAATCACAAAAGGTTATGGGCCAAGGAGAGGGGGAACAAACCAATGAAACAGGCTGTTTTTAAACCGAGATGAGAAGAATTATGAGCTGTGGGAGGCAAAATTCCTAGGCCATCTGCACTTTTTGAATTTTAAGGTGGCCACACACCATATGATTTTCATGCATTTTGGCTGTACAATCAATCACCAAGTGCTGTTATACGGTATTACATGGATGTTGGTAAGATTGTATACAAATTGTATGGTCAGATTGCATGAAAATTGTATGGTGTGTGGTCACCTTAAACAGACCATCCTACATGAACCTTCAGACATGGTTGAGGACAGAAGTAAGAAGCAGGAGGCTTATGCTGAGCTAATTCAATACCTGGATGACAAAAGTCTGTCTCTTATAAAGGTTGATTCATTATAACTAACGTGGCCGTCAGCACAAGTTACTTGATGGAGCATGAAGTAATTGTAATGAATGCATGCTACACGGGGTCCACAATGCATACTAAACTTATGTCAGCTAAACCTAATTGCCGTGCGACAGCATGTAGCGCATACGCGAAAGTCCACAAGCATGGCTGCTACTACGTTAATTAACATTGTAATGGCTGCGCTAACGAACTATTGCGATCACGCTACATGCTATTGTGCACTGACGGCTGCGTTATTTATAATGAATCAACAAGTAGGGGTGTTATGATGTGTGATTATTTATATGCCCTTATACAGCACATCCACTGATCTGCAGTCATGTGACAATGTTGTCTTTTTGTTAACCAGGAAGTGCTAAATAAAGTTTAAAGGACTACTGTAGTGAAAGGTATATAGAGGCTGCCATATTTACTTCCTTTTAAAAAATACTAGTTGCCTGGCTTCTCTGCTGATCCTCTGCCTCTAATACTTTTAACCATAGACCCTGAACAAGCATGCATCAGATCAGGTATTTCTGACATTATTTTCAGATCTGACAAGATTAGCTGCATGCTTGTTTCCGGTCTAATTCAGACATGACTGCAGCCAAATAGAGCAACAGGGCTGCCAGGCAACTGGTATTGTTTAAAAGGAAATAAATATGTCAGCCTCCATATACTTCTCACTACAGTTGTCCTTTAGTCAGAGAGCAGAGAGAAAAGAGAACAGTGTGTGTTCCTGAGAGAAACCAAAGCATGGTGTCTGTGCAGTTCATCCTCCATCAGAGATCTGTTGTAAGAGTAGGTTCACACTTGTTTTAAAAACGTATCCGTGGCTCTGTTTTTTGGCCCTGATCAAAAACGGAGCCACGGATACCAATGTCAAAAATAGAAGCCTTCTTCACTTAAAAAAAAAAAAAAAGGATCCATCTGCGTTCAGGGGGATCCGTTTTGAAAACCTGAACAGACAGTCCGGATTTGCAGGATTTTCATGGACCCGGATCCCTGATACACGGAGAGGTAGTGAAAATCTATGCAAAAGCAGATCCCCCTCTACAGAGATTTATTTGGACACAGAAACGGATCCGTTTTCTGTGTCCCAGCCAGTGGGTGGGGAGGGGGCTGCCATGCTGGAGGGGGTAGCAGTCAGGACAGGGGGGGGGGGGGGGGGGTCGCCCCTCCCTCGCTCACCTGGGTCCCCTGTCCCTGCTCCCCCTCCAGTTATTTGCGCAAAAGTTATTAAAACGTAATGTAGGCAGCGAACTAAGACACTTACCTTCTTTACTTCCTCCACTCGCCCGTCACTTCCTGCAATGCCGCCCTCTGAAGTATAGAGGGCGGCATTGCAGGAAGTCAAGCGGCGAACCCAAAGAAAGAAGGCTTCCCCGTTCGCTGCCTACATTACATTTTAACAACTTTTGCACAAGTAGCTGGATGGGGAGCGGGGACGGGGGACCCAGTTGAGGGAAGGGGGACGACGAGCTCAGCTCGTCCATGTACACCAAGGAGGATTGCTCAGCCCCTGGAGGGTCTTTTTACTTACTTTTTTTTTCAGAACATGTAGCTAGCACTTTGCAAGCTACATGTTCTGTCAGATCACCGCCGCTACAGTGGCTGTCCCCCCCCCCCCCCCCCGAAACGCCTAGCGCAGCCTGGGCGAATCACCGCCAGGCTGCGCAATGGGAAGGATTGGAGCTCCCCATGATGTCATGACGTCATGTCCGATCATCACCATGGCGGCGGGAGAAGCGACGATAGGAAGTCACGCTTCTTGCGGGATCTCGGACGCATAAGTATGGCTGGCGGGGATTGGGAGGGTGGATGCGGACGGCATGGCGTACTGCTGTAGCTAGCTACAGCAAGAACTGCACTACGCTAGCTACAGCAAGAATTTTTTTTTCAACAAAAACGGTAATGCGTACTTATGTACGCATTACCCAAAACGCCAGGGAGGTTAAAAAACAGGAAAAATGGAGGAAAACATTTTTCTTTTACCAAATTGGATCCATTTGAAACGAATCCGATTTGCTACGGGCAAGTGTGAACCTAGCCTTACTCACAAGATAAGATTAAAAAGCAGCATCAGCCCTGGTTATCCCACCTCTTAAAGTGAATGGGAACCAAACTGTAAATAAAAAAGTAAGATACTCATCTAAGCAGAGAGAGGCTCTGGGTCCCACAGAGCATCCCCTCTCCTCTTCCGGTCCCCGCTGTTGCGCTGGCTCCCCCGTAGCGGTATTCGACCGTTTCGGTCAAATACCGCTGTTTCCGGGCCAAAGGGAGGCTTCAGAAATGCTTCGGGAGCCTGAGTGCTCCCGAAGACGGGCCACTCTACACTGCGCACGCGCGAGCGCCCACTATGACGCACTCGCACGTGCGCAGTATGGAGCCGCCTGTCTTCGGGAGGACTCGGCTCGGCGGGGGATGTGAACGGGGGAGCCAGGCAGCGCAGCACCGAGGGCACCGGGAGGGGAGAGGGAAGGCTCATTAGGACCGAGCCTTCCCTCTCCTTGGTGAGTATCTGACTTTTTTTTATTTAAATATGGGTTCCCATTAGCTTTAAAGGGGAACTGGAGTAAGAGGTATACGGAGGCTGCCATATTTATTTCCTTTTAATCAATACCAGTTGCCTGGCAGCCCTGCTGGTCTATTTCTCTGCAGTAGTATCTGAATAAAACCAGAAACAAGCATGCAGCTAGTCTTGTCAGATTGGACTTTAAAGTCTGAAACACCTGATTTTCTGCATGCTTGTTCAGGTGCTATGGCTAATAGTATTAGAGGCAGATGATCAGCAGGGCTGCCAGGCAACTGGTATTGCTTAAAAGGAAATAAACATGGCAGCCTTTGTATACCTCTCTCTTCAGTTCCCCTTTAAAGCAAAATAGCAACACATAGGCCTAGTGCACACCCGAGCGGTTCGGCTGCGGTTTGTGATCCGCTTGCGGGTGCGGACCTGCTAGGGTAATGTATTTCAATGGGCTGGTGCACACCAGAGCGGGAAGCGTTTTGCAGAAACGCATACTCCCGGGCTGCTGCAGATTTTGGATTGCGGATGCGTTTCTGCCTCAATGTTAAGTATAGGAAAAACGCAAACCGCTCTGAAAAACGGCACTTCAGAGCGGTTTCCCAGGCGTTTTTGTTACAGTAGCTGTTCAGTAACAGCTTTACTGTAACAATACATGAAATCTACTACACCAAAAACGCTTCCCAAAACCGCAAAATGCTAGCTGAAGCGCTACAGAAAAAGAAGAAAAAGCGTTTCAAAATCTGCTAGCATTTTGCGGATCTGCTAGCGGTTTTTGGTGTGCACCAGGCCATAGATAGCCAGATGTGCCTCCAGTATCAGGCCAGAAACCCACTAGGAGCAATTTTCTGAGCGCTTTGTGATTTGAAAACTCTTGCTAATGTAATGCTATGGGTGTGATCCCACTTAGAGCGATTTGATTTTATAAAAATTCCCCACAGCATTGCATAAACAAGCTTTTTCAAATCACTAGCGATTAGAAATTGCGCCTAGTGGGTTTCTGGCCTTAGGTTTGGTTTTCACTTACTTCCGCACCATGTGCAGCCAGTGGGAGTGGACAGTATAATGTCCACTCTGATGCTCCGCAGTGATGCAACTGGAGCCCAGGACAGATGCGCTCCCCCATAGGCTATATAGGGAAATACGTTTGCCTGGCCTGGGATTACGGCGAACTGCACAGAAATGCGGTCCGTTTACTGCAGCAGATCCCCTGGATCCGTTGCAGCGTGACAAGTGTGAATGGCTCCTCTGTATAACATAGAGGCTGTTCACACTCCACTTAGAAGTCACCAGAAAACCGCTCACACTTCCCTGGGACAGTGCTGGAACCAGGACAGGCCAATCCAATGAAACAGGAGAAAAGAAAGGGTGTCCACACGATGTCCCTTGCATCAAGTTCCTTTATTATGGACGTATCCACACCAAATCACACATCATGTAGCTTACATGATGTGTGATTTGGTGTGGATACGTCCATAATAAAGGAACTTGATGCAAGGGACATCGTGCGGACACCCTTTCTTTTCTCCACACTCCACTTAGCTGTGAGTCTAGTGGGAACAGAGCCTTAGGCAGCCACCTTCCCCGGTATAGATAGCCAGTATTAGGTAGCTCTACCCCAAATATGCATGCTTATCATGTTATCTAAACAGCCAGTATTCTCCGTTCCAATTCCTTCTGCTCTAATCTTTATGAATTGACATGTAGTGACATGTGTTGAGATAATCACCGCACAAGGCGGTAATTTCCCGCACTGCTCAGGAATTGTAGCTTTTCATGCGGAAACAGCTTTTATGAATGGACACTTAATACATACAGACTGGTGACAGCGCTCATGGATGCATTCGCTTGCATGGACACTTTGCTAAATGGTCGGTAAAGTCAGCTGTTTTGATCACTACCGCATGCGGTAATGCTTTATGAATAGAGGCCATTGAGTAAATGGCTATCATTCATAAAAGTGCTGTCGGTAAATTAAATCCGTGCGGAGAAACACCGCTGTCGGTATTTCAGCCTTCTGAGTGGTCATTTATAAAAATGTTGCCTGTTGCTATAGGAGTGCGGAGATATCCCGCTGTAGGCTGGCGTCAGGCTGTCGGTAGGTATGCGGAAACAGGAGAAGCTGGCCAAGTCCCTCCGTGCGGTGTTCTCTCTGCTGCTGCTTGGGAGGTCTGTCCCATTCACTTACATGTACTCCGTATGCCTATCGCTACATCCAGGGGAGCGATAATCCCCGTCCGCATACCGCTTGCGTAAAGTTTTATGAATTTACATTTTGTTACATTTCCGCATGGAATCACCGCACAATGCGGTAATTTATCGCTCTGCTCGGGAAAGTCAGCTTCGCATGCGGAAACAGCCTTTATGAATACACATTTTGCTCAGTGTTCGGTAAAGTTGTCTGTTTTTAGCATTTCTGCATGCGGGAACGCTTTATGAATGATAGCCATTGTGTGTTAGAGTTAGAAAAAGTGGGTGGACCAAACACCAGCCAAATGCATATCTGGGCAACACTGGGCTATCAGCTAGTATATAATAAAACTGTGAAATATCTTAAAAAGGTCATATGTAGGAGGAGGATAGATATAATTGTTTTTCTCATCCGTTTATATTCACCTCGGATGTCCTTTAAGAGTCACGGGGCCATATGCAATTAACTTTTTCACCTGAGTTTTCTCCCAAGAAATAATTTTTCAACATCTTTTTAAAATAGATTTTCAGCATTTTGCAATTGAAAAAGTACCACAAAGTAGGAGAAAGGGTACTATCAAAATTATTCTGAGTATTTTCTTGCTTGCTGGTGTCTTAAAAGACATTTTATTGACAAGTTTACAAAATATCACCTAGGAGAAAACTCAGGAGAAAAAGTTAATTGCATATGGGCCTAGAGCAGGCATGGGCTAACTCGGCCCTCCAGCTGTTACGGAACTACAAGTCCCACAATGCATTTGCCTTTATGAGTCATGACCAGGGGCGTTCCTAGGGTCCTTGGACATCAGTGGCACCTGGGGGCACTAGGCGGGGGCTATGTGCGGCGCGCACAGCGCGCCGTGGCAAAAATTGGGCGTGGTCATGCAGTGAGTGGGCGTGGCCATGGGTGGGGCCAATCGTACATTAGATTAGGACAGTGGTGGCGAACTTTTTGGAGGCCCAAACTGCAACCCACAAGTCACTTATCTATCGCAAAGTGGTAACAGCAATTTAAACTAAATACTATACAAACGTTTTAGCACATACATGAACATTATGGAAAATCCAAGTTGAAAAACTGAAAAGATAAACAATTTCATCCATCCTACTCCTGAAAAAATATATTCATATTCATTTTTTTAGAACCTCCCAGTTTTATTTTCTGTTTTAAAAAGCTAAAAAAGTAGGTTTAATGCTATTGTCTCATATGATGATGATTCATTTTTTTCCCATAGTCTCGTAGTTAGCAATCATGTGACCCTCAACAAGACAAATTCAGAAATCATGAGGCCCCCAACAAGACAAATTCAGCAATCATGAGGCCCCCAACAAGACAAAGTCAGCAAGCGTGAGGCCCCCAACAAGACAAATTCAGCTATCATGAGGCCCCCAACAAAACAAATTCAGCAATCATGAGACCCCCAACAAGACAAATTCAGCAGTCATGAGGCACATAAATAGACAGCATTTCACATAAATAGGCAGAATGCCCCCTTAATATGGTAGACACCTCTCACCTGGCTTCTGAATTCTCCTCTACTGGCTGCTGTACCTGGCAATACTGTTTTTGGCTGGATTGGGGATGATGTATGAGCTGAAAGGCCTGGCAGTGATGCTGTGGCCTGGCTGGCGGTGATGCTGTGGCCAATGTTGTGGCTGGGTTGGCTGGCAGTGATGCTAGGCTGTGCTCAGGGGAGGACTGGGACCTTTTGGCCTGGGGGGGAAACACAAATTAGAGGCCCATTTTTACAGCAGCCCCAGCCCAAATGACATCACACACGTGCCCCATGTGCTATATTCCAGTAGTGGGAGAGAGATGAGAATAGCCTGAGATGGATCAGAGAGCTTATCTGTATTGCAGCCAAATCACACAGAGGCTACTTGCCTATAATATCAATCCTGTCCCTGCCAATCTCTCACACAAGTCCTGAAAGCAGCCCCATTGGAGTCTAGGGACTGTTTTCAAGAAGCCCTTCTGGAGTCTAGGGATTGTCTAATACTTTTCAACCTAATACCTTATGCAGCTGTGCACATGCAGTCATTTAACAATAGTGAGAGACCAGACAGATTTGTTCCCTCAGACCCTGCAGGCAAGCCTCTGCTCTGTATCATGCAATGTATATTTACCAGCTTGCCCTCCCTCTAATTGCTCTGTAATTGGGCATTTATTTGCCTCAGCCAGCCTAGTGGTTCACATTGCTTTATACAAAAACATGAATGCACCAGGCACTGTACCAGCCCTAAATCATTAAATGAGAGGCAGCCTGGGGGGAAATCTCCCCCCTTTCCCCCTGGCCAGTCCTCCCCTGGCTGTGCTTGGCTGGTTGAAGTAAATGCTGGCCTGACTGGTGGTGATGCTGTGGCCTTTTTGATAGTGATTCTGGGCTGGTTGGCTGGTGGTGATGCTGGGCTGGCTGGCCTGGATAGTTTAGGTAGCGCCAGGTGCGTACGTACGAAAAGGGCGTCGGAAAAAAGGGCGCGTGGTATAAACGATAAATGGAAATATCGTTTATAGAAATTATTGTGTAGAATTTCGTTTATAAATAGTGATTTAAAAATGTATAAATCACTAAATAATGTGTATGAGATCGGCAATTCTTAAAACGTTAATCTTCCCTGTTTGTAAAGTGAAACTTATATTTTCGTTTATTAAAAACCCTCCCTGTACCTATCCCTAACCCCTAGACCCCCTGTTGGTGCCTAAACCTAAGACCCCCCTGTTGGTGCCTAACCCTAAGACCCCCCTGTTGGTGCCTAACCCTAAGACCCCCCTGTTGGTGCCTAAACCTAAGACCCCCCTGTAGGTGCCTAACCCTAAGACCCCCCTGTAGGTGCCTAACCCTAAGACCCCCCTGTTGGTGCCTAAACCTAAGACCCCCCTGTTAGTGCCTAAACCTAAGACCCCCCTGTAGGTGCCTAAACCTAAGACCCCCCTGTTGGTGCCTAAACCTAAAACCCCCTATGGATAATAATGTTTTACAGACATGAATAAATAAAGAATGTAAAGAAAAAAAATGTAAATTATTTTTTTGGGTGGATAATAATGTGTTAGAAATGTTTTAGAAATAGTGATTTATTATCTTCATAAACGTTATTCGTCACGGGCTCATTTTGTAAACTTAAATCATCACAAACATAGTTATAAATCCTTAAAAATCTCCGGGCGCCGTTATAAATCCTTAAAAATCTCCGGCGCCTTATTTTCCCCGTTCAGCGCCCATTAAACGATATTTATAATGAAAGTGAATGGGGCGCCCTTTTTGTCCACTTGTCTCATGCGCCCAAATCTACTGCTTCCGCGCCAGGTGCCCCCTAGTTAAGGTAGCGCCAGGAGTACCCTAGTTTAGGTAGTGACAGTAGCCCCCCAGTTCAGTTAGTGACAGGAGCCCCCCAGTGTAGGCAATGACAGGCACCCCCCAGTTAGGTAGTGTCAGGGACCCCCCAGTTAGGTAGTGAGTGACAGGGACCCCCAGTTGGGTAGTGAGTGACAGCAGGGACCCCCAGTTGGGTAGTGAGTGACAGCAGGGACCCCCAGTTGGGTAGTGAGTGACAGCAGGGACCACCGTTTAGATAGTGAGTGACAGCAGGGACCCCCGTTTAGATAGTGAGTGACAGCAGGGACCCCCGTTAGGTAGTGAGTGACAGCAGGGACCCCAGTTAAATAGTGAGTGACAGCAGGGACCCCCAGTTAAATAGTGAGTGACAGCAGGGACCCCCAGTTAAATAGTGAGTGACAGCAGGGACCCCCGTTTAGATAGTGAGTGACAGGGACCCCCCAGTTAGGTAGTGAGTGACAGGGACCCCCAGTTGGGTAGTGAGTGACAGCAGGGACCCCCAGTTGGGTAGTGAGTGACAGCAGGGACCCCCAGTTGGGTAGTGAGTGACAGCAGGGACCCCCGTTTAGATAGTGAGTGACAACAGGGACCCCCGTTTAGATAGTGAGTGACAGCAGGGACCCCAGTTTAGATAGTGAGTGACAGCAGGGACCCCCGTTAGGTAGTGTGTGACAGCAGGGACCCCAGTTAAATAGTGAGTGACAGCAGGGACCCCCAGTTAAATAGTGAGTGACAGCAGGGACCCCCAGTTAAATAGTGAGTGACAGCAGGGACCCCCGTTTAGATAGTGAGTGACAGGGACCCCCCAGTTAGGTAGTGAGTGACAGGGACCCCCAGTTGGGTAGTGAGTGACAGCAGGGACCCCCAGTTGGGTAGTGAGTGACAGCAGGGACCCCCAGTTGGGTAGTGAGTGACAGCAGGGACCCCCGTTTAGATAGTGACAGCAGGGACCCCCGTTTAGATAGTGAGTGACAGCAGGGACCCCAGTTAAAGTGAGTGACAGCAGGGACCCCCAGTTAAATAGTGAGTGACAGCAGGGACCCCCAGTTAAATAGTGAGTGACAGCAGGGACCCCCAGTTAAATAGTGAGTGACAGCAGGGACCCCTGTTTAGATAGTGAGTGACAGCAGGGACCCCCGTTTAGATAGTGAGTGACAGCAGGGACCCCCGTTAGGTAGTAAGTGACAGCAGGGACCCCCATTAGGTAGTGAGTGACAGCAGGGACCCCCAGTTAAATACTGAGTGACAGCAGGGACCTCCAGTTAAATAGTGAGTGACAGCAGGGACCCCCAGTTAAATAGTGAGTGACAGCAGGGACCCCCAGTTAAATAGTGAGTGACAGCAGGGACCCCCAGTTAAATAGTGAGTGACAGCAGGGACCCCTGTTTAGATAGTGAGTGACAGCAGGGACCCCCGTTTAGATAGTGAGTGACAGCAGGGACCCCCGTTAGGTAGTGAGTGACAGCAGGGACCCCCGTTAGGTAGTGAGTGACAGCAGGGACCCTCAGTTAAATAGTGAGTGACAGCAGGGACCCCCAGTTAAATAGTGAGTGACAGCAGGGACCCCTAGTTAAATAGTGAGTGACAGCAGGGACCCCCGTTTAGATAGTGAGTGACAGCAGGGACCCCCGTTTAGATAGTGACAGCAGGGACCCCCGTTAGGTAGTGAGTGACAGCAGGGACCCCCGTTGGGTAGTGAGTGACAGCAGGGACCCCCGATAGGTAGTGAGTGACAGCAGGGACCCCCGTTGGGTAGTGAGTGACAGCAGGGACCCCCGTTGGGTAGTGAGTGACAGCAGGGATCCCCGTTGGGTAGTGAGTGACAGCAGGGATCCCCGTTGGGTAGTGAGTGACAGCAGGGACCCCCGTTGGGTAGTGAGTGACAGCAGGGACCCCCGTTAGGTAGTGAGTGAGTGACAGGGACCCCCGTTAGGTAGTGAGTGGCAGGCGCGCTCCCCACCCCACCTACCTTGCCGCTTCAGACCTCAGGATCAGCGGGTGACCCGACCAGATACAGCGGGCACCGGGCACAAATATGCGGAAGTGATGTCACTTCCGCATATCAGCGGTGTCCGCTAGGTCCTAGCGCCCGCTCTATCTGGTCGCCCGGCACTGATCGAGGTCTGAATGGCAGCGGGGACAGCAGGGCAGAGCGGGGCAGCGGCGGCCGGGAGATCCGTGGCACCCCAGGACAGATTGGGGGCATGGGCCCCCCAAAATAGGGCTAGCGACGCCCCTGGTCATGACTGTGGCTCTCAGACTCCTGCAATGCACTGTGGGACTTGTAGATCCTTAACAGCTGGAGGGCCAAGTTTGCCCATGCCTGGCCTAGAGAGAAGACTCTTCTAAAGAGAGATCCTGGCACTGAGAGTTGTGTTACTACTCCATCAGCACGCTCTTCTCGCAGCTCTGCCATGGCCAGGAGAGCTGTATTTGATTTGCTTAATACCAAGCAGCATTCAGTTTGCCTGAATTATTTGCATCTCATTGACCATCCTATTAACTAATGTCCAGCGCTGTGTAATATGTTGGTGCTTTATAAATACAATAAATAAATAAATATAATAAAGTCATCTGTGAGGGCTGGTACCCACAAGGCTATTTTTTGAGCGTTTAGGGAGCGTTTGAAAACGCTTGCGCTTTGTAAAATTGCTCAGCTAATGTAAATGGATGGGGCAACTTCCACTGGAGCAATTGCGATTAGAAAAATCACAAACGCAGGACATGCAGCATTTTGGGAGCGTTAGCGCTTCAATGTTAAGTATGTAATCACTGGCGTAATCGCTCATCAAAACCTGCACTGAGCAATTTTGCAAGCATTTTGAAGTTACTGCACACTGAATGGTCCTTTCAATTAATTTTAATTTTGTTACAGACTTTAAAACGCTAATCGCTACACAACCGCTGGCAAATTGATACACTTTTTAAAAGCGCTCCCTAAAACACTCATGAAATCGCTTATAAACTGCTCATACAAAACGCTAGCGATTGCGATTCACGATTAGTAGTGGGTTCCAGGCCTCACTGCGTCTTCCTGTGTCTGTGCGTTGTGCCTGGTGCGCATGTGCAGCATGCGGACGGACTTCAGAGAGTAGAGGAGGGTGTGTGCAGGGGTGGATGGATGTGAGTTTATTATTAATGTTTGACGACTTATGTTTGAGATGGATTTGCGTTGCGCTCCGGTTTTCCTCCTCCCCTTTCCCCGTCTGGTAGCGCAGCGTTGTTTCGACTCCTGCGTTCCATGTGCGGGGCTTGGTGGAGTGGGTTACAGCGCGTACCCGCCCCCTTGTCTGTTGCCTGGAGCGCAGGTAATTTTTTCTTCCTGCTTCCGGCCGATGGATGGGGGGCGCGGTGCCTGCTGGGAGTTCACGCACTTCCGCCGCATTGGCGGCGCCTTCAAAAGGCTCCTATCAATGGAGCACTCTATCTACCACGCCTCCCTTGAGAAAGCTGGCGTTTGGCCAGCGAAACATGTCGGGCTTGTGTGGCGTGGACACGCTTTGCAGCTAGAAAGGGGCCCCCCTGCCGCCTACCAGGACCTGTCACAGTCTACGACCAGTCCAGCAGGTCACCGAATTGTATGGGATCCACCGCCCTTGCCGCTGAGCGACATTACGCAGTACTGAACTGTTGCACTGCACATTACATCGGACGGTAGCCATTCTGGCTGGATCCCTCATCACGGAGGCTACTCTCCATGCCATCCTTTACCTCCATGATTGGGCTAACCTCATCCTTGCCCTGCTGACACAGCAAACCGTTCTATAGGAGGTATTGTTGCCTGCTGAATATTGCAATCCGCAACTGGTCGGTAAGACAAGCTTATACATGCTGTGCCTGCACTGAACGCTACTTTATTGGCTTGCACTGCTTTATCCTGCTGCCTTTGCAACACTAATCCTTGATGTGGCTGCTCACTAACACTACCGCCTGGGGTGCGGATTTGTTTCTTTGGAACTGTATACTAATCATCTTGCCTATACAAGTGTATTGCTGTCCAAACCTCTAAGGATTTTGAGGACTTGCTGATCAGCTTTTTCCATACCTACCATTGGCCTCTACCTTTGGGATCATAGGTCATAGAGGTCCTTTTCTTTGCCCAGTGCGTCAGTGTTATGAGTTGATCGTGTGCATGTGTGTGAGGGCGCCGGTTTGCTTGCGGGGTGGCCACCTAGCTGCTGTGCATTTTTTATTTATGGGTTTTATGTGAATTTTGTTGTGCTAATAAAGTGTCTTTTGATATATTTCTAAACCTTTGTTGGCTGTCAGTTTCACTCCCCTCATCTTTTCTATCCTAGTGGATGGATGTGTGCAGGGGCGTGGTGGTGTGCGCCAGGGCCGTTTCTAGCCCCGTTCAGCCGGTTCTGCTGAACGGGGCGCCGATGAAAGACAAATTGGGGGGCGCCAGGCAGAAGGAGAAGGATGTGACGTCACTGCTGGCTGCCTGGCTGGCTGCTCCTAGGAGCCGGTGCAGCGAGAGGTAGGAGGAGCTGTGCCGCTGTGCGCACCAGCGCGATCACCGGCTTCCTAGCTTACTAGCTAGATCCTTCTGGGCGCCGAGCGACGTCACGTGACAGGAGCGGCCGCGCTATGAACCTGTCACGGATGTTTCCTGTTTATCAGCAGTGTGTGGCGGAAGTGGAGTCTTTTTGGCCACTCGGGCTCCTCGCTGCCACTGCTGCGCCTGCTACTAGTGTGTGCCCAGCCTTGCCCTTGCTGCTGCTGCCTGCCCGCTAGCACCTCCGTCCCCCGCTCGGACCCCCACCGATCCTTCCAGACTCCAGAGTTGCACCTGCCATGATGATGGACAACATCATGGTAAGTAGGCAGGCAGTCTATGTACTGCACTGCCAGGCTCTCTCTTTCTTATGTGGGGGGGGGGGGGGGGAGGGAGGGGGGGGCGCTCTTTTTGCCCTGGGCTAAAGTCAGAGCCCACCAATGGTGATGGTCGACAGACTGGCTACAATATACTGGGCACATATACACCTGGCTACATATACTTGGCAGTTGGCACATACACACCTGGCTACATATACTTGGCACATATACCCCTGGCTACATATACTTGGCACATATACCCCTGGCTACATATACTTGGCACATATACACCTGGCTACATATACTTGGCACATATACACCTGGCTACATATACTTGGCACATATACACCTGGCTACATATACTTGGCACATATACCCCTGGCTACATACTGGCACATATACTCCTGGCTACATACTGGCACATATACCCCTGGCTACATACTTGGCACATATACCCCTGGCTACATATACTGGGCACATATACCCCCTGGCTCCATATACTGGGCACATATACTCCCTGGCGCCATATACTGGGCACATATACCCCCTGGTGCCATATACTGGGCACATATACCCCCTGGCACCATATACTGGGCACATATACCCCCTGGCACCATATACTGGGCACATATACCCCCTGGTGCCATATACTGGGCACATATACCCCCTGGCACCATATACTGGGCACATATACCCCCTGGCTCCATATACTGGGCACATATACCTCTGGTTACATATACTGGGCACATATATCCCTGGCTACATATACTGGGGACACTGGCTGTTTGTCATTATGTGCATTTACTGGTGAAAAGCGGTCTCTTGTTATGTGCATTTACTGGTGAAAAGCGGTCTCTTATGTGCATTTACTGGTGAAAAGCGGTCTCTTATGTGCATTTACTGGTGAAAAGCGGTCTCTTATGTGCATTTACTGGTGAAAAAAGCTGTCTCTTATGTGCATTTACTGGTGAAAAAAGCTGTCTCTTATGTGCATTTAGTGGAGAAATTTTGTCAGTAAAAAATATTTTGTCAGTAAATTTTTAGGTATTTGTCAGTAAAAAATAACGTGAAAGGTTGGCAACACTGGCAGGCTGTGCGGCGCAACGGGAAAGATACAGGCAGCCCACCTCACGCTTGGGCTTGGCTGGGGGAGGAGCCGACGACAGCGAGCAAGAGTAGGGTGGCCGCATGCAGCCATAAATACGCAGTGTGTGACTGCGTTGCACTCGCAGAGCCTCTCAGCCTGAGTCAGTCCAGAGACTAGCAGACTCGCAGGCAGCCAAAGCCAGCCAGGAGCAAGCCCATGGAAGAGGGGTAGTAAAAAAAAATAAAAACAAAAATGGTGAGTTGGTTTCAAGAAGCCTTTTGACATGATTTCACTTAGCAGCTTTGATTGGGGGGGGGGGGGGGGGGGGGGGGGGGGGGGAGAGAGGGGGCGTATTTTTTGACTCTCGAACTGGGTGAAATTTAGCCTAGAAACTGCCCTGGTGTGCGCATGTCGCGAACATGTACTTGTGCGCAGATGGGGGGAGTGGTTTGATTGTGTCCGAAGCCCAGCGCTGGTTTTTCAAGAGCCTGCCTTTAATCTAATTTGATATAAAACTGTCCAAATTAATTGAAAATTAATTGTTCAAAGACACTGAGGGAAATCGATCACAGGGACAAATTGATAGAATCTGACGGGGAAAAAAAAGTATGTTTGTACCCAGTTTTCACTTTCATAGTCAGACGTGTATTATTCTTCATACACTACACGATTTCAAACCTATAATGCGCGCAGTGACGGTCTGGTGGCCACACGGTGGCACTATACATGCGGATAAACTTTACAACGAGTGCTACTCGGTCTGGGTGGGCGCTGGAATAGACGTTTTATACTCGTCAGCAGTCGGCGCCGCTGTTACGGTGGTTTCTATGGACACGGTAGCGGCCTATTCCTGTGTACGAGGCCTGAAGTTCAGTGACAGAAGCTGGTGACAAGAGGGAAGGGAGCCCCGCCGTGGGGCAGAGTGCGGAGGCAGCGGGGCCCAGCAAATGGTGGCGGGTGTGTGCAGGTACGGAGCTTCCCTCAGCATGACGTCTATACAGAGTGCCTGTCTTGTGCTGAGCATTGTGTGCTCTCTGCCCTACTGATCACATCACTCCTGCAAATATTGCACAGTTGTTAGTCTTTGGAGGAAACGGTTAATTTGCTCACACCCCCATTTATTGTCCTATGTATACCAATTTACTGCTGATGGCACTAAATTCTGATCTGTCAGTGGTAAGTATGCTGATCTTAAGAGACACGTAGAATATAGAGTTATATCTGAGCTCCGGATGGCTAATGGTGAAGCCTTGTGTAAAATACTAAAAATAATAAAATAAAAAGTGTAGGGAATTTTCTTTGTGCACATGGAGTTTATATCACTTTGCCCTAAAGAGCTAGGTGTATGTATAGTGTGTTTCAAGGGAAATCGGCACGTAAGTTGGGTAAGGGTCTGAGCACACTTTTGCTATGCTGTGTGGATTTCAATATGTGAGACAAAAAGACATCAGTGCATAAATAGCACTGTTGGAAGCACTTCTGTGCTGTGCAGCAGTGCATTCTGACACCACACTGCTGTGCTCAATACAGCACTGTGTCATTCAGTTGAATGGGAAGTGATACAACAGAAAGCAACGCAGGTTACATCTGTTTTTGTAAAACGTGGGCACGTGTGTGTGTGTGTTTGCTAGTCATGAGGGCGGGCTAAGTACCTCATTCCTCTGGCCATGGCAGAGTAGTCAGAGCGTGCTAGAGTACTTAAAATGTAAGAGCTAACTAATAATAATGGTTTTATATGTACCTGGGGCTTTCTCCAGCCCCATCTGCACGAATCGCTCCCATGCCGCCGTCCTCAGCCTTCTGCTCCGTTACCGGGTCCCGTAACTACAGCCAGTTGCGGCCAGTCTGACGTAAGAGAAGTGAACTCTTTACGTATCTCTCCAACAGCCGCCGGAGACTGGCCGTGACTGGCTGACGTTATGGGACCCGGAGCAGGAGAAGTCTGAGTACGGCGGTGTGGGAGTGATGGGGCTGGAGGAAGCCCCAGGTATGTATAAAACTTTTATTATTAGTCAGCTCTGGTTTCCTTTAACTCACAGCTCAGGGTCCTCCCCTTAGCTGTGTCACAGCATCTCCTCTCTATGACTTCTCTAGCAGCATCTCTCATTTAGAGATGGGAAGTCCGGATCTTTTCAATGATTCGGATGATTCGAATCGGATCATTGAAAAGATCCGGATCTTTGATCCGAATCTCAAATCATTACTAGGGAAGCATTCGGGGGTGAACTGACCAGCAGGACAGGATTTTCCCTGCAGTGGACAGAGAAGGGCAGGGGGTGGACAGAGAAGGGAGGAGGTGAACGAAGAGGGGTAAGCAGAAAGCAGAAATGATTTTTTGCACACATTACCCACATGTTGCAATCATATGCTTTAAATATATTTCAACTATATGTTCATCTGTATACTCTGAATGCAAACGTCTCACAGTGAAAGAAAGCATTCCCCTTTTCTCACCTGAACACTCATCATAAATGTAGGTAGAAGTGAAGTGCAGCTGTTTAGAGCCAAGTGCAGGAGGATCATATTGCACTGCAATCACAGTGCCTGCCCTGTCATTCTAGCCCAGACTCAGCACGCTGTCTGCAGAGTTACTGAGCTGTGCTTCTGAGCCAAAAGTTTCCCATTTGTTCACAACTACGGAACAGACAGCCTAAAATCAGCAGCACATTGCAGCCAGTACGTGTGCTCTACACATATCTGGCAGTGGCACCCATGTCCCCTCTCTCATCTACCTGTCCCTGTGCAAGGCTGGCTCCCCTCCAACTGAGCAATCCATCTCTGCTCTGCTTCCAGGACCCTGCTTCCCGCTGAGAGAGGGGGTGTGCCGCTCCTGGCTCCACCCCCTTTTTTAGCTGAATCGTTCATTTTGATGATCCGGATGATTCGACTTACAAAAGAGATTTGGATCAAAGATCCGAATCATTCATGATCCAGACAACACTACTCTCATTACATGACACCTAGTGGTCTGGGCATACATTGTACCCTTTCGTTGTGGAGCTGTTGTCTCCTGCATACAAGAGCTTAGAGAAGATGGCATATGGCAGCGTTAACTCCCTTTCTGCAAACCGTTGTTTACCACAACAGCTCAGCCGAGAACTCAGAAATGTTTTCCTCCCCTGGCTGATGGAGACAATGCAGTTGCTGATGGTGGATCCTGGCTGGATGGTAACAAGGGAAGAATGAAGCAGGAGGTTGGGGCAAAGTAGAGGAGACACACCATATTCTGGCTTGTAAAGATGCTGGGTATAATGTTTGTGTACCGTGCATCCGGAAAGTATTCACAGCCAATCACTTTTTCCACATTTTGTTATGTTACAGCCTTATTCCTAAATTTATTAAATTCATTATTTTCCTCAGAATTCTACACACAACACCCCATAATGACAACATGAAAAAAGTTTACTTGAGATTTTGGAAAATGTATTAAAAATAAAGAGAAATTACAGGTATATAAGTATTCACAGCATTTTCTCAATACTTGTTTTTTCACCTTTGGCAGCAAGTATAGCCTCAAGTCTTTGAATATGATGCCACAAGCTTGGCATGCTTATCTTTGGCAAGTTTCACCTATTCCTCTTTGCAGCACCTCTCAAGCTTCATCAGGTTGTGTGGGAAGCATCAGAGCACAGCCATTGTAAGAGCTCTCCAGAGATGTTCAATCAGATTCAAGTCAGGGCTTTTTGCTGGACCACTCAAGGACATTCACAGAGCTGTCATGCAGCCACTCCTCTTATATCTTGGCTGTGTGCTTAGGGTAATTGTCCTGCTGAAAGATGAACTGTCACCACAGTCTGAGTTTAAGAGGGCTTTGGTTCACGTTTTCATCCAGGATGTCTCTGTACATTGCTGCAGTCATATTTCCCTTTATCCTGACTAGTCTCCCAGTTCCTGCTGCTGAAAAACATCCCCACCGCATGATGCTGCCTCGACCATGCTTTACTGCATGGATGGTATTGGCCTGATGATGAGCTGTGCCTGGTTTCTTTCAAATGTGATGCCTGACATTCACAGCAAAAAGTGTAATCGTTGTGCCATGAGACCAAAGAATTTGGTTTCTTGTGGTCTGAGAGTCCTTCAGGTACCTTTTGGCAAACTGAGTGCTGCCACGTACCTTTTACTAAGAAGTGGCTTCTGGCCACTCTACCATACAGGCCTGATTGGTGGATTGCTGCAGAGATTGTTGTACTTCTGGAAGATTCTCCTCTCTCCACAGCGGACCTCTGGCGCTTTGATAGAGTGACCATCGGGGTTCTTGATGAAGGCTCTTCTTTCTCAATCACTCAGTTTAGATGGCCGGCCAGCTCTTTGAAGAGTCCTGGTGGTCTTGTACTTCTTCCACTTACGGATGCTCATTGGGACTTTCAAAGCAGCAGACATTTTTCTGTAACCCTCCCCAGATTTGTACCTTGACACAATCCTGTCTTGGAGGTTTACAGAAAATTCCTTTCTTTGTGCTTGGTTTGTGCTCGACATGAACTATCAACGGTGGGACCTTTATATAGACAGGTGTGTGCCTTTCCTAATCTTGTCCAATCAACTGAATTTACCACAGGTGGACTCCAATTAACCACTTAAGGACTGCAGTCATAAAACCCCTTAGGCCTCGTTCACCTCATTAGCGCAGATGGCTGTGCGATCGGAACGCAACGCGTCCAATCGCACGCCATTTGCGTTCCTATGCGCTGCGCTGCAGATCCCATTCATTAAAATGAATGGGATCTGCACTGCGATTCCCAAAAATTCGTGCAGTACGCGATAGCGCAATCGCGCTGCCACGCAGCGCATATGATGGGAACGGTAGAAGGGCTGTCTATGCCCTTCTACCGTTCTTGCGTGTCGCACACTATACGCGCTGCCAAAATGCGCACGGCAGCGCGTATAGTCTGAACGAGGCCTTAAAGCGGAACTGTAGATATAAAATAAACACATTGTTTCACTTACCTGGGGCTTCCCCAAGCCCCCAGCAGCCATCCTGTCCCGCGCCGCTCCTCAACGAGCCTCCGTTCTCCCGCGGTCAGCTACTTTCCGTTTCGCCGCCGGGGAAACAGAGACTCGTGGAGATTCGGCGCGGGACAGGACAGCTGCTGAGGGCTTGGGGAAGCACCAGGTAAGTGAAACAATGTGTTTATTTTATATCTACAGTTCCGTTTTAACCACTTGCCGACCAGGGGAATTTTCACTGATCGGTGCTGCGTGGGCTCTACAGCCCGCAGCACCGATCAGCAGTGCAGCAGGGCGATCAGACTACCCCCCTTTTTTCCCCACTAGGGGGATGTCCTGCTGGGGGGGGTCTGATCGCCGCCGGCCATTAGTGGGTAGCGGGGGGGGCTCCTCAAAGCCCCCCTCCGCAGCGTTTTGTGCGCTCCCTCCCTCCCCTTACCTCCCTCTCCCTTCCTGGGCTGCGCAGGACAGATATCCGTCCTGCGCATTGTGGGATAGGCTTCAGCCTATCATATGCCGGCGATCCCCGGCCAATCAGAGGCCGGGGATCGCCGATCTGACTTACGGCGCTGCTGCGCAGCAGCGCCGTATCATGTAAACAGCGGGGATTTCTTCCCCGCCTGTTTACATTTTGCCGGCGAGCCGCTATCGGCGGCTCTCCGGCTGTTCACGGAGACACCCTCCGTGAACTGACATGGAAAGGCCGTTTCCATGGTAACCCGCAGACGACCAGTTTACGCCAATCGGCGTTAGCTGGTCGTCAAGAGGTTAAAGGATACCCCAACTGAAATGTGACATAATGATAGACATGTGTATGTACAGTGCCTAGTACACAAATAACTATGCTGTGTTCCTTTTTTTCTTTCTCTGCCTGAAAGAGTTAAATATAAGGTACGCAAGTAGCTGACTCAGTCCTGACTCAGACAGGAAGTGACTACAGTGTGACCCTCACTGATAAGAAATTACAACTACAAAACACTTTTCTAGCAGAAAATGGCTTCTGAGAGCAAGAAAGAGATAAAAAAGGGGAATTTCTTATCAGTGAGGGTCACACTGTAGTCACTTCCTGTCTGAGTCAGGACTGAGTCAGCCACTTACATACCTGATATTTAACTCTTTCAGGCAGAGAAAGAAAAAAAGGAACACAGCATAGTTATTTGTGTACTAGGCACTGCACATACACATGTCTATCTCATTATGTCACATTTCAGTTGGGGTATCCTTTAAAGAGGAATTTCAGCCTAAACAAACATACTATTATTAAGTTACATTAGTTATGTTAATTACAATAGATAGGCAATACAATCTCTTACCCACCCGGTTTTAAAAGAACAGGCAATTGTTTGTGATTCATGGGGGCTGCCATCTTTGTCATGGGGGCAGCCATCTTTTTAGTTGAATGGAGGTGACAAGGAGCAGGAGACACAGTTCCAACTGTCCTGTGTCCTGATTACCCCTCCCAGCTGCATGCGCTAGGCTTCAAATGTCAAATTCAAAATGTAAAAAAAAAAAAAAATTGCACCAAAACAGCAGAATGAGAGCAACAACATCAGAAATCCCATCATGCTTTGCACAGCATGAGGGGAAAAAAGCCCGGGCAGTTTTCTTCTGTGCAGCTAAAAATGAGGCTTGTATAAGAGAAACAAAGTTCTGATGCTGTGAAACTGTTAAAGAAACACCAAGTCTTTTCAGTGCTGCTGAGTCGCTTTTTAGTCCGGAGGTTCACTTTAACCCATTCAGGTTCTGTGGTTTTCACGAGAGAAATGTTCACCTCCCATTCATTAGCCTATAACTTTATCACTACTTATCACAATGAACTGATCTATATCTTGTTTTTTCCGCCACCAATTAGGCTTTCTTTGGGGGGTACATTTTGCTAAGAGCCACTTTACTGTAAACGCATTTTAACAGGAAGAATAAGAAAAAAATGGAAAAATTCATTTTCTCAGTTTTCAGCCATTATAGTTTTAAAATAATACATGCCTCCATAATTAAAACTCACGTATTGTATATGCCCATATGTCCCGGTTATTACACCGTTAAAATTATGTCCCTATCACAATGTATGGCGACAATATTTTATTTGGAAATAAAGGTGCATTTTTTCCATTTTGCATCGATCACTATTAACAAGTTTAAAATAAAAAATATATAGAAATATTTCATCTTTACATTGATATTTAAAAAGTTTAGACCCTTAGGTAAATATTTACATGTTTTTTTTTGTTTTTTTTTATTGTAATTTTTTTTTTTTTATAGTAAACATTTTATTTGGGTAGTTTTGGGAGGGTGGGGGGTAAACAATAAATTTATAATGTAAATGTGTGTTGATTTTAATTTATTTTTATTTTCAGTTGTAGTATTACTTTTTGGCCACAAGATGGCTGCCATGAGTTTGTTTACATGACGTCACTCTAAGCGTAACTCACGCTTAGAGTGGCGCATCGGGAAGGGAACGGCCAGAAAAGGCGCAGCTTCCGAGAGAAGCTGTCGCTTTTTCAGCGGGGGAGAGGAATCAGTGATCGGGCACCATAGCCCGATACATTGATTCCCTGGCTACCGAATCCGCGGCCGGGAGTGCGCGTGCACGCGCGCGATCGGCCGCGGGGGCGCGCAGTAGCGCACATGGTTCCTGGACGTAGTTTCTACGTCCAGGAACCAAAATAGGTTAAGGACCAGACACTTTTTTTTCCATTCAGACCACTGCAGCTTTAACGGTTTATTGCTCGGTCATACAACCTACTATCTAAATTAATTTTACCTCCTTTTCTTGTCACTAATACAGCTTTCTTTTGGTGCTATTTGATTGCTGCTGTGATTTTTAGTTTTTATTATATTCATCAAAAAAGAATTTTGTCTAAAAAAAAAAATGATTTTTTTTTTTAACTTTCTGTGCTGACATTTTTCAAATAAAGTAAAATTTCTATATAAATTTTTGGCCAAATTTATTGTACTACATGTCTTTGATAAAAAAAAAAAAATCCAATAAGTGTATATTTATTGGTTTGGGTAAAAGTTATAGTGTTTACAAACTATGGTGCAAAAAGTGAATGTTCCCATTTTGAAGCATCTCTGACTTTTCTGATCACCTGTCATGTTTCACGAGGTGCTAGAATTCCAGGATAGTATAAATACCCCCCAAATGACCCCATTTTGAAAAGAAGACATCTCAAAGTATTAACTAAGAGGCATGGTGAGTTCATAGAAGATTTTATTTTTTGTCACAAGTTAGCGGAAAATGACACTAACTTGTGACAAAAAAAAAAAAAAAAAAAAAAAATGAAATTTGCCACGGACTCACCATGCCCCTCTCTGAATACTTTAGGGTGTCTACTTTCCAAAATGGGGTCATTTGTGGGGTGTTTACTGTCCTGGCATTTTGGGGGGTGCTAAATTGTAAGCAACCCTGTAAAGCCTAAAGGTGCATATAGGACTTTGGGCCCCTTAGCGCACCTAGGCTGCAAAAAAGTGTCACACGTGGTATCGCCGTACTAAGGAGAAGTAGTATAATGTGTTTTGGGGTGTATTTTTACACATACCCATGCTGGGTGGGAGAAATATCTCTGTAAATGAGATTTTTTTTTTTTTTTTTTTACACACAATTGTCCATTTACAAAGCTATTTCTCCCACCCATCATGGGTATGTGTAAAAATAAACCCCAAAACACATTATACTACTTCTCCTGAGTACGGCGCTACCACATGTGTGACACTTTTTTGCAGCCTAGGTGCGCTAAGGGGCCCAACGTCCTATGAGTACCTTTAGGATTTCACAGGTCATTTTGAAGCATTTGGTTTCTAGACCTCTCCTCACGGTTTAGGGCCCCTAAAGTGCCAGGGCAGTATAGGAACCCCACAAGTGACCCCATTTTAGAAAGAAGACACCCAAAGGTATTCCGTTAGGAGTATGGTGAGTTCATAGAACATTTTATTTTTTGTCACAAGTTAGCGGAAATTAATTTTTTTTTTTTCACAAAGTGTCATTTTCACAAAGGTAATGAATGCGGCAGCCAGACTGATACATTCTTCTCACCGCAGCGCCTCTACAACTCCGCTCTGTAAAGCACTACACTGGCTCCCCATCAGCTTTAGGATCAATTTCAAAATCCTGTGCTTTGCCTACAAATCAGTGCACAAGACCTGCCCAACCTACATCTCTGATCTGGTCCACAGGCACATACCAGCCCGCCCCCTCCGATCCTCCAATGACCTGCGCCTAGTCGCACCACGCATAACTCAGTCACACGCACGATTGCAGGACTTCACCAGGGCCGCCCCTACTCTCTGGAACTCTCTCCCACCAGCCGTCAGACTCGCCCCCGCCTTTAATTCCTTCAAACAAGCTCTCAAGACTCACCTCTTCACGCTCGCATACCCCCCTACACCAGCACCATAATATGTTCTGTTAGACCCCCTCTCAAAAGACGCACCTATTGTCTCCACCCCACCCTTTAGATTGTAAGCCTCCGGCAGGGCCCTCCTCCCTAACGTATCCAGCTTGATTATGCAATCTTACTCGCAACCACCCCTCTTGTAGACTCGAACAGTCTCTATTTTGACCTATGACACTGTATTGTTATCAAATCATTTGCATGATCTTGCTTTGTTGTGAGTTTCTGTATGTTCTACCTGTATGTTAACCCATTTATCTATTGTGCAGCGCTGCGTAAGATGTTGGCGCTTTATAAATACAATAAATAAATAATTTTCCACTAACGTGACAAAAAATAAAATCTTCTATGAACTCATACACCTAACGGAATACCTTGGGGTGTTTTCTTTCTAAAATGAAGTCACTTGTGGGGTTCCTATACTGCCCTGGCATTTTAGAGGCCCAAAACCGTGCCTGGAAACCAGATGTCTCAAAATGACTGTTCAGGGGTATAAGCATCTGCAAATTTTGATGACAGGTGGTCTATGAGGGGCCGAATTTTGTGGAACCGGTCATAAGCAGGGTGGCCTCTTAGATGACAGGTTGAATTGGCACTGAAGTACAGGAAGCGCAGGATGTTCTCAAATGGTGACCTGGACATGGCAGCAGAGAACATGGGCATGTGATGTATTGGGTGCGTAGACCAATGAGACCGCAATACATTCTTTTTGACTAGACCCATGTTAAGGAGAAGGCCCCAAAAAATGTTACGTTCGGAAACTTGGAGTGGTTTCCACCGAAATGGCTGGGCATGGTAGCTTCTTGGATTGGTGGTTGCGTTTTGTGTGGCATAACGGTTCCTCTTAGCCACAATTAAGTCGTAGAGACCAGCAGTGATCAGAAAAAAATAATCTGTCACTGCAGTTGGGCGGGTAAGGGTTTGGCCGGGTGATCAGAAGCCTGCAGGGGCAGATTAGGGCATGATCTGATGGATAGGAGTGCTAGGGGGTGACAGGAGGTGATTGATGGGTGTCTCAGGGGGTGATTAGAGGGGAGAATATATGCAATCAATGCACTGGGGAGGTGATCGGAAGGGGGTCTGAGGGGGATCTGAGGGTTTGGCCGAGTGATCAGCAGCCCACACAGGGCAAATTAGGGCCTGATCTGATGGGTAGGTGTGCTAGGGGTGGCAGGTGGTGACAGGAGGTGATTGATGGGTGTCTCAGGGTGTGATTAGAGGGGGGAATAGATGCAATCAATGCATTGGGGAGGTGATGGGTGGGGAGGATCTGAGGGATGTGGGTGGGTGATTGGGTACCCGCAAAGGGAAGATGAGGGTCTGATCTGATGGGTAGCAGTAACAGGGGGTGATTGATGGGTGATCAGTGGGTGATTAGAGGGGAGAACAGATGTAAATAATGCACTGGGGAGGTGATCAGGCGGGGTCTGAGGGCGATCTGAGGGTGTGGGCGGGTGTTTGTATGCCCGCAAGGGGCAGATTAGGGTCTGATCTGATGGGTAGCAGTGACGGGGTGATTGATAGGTGATCAAGGTGTGATTAGAGGGGAGAATAGATGCAAGCAATGCACTGGCGAGGTGATCAGGGGGGTCTGAGGGCGATCTGAGGGTGTGGGTAAGTAATTGGGTGCCCACAAGGGGCAGATTGGGGTCTGATCTGATGGGTAGCAGTGACAGGTGGTGACGGGGTGATTGATGGGTGATTAGAGGGGAGAACAGATGTAAATAATGCACTGGGAAGGTGATAAGGGGGGGGGGGGTGTCTGAGGGCAATCTGAGGGTGTGGGCGGGTGTTTGGGTGCCCGCAAGGGTCAGATTAAGGTCTTATCTGATGGGTAGCGGTGATCAGGAGGGTGTGATTAGAGGGGAGAACAGATGTAAACAATGCACTTGGGAGGTGATCTGAGGGCGGGTCTGTGGGCGATCTGAGGGTGTGGGCGGGTGATCAGGTGCCCGCAAGGGGCAGGTTAGGGTCTGATCTGATGGGTGACAGTGGGTGATTGACAGGTGATCAGTGGGTGATTACAGAGGAGAATAGATGTATACAGTACACGGGGGGGGGGGGGTTGGGGGAGGATCTGAGGGTGTGGGGGTGATCAGGAGCCCCCAGGGGGCAGTTTAGGACCTAATCTAAAATATAGCATTGACAGATAGTGACAGGGGGTGATTGATGGGTGATTAGGGGTGTGATTGGGTGCAAACAGTGGTCTGAAGGAGTGGACGGGGGGGGGGTTCTGAGGGGTGCTGTGGGCGATCAGGGGGCGGGGGGGCAGGATCAGGGTTTGTGTGTGCTTACCAGGGGGGCTGCCTCCTGCCCTGGTGGTCCCAGTGGTCCCTCGATCACTGGGACCACCAGGGCAGGAGGCAGCCTGTATAATACGCTTTGTATACATTACAAAGCGTATTATATGCTTACTATGCGGCAGATTGGGTGTTAACAACCTGCCGGCGCTGCTAATTGGCCGGTGGGTGGATGTCGCAGGTGGGCGATCCCCGGCAATTCAGTCACTCAGGAGTCGCCGCCAACTGGCGTTACGCGGTCCTGGGGGTGCCACTTTGCCGCCCTCAATTGGTAGTGGGCGGTCGGCAAGTGGTTAAGCTGCAGAAACAACTCAAGGTTGATAAAGGAAACAGAATGCATCTGAGCTCAATTTTGAGCTTCATGGCAAAGGTTTTGAATACTTATGTAGATGTGCTTTCTCGTTTTCTTTATTTTTTTTGTATTTTTAATACGTTTGCCAAAACCTCAAGTAAACTCTTTCACGTTGTCATTGAGATGTTTTGTAGAATTCTGAGCAAAAAAAAAAGAATTAAATCTATTTTGGAATAAAAAGCAACTGGAGAAGAGGAAGAAGGCACTGTGGATGCTTCTTCACCTTTAATCACAGATTCAGACAGACCAAGGCTACAAGGATGAAACTGTGAGGAAGTGTTTGTTAATGCGAAAAGGCTATCAGGCTTGTTAACCTGCACTGCTAACCACTTTGTCTATTTGAATCTGTGATTAAAGAGACACTGAAGCCTCTTAAAATCACACTTTTTATTCAATATTTAACTTCAGCACTTTCAGCTCTGCTAAAACGCCACATCCCAGCGGCAGAAATCTGTTTGCAAACCCCCCAAATGCAATAATCCACAACTTTCTTGGCCGGGGATTTTGTTGCCTGGGGAGGCAGAGCTTTGAGCTGCAGCTCTGCCTCCATTCACGTCAATCCCTGCGGATCTCTGCCTCTCCCCCACCCCTCTCAGTGAAGGAAGATGGGGATTGACACGCATGGAGGCAGAGCTACAGTCCAAAACTCTACCTCTGAGGAAGTGCTTCCCGCATTTTCCCACGGGGATATGGAGGGTTTGCAAACAGCTTTCTGCTGCGGGGATGCAGTGTTTTGCAGAGCTGAAAGTGCTGAAGTTAAAAAATGAATAAAAATCAGGGTTTTAGGAGACTTCAGAGTCTCTTTAAAGAGAACCAGAGACGAAGCACCCTCAAGTATTTAACCATATATATCAATGGGAACATGACAATAAACACCTACTCTGCTCTTTGTTTTATTCTTCTCTGCTAAATCTGCCTGTTATCAGCTCTGATAAGATTCCCTGACTGAGCAGTCAGTCTAGCTTTGCTCCGGACCGTTATATCTGATTCAGTCTTCTGTGATGTCTTTTCAAGCCCAAGTCCACCTCCTCCTGGCTCTGCTTTCCTGCTAAAAGGATACATAGCAGGAAAGCGGAGGCTTTCACAAGGGGGCAGACTTGGGCTTGAAAAGACATCACAGAAGACTGACTCAGCTATAACATTCCGGGGCAAAGCTAGACTGAATGCTCAGTCGGGGATTCTTAACAGAGCTGATAACAGGCAGATTTAGCAGAGAAAAATGAAACAAAGAGCAGAGTAGGTGTTTACTGTCATGTTCCCTTTGATATATATAAGGTAAAGTACATGAGGGTGCTTCGTCTCTGGTTACTCTGTAACAACATTTTCAGCCTTATTTCTTCTATCCTATAAGTTCCTATACCTGTTCTAATGTGGTCTGTCTTACTGAAGCCTTTTCTAGTTGCACAGTCACTGTAATATCTCTGTTCTATAATCTAACCTTCTTTCCTTTGTCGGCTCAGGCAGGAATGTGCTGCTCTGCTGTGATAGGTAGAAGCTATGCACACCCCCTCCACGCCCCCTGCAGGCTCTGTGTGCTGTGTGTTGTTGCTGTATGAATCACAGACAGAGCTTCTCTGAGCCTGTCACATTCTGGTTAGCAGCCATGTTTTTTATTTTTAAATACTGCCTAAAACTGGCAATTACAAGCCAGGATCGCAGCAGGGAGAGGCTGAAACAGCAAAGTGGGGCCCAGGAGAACATAATGAATAGAATGGCATGCTTTTGTAATGCTTGGGGGTTATACTTTGACCACCCAGAGCAACAAGGCTGTTAGCTGAATAATGGAAGAGGCTACAGGCTGCCCAGAGCAACTGCAGCTCCAATATCGCTACAAATAAAACACAATGGCAGCACAGTGCGAAGTTGCGATGCCTTAGCAATAGCAAGGATTCAGAGAGGTACAAGACAGGACTATAGATTGCGGCGTACCTAGTAGCAACCGCAGCTCACAGTCACGTCCACAGAAGCAGAGCAAACAGGCTAACAGTCACCAGCAAGCATCCACTTAGGCAAGACTACAGGATAGAACGTAACTAATAGCAACTGCAGCCTATAGTCCCATTCCTAGAAACTAGAATAGCCAGAATACTACCAGTCACCAACATGGTGATGGCAGAATCCAAGCTATCATGATAATGGACTTCACTGACCCACCGCAGATGCAGCGAACGTCCATCAAGCATGGAACTAGGCAATACACAATAATGCTGAAAAATAACAAACGGCTCAACTAACGGATAAATATATATTAGCAAGTCTGCATATATATTTATCAAGAAACTAGCTAAAGCATAAGTAATAAGGTCGCATTGAACTACAATAACAGAACTATACAGAGTAACAAGGTGCCCAGCAGACCAACATACTGACCGCTATGATGGGCAGGGTCTAAAATGGGAGGCAGACTTTTAAACCAGCATCAGCCAATGGATGCAAGTATGCATATTTCCACACAGCTAAATGGTAATCATTCAATCCTGAGCTGGCTTGATTACCATTTGCTAGCTGGCTGTGAATTCAAAGGACTCCCATAAGAAATACATGCAGTATTATCTAACAACATGCATGCAGGAAATCCGGGGCTATCTGGCCGCAGCTCAGCTGCAACAAGCACTTGGTGGAATGATGACAACATCCTGAGCTGCCCAGAACTGCAGAGTGATTGCAAATGACAATGAGACTTATTGCGAATGCACAACCGAATGCAAGCAGATAAGCCAGAACTGTCCAATGGACAGAACACGCTACAGGAGGGATCCTTACAGCTTTTTATTGTAAGAATTTTAGAGTACAGATTCTCTTTAAAGGTGAGGAAGCATCCACAGTGCATTGTTCCTCCTCCTTTCCAGTTGCATGGTAAACTGTTGGTCAGTGAGTGCACGGACATTTATCACGAAATCCAGGTTTGCCCATGCAGATCTCAGCTGCATCTAGTGCCAGGCTTTGCACTCTCCAACCCATCCATTTTGGAATAAGGCTGTAACATAAAATGTGGAAAAGTGATGCGTGTATACTTTCCAAATGCACTGTAGGTAGACGTGAATGCATGTGTGCTCATGTATGCATGTTCCATATATATTTTATATATTTGTGTGGCTGATTTTGTGTATGTGCCTTGGGTGTTGGGAAACCTTGTGACAGCTCTGCCTAGTGGGCATGCTCTGAGTTCTGGGGCCTAGTGATAAATAAAAAACAAAAACTTAAAAAAAATGCTTCTTTATCATCTATAAAGATGCACTGGGCACTTATCTAGTGCATATCACATCTTTACTGTAGAATAACCGTATTGGTCATGAGCAGCTGATTTGTAGATGTTCTCTTGGTGTTACAATACAAGCTTACTACAGCAGTTCAGCAGCTGAATCATGTGATGGAGGCTGCATGCAGCGTTCAAGAGCTGTGGCAGGCCATTAGGGAGCGTTCGCAAATATGTCAACCAAAAACGACGACTTATTTCATCAAACAATTTTACTTTTGTACTTTGCATCTCCAGTCCATTGATTAACATGGGCTGTCGCATTGAATGCAGTTCTGCATCTGGGAAATCCGCTTGCAATCTCCTTAAGTGTGACATCTTCGTAATGGTTAATGAAAACCCATGCAACTGCTGATCCAACAGTGTTTTTGAACAATTCCATTGTTCTGCGTTGTGGGGTAGAGAAATGACCAGCAGCTGTTAATCACAAGAGAGAACTGTGCTATAGATTTGGAGTTTTACAAAAAAAAGTTCAAGTTTGGGTCAACAGGCAGTAGTTAGAGTGTGTGTGTGTGTGTGTGTGTGTGTGTGTGTGTGTGTGTGTGTATACCAAGTTTGTGGGCATTAAACAACACCTTCAATGTGCACAACCTTCCCAGTGGATCACAACGGAAATGTGTTTGCAGAACATAGTAACACTGTATAATCCTGATGTAAGTTATATACACACTAAACCCAGATTTGAAAATATATACAATTATTTTATGATCCAAGAGGGTTTTAAACCCATGTGGAACTGGGCATAAAGCTGGACAATAGTTATAAATGTTTACACTCAAACTAACCTTGTTTTAAGGGTACTGAGAGGTAAAGTAATGTGCTCAGTTTAACTTACCTGGTGCTTCTCCCTGCTCCCTATAGGCATTTTGGTCCCTAGCCATCAGTCTGCTCTGTTCCATTCAGCAGCTGTGCCCCTCAGAAAGCTGGCTGACTGAGCCAGCTTCAGGCTACTGTACATGCGTATCCCAGGCTACAAGGCTCCTCGATTCAGCGCATGGGCAGTTGCAATTCGATTAGATCCATTAAATCCGACATGTCCGATCGTGATTTGATCGATCGTGTGATCCATTTGCATTGAAAACTAGCCAAAATCGATCACACGCTCGATCGATTCCTGATCGGACATGTCGAATTTAATCGATCTAATCAAATTGGATCCAATCGAATTTGATCGAACGTGCCTGGAATTGAATGGTGTAGAGGGGGCTTAAGTCTGTCATTTTATTTGCACAGGAATTGAAGGTGCCTGTTGAAAAATGTGTACTGTACTTACTGTACTCACAAATGCTCCAAGAATTTTTTATTTTTTTTTTGTGTGTGGATTAAGAGTAAATTCCCCAATAAGACTCCCATCCCGTTTGAAGATTAAGGCTTTTGCCAGACAGAAATATCCTCGGTTCTCGATCCCTTGGGCAACAGGGCTGTGGCAAAGCTGTATCCGCCTTCAGGCTAGCGACACGTCTGTTGCTATGGAGGGGGGTGGAATGAGAACAAGCGGTACGCAATTGTTGCTCATTTAGCGTCGAGGATTGCTAAAGATCCAGCATAGCAGATCTTTAGCAGAAACAAAAAAAGAGACACTCCTGCACCTCAGCAATCAATATTGCACTCTTCCAGTGTTAATTAGCACAGAGGATAAAACACTAAAATTTTGACAACATAAAATATGTAAAAATAAGGCATCTCACATTTAGCATGCTAGTTCCTAATCCTTTTATATGTAGCCTCTAACACAACCACAAACATCTGCCCCGGGACTTGCATTGCAATAAAGCAGAATTGGATGTTGTTGAAGTGCTTTCTAATCCTTGATAGTAGTTTCCTTTTTGGGCTGCAAGGGGCTGGGTAAGCCCCAGGTAAGTGAAACTTTTCCTTTTTTTTTAGAACAGTTAATGGGGCACTATTGCTAAATTTATCTTTTTTAGACCCTTTAGCATAGATATGTGTTGTTGGAGGATTGTTTTATCACATTATGCACTCTTTTTTGCGAATGTTTTTTTTTTTCTGTCAATAAACATTTAAAGACATGCATTCATGTCAGTTGTTTTACCTTTCCGACGCCAATGCAGCCTATACCATTCTGAAATAGGGAGGCATCTTGTCCTGTGTAGTGAGTGGCCGTTATTTTCCACCCCTCTGGCCATCTCATTTATTTTTGCCCACCTTGTAACTGCTCTATTGAGCAGTTACTTAGCTTACAGCAGCCGCCGTAAAGAGATGGACGCAGCCTCCTCCGTGCTGGGTACCATGTTGTTGTGAGCGGCTGCGTGTAAGCTGCCCGGCCGCCAAGGACCCTCTTTTCCTATGCAGGCAATGAAAGGGACACCTATTGTTGTCCGTTTCCATGGTAACCTGACCGGCTTTTTGCTCTGCGCAGGCTAGCGGTGGCGGCATCAAAGAGCTCACACAAGCCCTGTAGCTGTGTGTTGCTCTTGTTTGCAAATTAATGCGCATTCATTTATTTAATCTCTGCAAAGTATTTTTAAAGGGTTTTTTTTTTTTTAGCTGAGAAAGGAGGTAGATATTTATCTATGTATTGTTTGGTGTTAAATAAAAAATAAAGTAATTATATTGTGTAAAAATATATATATATATATATATATATATATATATATATATATATATCTCTTTGCAGAGATGAAATAAATGAATGCGCATTAATTTGCAAACAAGAGCAACACAGAGCTACAGGGCTTGTGTGAGCTCTTTAATGCCGCCACCGCTAGCCTGCGCAGAGTAAAAAGCCGGTCAGGTTACCATGGAATCGGACAACAATAGGTGTCCGTTTCATTGCCTGCATATGAAAAGAGGGTCCTTGGCGGCCGGGCAGCTTACACGCAGCCGCTCACAACAACATGGTACCCAGCACGGAGGAGGCTGCGTCCATCTCTTTACGGCGGCTGCTGTAAGCTAAGTAACTGCTCAATAGTACCCCCTGTACTTGGCGGCCGGGCAGCTTACACGCAGCCGCTCACAACAACATGGTACGCAGCACGGAGGAGGCTGCGTCCATCTCTTTACGGCGGCTGCTGTAAGCTAAGTAAGGCCCAGTGCACACCTGGCGGATCCGCCGGCCGAATCCACCTGAAAATCCCCGTGGCTAATGTATCTCTATGGGCTGGTGCACACTGGCGGTTTGAGGTTTTTAGCAAGCCGCAAACGTGCCTCTTGCTGCACGTTTGCGGTTTGCTTAAAACCTCAAACCGCCAGTGTGCACCAGCCCATAGAGATACATTAGCCACACGGATGCTGATGCGGATGCGGCCGGCGGATCACATACAAAATCCGCTCGGTGTTCACCTGGCAAATATCGGCTCTCTGCTCCCAAAACCACTAGCGTGTGAGCACTACCAACACAGGGGCTCCACAGGGGTGTGTTCTGTCCCCTCTCCTGTTCTCATTGTACACCAACAACTGTACCTCCTCCGCCGACTCCGTAAAGGTCATTAAATTTGCGGACGATACCACCATCATTGGGCTCGTCGGAGAGGCAGGTGAACATGATTATCGCAGCGAGATAGAGAGAATCTGCACATGGTGTGAGGTCAACAAGCTCGTCCTTAATGCAGCCAAAACAGTGGAATTGATCTTTGACTTTAGGAGACACTCCCCCACACTAAAACCAATCTCTATCAACGAGATTGAAGTGTCCAGGGTTTCCAGTGTTAGGTTCCTGGGAACTACCCTAACGAGTGACCTAAGGTGGGCACAGAATACTACCAAAATCCAGAAGAAGGCTCAGCAGAGACTATTCTTCCTGCGCCAATTGAAAAAATTTGGTATGCCTCAGGAGCTGCTGTCCAGCTTCTACACTGCCACTATTGAAGCTACCCTCTGCTCCGCCATTATTGTGTGGTATGCAAGAGCAACCGCCAGTGATAAGTATAAGCTCCAAAGAGTTATCAGCTCAGCGGAAAGGACCATTGGCTCTCCTCTGCCACCTCTGGACCTCCTCTACACCACCAGAATGAAAACAAGGGCTAACAGGATCTCCCAGGACCCGTCCCACCCAGGCTGCCGCTTCTTTAAGCTCCTTCCATCGGGCCGACGCTACAGGACCATCCGCCCGAGGACTAACAGGCGTAGAAACACCTTTTTTCCCCAGGCAGCCCTCCTGCTGAATTCCGGCCTCTCGTCGGTACGCTAGCTGCTTTCTCGGATCCTACTAGCAGGCTAGAACTCTACCTGGGCGGCACAATATCCAACCCGGAGGGTTTCCGTAAAAGAGAAAAACACATATTGTACTGCATCGACCGACTAAAACTGTGTGTTACTGCATGTCTTGCTGTTTTATATGCTATTTGTTTTTGTCTATACCTGTCTTGCTTGTACTATGGTTATTGTCTTATGCCAATCTCTGTCCTTGCTATAGTTGCCTACTGCCATGTGATCCACAACCAATTCCGGGTACGACCTCGGTCGCACTTGGCGAAATAAAGTTTCTGATTCTGACTGGACAATAGTTAACCATTTTCAGCCGCCCGGACGTGATCCTCACGTCCAGGCGGCTGCTCTGCTGCGGTGCCGCGCTTCGGCATGCTCCTGTGCTGTCTCCCGGTAGCCCTGGGATCAGTGAACGGGAACATGGTTCCCGATCACCGATCCGTGTCCCCAGCAGAAAAACCGAAGCTCTTTTACTAGAGGCTTTAGTCTTTCTGCAACAAAAAAGTTTCCCCGTAGTCCTTGTGCTTCCGGTGATCGAGAAGCACAAGGAGAAGAAAAATAAATTCAAGGTGGCCATCTTGTGGCCAAATAGTAAAACTACATCTACATACATTTTACATTAAAATTTACTGTAATTAAAATAGAAAATATGATAAAATGTTCTATTTCTCAGATAATAGTCATCATAAATAATTTATATATACAGTAATAGCTGTGCTTGGTCCACAAAAATGAAATAAACCAATCAAAATTAGTTACTTCTGCTGCTTCAATAAAGCATTCACCGTATTTTTAAAGTCAGATATACACATCTTATTGTGACTGTATATATGATGTGTATACAGGAATCTCTTATATATACTAAATCACATCTATGCTATAAGTATAAAGCCTGATGTGTAGCCGTGTCACTAATAGAGATGGTCAATGAGATGGAAATAATTCTGTGTTGATTCTGATTTATGCAAATGTACGCACTCTCCTTACTCATGAAATCAAATAATTTGATATGTTGTTAAAATTTGGTTTGGTGACTACGAATTAAATGGTACCTGAGAAGAATGAAAAGTTTTATACATACCTGGGGCTTCTTGCAGCCCCCTTCAGGCTAATCAGTCCCTCGCTGTCCACCTCCACCGCCTGGATCTTCTGCTATGAGTCCTGGTAATTCAGCCAGTCAGCGCAGTCCGGACGTATGCCGCTTCCACAGCCAGGAGCGTTCTGCACCTGCACAATAGTGCTGCGCAGGTGTAGTAGGCTCCCGGCGGCGGAGTGTGTGCATGCGCACTACGCCAGACTGGCTCAAGTACCTGGATTCATAGCAGAAGATCCAGGTGGCGGAGGAGGACAGCGAGGGACAGATTAGCCTGAAGGGGGCAGGCCCAAGGTATGTATAAAACTTGAATTTCATCTGTCTCAGGTTTACTTTGTTACACAGTAGTACTATACTCCACATTTGCACTCTCCACAGAGCTGCAGGGAATCCACTGAAAATGTTGTGCACATTGAACACAGATGTGTTGTCTATCACCCATAAACCTAGTTCAGATTGTGTATGAAGAATGTGTAAGGGCCCGTTTCCACTAGGGCGGTTTCGCCTGCGATTCTGCAGAGTTTCCCCGCACATGATTCGCACGGGGAAACTCTGCCATAGGGGATGACGGCGCCGCGGCGGAATCACTTGCGGGAGCGATTCGCCCGGAACCTCCCGCAGAATTCGCCGCGGAGGCTGCGAATCCCATAGCTGTGCATGCGAGACGCACGCCGCACTAGTGGAGATGAGCCCTAATAGAGGAAGAATCTCCTTATTCCCCTGCAGAGTACCTGCTCATCACTCTTACATGTACCCACAGTTACATTGTCTAGGGCCTGATAGATGTTCTTTGTTCCGGTCTGTACCTTTTACAAGTATTCTTACCAAGGACTAGTTTTAGTCTATGACTAAAGGGAATAAATATGGCAGGCTCCATATCCTTCTCACTTCAGTTGTCTTTTAAAATTCCCAAGCGTTGGCAGTTAAGAGACGAATTTTATGTTACATACTTTCGATTAACAAGATTGTAATATGCAAATTAGAGGAGTCTGAGTCGCAGTCGGTGGAATCCTAAACTGAGGAGTCGGAGTCGGTGGATTTTTGTACCGACTCCACAGCCCTGTAAAAAACAAAACAAAACAAAAAAGTTACCTAAAGGTCTAAACTTTTTAAATATGCTTGTGAAGGGGGTATACTACGAACATTTTTAAAATTATAAGCTTGTAAATGGTGATGGACACAAAACTGAAAAAATGTACCTTTTTTTTTTTTTTTTTTTTTTTTTGCCAAATAAAATATTGGCGCCATACATTGTGATAGGGACAAAATTTAAATGGTGTGATAACCGAGGCAAATGGGCAAATAAAATACATAGGTTTTAATTATGGTAGCGTGGATTATTTTAAAGCTATAATGGACGAAAACTGAGAAATAATGAATTTTTTTCCATTTTATTTCTTATTAATCCTGTTAAAATGCATTTATAAAAAAAATAATCCTTAGCAAAATGTACCATCCAAAGAAAGCCTAATTATTGGAGGAATAAACAAGATATAGATCAATAAATTGTGTAAAAAAGTAGTGATAACGTTATTAACGAATGAATGAGAGGTAAAAATTGCTCTGATGGATACGGTGAAAAATCCCTGCGGGCTGAAATGGTTAAGGTTACAGACAATATTTAGGGATGACATACTACAATAAGACAATACAGGAATACATGCAAACCAGATCACGCAGCACAGTACAAGGTAATGCTTAGTCACTCAATGGATTGGAACATGGAGATTAGGCAAGTCAAGTTCACTCAAGACTTCGCTCAGATCCATAGGATGTGCGTACGGTAATGGAGGTGCATGAACTGTTAGGAGACACGAGGAGGACCCTGCCAAAGGCTTACAATCTAGAGGGGAGGAAGGGACACGAAAGGTAGGGTACCAGAGTTCAGCTATATGTTTATAGCACCAGTGTGTGTGTGTGTGTGTGTGTGTGTGTGTGTGTGTGTGTGTGGGGGGGGGGGGGGGGGTAGGCCAGAGTGAAAAGGTGAGATTTGAGGGCCTTCTTGAAGATGTTGTAGGGGGAAACCCTAATGGGGGAAATAGTGAGTACCATAATGTTAGAGCAGCTCTTGAGAAGTCCTTTAGGCATTCATGGGACTGGGTGATGTGGTGGGCAGTCAGGCGAAGTTCATTGGAAGAGTGGAGTGAGCGGCTACGGGTGTACCTCTGATTAAGAACGGAAATGTAGGTTGGGCATGTTTTGTGGAAGGATTTGTAGGCCAGACACAGTATCTTCAATCTGATTATGGACTGGATATGGCTCAGTGGGGTGATATTACGGTTAAACAGTGTCCTGATCAGGAAGCTGTTATGGGGTAATGGCCATTTTTAAAATGGAGGACAGATAATTCCATTGATCACAGTGGACAAATGGGACGCAGGAGAGGAGAAAGTGATTAAAATGTATACTGCACTGGGCCCCTAACTACAACAAGAATAATTTTCAGTCTTGTTTACTGGATGGTCAAGATGGGATGGATGGAGTGGGGGATAGTTGGTGGACTGCCACCATGTCACAGCAAGGCTGGGACATCAGCAATAAAGTGGCGGAGTCATGGTTTGGGTCAGAATCATGGGTAGAGAGCTGGTTGACACTCTTTAGGGTCCCTGGTGGTGTGAAAATTACTTCTGAAAAGTATGTGGAATTTCTGACTCAATTTTCGAACTCAAGCTATATGAGGGAAGGGAGGCAGTTAACATCCAAACCGCAGCTGTGAGAGGCTATTCTGACCTCCTGCAAATAAATTCAAGCAGAAGCTCTCAAGAAACTCACAAGTTCAATGCATGCAAGAATTCTGAAGCTGCTATCAAATAAGGGGTTAAAGTAAAATTGTGTATTATAACAAAATGGCCGCCTGAAAGCCATGTTATACATTTCCTTTATTCATTCTCAGCAAGAAAACCCACGTTCTCACAGACTTCATGGGATTGGAATGTGCAGCTGTGAGATTTTGGGTTGCTATCGTTGCAGATAAGACAATGCAGTGTATCCCACTAGCTATAACCTTGGGATACAGAGATCTATTGTCCAACAGCATATCTTTCAGCCAATTAATGTTTAATGTGCTTATCTACTTAAATATTTATAAGTATTCATTTATGCTTTTTGTATCATCCAATAAGTTGGCTAACTCACATATTAGGACCAATCAATGGTCAAAGTAGGAGGAATAATTATAATCTGTAATTCATTCCAATGTGTATATCCATCTGGTTCAAGCTTTCCTAGTTCAGACACTTGCTATGATTTGGTGAATGTCTCCTGTACAGTAAATAAATCGATGCTTTACTTCCAAGGGATTGATTTGTGGTATTTCACAACAGGGTCCTATGTTAATATGCAACTTGACCTGCTAAGATGTTTTTCGATTGAAATAGCTTTAGATTATAGTAAAAATGACCTCCTAATGCTACAGATTCAACAAATGGCCATTTTCAGATCTTTACAGCCTATAAAATGTTTTAAAACTGTTGTGCGTAATAATTTGGAACAGTGCGTTTTAATTGTTTTGAAAAACATCTCATTACGATGAAGGTTTGTTCAGTAACATTTGAGTTATGCTTTAATGGTTGATGACTAAAAGATGATGCTGACTGCCACTTGCATCCACTTTCAGAGAAAAATATATAATTTGCATAATAATAATTTGGAACTCGGTGTAAGGTTTTTATTTACATACACATTAGATGTACAGTCACCTGTTGAATAATATTCAATGCAAATAAATATAAATATATCCAAGATGGCAAAAACTATATCTATACAAGGATAAGTAGCCATAGCATGCATAGGAGTAGAAATAGCATCAGAAATGAGGAATCATGCAGTGGGGCTATGAGACAAGTATTAGGGCCTGTTTCCACTACACACAGATTGGATGCAGAAGAACTGACTCCAATGAATGCCTATGGGAAAATCTGCATCAGAAAAATCGGTTTTAGTGGAAACAGGCCCATAGGCATTCGTTGGAGTCAGTTTTTCTGCATCCAATCTGCGTGTAGTGGAAACGGGCCCTTAGCTTTTCATGTGGCTTACAATAAAATGTGACTTGCAGTTCAATAGATGAAAAAATAGAAGGGCATCAGAATATAGTTAGAAATCTTATCCCTGAGTCCCCTTTCACACTGGTGCGCTGCCTTACCCTGTTTTTAGCGCAGGGTAACGCCACACCAGTGAAAATCTATGGGGAATTTCACACCGATGTGATGCAGTGGGAGTGATGTATTCACTGCACGGCCAGCGCTAGAGCAGTAGTGCGTTGGTGTTGAACTTGCACAGCGTCCGGAAGTCATGTAAGTCTATGGCGACATGGGCTTTTTACAATTTTTTTTTTGCGTTGCGACGTGCATGCGCAAAAGCGTATTTTGTCAATGCACTCTTATTTTTACCCCACTATTCCCCACTTTTCTCTCCTGTCACTTCTCATAGCCCTGGAAATGGATTACGCTTCATCCCTCCCTGGTAACTTTTCTGAGCCCCTTCCCACCACTATAGTTTCTTCTCTCACGCCACTTACCGTACTATAATCCTTGTTATCTGTGCTAGTCAGTGTCTGTCTCCTATCTGTATTCTCAGGGATAAGATCTCTTGACTATATCCTGATGCCCTTCTATTTTCTCTCATCTGTTGAACTGAAAGTCTCAGTTTATTGTAGGCAACATGATGGATTAATGCTAGGTACACACCATACAATTTTTCTGTTAGATTTACCTGCCAGATAGTTTTTCCAAAATGTTGGAAAAAATCTATCTGGCAGGTAAATCTAACATAAAATGTAACAGAAAAGTGTATGGTGTGTACCTAGCATTATACTTGTCACATAGTTTTTAGCCCCACTGCATGACTCCCCATTTCTGATGCTAATTCTACTCCTGTGACTCCATCGAATCTTGGCTCTTCCTGTTCAGTAAGCCAGCACCTATTCAGTAGAAGATCTTGGGCAAGACTCCCTAACGCTGCTTCTGCCCGTAGAGTGCGTGCTATTGGCTGCAGCTCTGACGCTTTGAGTCTGCCAGGAGAAAAGCGCATTATAAATGTTTTGTGTCTTGTCTTGAATATTCAACAGGTGACTGTACATCTAATGTGTCTGTAAATGAAACCATTAGATTCACTATCTATGGAATTTATGGTTATTTTAATATGAATGTATAGTATCATTTGAATGCACGGTGTTGCTGCATTATGTTCTTAGCCAAGTTTTTTTATGTTTCATTTTTTTTTTTATGTCGCTCAGTTACTCCCTTTCTCTTTTTTTTTTTTTTGCCTGATTAAGCAGGTCATGCCTCCGAAACTCTTTGCACTGTGGAATAATCGAATGCCTCCAAAATACATTACCCTGTGGATTAGTCAAACAAATGCCTCTGAAATGTGTTGCACTATGGAGTATTCAGATAAAGCCTATTTTTGTCTGACAAAATCAAGTCTTCTTCCACCATTACCGTTTTTACAGTGTTTGTTAGTGTATTTTACCCTAATGTGGGAATACACATGTTTCCTTTCCTCTATGTAAGTTCTGAACTGCTGAATTGGACCAATTCCTTTCTGTACTGTGCACCTGTCTCACGAATAGTTCTGAAGTTTATTGCGTTCTTCAGCCTAAAATAAACAGTGTCGACATGTGTAAAGGAATGACGTCAAACCTGCGTGGTGGAAGTTGCTGCGGTGAAGGAGTAAGAGGTGACCAGGGGAAGATTGGACGGCACTACAGCCGTTTCACGCCGCTTGGGGCCCTTGCTCACATGCGTGTCACCGCAGCAACCTCCACCACGCAGGTTTGACGTTATTCCTTTACACATGTAGACACTGTTTATTTTAGGCTGAAGAACGCAATAATTTTCAGAACTGTTCGTTAGACAGGTGCACAGTATTCTTCCTTTATATGTGCTAAACGTGCTATTGTGCTCTGCACTAATCCTACTTGCTGCACGTCTCTAAGTTCGTGTTGTGAGCCAACAGAAGTTGCTTATATAATGAAAGGTGAAGATGTTCAACACTGCATGTGATGCAGGTACCTTCTGAGCGAGACCTTTTAACCCTCAGGAGCAAGCATATGAGTGCCAGACTACAACCTTTTTCACTATAGTGTACTAATTCCTTTCTGTGTCCCACTAATTAAATATGCCCAAACTGACTATGCAAAACTGGTATAAGCATTCACGTAATTAGTATGCACTTATTTAATTAGTGAGGTATGAAAATTAAGAAAAAAAAAAGTGTGTACTGCTCAACAAAAATAAGTGCCTGTTGATTACCCTACCCCAGCACTGCGCTTTTCCTTGGCTCCTTCATCCAGATATGAATGGCCCTAGTTTTTATTAGATTTGATTTTCTTATCAAATGAAATGTCTGTCTATTAAAAACATAGTGAAAAATATAGAGTATGCAGGGCCGGCTTTGTCCTTTTTACCGTCCAAGGCCCACTGTCACCAGCCGCCCCCTGACCAACTGCATCCTAAATTCTCCAACCTACCTGGGACTTCTATTGGCCTCTGCAGACATCCTCTGCCTGCGTTGGAATAAACGATCCTCTGGTCCAGCCATGGCTCACTTCCATTTTCTGCAGCTTTAATGTTGCTGGCCACTCCGCCCTTGGCCACACATCCTTGCACCCTCTCACATCGCGGGGAGTGTCCTGCGCAGGAAGCCACTGGCAGCGTGAGTGGGAGAAAGGAGTCACGCAGCCAAGGCCACGCAGGCGCAGTGGCCGGGAAAATTAAAGTCGCCGAAAATGGAAGTGAGCCATGGCAGGGACTGGAGGATCATTTTGTCCCGGCACAGGACATCTCCAGGGGGCCGGTAGAAGCCCCAGGTTAAGTTAAACCCATCAAGCGGCAAGGGACCCTCTAATTACTTTGGGACTAAAGGTTAACTGGCGGGTAATGCAGCCGCATTGTAGATCAATGTGCGGTTGCATTACCTGATGGAAATGTAGAAAGGATGGTGATGCATACCGAGGCACCCCTGAGAGAAGCTCGAGGCACACCAGTTTGAGAACCCCTGATATAGGGTCTTAGATACTGTCCCTTGTCCCCTTCCCTTTAGTATCGGGTGTCAGATGCTGTCCCCCATTCCCCACCCCCAAGTATAGGGATGCTGTCCCCCTCGCCTTTAGTATGTGCCAGATGCTACCCCACCCTTTAGTATAGGGTGTATGATGCTGTCCTCTCTCCTGTAGTATAGGGTGCCAGATGCTGTCCTTTCCGTTTCAATATAGGGTCTTAAATGCTGTCCCCCTTTAGTACAGGGTGCCAGATGCTGTCCCCATCCCCTCCTCTTTAGTATAGGGTCTTAGATGCTGTCCCCTCCCCTTTAGTAGGGTGCCAGATGCTGTCCCCCATCTGTCTCCTTTGGTGAAGGTAGCTAGATGTCTTCCCTTCACTCTTCTTGCTTACACCCAAGATCAGAGCAGCACAACACTGCCACTCACCTCTCCAAGCTCCAGCTTTGAAGCCGCCTCTCTCCCTCCATTAGCCGCCGCTGCTGTGCTTCTCACTCTACTGCCGCTATTCCGATCATGTGACGTTACTGGTTAACGTGCCAACCCGTCACATGTGAGAGACACCAGCTGGAGAGTGAGAGGCACAGCAGTGCCGGCTGATAGAGGGAGAGAGGTGGCTCTAGCGCAGGAACCTTGGAAAGGTAAGTGGCTGTGCTGCTCTGAACTCCAGGGTAAGCGGGAGGAATAGCCAATCTGCACCCTCATCTACAGTGCTGAGTCCGTAGCCGCCCACGATGTCGTGCACAGAAAGCAGGGAGGCTGCGAACCATCTGAATCTGTGTGCTAGCGGCTGGCATGTCGGGCAGTTAATAGCCTGAGTGCCGACCAGCCTTGCGCTTCTCCCGCCCTAGGCACTGGCCTAGGTTGCCTTGCCAAAAATCCGGCCCTGAGTGTATGGGAAGCTTAACACTGCATTGTGTAATAACTGAGCATAGGGAATGTGGGGAAGTGAAGTACTGTACAGGAAATTCTGATGGTTAAAGAAAAATACAAATTATTATAACCCTATCTCAAGTCTATATAACACATATATAACACATATTCTGTGGGATATACAATAATTTGCAGCACAAAAGGTTTTCTGTATTGCAGATAAACCTTTTCTGCATTAATAATTTTTTTTTTTTTATTAACTGTGGCTGGCTGGGCTGACAATGTTGACTTCCTGTCCCAATGTTCTATACAGCCTGGGGAGAACAAATAGCAGTCTACTAACTGTTGAAACTCCTCCTCCTAACCCATCATCACCCACAGGAGGTAGTCAGAAAGGAAGCCGACTCCCACCTTTATTTTCCAGTGAACATAGAACTGGCCCCACCCACAGACAGAAGAGAGCATGAAGGGTCTTTCACACCATAGCATTTTTGGTGTGAGGGCTTCTTCACACCAAGAATCGCAAAAATGCAATCACAAACGCAAATTAAAATATATTAAGTGTAAGAGGGCCCTCACTCTGTTGGTAGCACTATGCTTTATGCACAGATTTCTGGGTTATGTGACTGACTTTTCCAAAGGGAATATTTTTCAAACTGCTGGATCATTTATACCTGTAATTGTGTGAGTAATGGCATATTCCTTATTCATCCTTATTAAAAATGAAAAACATAGTAACAACCATTCCCTTCAGCACCAGTTTGTGTCCATGTGCAACTCATTACTTGTGCCTGTATTCACCTCCAAGTTGGCAAAATAAAAGGTCCTGGGAATCTGATACATAAGGTTAGCACAGTCCTATTTTAAATTTCAAACAACCTATTTTAAAACCACCATTTAAACAAGAATTTTCTAGCACTTAGGGGTTATAGGACGGAATGGAGGACCTCTGAAGTAGCCATATCAAGCTTGTGGATTGCAAAGGCGCAATTTAATATAGATTTTTTTTAGTTTCTAGTATTGCGCACATATAGGCTACCATTTACTTTTTTTCTGTTAAAAGAAACCTAAACTATTTTTGGATCATTAAATTCCTTCCAGGACTGCTATTAAGTATTAGTTACCGGTATTTCAGCAAATCTAGTAGAACTGTTTTCCTTTGTTTGTGGTGGACGTAGGCATGCCAGAAAATGACTGTCTGATAGCTGGGTGTGCCTGCGGATGAGCTGCTAGACAGTAAGAAAATGGAGCTGTGAGTGTGCCATTCACCAGAATGTACACTTCTGTAATTGATGCAAGTAAGCACATTTTTAATGATCTTCCATGGCCTGAAAAATCTAGCTGGCTGCAGATTGAAATGTAAAAGTATTTTTTTGTCTATAACCATGCATTACAAAATGTGTTGTGCAGTACTAATCTGATGTCAGTGTTCCAAAGAATGTTTAATTTCCCTTATGCTGGATACACACGATGCATTTCTTTAAGTCGATTTCCCGTTCGATCGTTTTTTCAATTCGTTTTTCTGCTTGAGCTTTTCTTAAATTTCCATTCACTTCTATGAGAAATCGAGTGGTAAAACGATCGAAAGTAATATCGGACATGACGGAAATTATAATTCGAATGCATCTATCGAATGAAAAAAACGTAACGTGTACCTAGCATAAGAACCTTGGTTTTCTCACCCCCACCTCCAATAAATATGAGTATTAATGTTGTGATGCTTTGGGTACTAGGAGAGCTCTCAAAAATACAGAAAATGTGGAAGGTAAGGTATTATAGAGCATTTAAGCTACCCGTTATATATTACATATGCATAGGTAATTTTACAGCAATTTCTAGTCCCTTGATTGAGTTTACTTGGCTTATAAGCATGGGCGAGGTGAGGGTGTGCAGGTTGCTGGGTACGTCTCCTGATCTTGAATGAAAGAGGATAATTTGCAGTATTTGATGTTTGCTCAAAAGCCGCAGTGCTCTTAGCCAGGACAAAAATGCATAATATTGCAGATATTTCTGGGATATGGAATTAAACACCTTCTGTAGGTCTGAACAGATGAGATCACGCCCCTAAACTCAGGAACATAATAGATGCATTGGCTGTAGGACACATATAGTGTGGTCTCATGCATGTCTCCTGGACACAAATATAATTTGACCCTCATGAATCACTGATTTCTAAGATCAGATACATTTTAGGTCTCATTGTTGATATTTTGACCAGACTTTTAGGTCCACATTTAGGCTGCTTTTACACTTGGTGTGATCGAGAGGTCGCACCGTGACTATAACGTCCATTGACTGGGGTTACCGCACCTCTGCAAATGCAACTCTTGCAACACTTGAGGTGCCGCCCCATAGGGCTGTCATTACTTCTGCGACTAGATGTGGCAGTTTTCGGCGTCGTGACTGACTGTAAATAGTGTAAAAGGGGCTTTAGAAGGTAAAGTGGATGTTAATTCTGACATTATAAGGAACCTTTGAGATTAAAGGACTTACGAGGCCAAAATCGTTAAAGTCAAGTACCTAGAAGATGTTTAAATGCACGGAGGACGCCGTCCGCGCCCTCCGTGCAGTTCCGCCGGGTCCCCTTCCTGAAAGCTACCCCCGTGCTGATCACGACCCCACAGGCCGGGTCGGGCTCTAATGCCGCTCCTAATATGGCCGCCGGAGCTGGCTGCGCAGTTTGCATTGCCGCGAGTGCGGCTGCGCAGCTCTAGGGCCAACCCTCCGAACTACGCACTGTAGCATGGATCGGAGGGGTTGGCCCTAGAGCTGCGCAGCCGCACTCGTGGCAATGCGGACTGCGCAGCCGCGGCCAGCTCCGGTGGCCATATTAGGAGCGGCATGAGAGCCTGACCCGGCCTGTGGGGTCGCGATCGGCATGGGGGGCTCTTTCAGGAAGGGGACCCGGCGGAACTGCATGGAGGGCGCGGACGGCGCCTCCGTGCATTTAAACATCTTTCAGGTACTTGACTTTTTTAACTATTTTGGCCTCGTAAGTCCTTTTAAGCATCAAATTCAACAAAGTTTATTAGGAAAAAAAATTGAAAGATACAGGGTACAATATTATATTATGCATATTATTATTATTGATAAAGCGCCAACATATTCTGTGGTGCTGTACAAAGCAATATGACAGAAGAAGCAAAGAGTCGGCACTACAGTATTGCACTGCACTGTTAGTAGTAGGGATATAGCAGACAACACACACCTCTTCCACAGACTCTGGTGCTGTCAGCGTGCTCTGATGGTGACAGATATGGCATGATGAAAGGAAGGAAGGAGGGAGAGACAATCGGCACTGCTGCTAATGCTTTTTATTCCAGAGTGCAGTAAAGGGGCCCATACACCTAACGATTTTCCCGCTGATCTGCAGCCGTTTCGATCACAGTGATCGAAACGGCTGTGAAATCGCCGCGCACACTGCTGACAGAACGATCGATTTCCGTCTGAAATCGATCGTTTCCGTCGACCTATGCATGCAGAAGATTTTTCTCGGTCGCCAGCGGGTCGGGAGTGCGTCGTTAGCGGCGTTCGAATGCCCGACGACCGACGCAATACAGCGGTAATACATTACCTGCTCCACCCGGAGCGAGTCCCCTGGTCTTCTCCGCTTCGGGCTCCAGAGCTACACAGAACTTCCTGTCCCGGCAGGAAGTTTAAACAGTAGAGCGGAAAAGAAGACAGCGGGGACTCGCGCCGGCCGGAACAGGTAATTGTTTGCGGGGGGAGGGGCGGCAGCTCCACAGATTGTGATCGGTTTCAGGCTGAAATCGATTTACAATCTGTTTGCATTAAAGGTGGTCATACGATCCCTCTCTGATCAAATTTGATCAGAGAGGGATCTATCTGTTGGTCGAATCTGATGGCAAATCGACCAGTGTATGGCCACCTTAAGGTTCATTATTCATTATACATGATGGTGAATCTTCAAAGTGATAAATCACATACTTCAATCAATAAAACTTGTGTAGACATACCATGTTCAGAGTTGGTGTGGTGGCGGTGGGTACTGGGCACAGATAGCCTTCCTTTCATCATGCTGTACAAAGTAAGAAACAAACAAAGGGTATATAATAATAGACAATGGTGTACACCCATATACAAGACACATAATTAGTGACACAATACAAAAATGATACAAAATACAGAATTGGTAATGACTGATAAAAGTAACATGATAAATAAAATGTATAATGATTTCCAAGACACAAAAGGGGGAGAGAGCCCTGCCCTTGCGAGCTTACAATCTAAAGGATATACATACAATTGCATAGATCTTAGTTTAGGTATAAATACAGTGGGATGCGAAAGTTTGGGCAACCTTTTTAATCGTCATGTTTTTTTCTATATAAATCGTTGGTTGTTAGTATAAAAAATTTCAGTTAAATATCATATAGGAGACACACACAGTGATATTTGAGAAATGCAATGAAGTTTATTGGATGTACATAAAGTGCGCAATAATTGTTTAAATAAAATTAGGCAGGTGCATAAATTTGGGCACCACAAAAAAGAAATTAAATCAATATTTAGTAGATCCTCCTTTTGCAGAAATTACAGCCCCTTAACACTTCTTGTAGGTTCCAATGAGAGTCTGGATTCTGGTTGAAGGTATTTTGGACCATTTCTCTTTACAAAACATCTCTAGTTCATTCAGGTTTGATGGCTTCCGAGCATGGACAGCTCTCTTTAACTCACACCACAGATTATCCATTATATTCAGGTCTGGGGATTGAGATGGCCATTTTAGAACGTTGTACTTGTCCCTCTGCATGAATGCCTTAGTGAATTTTGAGCATTGTGCATGGTCGTTATCTTGTTAAAAGATCCAGCCCCGGCACAGCTTCAGCTTTTTCACTGATGTCTCTGATGGACATCATGGTCTCCAGAATCTGCTGATACTGAGTGGAATCTATGCGTCCCTCAACTTTGACAAGATTCCCATTCCCTGCACTGGCCACACAGCCCCACAGCATGATGGAACCACCACCATATTTTAATGTAGGTAGCAGGTGTTTTTCTTGGAATGCTGTGTTTTTTTTCCTCCATGCATAACACCCCTTGTTATGCCCAAATAACTCAATTTTAGTTTCATCAGTCTTACAGCACCTTAATCCAAAATGAAGCTGGCTTGTCCAAATGTGCTTTAGTATACCTCAAGCGGCTCTGTTTGTGCTGTGGATGGAGAAAAGGCTTCCTCTGCATCACTCTCGGATACAGCATTTCCTTGTGTAAAGTGCGCCGAATGGTTGAACGTCACAGTGACTCCATCTGCAGCAAGATGATGTTGTAGGTCTTTGGTGCTGGTCTGTGGGTTGACTCTGACTGTTCTCACCATTGGACCCTTCTGTCTCTCCGAGATTTTTCTTGGTTTGCCACTTCGAGCCTTAACTTGAACTGAGCCTGTGGTCTTCCATTTCCTCAATACGTTCTTAACTGTGGAAACAGACAGCTGAAATCTCTGAGACCTCTTTCTGTATCCTTCCCCTAAACCATGATGGTGAACAATCTTTGTCTTCAGGTCATTTGAGAGTTGTTTGAGATCCCCATGTTGATACTTTTCAGAGAAAATTAAAACAGGAGGGAAACTTACAATTTACCCCCTTAAATAATCTTTCTCATGATTGGATTCACCTGGCTATGTAGGTCAGTCGTCACTGAGCTTACTAAGCCAATTTGAGTTCCAATAATTAGTTCTAAAGGTTTTGGAACTAGTAAAATGACGAGTGCCCACATTTATGCACCTGCCAAATTTTGTTTAACTACTTTGGCCTCCTGGACGTAGTAGCTACGCCCAGGAGGCCATGTCCGTGTCCGCGCGCTCCCGCGGCCAATTGCGCATGTGCACGCGTGCTCCCGGCCGCGGTTCGTTAGCCTGGCAATCAGTGATTCGGGCTATGGTGCCCGATCACTGATTGCTCTCCCCCGCTGAAAAAGCGACAGCTTCTCTCGGAAGCTGTGCTTTTTCTGGCTGTAACGTCCTCCATACGTCGCTCTAAACGTATGTTACGCTTAGAGTGACGTCATGTAAACAAACTCATGGCCGCCATCTTGTGGCCAAAAAGTAAAACTACAACTACAAGTGAAAAAAATAACTCAAGACACATTTACATTATAAAACAATGGCTTACATGCCACCCTCCCAAAAAAACCAAAAAAACATTACAATAAAAAAAAAAATTTAAATATTTACCTAAGGGTCTAAACTTTTTAAATATCAATGTAAAGATGAAATATTTCTAAATTTTTTTTATTTTAAACTTGTAAATAGTGATAGATGCAAAACGGAAAAAATGCACCTTTTATTTCCAAATAAAATATTATCGCCATACATTGTGATAGGGACATAATTTTAATGGTGTAATAACCGGGACATATGGGCAAATACAATACGTGAGTTTTAATTATGGAGGCATGTATTATTTTAAAACTATAATGGCTGAAAACGAAGAAATAATGAATGTTTTCCGTTTTTTTTCTTATTCTTCCTGTTAAAATGCATTTACAGTAAAGTGGCTCTTAGCAAAATGTACCCCCCAAAGAAAGCCTAATTGGTGGCGGAAAAAACAAGATATAGATCAGTTCATTGTGATAAGTAGTGATAAAGTTATAGGCTAATGAATGGGAGGTGAAAATTGCTCGGATGCATAGTGAAAATTGCTCGGATGCAAGTGAAAACGACTGAAGGCTGAAGTGGTTAAACAATTATTGCACACTTTCTGTAAATCCAATAAACTTGGATTTGAACATTTCACTTCTCAAATATCACTGTGTGTCTCCTATAAAATATATTTAACTTACATTTTTATCGTAACAACCAACAATTTATACAGGAAAATCATGACGATTAACAAGGTTGCCCAAACGTTCGCATCTCACTGTATATTATGTCCAAATATAAATCATGTTGCATATATTGAGGAGTCCAGGCAAAATAGTTACCACTGCCATGCAGTAATAAGCATAATGTTCAAAGAACACAAATATGTCATCCTACCAAAAAACTGTTTAGCAATTCCTCATTAACACAATTCAGAAGGGGAACATACGTTTAGGCTATGTTCACAGTAGAAGCGGCGTTGTGTTCCCTGTAAAAATAGAAACGCAATGCAATGGTACAAAAACACACCACATGTTATGCAATCTTTAGGTAGCATACAGTGAAGCATACAGTCAATTAAAATTATGCTTCACTGCCTCTGTTAACACACACACACACGTTATGCGGTAACGCACTGCATGCAGGACGTTGGGATACTGTAGTGCATTGGAGCCCAAAGCACCGCATGCACTGTGAACGTTGCCTAAACTTATTGTTGCAGTGTGACTTTTGCCCCCATAAAGTCACTTCACAAAGCATCACTGTGAATGTAGCCAAATGGGACAAATGTCCCTTTTTAATATTAAGTTAGGTCTAGTACTGAGCAAGATGGTATGAGAGGACCTGGAACTACTTACTGTGGATATCTTGTAGAAATTGGACCTTGATCACACAAGCAGATCCACAGACAAACTTTTGTGCAGTCAGTCATTCTGACCAATTTCCTGATCCTAATAGATTGGAAGGGAATGCCAAATGAGAGTACACATGTGGATAATGACTGTGCTGTCTGATATTTTGTTTGCAGCAAGTTTGGCCAGATTTCCTGCTCTTGTCACAGGGCTCTGCCATGTGTGCTGAGCACTTACTGTGGATGCTTTCTAAGATGCTCTACTAGATAGTTATAACAGGATTATTCTGGAAATCTTTCCATTGCTTTACACAAACACCATAAGATTTATATTTATGGTTCACAATCATGGTTTGAAGACTGCAATGCAGCTACATGGGAAGGCTTGAAGCAACTCTTTCTAGTACAGCAGCCCCTCAATTTCTCTGCAGCAGATGTACAAGAGGGGATTGTGAAGTGTACTCAAGCACCAAAGCTATTTTATTCCTCAATGCAATACTCACAGTAGGATTCTCTTGCATAAGTATCCACTCAGCATGTAGAGATCAATAATTCTTCATAATAATGTGTATCACACACACACTTATTTTAGGACTACCATTACTAATCCTGTGTACTTGCCTTTTTTGTCAAATAAGAAGGGCGTAAAACCTATGAAAAAAATATACTTACTGGTAACTAATACAATTGAATCTTTGTCTGTGGTGCCTCCTGGAGTCATGGAGTTCCTGTGTCATATAAATGACCCAACTGAAGAGTTTCAGTGGTTCGGCCCCCTCCTTACATGTGATAGTCCTGTTGGTAGACTTGCCTCACCCACATGATGTCATTTCCACCATTGTGATTGAAGCCCAGGCAGTAGTGCACACAGCCTGGCAAACTCACAGCATTTCAGAAACGCAGTGTGGAAGACTCACTATTACTTGGGGGATTGTTGATTGCCCCAGCACTTTGGTGATTGGGAGGCAGCAGCTGAGTGAGGGCAATAAGGCTGCTCATTTGTAATTTTACAGCTCTCATGGGGCATATAGGTACACTTTGTAATATATATTAAAAGCCAGTGTTCTCCCCAGGGCTGTTTAAGTGGGCGGGCCGCCCGGCTGTTTTGAAGCACCGCCCAGGTGCTGGATCGCTTGTCCTGTGCTCATATTTGTACCGGGAAAACGTACAAATTAACATCCTGGCCGTGGGACTTATCACCGATGTAGTTCCCATTCCGCCCACTGGGTGGTGTGTTGTACAAGAGCCACCAATCCTGCCGCCCTATCTTTTGTATGCGCTGTTGGTGAGGGATCTCGGGAGTTGTAGACTCTTCTCTGTTCTCACTAATGCAGAGCTGAGTCTGGGAACTACATCTCCCGGCATACTCTGCGCTGTGAACTCTTTCTTCCCTAGGCGGCAGCTTCAAGTTTCTCTCTTCTCTCTCTCTCTCTCTGCACCTCCCACCCTCCTCCCGAGAAGTCCTGCATCTTCATAACAAACAACTATGGCTAGTTCTGGAGGAGGTGAGGAAGGGAGCACAGCAACAGGAGTCTTGCAGCTACATTTACTAACTCAGAGCTGGAAACTTTGCCGTGCGGCTTCTTGCTGGACCCCCGTTGCCCTGTCCAGCGAGGTGAGTGTCTGCATGTTGTATTACAGGAGAGTGATCAGTATAATCTGTAAACTGCAGCAGTTCAGTTTGCCTGTGCTGGGAACAGGCTGCAGGGAGGTAACAAAGTTGATTACTGCTGGTCATTATAGAAGCATATGTTGTGGGTGCTAGGTCACTTCTGCTGGTCATTATACAGGCATTTGATATGTGTGAGTACTGCTGGTCATTTCACATGCATGTGCTGGGGCTTAGACAGTTGTTGGAGGTAACTGTTGCTGTATTTATCTGATAGTCATAATGGCTGCATTAGGTAATTGGGGGTGATTGTTGCAGCATTTGGCATTGCAAAATGGTATGCTAATAAATAGAATCATGCAGTTTCTGCATATTTATCATTCTATCCACCCATGTGATGTTATGGCCACACTCATTTTTCACCACACAAACTATCCCCCCCCCCCCCCCTCCTTATGAAATCCAACCCCACCCGGCTACTTTTTCATACCACCCGGCTGGGAAAAAATTCTGGGGAGAACACTGAAAAGCATAAAGCAAGGTTTTGCATACAGGTCTATATGTCATAACATTGTTCAATTATCCAGTGCAGTACTAGAATTATACCACGTTGAGACACCTGACACTTGACTAGTTTCATACTCAAAACCTCACCACAACCTAGGGAAGAGTGGCAGTCAGTGATCACTTTAACTTACAATGACAAGTATACCTGTTGATCTTGGCACCAGGGATAGGCATGGGCTCTTACAAAGCATGGCATATACGTAGTCACTGGTCTTTGCCAGAGTGGCCACTAACTGGGTTAATACTCCTAGTGGGGAACAGACTACTTTCCTGCTGGTGACTACAAGGTCGTGCACCCCAGGATAGCATCATAAGAAAGCAAATATTTTAGTCCAGACTTGAGAGTAAATGGGCAAAGCAGAAGATGAAAGTTGGCAGCTAGGTTAAACTGGCTGTATGCAAGGAGATGAGCAAGAAGTCATGGTAGGCAGCATTTTGTCATAAACAGTAGACAGGAGGTGGAGGTTAATGATAGACTGGATGGATGTAGGCATCCTTTTCTGTCTTGGATTTTGTTATATTTTGTTCATCATATTACATTTGTCACTGTAACTACCAATTCTGTATTATGTACCAGTCTCTGTATTTTGTATACTCCACTGTGTGCACTATGTACCCAATGTTTTGTTTTTTACTCTGTACAGTGCCACAGAGTATGTTGGCACATTATAAATTAAGAATAATGTAGATCACAGATTAGAAATTGTATCAAGGCTGGTCAATGGCTGAAAAACAAATGGGGTTGGAGGTTGGTAGTAATCAGAACTGTAGTCAGAACATACATAGTTCAGCAACTGGATCAGATGATGTTATGTCAGAAAGAGCATCAGCACAAGTGGCAGATACAGCAGAACGAACAGCTAGGAGCTTCAAGTAATTGGACCATGCCTTGTAAGGGTTTTCACCTTCCTCTGGATCAACAGGGATATGTGAGGGAGCAGGCTGGTGTTGTACTTGGTTCTCTGGTTGAACTCGATGGATGTATGTCTTTTTTCAACCCAAATAACTATGTAACTAGCCCTGAACCAAGGTTAAGTCCTTTTAAATAAAGCCATGGTGGGTTAGATTACCATTGCAGAAGTGGCCTCCCACTGCTCATTACTGTCGGGGTTCCTTCCCAGTCTCCACTCGTTTTCATATGCATCTGGATCCTCCAGTGGAATATGAAAACCAGAAAGCTCCCCCTAGCCACAGCAGGTGAATCCTGACTGCGCCGGCAGAAGTTCTGATTTATGCAAGCGTACAGAAAGCAATCATTTGTTTACAAGTATCTTTTTTCACCGTGCAGGCACAGCTCGAAAACTGCTATTGTGCACTTCCCAATATATCTGCACTGTTCAGAGAAACTTCCAGGTGGGGTGGGAGCAACAGGGGATGGAAACTGGGGGGGGCAACTCTGATGGCAACGAGCAGAGCCAGGGCACTTAAAGGTAATCTAGCCTACCATGGGCTTTATTTAACAGATTTTTTTTCCCAGGTTCAGGGATACTTTTAGTCTTAAGAGGGCTATGTACCCCTTTTGACTATCAGACATGCCCCAGTACAGGGTCAGGTATGCCTGCACAGATACCATTGTAAATGCAGATCCACCTACGAATTGACATGTGATCGTACAGTGTCTGCATTTTAGCATTAGACACATGCTACACACATGCTACCTAACCTGCAGATGGCACACCAGCTGCCACGTCGAACGTCCGGTGTGACATTTGGCACTGTTGGTATCACAACGCAACTTGCACTGTGTGGAAAAACCCATAAAGCGGCTTGTACAATTTATAAAAAAATTATTACAAACCTACACATATCCCCGATTCTCTACTTAAAAGTAAAGTTATTAGCAACATACAGTATAGACTTACAGTCTAATATGTTGAGCTGGATCATGGCTCTCTATTCTTCCCCATCTGTGTAGAGTAAATGGGGTCCTATCAGAGGGTTTTCCTATTCTTAATGGCACCAGGCAGGGTTGCCTGCTCCCACCACTACTGTTTGACTACTTTAGAGCAGGACTTTTCAACCTTTCCACTAATTGTACCACTTTTATTGCCTGAAAACTTTCAAGTACCACCAGTGTGCCTGCACAGTAGATTGGATGCAATTGGGCTTGGCTGTTTCTGCTGGAGCCTGAACGGACTGTGCACACCGATGAGGAGAACTTTGGGTCTCCCAGCACTGGATCCCATATACTGTGGAGGAAGGGGGTAACCTCTTTAGGATACTGTAATTCATTCTGTAATTAAGATAATCCCAAATTCTAAAGCAACAAAGTACCTCTTTATCAAGAAAAAAACAATGCAAGTTTAATCTGAAAAACAACTCCGCAACAATAAATCATCATAATGCACAATAAATAAATACATTTGAAGTAGCCCAAGAAAAAGAGGGTCATCATTGTGGAGGAACACCAGTACCAAGCACTAAGGTAGAGAATGTGTGGACAAGTTTCAAAGGTGGCTAAAAGTGCTAGCCAGGAAAGAGAACCACTATGAAAGTTGAAGACAATAAATTGGTCATTAGACTGGAAGCAAGATAGGAAGATAAAAAGACAACATAGGCTTTTTCCTCCACTCCCTCTCTACAGTTATCCACATAATAATTCCTTTTTTTGTATAGCGCTTTTCCCTTGTCGGACTCAAAGCGCTTGCGAGGCAGCCACTACAGCGCACTCAGTAGGCAGTAGCAGTGTTAGTGTCTTGCCCAAAGAACTCCTTACGGAATAGGTGCTGGCTTACTGCATAGCAAGAGCCAAGATTTGAACCCAGGTGTCCTACATCAGAGGCAGAGCCCTTGACCATTACACTATCCAGCCACCATATCTGACACCTGTCACTGTTAGAGATAGCCAGTTTTGAATTGTGCGAATCGTGATGCAAATCTAGCCCCCAAAACACAAAATGAGGTGGCAAATCAACATTCAACATTGAGGATCTCAAGGCTTGTGTTTGCGAAATAAATAAAATAGGAAAGGAAGAAGGAAACAATTGGAAAATGATAGTCGAAAAATGGAAGTTAAAAAAATGACAGTTGGAAAATAATGGCAGTCGAAAAACAGTTTAAATTTGGCTGTTGGAAAATGACAGTTGAGAAATGGCAGTTTAAAAATGACAGTTGAAAAACAGTTAAAATTTGACAGTTGGAAAATGACAGGTGGAAAATGGCAGTTCAAATTTGACAGTTGGAAAATGGCAGTTGAAAAATGACAGTTGAAAAATGGCAGTAAAAAAATGGCAGTTAAAATTTGACAGTTGGAAAATGGCAGTTGAAAAATGACAGTTGGAAAATGGCAGTTGAAAAATGACAGTTGGAAAATGACAGTTGGAAATGGCAGTAAAAAAAATGGCAGTTGGAAAATGGCAGTTGAAAAATGACAGTTGTAAAATGGCAGTTAAAATTTAACAGTTGAAAATGGCAGTTAGAAAATGCTAGTTGGAAAATGACAGTTGGAAAATGGCAGTTGGAAAATGGCAGTTGGAAAATGACAGTTGGAAAATGTCAGTTCAACTTTCAACTGCCATTTTCCAACTGTCAAATTTTAACTGTCATATTTTCCCACTGTCATATTTTCCAACTGTCATATCTTCCAACTGCCATTTTCTGACTAATTTTCTAACTGCAATTTTTCAACTGCCAAATTTCAACTGCCCTTTTCTAACTGTCTTATTTAAACTGTCATTTCCAACTGTCAAATTTCAACTGTTTAAAGGACCACTACAGTGAAATAAGTGAGTAGTTGAAGGAGAAATGAAGTGAGAGGCTGCCATATTTATTTCCTTTTAAGCAATGCCAGTTACCTGGCTATCATGCTGATCCTCTGCCTCTAATACTTTTAGCCACAGCTCCTGAACAAGCACATGCAGATCAGGTGTTTCTGACATTATCGTCAGATCTGACAAGGTTAGCTGCATGCTTGTTTCTGGTGTGATTCAGACACTTCTGCAGAGACCTAGATCAGCAGGGCTGCCAGTCAACTCATATAGTTTAAAAGGAAATTAATATAGCAGCCACTGGATTCTAATCACTTAAAAGGAGTTCTTTTGCAGCCTAAGAATCAAACGAGCTGACACTTACCTGGGTCTTCTATCGCCCCCTGCAGCGGTAATGTCCCACGCCGTTCTCTTCCGATGCTCCGTTCCCCGCCGCCGGTCCCAGTGTAATCACACGAGTTATTACACTGCGGCTGTGCAGTAAGCTCCCGATGACGCGAGCAGGAGCTAACATTATTTGCCTGTTTAGACGAATATTAAACCGGGACCGGCGGTGGGAAACGGAGCATCGTAGGAGAACGGCGCATGACATTACAGCTGCAGGGGGCCGATAGAAGCCCCAGATAAGTGTCAGCTTGGTTGATTGATTTTTAGAATCCCACAGAACCTCTTTAACCATTTCAGCTCGCGGGGATTTTTCACCTTATGGACGAGAGGAATTTTCACCTGTCAGCGCTTCTCCCTTTCATTCCCCAATAGCTTTATCAGTACTTATCACAGCAAAATGATCTATACCTTGTTTTTTCCGCCAGCAATTAGGCTTTCTTTGGGTGGTAAATTATGCTAAGAATTATTTTAAGCTAACTGTATTATAATGGAAATAATAATAAAAAAAATTAAAAAAATGCATTATTTTTCAGTTTTCAGCCATTACAGTTTTAAAATAATTAATGCTACCATAACTAAAATCCACACATTTTATTTGGCGATTTGTCTTCGTTATTTAAATGTTAAAATTATACCCCTAGTTTAATGTATGGTGACAATATTTTATTTGAAAATAAAGGTGCACTTTTTCAGTTTTACATCCATCACTAATTTTTAGCCCAATATTTATTAATTTTATGTCCTCTTGACATAAATAACCATTTATTTTTATTCCCCAAAGTTAGTAGGTGTGTTATACTATTTGGCCACAAGATGTCCCTACTGAGCAAAAATCCCATTAGCGTACAATGTACGCTAATGGGGATACAATGTATCACTACATTGTAACCAGGGAAGTGACGTAGGCTTCCATCGGAAGCCTCCGATCACAGCAGCGGCGGGGAAGTTATGAATGGAAACATTGTTTCCATTCATAAATTTAACGATCGGGCGGCGGAAACCGGCGGAAATCGCGGCGGGAGATAGCGCGGCGGCTCCATTTACAGAATAAACACTGTTTTTGAACAAAAACAGTGTTTATTCTCGGCGGACATGCTCGGATTGGCACAGGGGACTTTTGTCCCCTGCAGCCAATCCCCTCTGCTAGCAGCAGCAGCGCGATCGCGGGCATCTGCCCGCACGATCGCCTGCAGACCACCCAAACTGCAGGGACGTGACTAGCGCGTCCCTGCGGCTCTAGCACTTGCCGCTGCGGACGTGAAGCTCACGTCCGCGCGGCTGAAAAGGTTAAAGAAGACCTAAACTCAAGCACTGCAGTCAAGGAAAACAAATACTACTGCGCATGCGCACACACCGACAAGGAGAACTTTGGGGCTCCCAGAGCTGGATCCCTTCTACTGTGGAGGAAGGGGGAAACCTCTTTAGGATACAAAGGCCTCCCCTTCCCTGAGGTAAGTACCCCCCGGCACTTTTTTTTTACAGGTACACTTTAAGAAATGAAGAGGGCGTATGGGAGGGGAAAAGTAGGAGGCATTGGTGGGGAAAAGACTACAATTAGATTGCAAGCCTTCATATTGTCAGTATTGGCAATCTGTAGGTAGATTGCCAATATAGGTAGCCTTGCAAGTTCCTCTCTTTCCCCTCCCCCGCATACATATGAACTGCCCGCCGGGAGACTTGGGCGCAGGATACAGCTGGTATACGACTATTGCTGTAAGCCGAATTGCAGTGTTTTAAAAGCAACTTCAGCACTGTCTTCTGATGGCGCCGAAGTTACTGACTGTGCGCCGCTATAGCCGTAATTCCTATTTCGGCCTATGATGGCGCAGGCTGCGCCCAAATCTCCTGCACTGTTATTACAGTGCTCCCCCCCCCCCCCTCCCGCATAATTATAGGTAGCCTAGTTCCTCCATCAGAGAGCTGAGAGCTAGGCAGTGACTCACCACAAAGCTTGGCTCCCCCTTGCTCACTCCTTGCAGTGCTGCCCTGCGGAATAGTTCACACCTCAGATCATCGGTAAGCCAGCCTCAGAGAAGTGACAGTCAGGCAAACGGTGCACAGTGATGGCGCGTATACTTCAAATACAGGAAGTGAGCAGTGATGTCCCTTTCTGTATCTGCACTATTAGGGCTGGTTCAGACGGACGTTTGCAGAGCGTTTACAGCCAGCGTTCAGGGCTTGGTGTTAAACGCTCCCATTCAAGGGAATGGGAGCGTTTGTACCAAGCTTTCAAGCGCGTTTACACAAACGCGGCGTTTGGGTCCCGATTTTCTCTGGCGTTCAAGGAGCCCCTGGAAGCTACATGTAGCTTCCAGGGGAGGTTAACCGCGACGGCTAATGTCCCCCTAGGGGAAGAAAAAACGCGACCGCATCCAAACGCACACGAACGCTGCTGAACGCGACGCCAGCAAACGCAACGCCTCCAAACGTCCGTCTGAACCAGCCCTTACTGTGCACCATTTGCCTGGCTGTCTCTTCCCCACTGATCTGAGGTCTGAAGTATGCCGCAAAGCAGCACAGCAAGGAGTGAGGCAGGAGGAGCCAAACTTTGTGGAGGCAGGACAGGACCAGGACAAGTGGCATGCGGGCAATAAAGTGGCAGGCAATCCTGGTGTGTACCACCTGGCCAACAGCAAGTACCACCGATGGTACGCGTACCACAGGTTGAAAAGCCTTGCTCTAGAGCCTCTATTGAGAAGCATTTGGTTAAATGATGATGTTAATGGAGTGGAGATAGGTGACAGGCTCTACAAGCTTTCTGTTTACGCAGATGACGTATTATTTTATCTGACAGCAACTCATACTACTCTGCCATGTCTATTGAAGGAATTGCACGATTATAACCTACTGATCAACTTTAAAATCAACCTATTAAAATCTGAGTTCAATACTATTAATTCCTCAAGAATAACAAGGAGGAACACATGATCTCATACCTATACAAACTATTGTTAGCCCAGGACTACAGAGGCCCCCTGCACTATCCTGGGAGAGATGGGGATAACATTCGACTTGGCCCAGAGAGATTTGATTATCAGTCACACTCATACCTCCTCCATAAATAGCATGCAGGAAACACATTTTAAGACTTTTAAAAAGATGGTACAGAACTCAAGCCAAGCTAGCAGAAATATACAGTTTAAGGGATTATAAATATTAGCGTGGCTGTGTAGTAAAGGGTTTTCTCCTCCAACTACGGTGGTCATGCCCTAACCAAGAGGGTTTTGGTCTAAGGTCATAAGAATCTGTAGAGAGGTAACGGCACAAAGAAAAGAAGATTCACCTTGCAGTATGTTACTACATATGACTAAAACAGAATGACTTCTGTTGTTAGTTTAGTGTGTATGTATGGTTTATTGATGGAGATGTATGCTAAATAAGTCACACACCCAAATGACACCTTCAGTACTGTTTCAAAATTCTGTATTTTATAAACAATACCAGTTGACTGATATGATTGTAATCTTCCTAATGGTGCCTATACACGGTACAATTAAAAGTCTAATTTGTCCTGTTTATTCAACCAAAACGATCAAATTAGAGTGAAAAACGAAAAATCTTTTTCTTTTTTTTTATCGAGGGGAAAAAAACGAACAATTCAGTTGATTAAAATATGATCGGAGTTGTTGGAAAAATCTGGGTGATTGCTAGTAAAATTGTATAGTGTATGGTAGGTTGTATAAAAAAAATACCTGTAGATAAAAACTGAAAGAAATGTTTCAAAGAATGGAAACTTTATATGTATTATGAATTATAACAAAAAAAATGGGAATAGAGTAGTCCTTTTTAGTCATTGTAGTTGTTATGGATCTATTTATTTATTATTTGGAGCCCTGAAATGATTGTTGATTTTTCATAAAAATAATTGTGTTCTGCAAAAGTAAAGTTTTTAACTACTTACTGCACCAGGAAACTTCACTTGAAGTACCAGGGACGTAAATAGTCGTCTTCAACTGGGGTGCGTCTGCCGCGCGCTCCTGCGTAAGTACTCGTCGCCGCCCGTTAGCGGGGAGATGATCTAAGCCCCCGTGACGATGATAGCCGGCATCAATGAGATGCCTGCGTCATTGTATCTTCAGACTAACACATCCACGCATTTCTTCCTGTTTAACGTACTACTAGTACACAACAGACAGTAATGCACGAGGATATCTTGTGGCCAAATAGTAAAATGACACTTAAATACATTTAGTTTAATAAAAATACCCACACTTACATTAACCTCCTTAGCGGTATGCCCGACACTGTTTCGGGCATACCGCCGGCTGTCCCCAGGAGTCCCCCATTATAATTTTAAGTGATCGTGTAGTTGTAATATATTCAGCTAGCACTAGGCTAGCTAGCAATGGTGGCCGGCATCCCCCTGATTACTTCTGATCCCCCCGACTCCGCTAAATACATTACCCCCCCTGGATCCAGCGATGGCGCAGCCGCCCTGCACATCTTCGGTCCTCTCTATGGGGAGGATCGGGTCTGCGCTCGACGTCATGACGTCCTGTTCGATCCTCCCCATAGAGAATAGCGGCGCTGTCCGGGGAGGCTGCGCCGATCGCTGGATCCAGAGGGGGTAATGTATTTAGCGGCGATCGGGGGGATCAGAAGTAATCAGGGGGATGCCGGCCACCATTGCTAGCTAGCCTAGTGCTAGCTGAACATATTACAACTACACGAGCACTTAAAATTGTAATGGGGGACTGTCGGCTGCAAACCCTCCGGCGTGCGTAACGCCTAGGAGGTTAAAAATTAAACCCTTACTTCCCAAACTCTCCTATAGTACCCCCAAAAATGTTTGCATAAAAAAAAGACAAAAAACATAAATAGTTACCTTAGGGACTGAACTTTAATATGTATGTCAAGAGGGTATATTTCTGGTAATTTTTAAATGATGGGCTTATAATTCGTGATGGACGCAACACTGAAAAAAATGCACCTTGATTTCCAAATAAAATATTAGTGCCATACATTGTACTAGGGAAATATTTTAAACTTTGCAATAACCGGGACAAATGGGCAAATAAAATGTGTGGCTTTTATCAACAGTAGAATGTTTTATTTTAAAACTAGAATGGCAGAAAACTGAGAAATAATGTCTTCATTTTTTTTCTTATTTTTCCCATTAAAATGCATTTAGAATAAAACAATTCTTCGCATAATGTACCACCAAAAGAAAGCCTAATTGGTGTCGAAAAAAAACAAGCTATAGATCATTTTGTTGCGATCAGTAGTGTTTAGATTTTTGGGGAATGAAAGGAAGGAGCGCTGTAAGGTGAAAATTGCTCTGGTCCTAAAGGGGAAAAAACCCTCAGTGGTCAAGTGGTTAATGTTAAATTAGACAGGATTCATATTTTAATTGATCAAGATATCGTGGTAGTGGAGGTAGGTGAGTACATGTGTATTCCTTTTTTTACTTTAGATTTTTCCCAACCAAGTTTTTGTTCATACTCAGTAGTTTTTTGAAAAGTCTAACGTTCGTTTATGGTACCTAGAAAATAATTTTTAAAAACTGTTGGACCAAACAGAATAATTGATTTAATTTCTCTAAACTAAAAAAAAAAAAAAATTGTACCGTGTATGGTCACCATTAGATGTTGCAATCCACTTTTGTACATGTGAAAGTCTGTGATTTATCTGTGTGACAAACTCACTTATTTTTCATCTTCACTTCATCATGTAAAAACCCTTGTCTTGTGTTTTCATATCTTTTAAAATAACCGCTATAAACTCAAGTACTGTAAATTTGCTGATGTCGCAAGGTTGTTTTGTTGAAAATTGTCTTGCTCCTTATGCTCTGTTTATAGACTGATTTACATAGTAAATATTGTAGGTGGTTATGGTTTCATGGTGTGGCATGTAGATTGTCAGATTCTCGAAAGTACACGACCACTTCATTGTCCTTCAAGCTGCTTACTACAGTTAGAACATTTCTCTAGCTGCTCACATGACACTTGAAGTTTTCCCTCTCCGAATGCATTTAAGAATGTTGCAATGAGGACATTTTCTTTAAAAGAAGAACAAAAATAAACAGGTTTCTGTTCAAAGGATAAAATCTCTTTTACTCACACATTGTTACACCCTGAACTGCGTCCGCCTACTTCATGACTCACTTCCAGGCTTTAACTTAGCACATCCAAATACGTAGGTCATGTAGAAGTCTCCAACTCACTGCAATGACCACAGCAAGATTTTTCTCTTCTCAGCCAGAGTGCACTTGGAATTCATCCTCCTGTAATCTAATCTAAGTTCGATAGCAAAGCAACAGGCTTACATGAATGAATGCCAGGGATTTGTGCATTATCACAAAAAAATAGCTCAGTGTTAATTATTTTCCATAGTTGTGCTCCCCAAGGGCTCACATATATCCTTGGTTTTCTTGGTCAAAGACACTCTTGGTGATGTTGCTACAGGCTGTTATTCTGCTGCGGATGTTGTGATGACAAAGGAAACTTTTTACTGTCATTTTTATTCTTTTAAAAACTCAGGCAGCATACCATACTCCCAGGGTAAGTTCCTACTTTATTTTTTTTTTAGAATCGTGTATAATTTTTTAAAGTCATTTTGCCTTTTTTAAGAAATGTAGGGGTTGATTGAAAAAATTGCGGTAATACTGCCGTGCACAGATAGTGCACGGCAGTGTTACCCCTATTTCTGGCCACAGTTAACGGGACCCGCAGAACTCCAGTAGCATAACTGTTGCTACAGTAATGTGCCTTACCGTAGCAACCGTCGTGCTACTCGAGTACCTCAGTTTGTGCTAATAGCGGTACCTGCGGTGGCTGGCATTAAGGGTCTGTGCATGGCAGTATTACCGCAATTTGGTGACTCAACCCTGTAGAGAGGGTTTTCTAATCTGTTTAATTGGACAAGCTTCGAGAGGCATTAGAGGATAGAAGGACCTGGCAAGTTGTGGTCCATGGGCTCGCAAAAAGCTGGACATGACGGAATACCGACTGAACAACAACAAAAAATCTGGTTAACTTATGTTGGTGTTGGTGTTCTAAGCTCTGACCATTAACATTTTTAGTGGGAAGTGGATAGAAAAAATACATTAAATATATTTAGATACGATAAAGTAGAACTATAGTTCAATTCCCCTCTGCTGTGATATATTAGCATCACAGTGTATAAGATTTGTAAGTACTAAGACAATTGTTTGTTTGTTTTTTTGTTTTGTTTTTTAATGCTTAAAAGGGTCTAATAGTTCTACTTCCATTTTCTCCTGCAGCCTTATTAGCTATTGAACTGTGTAGGGCTGAGCAGCAGCACTGAACTTTCCAGACTTTCAGATTATTTTATTATTTTTTTTTATATATAGCGCCAATATTTTATCTGTGAATGCTGGTGGTAAATTCACTGCTTTCATTTCAATAGAGCTTTATGCATTCAAACACTGTCCTCTGTGAGCCAGCACCACTTCAATGTTGTAGTATGTAAGCATTTCTCATAAAGTCATTTAACTACTTAAGGACCTTGAAATCTACGCCATGTTTTGATGGCTGCCAGGGTGTAGATTTCAATAAACCGAAGCCACGCGTTCTTGCTGCTTTCGCCGCTCCCGACGACCTTGCCATGGTCTCCCTGCCACAGCTCACTCACTCTGCCGTCTCTATAACGTGACCTGTGAGCAGGTTCAGGAGCCAATTTCATTGGCTCCTGACTCTATCTATCAACTTAAAGCGGCTCCCATTGGCGTACATTGATATGCAGGGTCAGGAGCCAATGAAAGCGGCTCCTGAACAGCTCACAGGAACTCTGCCTTCATGGAGACGGCAGAGTGGGTGGCCCAGGTTCCCGACGTACGGCAGTGACAGCTATTCATCGCTATTCTGCCGTTTCTTGTACCAGCGGTCTCTGGTCCTTAAGGTGGCAGAGACCGCTGGTACTTAAAGGGAAGGTCCAAGCAAAATAAAAATGAGTTTCACTTACCTGGGGCTTCTACCAGCCCCATGCAGCCATCCTGTGCCCTCGTAGTCACTCACTGCTGCTCCAGTCCCCTGCTGGCAACTTGTCGACCTCGGAGGTCGGCGGGCCGCATTGCGTACATTTTTACGCATTCCGGCTACTGCAGGAATAATAACACATACATTTTTACGCGTTACTGATTCAATGCGTACATTTTTACGTATGTGTATGTGTTAATGTTCCTGCACTAGCGGGAATGCGGAAAAATGTACGCAATGCGGCCCGCCGACCTCCGAGGTCGACAAGCTGCCAGCGGGGGACTGGAGCAGCAGTGAGTGACTATGAGAGCACAGGATGGCTGCATGGGGCTGGTAGAAGCCCCAGGTAAGTGAAACTCATTTTTTTATTTTGCTTGGACCTTCCCTTTAAGTGGTTGAAGGAAACCTAAACTGAGAAGAATATGGATTTTTCCTCATAAAATTATACCAGTTGCCTGACTCTCCTGCTGATCCTGTGTCTCTAATACTTTTAGCCACAGCCCCTCAACCAGCATGCAGATCAGGTGCTCTGACTGAAGTCAGACGGATTAGCTGCATGCTTGTTTCAGGTGTGTGATTCAGCCACTACTGCAGCCAAAGATCAGCAGGACTGCCAAGCAATTGGTATTTCAAAATCATGCAGGACTGTGGAGTCGGTACATAAATCATCCGACTCCATCTAAAATGGCCCCGACTCCTTAGTCTAATACTCATCAGGGCTGTGGATTTTTTTTCTTGTCTGCCAGCAGTAAAGATGCTGATGCAGAGGCTCCTTGTAGATCAAACAACATGAACATATTAGATGGCGAATATCAATTGTTTCTTGATCTGTCGTCTATTTTTAACTTCACGCTTTGCAATGTATTTATTTATATTTTCCCTACTATCTTTTAAGGGTACTAAGCTCCATAACTTTTTTTTTTAAATCACGATACACTAGTCTAAACTCAGCATAGATGGGTCCGACCAGCCGCGCCTGCCACGAATCTAGCATGTGTACAGCCACCCCAATCCAGAATGCCAGATCATCTTGGCCAAGGGCTTGTTCCCCTCTATAACCTACCAACCAGAAGACAATCTGACATGTGCTGTGCCATTTCCCCCTTCCCCCCCCCCACCTCACATAGCAACAGAAATGTACAGCCCTCGGCTCCAGTCCAAAAATCAGATTTCATCACTATACATTGTACCAGCACCATAGTTTGTTTTTTCTAAAATATAAATTATCTATAATGTATAAATAATATGTAATCTAGCATAATATAATTTGTGACTTTGAAAATAGACGTTGTCTGACTATTGGTGATCAGATTACGAGGAGTGAATTTGTTAGGCCGAGGACAAATTGGTTGCAATAATTGAGACGACCTGGGAACTATCCATGTGGCAGATGTAATGCCTGCCACTTAATGGCAAGAAGAAAATACACTGCTGAAAAAAATAAAGGGAACACAAAATTAAGACATCCTAGAATGAATAGAATAATGAATAAAATATACTTTGTTCTTTACATACTGGAATGTGCTGATAACATACTTGAATGTGCTGACAACAAAATCACACAAAAATTATCAATGGAAATCAAATTTAACAACTTGTGGATATTTGGATTTTGAGTCGCACTCAAAATTAAAGTGGAAAAATACACTACAGGCTGACCCAACTTTGATGTAATGTCCTTTAAAACAAGGCAAAATGAGGCTCAGTAGTATGTGGCTTCCACGTGCCTCATGACCTCCCTACAATGCCTGGGCATGCTCACAATGAGGTTGCGGATGGTCTCCTGAGGGATCTTCTCCCAGACCTGGACTAAAGCATTCACCAACTCCAGGACAGTCTGTGGTACAACATAGCGTTGGTTGATGGAGCGAGACTTGATGTCCCAGATGTGCTCAATTGGATTCCGGTCTGGGGAACAAGCAGACCAGTCCATAGCATCAATGCCTTCGTCTTGCAGGAACTGCTGACACACTCCAGCCACATGAGGTTTAACATTGTCTTGTATTTGGAAGGACCTAGGGCTTAACCGCACCAGCATATGGTATCACATGGGGTCTGAGGATCTCATCTCGGTACCTAATATCAACTGGATGTCAAGGTTCTTGCGGACCGTCCGAGTTTTTTTGATCCTGTCACTGGTATCAAGGAGCACGCAGCCTCAGGGCATGGGGTCTAAGCTAGCACGGGTCTTTACCAGCACACCCTGCAAAGGGTGATGGGCTGTCATCCCTAGTGGGTGGCGGACTACTTTGCTGCCTAGTGCTTGCCAGGTCACGAGCCCAAGACTACTGCCCCAGTGATGGGAAGAACAGAGGGTACCTGACGGGATAAGAGGGGGATCAGGCATAGCAGACTGTCGAGCTATCAGGCCAGGACAGGCTTGATGGGACTGGCTGGGCAGGAAGGCAGGAAGACCTAACCTAATGGAAATCCCAGGAAGTGAGCAGACTTGAGAGGTTCTGAGGGGAAGTGGTTGAAGGGGGAGACCCCGGGAAAGGGAGCTGGTTGGAGGAGTTCCCAGGAGGGGAAAGGACAGGCAGGGGGAATCCCCAGGATGGGTGCTGACTAAAGGGGTTCCCAGGAGGAGAACAGGCAGGCAGGGGAAACCCAGTAAGGGGAACAGACTGGAGGAGTTCTCAGGAGGGCAAGGGACAGGCAGTGGAATCCCAGGAAGGGAACTGACTGGAGGAGTTTCCAGAGGAGAACAGACAGGAAGGGGAATCCCGGGAAGTGGGAGGCTGTCAAAGTAACTGCAGAGAGATTGACAGGGAGATATCCTGAGATGGATACTGACAGGCAGCAAAAAGACTGACATGGTACACAGACTGACAATGGGATCCTAGGTTAGGCTCAAGCAGGCTGGCAGGCAGCAGCAATTATGGAATGCCACAAGGAAGGGAATCCTGGGGAGAACGGCCACAGAGCGCCATGTCTGTGACCAGGTGTGCAAAAGCATCCGCACTTTGAACGCGCAGGGTTTAAATACCCTGGCTTTCAATTACGGTAAGCTCAGTACTGCCCACCACTGCCAGTATTAAACAGGAGAGGCGCGTGCATGTGCGCCCTAACAGGGGAAGCCGAACTCGGAAGTTCGTCGGGTTGGCCACACACACACTAGTTTTTTTTTAAAGCACAGGCATAATCAGGGGAAGTCGAACTCGGAAGTTCATCAGGTTGGTTTGGTCACACACACACACACACACACACACACACACACACACACACACACACACACACACACACACACACACACACACACACACACACACACACACACACACACACACACACACACACACACACACACACACACACACACACACACACACACACACACACACTTACTTTGTTTTAAGACATTGAACAACACTTCCGTATCTTTGCTACGTATATCTACGCCCTGTATACAGCACTTACGGATCAATGGCCTAGATATATGCATTGTTTACTTACCACCGTTATTTGTGTCACGTTGCTCCCGTTCGCCTTTGTTGCACTCCCGCCATTCCGTGATCTGTGAATGGGAAACTGGTGTTCCCAAACGCGATCACAGTGCCTGTGATGATTAAAAGCTGGCATCAGCGAGATGTCGGCTTTTATTCAGTCAAAGCAAACAGTTACACTTACTAGTTCCCATCTCCTTTTTACAGTACTTGGGAATTAGGTGTGGAGCCATCTTGTGGCCAAAAAACGAAAAATACATTCAAATACACTATTGTACACTATTACATAGAAAAATTAAATACATTTTTATTATGTTTAACCACTTTCACCTTTACCCCATAGTTGCCAAAATAAAACACTTAAAAAAAATAAGAAATTGCATAATTTAAAAAAAAATACATAAATAGTTACCTTAGGGACTTTTTTTCTAATATGTATGTCATGAGGATATATTAATGTTATTTTTGTAAATAAAGGCTTGTAATTATTATAGTGGGGGGAAAAAACACCAAAAGGAAAAAAAATACACCTATATTTCCAAATAAAATATTATTGCCATACATTGTACTAGGGACACAATTTAAATGTTGTAATAACCATGACAAATGGGCAAATAAAATGTCAGTTTTATCTACAATGGCAAATTTTGTTTTTAAACTACAAAAACTACAATGGCTGAAAGCTGAGAAATGATGATTTTTTTTCTTCTTTTTCCCTGTAAAATTAATATACAAAAACAAAATAATTCTTAGCAAAAAGTACTATCCGATGGGAGAAAAGCGCTTTACAAATGTTATTGTATTGTATTGTATTGTACCCAAAGAAAGCCTAGTTTGTCCTACAAAAATAATTTATAGATCATTTAAGTGTCATAAGTAGGGCTAAAGTTATTGGTGAATAAATGAGAGGAGCGTTATCTGAAAATAGCTCTGGTTTTGAAGGGAGAAAAAACAGTGGTTTGGAAGTAGTTAAAGTAGGATTAAACTCCTACATAATATTCAACAAGAATAAACTAATGTGTGTGTTTGAATGCTACCTATTTTTTGTTTTTGTTTTGGTGGTTGGTCTAATGGGCTTTTTCCACTACTCTGCGAAATTGCGATTTGATTCTAATCGCAAGGTACATTAAACTAATGGAAACTGCAGCAGCAATTTCCATTAGTGCGATCCGATTGCGTTGTGATTTTGGTCAAAATGCAATCGTCCTCCTGCCGCGTTTTGGATGCAATTGAGCTTTACAATACTGAGTATAGTAGCTCAATCGCAATTGCAATCGAATGGTGGAAATTGAAACGCGTTTGCGATCACATTCGCAATCGCATTTCATAGTAGAAAAGAGCCCTAAGGGCCCTCTTCCTCTAGCAGCAGTTGCGAAGCTGAATCGCAAAAATGCGTTTTTTTTTTTTAACCGCTAGGGTTGCCACTTTATCATAGGAATTCGATTCGATTTTTACAAAAGCGCAATCGCATTTGGGAGTGATTTTTTTTTTTACCGCGATTTTGCAAAGCAAGTGCATTGTGTACTCAAAATCGCGTTCGCATGTATAAAATAGCGACAAGGCTCGGTCGCTAGCATTTAGAAAAAGCAGTTGCTAGTGGAAAAGGGCCCTAAGGCTGTAAATAATCTTTTAGAGCAAAGAAGAAATGCAGAGGTTCATACCACTTGAACCACTTGAGGACCACAGTCTTTTCGCCCCTTAAGGACCAGAGCCTTTTTCTCCATTCAGACCACTGCAGCTTTCACGGTTTATTGCTCGGTCATACAACCTACCACCTAAAGGAATTTTACCTCCTTTTCTTGTCACTAATACAGCTTTCTTTTGCTGCTATTTGATTGCTGCTGCGAGTTTTAGTTTTTATTATATTCATCAAAAAAGACATGAATTTTGGCAAAAAAATGACTTTTTTAACTTGCTGTGCTGACATTTTTCAAATAAAGTAAAATTTCCTATACATTTGAGCGCGAAAGTTATTCTGCTACATGTCTTTGATAAAAAAAAAACCATTCAGTGTATATTTATTGGATTGGGTAAAAGTTATAGCGTTTACAAACTATGGTGCCAAAAGTGAATTTTCCCATTTTCAAGCATCTCTGACTTTTCTGCGCACCTGTCAGGTTTCATGAGGGGCTAAAATTCCAGGATAGTACAAATACCCCCCAAATGACCCCATTTTGGAAAGAAGACATCCCAAAGTATTCAGTGAGAGGCATGGTGAGTTCATAGAAGATTTTATTTTTTGTCACAAGTTAGCGGAAAATGACACTTTCTGACAAAAAAAAGAAAAAAAAAAGTTTCCATTTCTTCTAACTTGCGACAAAAAAAAAAAATGAAATCTGCCACAGACTCACTATGCTCCTCTCTGAATACCTTGAAGTGTCTACTTTCCAAAATGGGGTCATTTGTGGGGTGTGTTCACTGTCCTGGCATTTTGGGGGGTGCCTAATTGTAAGCACCCCTGTAAAGCCTAAAGATGCTCATTGGACTTTTGGCCCCTTAGCGCAGTTAGGCTGCAAAAAAGTGCCACACATGTGGTATTGCCGTACTCAGGAGAAGTAGTATAATGTGTTTTGGGGTGTATTTTTACACATACCCATGCTGGGTGGGAGAAATATCTCCGTAAATGACAATTGTTTAATTTTTTTTACACACAATTGTCTATTTATAGAGATATTTCTCCCACTCAGCATGGGTATGTGGAAAAATACACCCCAAAACACATTATACTACTTCTCCTGAGTACGGCGATACCACATGTGTGGCACTTTTTTGCACCCTAACTGCGCTAAGGGGCCCAAAGTTCAATGAGTACCTTTAGGATTTCACAGGTCATTTTGAGAAATTTCGTTTCAAGACTACTCCTCACGGTTTAGGGCCCCTAAAATGCCAGGACAGTATAGGAACCCCACAAATTACCCCATTTTAGAAAGAAGACACCCCAAGGTATTCCGTTAGGAGGATGGTGAGTTCATAGAAGATTTTTTTTTTTTTGTCACAAGTTAGCGGAAATTGATTTTAATTGTTTTTTTTCACAAAGTGTCGTTTTCCGCTAACTTGTGACAAAAAATAAAATCTTCTATGAACTCACCATACTCCTAACGGAATACCTTGGGGTGTCTTCTTTCTAAAATGGGGTCATTTGTGGGGTTCCTATACTGCCCTGGCATTTTAGGGGCCCTAAACCGTGAGGAGTAGTCTTGAAACCAAATGTCGCAAAATGACCTGTGAAATCCTAAAGGTACTCATTGAACTTTGGGCCCCTTAGCGCAGTTAGGGTGCAAAAAAGTGCCACACATGTGGTATCGCCGTACTCAGGAGAAGTAGTATAATGTGTTTTGGGGTGTATTTTTACACATACCCATGCTGGGTGGGAGAAATATCTCTGTAAATGACAATTGTTTGATTTTTTTTACACACAATTGTCCATTTACAGAGAGATTTCTCCCACCCAGCATGGGTATGTGTAAAAATACACCCCAAAACACAATATACTACTTCTTCTGAGTACGGCGATACCACATGTGTGACACTTTTTTGCAACCTAGGTGCGCTAAGGGGCCTAACGTCCTATTCACAGGTCATTTTGAGGCATTTGGATTCTAGACTACTGCTCACGGTTTAGGGCCCCTAAAATGCCAGGGCAGTATAGGAACCCCACAAGTGACCCCATTTTAGAAAGAAGACACCCCAAGGTATTCTGTTAGGAGTATGGTGAGTTCATAGAAGATTTTTTTTTTGTCACAAGTTAGCGGAAAATGACACTTTGTGAGAAAAAAAACAATACATATCAATTTCCGCTAACTTGTGACAAAAAATAAAACCTTCTATGAACTCATCATACACCTAACAGAATACCTTGGGTGTCTTCTTTCTAAAATGGGGTCACTTGTGGGGTTCCTATACTGCCCTGGCATTTTAGGGGCCCTAAACCGTGAGGAGTAGTCTTGAACCCAAATGTCTCAAAATGACCTGTGAAATCCTAAAGGTACTCATTGGACTTTGGGCCCCTTAGTACAGTTAGGCTGCAAAAAAGTGTCACACATGTGGTATCGCCGTACTCAGAAGAAGTAGTATAATGTGTTTTGTGGTGTATTTTTACATATAACCATGCTGGGTGGGAGAAATATCTCTGTAAATGACACATTTTTGATTTTTTTTACACACAATTGTCCATTTACAGAGAGATTTCTCCCACCCAGCATGGGTATGTGTAAAAATACACCACAAAACACATTATACTACTTCTCCTGAGTATGGCGATACCACATGTGTGACACTTTTTTGCAGCCTAAGTGCGCTAAGGGGCCCAACGTCCTATTCACAGGTCATTTTGAGGCATTTGTTTTCTAGACTACTCCTCACGGTTTAGTGCCCCTAAAATGCCAGGGCAGTATAGGAACCCCACAAGTGACCCCATTTCAGAAAGAAGACACCCCAAGGTATTCCGTTAGGGGTATGGTGAGTTCATAGAAGATTTTATTTTTTGTCACAGGTTAGTGAAAAATGACACTTTGTGAAAAAAACAATAAAAATCCAATTTCCGCTAACTTTTGACAAAAAATAAAATCTTCTATGAACTCATCATACACCTAACAGAATACCTTGGGGTGTCTTCTTTCTAAAATGGGGTCACTTGTGGGGTTCCTATACTGCCCTGGCATTTTACGGGCCCAAAACTGTGAGTAGTCTGGAAACCAAATTTCTCAAAATGACTGTTCAGGGGTATAAGCATCTGCAAATTTTGATGACAGGTGGTCTATGAGGGGGCAAATTTTGTGGAACCGGTCATAAGCAGGGTGGCCTCTTAGATGACAGGATGTTTTGGGCCTGATCTGATGGATAGGAGTGCTAGGGGGGTGACAGGAGGTGATTGATGGGTGTCTCAGGGGGCGGTTAGAGGGGAAAATAGATGCAATCAATGCACTGGGGAGGTGATCGGAAGGGGGTCTGAGGGGGATCTGAGGGTTTGGCCGAGTGATCAGGAGCCCACACAGGGCAAATTAGGGCCTGATCTGATGGGTAGGTGTGCTAGGGGGTGACAGGAGGTGATTGATGGGTGTCTCAAGGTGTGATTAGAGGGGGGAAATAGATGCAAGCAATGCACTAGCGAGGTGATCAGGGCTGGGGTCTGAGGACGTTCTGAGGTGTGGGCGGGTGATTGGGTGCCCGCAAGGGGCAGATTAGGGTCTAATCTGATGGGTAACCGTGACAGGTGGTGATAGGGGGTGATTGATGGGTAATTAGTGGGTGTTTAGAGAAGAGATGTAAACACTGCACTTGGGAGGTGATCTGATGTCGGATCTGCGGGCGATCTATTGGTGTGGGTGGGTGATCAGATTGCCCGCAAGGGGCAGGTTAGGGGCTGATTGATGGGTAGCAGTGACAGGGGGTGATTGACGGGTGATTGACAGGTGATCAGGGGGGATAGATGCATATAGTACACGGGGGGGTCTGGGGGGGGGGGGGGTCTGGGGAGAATCTGAGGGGTGGGGGGGTGATCAGGAGGGGGCAGTGGGCAGGGGGGGATAAAAAAAAAATAGCGTTGACAGATAGTGACAGGGAGTGATTGATGAGTGATTAGGGGGGTGACTGGGTGCAAACAGTGGTCTGGGGGGTGGGCAGGGGGGGGTCTGAGGGGTGCTGTGGGCGATCTGGGGCAGGGGGGGGAGAAATCAGTGTGCTTGGGTGCAGACTAGGGTGGCTGCAGCCTGCCCTGGTGGTCCCTCGGACACTGGGACCACCAGGGCAGGAGGCAGCCAGTATAATAGGCTTTGTATACATTACAAAGCCTATTATACTATTTCCATGCGGCGATCCGGGTGCTAGTAACCCGCCGGCGCTTCCGAACGGCGGGTTACTACGAGCGGTGGGCGGAGCGAGTCCCCGGCGGCTGATCGCGTCACGAATGACGCGATCGCCGCATAGCCACTCCCGCAGCCGCCCCCGCCGATGGGCGTATTGCGGTCGTTTGGGCCCGGACTTTGCCGCCGCCCATCGGCTGGGGGCGGTCGTTAAGTGGTTAAGAATGCATGCACATTAAGTAAAACAGTTCTAATCTATCTGAAATGAGTCTTGTCAAGAAGAGCTGAAAGTCAAATAGCAAAAAAAGCCCCTCAGAAAGACTTTTGATCTGGTATATTCAGCATTGCTCAGAAAACCGCATTGTGCACTTTTTATTTTTATGTACATTTCTGTTCCAGTGTCTACAGTTCTGGCAAGATAAGTGGAGAAAGAATGTGCAATGCTACATATGTAATTTGGTGGGGAAATATCCCATCAGACTAAAGGCTGTAATTAATGTAAAACTGATTTTATTAAACTGGGGAAAATAGGTAAATTGTGGCTGCTGCGCATTAAATATTTTACTTTTATTTTTTATTCTACATAGGTGTCTTCTAAAGCAATGGCAAGCAACAACCAGTTATGCATTCGTCGTTGGACCACAAAACATGTGGCCAAATGGTTAAAAGAAGAAGGGTTTTGTGACTATGTGGATCTTCTTTGTAACATACACCGTTTAGATGGCACTGCTTTGATGGCACTCACAGAATATGATTTGCGCTCTCCACCTTTGGAAATTAAGGTTCTTGGTGATATCAAGCGACTTATGCTTTCTATCCGGAAACTGCAGAAACAGCATGCCAGCGTCCTAGAAGAATTGGGGTTGAGTACTGATCTAAGCCCTGGAACTCTCAGCCTATATGCACCACCTAGTCCAGAGTGGTTGTGTAATGGTGAACTGACAGACTTTGGTGGTCATGGAACAGATTCTAGCATAGAACCTCACCAGTACTCTAATGGAAAACACAAAAATACTCAAAAGAGGCTTGACCCAGAGTACTGGAAGACAGCAATTAGCGGTGTCTATGTTTTCATTGTGTTTGGCTTCACGTCTTTTGTCATGGTTATAGTTCATGATAGAGTTCCTGACATGCAGACATACCCACCACTGCCAGATATCTTCCTAGACAGGTGAGTTAATAATCTAAATGCTCTAAAATGACTACTTTGTGTTTAACAAATCAGGCAGGGCTCACACTTGCCAAATTCATGTGCATTTTCCTGCAGTGTGAAAGTACATTCAATCAGCCCATGGAAATCAGTGGGTTTGTTCACATCTAATGTGAATTTTTGCATTAAAGGGATACTGTGCAAAACAAAGTGCCCCTGGGGGTAATTACCTGCTTCTGAATCCTAATGAGTCTTTTCCCATTCTTCTCAGCCTCAGGGATCCAGCGCTGGCAGCCCCCGGAATACAGCCGTCAATCTTGTTGGCTATGGCGCAGTAGTGCCTGCAATATGTACCCTCCCAGCTGCAGTGCAGGCACAGTAGCTGCTTACCGATGGGCTCCAGCAGAAATAGCCGAGCCCGATCGGGTACGCTCTACTGCGTAGGCGCAAGTTGCCTGCGCAGTAGAGCGGACCCAGTTGGCCTTGGCTATGTCCGCCAGAGCCCATCGGAAATCTGCGTCTGCTCTGGACTTGGGAAAGTAAATCTTTATATGTCCGATCTACTGCAGGTGACAGCACTGGTTCCCGGAGAGTGACGAGGATGGGGGGGAAGCCTCATTAGGATCCAGAGTCTTCCCCCTCCTGAGGTAAGTACCCCCAGGGGAAGTTCTCTTTATTTCAGATTTGCTTTAAAGGGGACCTGTAGTGCAATTAACATAATTAGAAAAATTACTTATTATTTTACAATATTCATTTTATAAATTGTTTAGTTAGTGTGCTCATTGTAAAATCTTTCCTCACCTTGATTTACATTCTGAAATTTATCACCGATGGTGACATCTTTACTGCTAGTAAGTGAATTCTGTGGAATGTTTGTTTGAGAGTTCTAAAGCCAGTACAAAATATACCTGGTCTCCCAGAATACTCTGGGAAGGGGGTGGGTGGGAGAATTACACATATTTAATCAGACTAGGCTAAGCATCACTGGATGGTGGGACTACATACCAATTTAGAGCTTCATATAGGTAGCAGCACGGTGACATAGTGGTTGGCGCTCTCGCCTTGCAACGTTTGGTCCCTGGTTCAATTCCCAGCCAGGTCAACATCTGCAAGGAGTTTGTATGTTCTCCCCGTGTCTGTGTGGGTTTCCTGCGGGCACCCGTTTCCTCCCACATCCCAAAAACATACAGATAAGTTAATTGGCTTCCCCCAAAAAATGGCCCTAGACTACGATACATACATTACACGATACATACATAGTCATATGACTATGGTAGGGATTAGATTGTGAGCTCCTCTGAGGGACAGTTAGTGATGAGCCTATATATATATACTGGAAAGCGCTGAGGAGGATGTCGGTGCTATATAGAATACTAAATAATAATAAATAATAGGGTTTCTGTTGATGAAACCAGGATAATTAACATTAAAGTGGCTATCCTCAATAATTTACTGCATTCTACTATGTCGTTACAATGCCTCTTTAAAGGATACCCGAACTGACATGTGACATGATGAGATAGACATGTGTAAGTGCAGTGCCTAGCACACAAATAACTATGCTGTGTTCCTTTTTTTTCTTTCTCTGTCTAAAAGAGTTAAATATCAGGTATGTAAGTGGCTGACTCAGTCCTGACTCAGACAGGAAGTGACTACAGTGTGACCCTCACTGATAAGAGATTCCCCTTTTTTACCTCTTTCTTGCTCTCAGAAGCCATTTTCTGCTAGGAAAGTGTTTTATAGTTGGAATTTCTTATCAACACACTGTAGTCACTTCCTGTCTGAGTCAGGACTGAGTCAGCAACTTGCATACCTGATATTTAACTCTTTCAGGCAGATAAAGAAAAAAAGGAACACAGCATAGTTATTTGTGTGCTAGGCACTGTACATACACATGTCTATCTCATCATGTCACATGTCAGTTCGGGTATCCTTTAAAGGACAGATGTGAGGAAAAACAAGATCTACTTACCTGGGGCTTCCTCCAGCCCCTAGCAGCTGATCTGTCCCTTGCCGTAGCTCCGGTGTCCCAGGTCCCCTCCATTGCAGTAGCCCACCTCACCATGTCTGCATCTTCTGCCCTTGCGTGAGTGCGCTGCCGTACTCCCGTTGCCAGGAGTGGTTGTGCACAGGCCACGTGAGAGCGATCCCGAGCGGCATGGCTGAGCGCAGGCACAGAAAATGCCGACCTGGCGAGGTCGGCATCTGCAACAGAGGGGATCCTGGTACACCGGAGCTGCGGCGATGGACAGATCTGCTGCCAGGGGCTGGAGGAGGCTCCTGGTAAGTAGATCTTGTTTTTTGTTTTTTCTCGGACCTGTCCTTTTTTAAGGAGAAAAAAAAAAAAAACAAAACACAGACAACCTGGTACTTTCTATTAGACACTGCTCACATCTTCTCTTCTTCTTTTTTTTTTTTTTTACATCAGCTGCTCCAAATGCACATGGTGTTCAGAAAGATGCGAAGGTTTTCTGCAAAAAGGACTCTTAGACGGATGTGTTCATTTTTGTAGTATCACAATCACAAAACTTTACCAATCACAAATCCCACACGGTCAAGTGATTTTATGAAGCCAAGCACCATAAAATTACAAAGTTGATTAAAACAACCCTTATTTTTTTAACATAATTGTTTATTTTGTTTAACCACTTAAAGGAAACACGAGATGAGATAATATAAAACTTTTATACATACCTGGGGCTTCCTCCTGCCCCATGCGCACGCATCGCTTCCACGCCGCCGTCCTTATCCTTCTGTATCGCCGATACCGGGTCCTGTAACTTCAGCCAGTAGTGACCAGTCTGCACAAGAGAAGTGCGCCCTCTACGTATCTCTCCGGAACGCTGAGTATGCTGGAGTGGGAGCGATCCGTGCGCATAAGGCTGGAGGAAGCCCCAGGTATGTGCATATCATTTATATTATCTCATCTCTGGTACACTTTTTAAGTATCAGCAGTTTCTGGCCCCTTAAGGACCAGAAGCTGATGGAACAAAAACGGGGCTCACCAACGTTGCACCGCACGGATCCGCCACTCTTGCCATTTGCGCCACTCTTCTGTCATTGAAGCCCAATCGCACTGCCATTGTTAGGACAGCAGAGCTCCGTGAGTCAGTCAGGAGCCGATTGCATTGGCTGCTGACCCTGTGATTACTGCTTGAGCTTACTTGCAAGAAACTGTCAGAAGAGAAATTTAGCATTTGATAACATTTACCAATTGAGCTAAAGTGCAGTATTTCATATATTTGTACAAGTTAAAGGTTGATCTCTGTACACTGGTCCTGGTGACTCCTGAACAGAAAAGTGGCGGAATCTTTGTTGAATCTGACTTATTCTTGTACTATGCAAAAGTTAAGACCACTATCATAAAAAATTTAAAAACGTAAAATACCATATTATCCGGCGTATAAGTTAAAGTATAGAGTTTGGGATATACTCTCCATATAAGACTACCCCTCTTCCAACGCACACCCAATAAAAATAAAAGAAAAATCATATACTGGTGCTATGTATGAACAGATACTGGTGCTGTACTGTATGTGGTACCCAGTATATAACAGTATATAGGCGATTGACTGGTTGACTTGGCCAACTCTCCCTAAGCTGATTGGTCAGCTCTCCTTGTCTGCCTGTTTATCAGAGCGGTATGGAAGAATAGATTGTGCTGATCCCATAAAACCCAACTCTTTCACCCTTCTGGCCCGCCCTCAGGGCCGAGGCAGAGGCGAGAGAGGCTCCAGCCTCAGGGCGCAGTGTAGGAGGGGGGGGGGGCGCACAACTCATTCAGCTATCATCGGCCTATTGTGTTTGAAGCAGAGAGAAATAAGAAAAGGTGATACATGGCAGAGGCTGCAATCCAGATAACTAGAGATTAAGGTGTTGGGGGCCCTGGGGTGCCTTTTAGTCTAACAGCAATCAGTGTGTGAAGGGCCTGACCACTGAGGTAGCAGGGATGGAGGGGAGCACTTTGGTGTCTCAGCCTCGGGTGCTGGAGGACCTTGTCCTGGCTCTGCCCACCCTTGTATCCTAATTACTTCCTCTCAGCCTCTTGGATCTCGCACATGTGCACCTGCACCACTTCACTACTATATAAAACATTTCTCCCATAATGATAACATTTTCTATGCATTTACTTTTTTCAGTGTCTCTCTCACTAGTAGGCAGTGAAGATCTGACAGGCTTTGGATTATTCCATTTGCTCATGAGGGATTCTTCTATATTTCTTTATTTTCAAAAGCAGTTACTGAACAGCAGTTGTTCAGTCCAACTACCAAAATAGTGTGCAGACAAGTAAAGAGGTCGCCAAGCATCTTTGTATAGCACGGTGGCGTAGTGGTTAGCGCTCTCGCCTTGCAACGCTGTGTCCCCGGTTCGAATCCCAGCCAGGTCAACATCTGCAAGGAGTTTATATGTTCTCCCCGTGTCTGCGTGGGTTTCCTCCGGGTACTCTGGTTTCCTCCCACATCCCAATAACATACAGATAAGTTAATTGGCGTCCCCCTAAATTGGCCCTAGACTACAATACATACACTACACAAAAGGGCTATAGTAGGGATTAGATTGTAAGCCCTTCAGAGGGACGGTTAGAGGCACTATGGTGAAAAATTGTAAAATTTAAATTCTGTGCAAACATAGACAAATAAGAAGTACGTTTTTCCCACAGTAAAATGAGCCATAAACCACTTTTCTCACATGTTGCTGTCACTTACAGTGGGTAGTAGAAATCTGACAGAAGCGACAGGTTTTGGACTAGTCCATCTCTTCATAGGGGATTCTCAGCATAGCTTTTATTCTTTAAAAAGATATTCCCTAAAAAGGATTTAAACAATGATGCTGGCCAGCTTCCCTGCTTGCTACACAGTTTTTTGGCAGTTGGACAGAGCAACTGCCTTTCACTAAGTGCTTTTGAAAATAAATAAATCCCTGAGAATCCCCCTAAGAAGAGATGGACTAGTCCAAACCCTGCCACTTCTCTGCAGATTTCTACTACCTACTGTAAGTGACAGCAACATAGGAGAAAAGTAATTTATGGCTCATTTTACTCTGGAGAAAACATACTTCTTATATATTTCTTGTATATATACTTCTTGTATATGTTTGCAAATATTTTCAATTTTACAAATTTTCGCCATAGTGCCCCTTTAAGTGACAATATACTCTGTACAGCACTGCGGAAGATGTCAGCGCTATATAAATACTAAATAATAATGATAATAATAGCTCCTTTCTGGGAGATGCTTTTGTAAAGAATAAAGGAAATGCTGAGAATCCCCCATGAGAAGATGGACTAGTCCAAAATCTGTCAGCTTTTTACTACCTACTGTAAGTGACAGCAACATACGAAAAGGGAAATGTATAGTGTATTTTACTCTAGTTATAAACTGTTATAAATCACCTTAACTGTTTCGACACCAGCAACTTCTTATAGTTGCGCCTCACAGACTCTGAGATACCTTGACTCTCAACACAGCAAGCATTATTGGAGATAGACCGTTCTCAGGCTTCTTCAATGTACAAGTTATTTATTCAGGAAACAGAAATACAGATAGATACAGTTCATCATATCCTAGCAAAGCAACTTCTTCTGTTTAAGTTCTTGGCGTTACAGCTCTTGACTAACCTTCCTCCTGAATGTTAGTCAGTTACCTTCTTTCTAGACTACGTTACATCTTCTAGACTACCTATGTACAGCATACATCATATCAGATTACATATAGAATGGAAATACTTAGAGGTTCCAGTCAGCATCTACATAGCAGGAAAGCAGGAAGCAGAGTGAGCTCCGTTCGCCCACCCGGCCCTTTAATACTGACCAGGAAAGAGTTAAATGTGACCTCATCTTAGCCATCCCCCCAGACCGGACTATTGGCTTAGACCCCTCGTGGTGTCATGATACCCACCTACTCGATTAATATTTAATGTCATTTTTCACTTACATACAAGAATTTGGTATTTTGTAAATATGGCCTAGATTTACTGTTCTTGTGGTGTACATGTTGAGGTCAGTGAGACCTGTGGCCTTGTCCATAGAACAGCTTCTTGGTATGTCCTAGTTCTGCTGACAGAACTGTAGATTTTCTCTCTAAGAGAAAATCCCCTTAAAGAGAGTCTGAAGCGAGAATAAATCTCGCTTCAGACCTCATAGATAGCAGGGGCATGTGTGCCCCTGCTAAAACGCCGCTATCCTGCGGCTTAACGAGGGTCCCTTCACCCCCAAATCCCCTCGGTGCAGCGGGGGATCTCTTCCTGGTTGGGGCAGGGCTAACCGCCACAGCCCTGCCCCACGCGCGTCTGTCAGCGCGTATCTCCGCCTCTCCCCCGCCCCTCTCAGTCTTCCTTCACTGAGAGGGGCGGGGGAGAGGCGGCGATGCGCCGATGATAGACACGACTGGAGGCAGGGCTGCAGCCGTTAGCCCTGCCTCCAGGAACGACCAATTCTACGACTAACGTTTGCGGGGGTGGGTTTGGGGGTGAAGGGACCCCCGTTTAGCGGTGCGATAGCGGCGGTTTAGCAGGGGCACACATGCGCCTGCTAACTATGAGCTCTGAAGCGAGATTTATTCTCGCTTCAGAGTCTCTTTAAAGGGCAGGTCTGCACCCCAAGCCTTTTTGACTAACTCAGTCCAAATAACTGAGGCCTACTTAAATTATAACAATTCCCCCCTAAAAAGGCTTGATCTGCAGATCCCTGCTTCTGAATCCAACAGTACCTGGTTTCTTTTCTTTAGGTTTCACTTTTCGATGTTCGTGCTCACACAACTTCTCTGCTCTAGGCGGTTATCCCTGGAAGAGAGGGCAAGACCTCTTGGTCTTCCTGTAACCAGGCTCTCTGGGGATGCCCTACTTCTAAGTCCCTCTATACCACATGCTCAGCATTTGCGTCACTTGCGTATCACTCACAAACTTGCATGACCACAGAAAAGTGAAACTCGTTTGTCTGTTACACAACGGAGCAGTGCCAGGTGCCTTCTAAAAGAGCGCCTTTATACAATCAGCTCCATCATAGGTACTGCTACACCTATACCCGTAACCCTGTATATCCCTTAATTTGGAAATATTGGTTCATGAGATTGTTTATGAGGCACCAATCTTTTGACCAGGTTAATTTGTTTTACGTAATTGAACACCCAACCTCACCTGGATAATAATGCCCAGAGTCGTCATCCCCGTCACAACGACCAGTGGGTGTAGGAAGAAATTTTGAACTGCAGAGGCCCAGTCCGAGTGTCCCTGGAACATCGTCGGAAACCTTTTCCACCAGGTCAGACTGGAACTCACCTGCTTATTTTTGTATTCTACCTCGTTAAGATCACCTTGATCATGATGAAATATCACCTCTAATTTAGTGTTCAGTTTGTTTAACCGTTTTAACAAAGTGTGATCTTGTGTCAAAACCTGTACCTATTTGTCCCATGGCGTGTTATCCCTCAGGATGGGCACTTCCTGTGGAGCTTTTGGGACTGGCCAGTGGCCTGCCTTTTTTGTTCAGACTGGAAGGCCCTGATTCAGGATGTTTTTAAATGCTCTGTGTCCCTTTCTCTTCCTCAGGCCCTCTTGTATACGCCTAATGTGGAGGTTCTACAAGCCTTTTGTATTTTGTATCGTTAGATGTATTCGCTGCTCAATGGAGTATCGCGTTTAAATGTAAGGCCCTTGATTTAGACCTTGGTTAAACAACATCTTCACACCTTAAAGAGAACCCGAGGTGTGTTTAAAGAATGTTCTCTGCATACAGAGGCTGGATCTGCCTATACAGCCCAGCCTCTGTTGCAATCCCAAACCCCACTAAGGTCCCCCTGCACTCTGCAATCCCTCATAAATCACAGCCATGCTGTGAGGCTGTGTTTACATCTGTAGTGTCAGTCTCAGCTGCTCCCCCGCCTCCTGCATAGCTCCGGTCCCTGCCCCCGTTCCTTCCCTCCAATCAGCAGGGAGGGAAGGGATGTAGGCGGGTACCGGAGTTCTGCAGGAGGCGGGGAGAGCAGCAGACTGACACTATAGAGATAAACACAGCCAGCTCTGACAAGCTGTTTGTCAGCAGCGTGGCTGTGATTTATGAGGGATTGCAGAGTGCAGGGGGACCTTAGGGGGGTTTGGGATAGCAACAGAGGCTGGGCTGTATAGGCAGATCCAGCCTCTGTATGCAGATAATATTCTTCAAACCCACCTCGGGTTCTCTTTAATGTTAATGGATAAGGTATATTACATTTTTGTTGAAAACTTGATAGCTTTAATTTAATTTGTGAGAGCTGTCAGTCTTATAGGAATGCACAATGAGACCTCTACCTCTTTACCCTTTCTCTGAGAAAATTTGGGATGTCCCCCAAAGTACTCATTGTATAGCCATTCTGTATTACTTCCTTTGTGGCCTTCTGTCTCATGTATTTTATTTACAGTATTTATTATCCTCATAACTTGTAACTGTTTTACGTGATGTAGGACCTGTTTGTTTGTTCTGTTAGGGTTTTATTGAACATGGATCCTGCTGTTCCGCTGTTGCTTTGTTATTTATCTTATGAGATTTGACAGTTTTCTCTGCATTTATGCACGTTTGTACGCTTTTTAGAATTACGTTTTTGTCATTTCTTGTGCCTACTTGTACTTTACTTTTTGTTTCAATAATCCTTGCTTTAAAAAAATAAATAAAAATAAATAAATATATACTTCCTCTTAGCCCATCCCCCCATACATTGTGTGTTCAGTATAACATCTCACATGTTTTCATTCCCTCCTCCCATAGAAAATAAGGCCATCATAACATTTAGCCTGTATGATACTCCAACACACGCACACACACACTTTACCATAGCAAGTTTGGACACTGTAACATGACCCTACTCCCTCCCAAATCAAGTGTGGCCAGTGCAACACAATTCCTTCTCCCACCAAAATTTAGTGTGGCACCGCTCCCTCACCTCACATGTATCATTTCAAGTCTGGTTAGTGTACCCCTGCCTTCTTTCCAGCAACTGACTCCCCTCCTCCTTCACCTTCTTCCCACATTTCAAATCGCTGGAAGGATCAAAGTGGGAATGGGGGAAAGAGAAGCAGGTGCATGCATCCATGTTTGCGTTTGGTTATTGCTATGCCTCACCCCATTTTTCATGTGGTTAGTGGCCCTTAGTCCTCTTAGGACTTTACTGAAAAGAGACAGAGGAACAAAAGAGCAGAGGGGAGTGAAGATATCAGAATGGGGGAAGGAACTGGTTTAGCAACTGGACACTACACAAGGTGATTAGGATGGTCCCTAGAGAAGAAAGAACGGAGGAGTAATCATGTTGGGAAGTATGCCTGTGGAAGGGGGTAGCTGTATGACAATTGAGGTGCATCACAAAAGCTGCCTTGCAGTTTAGGAAGGGTATATTGCTGATGTATGCTTTTCACCAGTGTTAAAAGCAGCCACTTTATTTAGATTGTATATCTGATACTTTGATTGTCTTATTATTATATAAAGTTATTGTAGTTGTTATAGCACACCCTTCAATTAGTTTTGAATGGTTTAAATACCCTTTTCATAATGTTTTCAGTTGGCCAGCAGGGTTTGCAAAACAGAGATAGCATTGAGTAACATATGTCAAGCCAGCCAAGTGTCTGACACAGCAGCTGCTGTTGACTTCTTCACTACAAAATGAACTAGAGTAACTTTTGGTATACATTGCTTTGAGGCTCAGATGTCAACAGATTACAACACTGTTGTAGAATGAAACCTATTCTCTGCAACCACTTGAATGTCTCAACCAAGGTAATCCTAGTTAAAAAGAATAATGAAATGCCACATGTCAAATATCTTTTTTTTCTCAGCTGAAGTCTCAGTTCTGGTCTAAAATTCCATGCTGTGTTCCTCAATGATGAAGAAAAAAACTTTAAAATTTAGTCTGCTTGCATCTTTGCAGTCTGAACAGCATATATATAACATTTTGGCGCAGTTGGTGAGCTTAAACGCGTTAAAGCGTAACCAAGAGCCCCTGTCACTGATTTCCTGTTGTGTGCTGCAGCCCGTGTGCGTGCGTGCGTGCGTGCGTGCGTGCGTGTGTGTGTATGTATGTGTGTATATATATATATACACACACTCACACTCACACTCACACTCACACTCACACACACACACACACACACACACACACACACACACACACATACATATATACATGTGAAACAGCGCCTGGAAGCCGGAAAAAATTAGATGATCCCGCTACTTGCTATTCTGCATTTCAGGAGGAGGTGGCAGGGATGGTTTTTGTTAGCAAACAGGTATTTTTTTTGCTAATTGGCTGCACCTGTAATTGGGGAGAGGGAGGAGGAGGGGCGCCCCTGTGATGGCAGGGGTCACAGGGGTGATTGCTACGCCCATGCCTTGGGGAGCTCTCAATCTAATTCATGCCATACGTTTTATGTCCTAATTCTAGTCTAAGGCCAGCTTTGGGAGAAAACTAAATCAAAAGCGGACCTGAACTCAGAAATTCCTCTCTGCGCTAAAAGATAAGCAACAGCATAATAACCTGTAAAGAAAAACATTTATTTGTTACAGCTGATACAAATCCTGCAGTAAATCTGCAGTGTGCCTACTTCCTGCTTTCGTGAAAGCAGACAATAGGGTTAACATTCTGTGTTTACAAATTAGTTGTTCTGCCATGGCAGAAGAGATTCCTGAACTGACACAGCTGAGATCGAATTACAGATGTGATTAGTCACAGATGAGGGGGAATTAGACAGGCTGAACTCTAAAAACATACATGGTGCATTTCTCAATGTTTTTCTCCTGTCCTGTGCAAAAGTTCAGGTCCATTTTACCCACTTCAGTCTATCTGGATGGATATATCCGTCCAGAAAGGCTGCACTAACTGCCACTGGCCCCGCACATGCTTCTGCCGCCTTCCGCTCCCCGGAGATCAATGAATGGGAACATTGATCTGTGTCTCCGTATGAAAAACTAACGGCTTCTCAGAAAAGCCGTGATTTTTCTAAGTGTCACGTCATCCATTCAGTTCCTGTAAGCGAGAGCTCTCGCTTACAGGATGAATAACAAAAAAAATCACTGTGGCCATCTTGTGGCCAAATAGTAAAACTACATCTACATATATATATTTTTTTTAAATATACACAATCAATTACATTTAAAAGTATCTATTTACCCCCCCCCCCCCAAAAAAAAAGTACAATAAAAAACAACATAAATAGTTACCTAAGGGTCTGAACCTTTTAAATATGCATGTCAAGGGAGTATATCACTATATTGTTTTAATTTATAAACTTGTAAATAGCGATGGACGCAAATTGAAAAAATGTGCCTTTATTTCCAAATAAAATATTGAAGCCATACATTGTTATAGGGACATAATTTAAATGGTGTAATAACCGGGACAAATGGGCAAATAAAATATGTGAGTTTTAATTATGGTAGCATGTATTATTTTAAAGCTATAATGGCTGAAAACTGAGAAATAATTAATTTTTTCCATTTTTTTTTCTTATTTCCATTAAAATGGATTTAGAAAAAAATAATCCTTAATCCCTAATCCACCCAAACAAAGCCTAATTGGTGGCGGAAAAAAAACAAGATGCAGATCAATTCATTGTGATAAGTAGTGGTAAAGTTATTGGTGAATGAATGGGAGTGAGAAATTATACATCCCCCTTTCCTGCACTGGTTTGTGCACTCTACATGCATATGCACTCTTCTGAAAACTGATGAGTTACATATTCTGATATGTAACTGATTTAACGCTATTGTCATGAATGCACTTGTTTATACTGTAGTATAAGGTCTTAGTGATTAAAGTGTTTCTGCTCACCTAGGGGACTGATTTGTCTTTTGTTTCACATTATATATTGTTACGAAAACCTATTTCCTGGATCACAGTTTAATTCTAGGGCACAAATCTGTGGCATCCTTGTTAAGGCCTCTTGTCATGTTTGAATGTGTAGATATACGGTGCATCCGTAAAGTATTTACAGTGTATCACTTTTTCCTCTTTTTGTTATGTTACAGCCTTCGTCCAAAATGGATTAAATTCATTTTTCCCTCAGAATTCTACACTCAAAAGCCCATAATGACAACTTGAAAAAAGTGTACTTAAAGGGAACCTAAACTGAGAAGGATATGGCTTTTTCCTTTTAAAATAATACCAGTTGCCTGACTCTCCTGCTGATCCTGTGTCTCTAATGCTTTCAGCCACAGCCCCTGAACAAGCATGCAGATCAGGTGCTCTGACTGAAGTCAGACTGGATTAGCTGCATGCTTGTTTCAGGTGTGTGATTCAGCCACTACTGCAGCCAAAGAGATCAGCAGGACTGCCGGGCAACTGGTATTGTTTAAAATTAAACATCCATATCCCTCTCAGTTTAGGTTCCCTTTAAAGAGGAACTCCAGTGAAAATAATGTAATAAAAAAGTGCCTCATTTTTACAATAATATGTATAAATGATCTCTTCCTGATAGAGGCAGGGCTAGCCGCCGCAACCCTGTCCCACGCGCGTCTGTCAGCGCGTATCTCCGCCTCTCCCCCGCCCCTCTCAGTCTTCCTTCACTGAGAGGGGCGGGGGAGAGGCGGCGATGCGCCGCTGATGGACGCGCTGAGAGGCAGGGCTGCAGCCGTTAGCCCTGCCTCTAGGAGCAGCAAAATCTACGACCAATCTGGTAGTTGATTTTGCGGGGGGGGGGGGGGGGGGGTTGGGGGTGACGGGACTCCCATTTACCTGCGGGATAGCGGCGTTTTAGCAGGGGAACACGTGCCCCTGCTAACTATGAGCTCTGAAGCGAGAATTATTCTCGCTTCAGTGTCTCTTTAAGGTGTTGGCAAATTTACTAAAAATAAAAAAAAATTGAGAAAGCACAAGTAAGTCATAGCCTTTGCCATAAAGCTTAAAATTGGGCTCAGATGCATCCTGTTTCCCCTGACCATCCCTAAAATGTTTCTGCAGCTGAATTGGAGTCTACCTGTGGTAAATTTAGTAGATTGGACATGATTTAGAGGGCACACACACCTTTCTATATAAGGTCACACAGTTGAATTGTATGTAGACCTCCAAGACAGGATTGGCTCGAGGCACAAATCTGGGGAAGATTACAGAAACATTTCTGCTGCTTTGAAATTCCCAATGAGCTCAGTGGCCTCCATTATCTGTAAGTGGCAGAAGTTCAAAACCACCAGGAGTCTTCCCAGAGCTAGCGAGCCATCTAAAATGAGCGATCGAGGGAAAAGGGCCTAAAGGCCCAAACCCACCTCGCGATTTTTTCCGACAATTTTTCCAACAACCGTTGCTTTTATTTTGAGCAACAACCGGTAGTTTCCGCGATTTCATCATGTGGGTACAGATGCATAATGGTGTGAACGTCGCTTAGCATCGCGCACCAATATGACCATCACGGTGGATCAGATCTTTAAGATCCCTGATGACTCCCATGCAAAGTGCCGCGATCGCTTCAAATCTTGTTCGTGCCATAGTGTAACGTTGCGCATACTCAACGGCCGGAAGATGGAGGAAGATGAATCAGGGGAGTGCTCGTCGTCAGGGAGACGTAGCTGGATCCATCGTCCTGCGTCGTGAGGTGAGTATGTAGCTTTAGACGGAGGTAACCAAGAACCAGTTAGTCACTCTGTCAGAGCTCCAGAGGTCCTCTGTGGAGATAGTAGAATCTTCCAGAAGGACAACCATCTCTGGAGCAATCCACCAATCAGGCCTGTATGGTAGACAGGCCAGACGGAAGCCACTCCTTAGTAAAAAGCATTGACAGCCCGCCTGGAGTTTGCTAAATGGCGCCTGAAGGACTCTTAGGCCATGAGAAACAGAATTCTCTGATCTGATGAGATAAAGATTGTATTCTTATACAATGAATACAATGCGAAGCAGCAGTAGCTAAAGCAAATAAAATTATGTGATGCATAAAACAGGAGATAAAATATTAGATGCTAGTATACTATTCCCTCTGTATAAATCATTTGTGAGGCCACATCTGGAGTATGGGATACAGTTTTGGGCACTTCACTATAAAAAGGACATTGACCTTCTAGAGCAGGGGCAAAGACAGGCAACTACATTAGTAAGAGGGAAGGAAGGTCTCTTACTAAGAAAGGTTACACAAACTGTGCTTATTTAGCTTGGAAAAAAAAGATGATTTAACGTGTACCTGAGATCAATAGGAAAAAAAAATTCATACATACCTGGGGCTTCCTCTGACCTGATCGTTCTCTCGGCGCCGCCCTCCGCCTCCTCAATTTTCCATAAGGGGTCCCGGGATCTTCGGCCAGTCGGTGCATGCGCAGTGTGGCTTTTGCACACACCCTTACATAGTTAACTTGGGTTGAAAAAAGATATACGTCCATGGAGTTCGTTCCCGTGGCCAGGAGAGTTCTGTGCCTGCGCAGTAGTATGGCCAAGAGGGAGTGATCACGCCAGAGGCCCCTATTCATCTCAGGTTCCCTTCAAAGAGGACCTGAACTTCCCCATGCTCTAAAAGTTACGCAACAGCATAATAACTTATAAAGAAAAACATTTATTACAGCTGATATCTACTTCCTGCTTTTATGGCGGCAGACATATTGTTAACATCCTGTGTTTACCAATTAGCTGCTCTGCCGTGGCTATATCTGGAGAGTTAGGTGGAAGGTCTAAAGCCCCATATACACGATACGATTCTTTGTGCGATTCGATTACGATTCTATTTACGATCCGATTAAATCCGACATGTCCGATCGGGATTCGATTCAATTCGATTTGTCATTGTTTTGCAATGGCAAATCGAATTGAATCGAATCCCAATCGGACATGTCTGATTTAATCGAATCATAAATAGAATCGTAATCGAATCGCACAAAGAATCGTATCGTGTAGATTGGGCTTAACTCTGGTGTCTACTTATAGTTGGATTGTGGTTAACAGACTGGGCACTGGAGTTTTGTTGTGAGGGAGACTCCCAAGTGTTCTTTCACAGATCAAGTCACTTCTTCCTCACTCATTTGCTCAGCTTGTTTAGAACCACAAGATAGTAATGTTAGTTAACTGTCTGACCCTCTGGCACCCATTCAGCCATTATCACCATAAATGGGAAAAAATATAATTAGCATTACCTTAATTTTTGACTTGCTCTTTCTTGTTTGTTTAATCCTCAGTAAGGTTTTTTTTTCAGCGCCGGGATTGTTAGTTTCTGGATTGCACTAGAAAGCTAGTGTTAGTTACCTGGTAACATTTGTTTTAATAACCTCCAGGACAGGCCCACATCGAGATAATCTAGGCTTCTTCCAGGAATGGGAAAAACGTCTACCGCGCACTTTATATATTTTAAACAGACCCCCCCCCCCCCCATAACTCAGTAAGTTGCAATCAATTCCAACCTCAAGAGGTGTCTATATCTTTAACCATTTAATCAACTGCATCACCTATGTACAACATATGATCAACATAAATACATACTTTCAACATACAACACTATCCACAACATATAATCTGTACATACATAACACACCATGATAATTTAAGGGAGAGTTGCTGACCTGCCCTGGAGTTTATCAAAAGAACATTACCAGGTGACTAATACTAGCCTTTTCCAATAACAGGTCCACTTTGAGATGATAAGCACGAATCTTTCCAATCTTAGGGTTTGCTAGCTGCCTGTAGAACCTTTCTCCCGAAGGATTGTTGTGTTTCAGACATCTTGCTTACTCGATAGTCTCATAAAGGTGTTGAGGGTCGTCCAAGTTGATGGTCTACATATCTCCACTTGTGTAGCTCCTGTCCTGTAGGCCCAGGCCATTACCATCACTCTTGTAGAGTGAGCCCTAATCTCACTTTCTAGACTAACATCTGTTTTCTTATATGCCTGTTGAATGCACAGCTTAATCCACCTAGAGATCTAAGATTTCGACATCTTTATTCCCTCGCTAGACCTAGAAAAATTAATAAACAAGGTTGCAGACTGAATTCCTTTATGCTCTCTAAATTGATAAGCATCTTGTTTCATCCAGAGTATGCTTCTGCTTTTTGGAAGTCAGTGTAGGTAGGATTATATCCCAGGGCTGTGGAGTCGGAGCAATTTTGGGTGCCTGGAGTCGGAGTTGGGAAAAAATGCACCAACTCAGACTCCGACTCCTAATAAATTTAAACTGTAATTAAAAGAGAAAATTTGATAAAATATTCTATTTCTCAGATAATAGTCATGATAAATAATTTATACAGTAATAGCTGTGTTTAGTGCACAAAAATGAAATCAACCAAACAAAATTTAGTTACTTTTGCTGCTTCAATAAAGCAGTCACCGTATTTTTAAAGTCAGATATACACATCTGATTGTGACTGTGCAGTATATATGTGTACACAGGAATCTCTTATATATGTTACGGCCAGAACCCGAAGTTTGGCCACTTCTAGTTCTGGCCGGCCACTTCGGGTTCTGGCCGGCCAATGTGCGAAGTGGCCACTGCGCCGCGGCCAATGTTAGAAATGGAATGATTCCTCTGACATTAATGTATCTTCTGGCCTGCATTAAATGAACTTAGTTAATTTAATGCAATTCAGCCGGCGGCAATGTAACAATTCAAGCCGCCGGCTTTTTCTCTGCCTCTCTCTCCTCCTCTGCCTATCTCTCTCCTTTCCCTCCCCCCCCCCCCCCGCCTCTCTCGCTCTCTCCTATGGGCAGCCGGGCGGGGACACGAGTGTCCCCCCGGAGTCGTTCGTCGCGGCAGGGGAATCCTGCCGTTCTTGCAGAGCGGGTGCTGGCAGAAGCGATGTCTGCAGCCTCCCCGCTCTGCTTTCCTGGTGCGACGAACGACTCCCGGGGACACGCGTGTCCCCGCCTGCTGCCCATAAGAGGAGGAGAGAGAGGCAGAGAAAAAGCCGGCGGCTTGAATTGTTACATTGCCGCCGGCTGAATTGCATTAAATGAACTAAGTTGTTCTACGTTTGGCCGCTGCGCTGCGGCCAGAAGATACATTAATGTCAGAGGAATCATTCCATTTCTAACATTGGCCGCAGCGCAGCGGCCACTTCGCGCATTGGCCGGCCAGAACCCGAAGTGGCCGGCCAGAACTAGAAGTGGCCAAACTTCGGGTTCTGGCCGTAACATATATACTAAATAACATCTATGCTGTAAGAATAAAGCCTGATGTGTAGCTGTGTCACTATTAGAGATGGTCAATGAGATGGAAATAATTCTGCATTGATGCTGATTTATGCAAATGTATGCACTCTCTTTGCTCATGAAATCAAATAATTTGATATGTTGTTAAAATTTGGTTTGGTGACTACAAATGAAAGGAAACCTAAACTGAGAATGATCTGGATTTCGCCTTTTAAAATAATACCAGTTGCCTGACTCTCCTGCTGATCCTGTGTCTCTAGTACTGTCAGTCACAGCCCCTGAACAAGCATTCAGATCAGGTGCTCTGACTGAAGTTAGACTTGATTAGCTGCACGCTTGTTTCAGGTGTGTGATTCAGCCACTACTGCAGCTAAAGACATTAGCAGTAGAGTCAGGCAACTGGTATTGTTTAACCACTTGAGGACTGCGGTGTTAACCCCCCCCCCCCTCCCCCCTAGTGACCAGGCCATTTTTACTGAATTGGGCCACTGCAGCTTTAAGGCAAAGCTGCAGGCCCATACAACTCCGCTCACAAGTGATTCCCCCCTCCTTTTCTCCCCACCAACAGAGCTCTCTGTTGGTGGGGTCTGATCGCCCCCACATTGTGTTTTTTTTTTTTATCAATATTTGTTTTATAGTTTTAAATAAATTTTAAAAAATTTTTTTTCCAAGTTTCCCCTCCCTCTCCCCTGCCGGCCAATCACGCGATCGGCTGTCATAGGCTTCTGCCTATGAGAGCCAGTCGCTTTCTTGTCCCCCAGGGGGACAGCCGTGTCACATAGCTGTCCCCAGTACAGCGCTGCTGATGATCGCCGTCTAATAGTCTCCCGAGCTGCGATCGCCGCACGGAGACTGAAGGCGGGGCGGAGCTCCGCTCCCCGAGCAGGAGATGCGTTAGCACAGCGTGCACGCGATCTCCTGCTAGCCCCATAGAAGACCGTTAACGACAATGGGCGTGGAGTGGTCCTGGGGCTGCCGCACTGCTCACGCCAATTGGCGTGGAGCAGTCGGCAAGAAATTTAAAGGGAAACATCCATATCCTTCTCAGTTTAGGTTCCCTTTAAAGGGTACCTGAGACGGATGAAAAGAAACGTTTTATACATACCTGTGGCTTCCTCCTGCCCCCTTCAGGCCAATCAGTCCCTCGCTGTCCTCCTCCACCACCTGGATCTTCTGCTATGAGTCCCGATAATTAAGCCAGTCAGCGCAGTCCGTCCATGTGCTGCTTCCACAGCCAGGAGCATTCTGCACCTGAGCAATAGTAATACACTCCCAGCGGCGGAGTGTGTGCATGCGCACTATGCCAGACTGGCTCAAGTACCTGGACTCCTAGCAGAAGATCCAGGTGGCGGAAGAGGACAGCGAGGGAATGATTAGCCTGAAGGGGGCTGGTGGAAGCCCCAGGTATGTATAAAACTTTAATTTCATCTGTCTCAAGCTTACTTTGTTACACAGTAGTACTATATTCTGCATATGCACTCCCCACAGAGCTGCAGGGAATCCACTGAGAATGTTGTGCACATTGAAAACAGAGGTGTTGTCTATCACCCATGAACCTGGTTCAGATTGTGCATGAAGAATCTGTGTAAGAGGAAGAATCACCTCATTCTCCTGCAGAGTACCTGCACATCATTCTTACATGTACCCACGGTTAAATTGCCTAGGGCCTGATAGATGTTCTTTGTTCTGGTCTGTACCTTTTACAAGTACTCTTACCAAGGACTAGTTTTAGTCTAAAGGGAATAAATATGGCAGTCTCCAAATCCTTCTCACTTCAGTTGTCTTTTAAAATTCCTAAGCATTGGCAGTTAAGAGACGAATTTCATGTTACATACTTTCAATCAACAAGACTGTAATATGCAAATTAGAGGAGTCTGAGTCGAGGAGTCGGTGGAATCCTAAACTGAGGAGTCGGAGTTGGTGAATTTTTGTACCGACTCCACAGCCCTGTTATATCCTGAGTCCTATAGGTAGATGGTACTTTCGGGAGAAATGCTTTGCTTGTTTTCAGCATCCTATGCTGTAAAAATAAACAATATGGCTCCTTTACAACTCAAAGCTTCTAGTTTGCTTACTCTTCTTGCCGATGTGGTGGCCACCAAAAATTTACTTTCATAACTAAAAATCTAAGTGAGATATCTGGCACTGGTTCAAAGGGTTCCTCTTTTAACATCTTCAATACCAATGGAAGATCTATCCTGGAACTCTTCTCTTAATGACTATTCTTTCTTTCTACAGATTTCAACAATTGCAAAATTAATCACTTAATAACAACTGGATGTATATATACAGTGCAGACCAAAAGTTTGGACACACCTTCTCATTCAAAGAGTTTTGCTTATTTTCATGACTATGAACATTGTAGATTCACACTGAAGGCATCCAAACTATGAATTAACACATGTGGAAGTATAGTACATAACCAAAAAGTGTGAAACAACTGAAAATATGTCATATTCTAGGTTCTTCAAAGTAGCCACCTTTTGCTTTGATTACTGCTTTGCACACTCTTGGCATTCTCTTGATGAGCATCAAGAGGTAGTCGCCTGAAATGGTCTTCAAGCAGTCTTGAAGAAGTTCCCAGAGATGCTTAGCACTTGTTGGCCCTTTTGCTTTACTGTGCGGTCCAGCTCACCCCAAACCATCTCAATTGGGTTCAGGTCTGGTGATTGTGGAGGCCAGGTCATCTGGCGCAGCACCCCATCACTCTCCTTCCTGGTCAAATAGCCCTTACACAGCCTGAAAGTGTGTTTGGGGTCATTATCCTGTTGAAAAATAAATGATGGTCCAACTAAATGCAAACCGAATGGAATAGCATGCCGCTGCAAGATGCTGTGGTAGCCATGCTGGTTCAGTATGCCTTCAATTTAGAATAAATCCACAACCGTGTCACCAGCAAAGCACCCCCACACCATCACACCTCCTCCTCCATGCTTCACGGTGGGAACCAGGCATGTAGAGTCCATCCGACCATCAGACCAAAGCACAGATTTCCACTGGTCTAATGTCCATTCCTTGTGTTCTTTAGCCCAAACAAGTCTCTTCTGCTTGTTGCCTGTCCTTAGCAGTGGTTTCCTTGCAGGTATTCTTCCACAAAGGCTTGATTCACACAGTCTCCTCTTAACAGTTGTTCTAGAGATGTGTCTGCTGCTAGAACTCTGTGTGACATTGACCTGGTCTCTAATCTGAGCTGCTGTTAACCTGCGATTTCTGAGGCTGGTGACTCGGATGAACTTATGCTCCGCAGCAGAGGTGACTCTTGGTCTTCCTTACCTGATGCGGTCTGCATGTGAGACAGTTTTTTGTAGCATTTGATGGTTTTTGAGACTGCACTTGGGGACACTTTCAAAGTTTTCCCAAATGTTTGGACTGAATGACCATTATTTCTTAAAGTAATGATGGACACTCGTTTTTCTTCTTTACTTAGCTGTTAATTCTAACAGTTTATTCAGTAGGACTATCCGCTGTGTATCCACCTGACTTCTCCGCAACGCAACTGATGGTCCCAACCCCATTTATAAGGCAAGAAATCCCACTTTACACCTGACAGGGCATACCTGTGAAGTGAAAACCATTTCAGGTGACTACCTCTTGATGCTCATCAAGAGAATGCCAAGAGTGTGCAAAGCAGTAATCAAAGCAAAAGCTGGCTACTTTGAAGAACCTAGATTATGACATTTTCAGTTTGTTTCACACTTTTTGGTTATGTACTATACTTCCACATGTGTTAATTCATAGTTTGGATGCCTTCAGTGTGAATCTACAATGTTCATAGTCATGAAAATAAAGAAAACTCTTTGAATGAGAAGGTGTGTCCAAACTTTTGGCCTGTACTGTACGTCCAGAGTAGATGTGGAGAGTGCTCCACAAGTTTGTTACTAAATAAGGCACATGTGGTATCATTTTAACCGTGATGAGTTGTAGAATACATTTTGGTGTCTCAAAGCTTGGATCCACGTCACATAAAAAACAGGTAGGGACAAACTCAATCCAACATAAAGACTTTGTAAAATTATGATCAAACTTGGGAACGTTTCCAAATTTCAGAATTTGGATCAGCTGTAACAAAGAAATGTTTTTCTTTAAAGGTTATCATACTGTTGCTTATTTTTAAGAGCAGAGAGGAAGTTCTGAGTTCAGGTCCGCTTTAACCGTGATAAGTAGTAGAATAGAGTTTAGAGAGTTTTAGGGTTGAGGCCCATGTCGTGTGTATTCTTTTTTTTTTCCTTCTTTTTTTTCCCCAAACTGATTCAAAAGCAATACAATTTTTGCATATTCGGTACAAAAAAGTGACAGAATATAAAAGAAAAAACATATATTGTTACCTTAGGAACTTGGCTTTTTAAATGTGTATGCCATAAAGGTATTTTACTACTATTTTTGCAAATTAGTTCTTGTAATCATTGATAATGTACAATGAGAAAGCAAAAAAAGCTTAATTTGCAAATAAAATATTGTCACCATACATTGTACTAGTAACTTAATCTAAATGTTGTAATAAACAGGATGGATAGGCAAATAACATTTGTGGGTTTAACTTATAGTTAGCACAGTTTATTGTAAAGCTAAAATGGATGTAAATGGAGACAGTGTGTTTTTTTTCTATTTTTTTTCCCTTATTTTCCTTTTAAAATGCATAGAAATGCATAAGGTAATTACTAAACAAAATGATCACACCCTAAAAGCCTAATTTGTCCTGAAAAAACAATATATAGATCATTTAGGTGTTATAGGTAGTAATAAAGTTATTGGCGAATGAATGGGAGCAACGCTGATATGTGAAAATTGCTCTCATCCCGAAGTGGTTAAAGCAGCCGTGCCCAACCTACGGCCCGCGGGCCATTTGTGGCCCGCGAAGCCAGTTTCTGTGGCCCCGCGGTGTCTGCCTGCGGAGAGGGAGAGGATCGGGTGGTATTGCGTAGTATCGGCACTCGGCGGGACGCGCATACACCAGCGTGTGCTCGTATTCAGCCCCGGGTAGTGCTGGGATAGTCAGAAAGCCTAGCTCATTTCTTACTGCAGGAACCTTCCTCCAATAGGAATCAGCCTAATTCCTATTGGAGGAAGGTTCCTGCAGTAACCAATGAGCGAGGCTTTCTAACTATCCCAGCACTACCCGGGGCTGAATACGAGCACACGCTGGTGTATGCGTGTCCCGCCGAGTGCCATACTACACAATACCACCCGATCCTCTCCTCCTCCGCAGGACACCGCGGGCAGACACCGGGGCACACGCTGTGACAGCCCCCTCAGCCCCACACAGAGCTGACAGCCCCCTCAGCCCCACACAGAGCTGTCAGCCCCACACAGAGCTGTCAGCCCCACACAGAGCTGTCAGCCCCACACAGAGCTGTCAGCCCCACACAGAGCTGTCAGCCCCACACAGAGCTGTCAGCCCCACACAGAGCTGTCAGCCCCACACAGAGCTGACAGCCCCACACAGAGCTGACAGCCCCACACAGAGCTGACAGCCCCACACAGAGCTGACAGCCCCACACAGAGCTGACAGCCCCACACAGAGCTGACAGCCCCACACAGAGCTGACAGCCCCACACAGAGCTGACAGCCCCACACAGAGCTGACAGCCCCACACAGAGCTGACAGCCCCACACAGAGCTGACAGCCCCACACAGAGCTGACAGCCCCACACAGAGCTGACAGCCCCCTCAGCCCCACACAGAGCTGACAGCCCCCTCAGCTAGCACACTACAGGCCACGTGTGGGTAATTAGGCCTCTGTTCCTCCTCAGCAGAGCTGACAGCCTCCTCAGCCAGCACACTACAGGTCACTCTGATACCATTGCTGCATTAATCTGCCCTGTGCATACACCCAAACAGCCACAAACTTCTCATTAAGAAAATGTGCATCAAATGGTGAGTACAACAATTCTTATATTGTCGTTTTCTTTCCATTTCCAACACCATGTTAACCGCTTGAGGACCCAGCCTTTACCCCCCCCTTAAAGAGACTCCGTAACAAAAATTGCATCCTGTTTTTTATCATCCTACAAGTTCCAAAAGCTATTATAATGTGTTCTGGCTTACTGCAGCACGTTCTACTATCACCATCTCTGTAATAAATCAACTTATCTCTCTCTTGTCAGACTTGTCAGCCTGTGTCTGGAAGGCTGCCAAGTTCTTCAGTGTTGTGGTTCTGTGATGCATCTCCCCCCTCCAGGCCCTTCTCTGCACACTGCTGTGTGTTATTTGGATTAGTGCAGCTTCTCTCTGCTCTATTATCTTTTACAAGCTGGATAAATCCTCCTCTGAGCTGGCTGGGCTTTCACATACTGAGGAATTACATACAGGCAGAGCTGTCTGAAGAAACAGCCTGACACTTCAGTGGAAGATAGCTGCAGGGGGAAAGAAACACACAAATGATCTCTTGAGATTCAAAAGGAAGGGTGTATACAGCCTGCTTGTGTATGAATGTATTTTCTATGTGTGGACATACTGTACATCAACCTACTTCCTGTTTTGGTGGCCATTTTGTTTGTTTATAAACAAACTTTTTAAAACTGTTTTTAACCACTTTTAATGCGGCGGGGAGCGGCGAAATTGTGACAGAGGGTAATAGGAGATGTCCCCTAACGCACTGGTATGTTTACTTTTGTGCGATTTTAACGATACAGATTCTCTTTAAGGACCAGCGTGATTTTTTGTGATCGGTGCTGGGTGGGCTCTGCAGCCCCCAACACAGATCAGGTGGCATGCAGAGCGATCAGATCGCCCCCCTTTTTTCCCCCCTATGGGGATGATGTGCAGGGGGGGTCTGATCGCTCCGGTCGGCAGGCATGTTGCGGGGGGGGGGGGCACCTCAAAGCCCCCCTCCGCGGCGAAATTCCCCCCCTCCCCCTCCCCCCTGGTGATCCGCGCTGCACAGGACGCTATCCGTCCTGTGCAGCCTGTGACAGGATGTCCGCTGTCACATGGCGGCGATCCCCGGCCGCTGATTGGCCGGGGATCGCCGATCTGCCTTACGGCGCTGCTGCGTAGCAGCGCCGTTCAATGTAAACAAAGGAGACATACGTCTCCTGTGTTTACATTTAGTCTGCGAGCCGCAAACAGCGGCTCACAGGCTATTTACGGAGACCCGCTTCGTGATCTAACAGGAAACTTTCCTGATCAATTAGGGAGGCACCTGGCGACGCAGATCTGCGTCGCTGGTCCTCCAGCTACCACTTTGCCGCCGCACGGTATGAGTGTGTGGTCGGCAAGTGGTTAACTGTTACTAGAAAAACGTTAAACGTTTTACATCGAAATTTTGTATGCATGTGTTCTGGCCCTCGAGATTTTTCTTGATTTGAAGTTCGGCCCTCGGGCCAAAATAGGTTGAGCACCAAAGGATCTCTATCCAACTTTAAAGCGGATTTAAACTCAAAACTTCCTCTCTGCTCTAAAAGATGCGCAACAGCACATTTAACATTTCCTTTTTACAGCTTATAGAGCTCCTCAGAGATGCTGTAGTGTGGTTACTTTCTGGTTTGCTGGGATCATAGAAAGGGATAACCACCTGTGTTTACTTATTAGCTCATCCAGACATCTGGGGAATCAAATTACACTGGCTCATTACTTGCTGAGAAGGGAGAATTTGACAGTCTATTCTCTATAAACATGCACAGGGTTGATTTCTCTGTGTTTTCCATCTCTCCTGTGCAAGAGTTCAGGTCCGCTTTAAGTCGATAAACACTGATAAGGCCACAACTTGTACCTTTAATGTACTAAGAGAAAGCTTCTTCTCTAATACTTCTTGTAGGGAGGAAAAATATGATAGTCTTGCAGAAGAGAGAGTATTTCTAAAGTTGAGGAAGGCTTTTTTGTATGAAAGGAAGTCCTCATTAGTATTGTTTTTTCTCCAATGCCATTCAGCTACTCTAGAGCACTTCTAGAGCTGTTTAGTAGCTTTGGTCAGCCAAGGTTGGCGAGTGACACGGTGTGGGCGGACATTGGTTAGAGGTGCGACTACATTCATGATTGTGTGAGGAGAGGTGCTAGGGCATTGGAGAGAGATTGCATGTCCACATTGCGGTAGTTTCTGCGTATATGTATACATGCTTGTGTCAGCTTTGTAGGAAGAGATGGGGGAGAGAGATGTTTAGTAAGGTATGATCAGAGAGTGGGAATGGAGCATTAGTAAAACCAGTGATAGAACAGACAATTGAATAGGAGGTCGAGCAAATGACTATTAGAGTGAGTTGGAGCAGTGGACCACTGAGACAGGCTATAGGAGGAATTAACCACCCTGGCGTTCTATTGAGATCGCCAGGGCGGCTGCGGGAGGGTTTTTTTTTAATAAAAAAAAAAAACTATTTCATGCAGCCAACTGAAAGTTGGCTGCATGAAAGCCCACTAGAGGGCGCTCCGGAGACGTTCTTCTGATCGCTTCCGGCAAGCAGAAGTAACAAGGAAGGCTGCAATGAGCAGCCTTCCTTGTTTGGCTTTCCTCGTCGCCATGGCGACGAGGGGAGTGACGTCATGGACGTCAGCCGACGTCCTGACGTCAGCCGCCTCCGATCCAGCCCTTAGCGCTGGCCGGAACTATTTGTTCCGGCTGCGCAGGGCTCGGGCGGCTGGGGGGACCCTCTTTCGCCACTGCTCGCGGCGGATCGCCGCAGAGCGGCGGCGATCAGGCAGCACACGCGGCTGGCAAAGTGCCGGCTCCGTGTGCTGCTTTTTATTTTAGCAAAATCGGCCCAGCAGGGCCTGAGCGGCACCCTCTGGCGGTAATGGACGAGCTGAGCTCGTCCATACCGCTAAGGTGGTTAAGTGACAGAAGTTTGGTGGCAACAGAAGTGTTGGTGTTGATAGGAATGTTAGTCGCCCATAATGACCACCGCCATGTTCTGGTCTGATCTCAAGAGTCAGAAAAAAATAACTTCCCTGATCTTGTTCCTTCACGTTTGTTCAGACAAGCAACTGGTATTATATTGTCTTTTTATCTGTACATGCTGGTTTATCAATATTTGACAAAGGTCTTCTTAAAAATTATTTGACTGCTTTTAGTTATTGTAAATTGGAGGATTCTTTCCGCACCTGTGGGGACCAGAAGCCTTGGTATGTCTTCCCATCTTAGTATACTCCTAGTAGACTCCCATCTATTGTAACAAACTTAGATTTTGGAAACTGTTGAAATCTGGTCCTCCGTCCACCATTGAAGCTGGACCTTTATTGTCCCTGGTATGGTCACCAAAACTTCCAGGTTTTCTGGACTTCTGTCCCAATTTCTAGCATCCAGAGCTGTAATTATGTCACATGTTTCAGTGCCTATTGTGCAGCTAGTGCTGGAGCCATCATTCTATCTCTGACAGTTCGGTCTAGATCCTGAAGACATAGAACTACTACCTGCTTGACATTTTGAATGTTTTCTACTGAAAGACTCTCCATTCCACTGACTCTACCACATAATCCAAGAATCGAATCCTTTGGGTTGGTTCTCCTGAACCATCATTTTTTCTTCAAAATCTGAAACTAATAGAAGATCGTCCAGATATTTTATTAAGATCTCTCTGTTGTAAATAACTCATCAATTCTGCCATTACCTTGGAGAAAGGGAATGCCTGAAACTGATAGTGTTTCGTTATCTTCTTTCCCTTTATGACGAATCTAAGAAATCTCTGAGAAGTTAATCTTATTGGAACATGCCAGTAAGCGTCTCTTAAGTCTATATTGATCATGGGCTATTGGGAGACAAAACCAGATCAGGCCATAGACCAAACAATTATGCTACTTAACAGCAAGCAATCACATTTCTGGAGTATTGTTAGAAATGTTCTTAATCTTGACAATCCTATAGAAAATAGTTGCAGAGAAAGCTCATAGAAAGTTTTCTCCAGCTGCAACTATTTGCTATATGGTTTTGTGTCTGCATAAATGAGAAAATCCTGCATGCATTAAGGTGCTGTGAATAAGTTTAACAACTTACCATAAAGCTGCCAGTGATCAAAGCAGTATAATTCATACCCCAGCAATGCGACTTGTTGTTGGGGATTCATTTTGTTGTTTGATGTGTAGACTGATCCGGGCATCTATTGCTACAAATGAAAGAATCTTGATTCTTAAAGGAGTCATCAGGCAAGTTAAAACCTAGCTGATTTACTTACCTGGGGTTTCCTCCAGTCCCTTGAAGCTGCCTGTCCCACGCTGACAGCACCGTTCGCAGCTTCCGGCCCGGGGTCCCTTCGCCGTGCAGAGGCCGACCTCGAGGTCGTCCTTACTGCGCCTGCATGGAGCACCGCTGTCAATCAAGCTCTTGTTATCTTCAGTGTACTGTGCAGGCACAGAACTACTGCGCCTGCGCAGTACGCCGCAGACAACATGAACCTGATTGACAGCGGCGTTGGCGCAGTAGCAGGGGTTGGCCTCTGCACACGACCCGGACCCTGGGCTGGCGGCTGTGATCAGAGATGCAGTGTGGGATGTTTCAGCTGCAAGGGGCTGGAGGAATCCCCAGGTAAGTAAATCACCTATGTTTTATTATACCTGATGACTCCTTTAAGAGTGTCGATGAGTTTAACCCTTTTACTGCCATGCACGTACTAGGTAAGTTGTGGCAATTAAATGCAGGCAGTTTTGTACCCCTGGAAAGCACCAGGGAGGGGGCAGAAATTATTCCTCCCCACCTCCGCATGGGCCCCCCTCCTCTGCCTCCCTGTGTGGCTGGATTAGCTGTCGGGAGTGTAATTACTTACACGATCACTCCTGCATGCAGCATATCCCATGCCAGCAGCCGTCCTCTCTCTCCGCCAAGAGAGGAGCCTGCTGCCAGAGGGGACACCGCATGGAGCCAGCGATCGGGTGAGTGAATCACACACCGACCGCTGCGCTCCAGCCATGCAGGGGGGCCCATGTGGACGGAGAGAGGATGATGGCCCCCTCCCTGCAGTGGCACCCATACCTGCTATCTATACTGGGCTCCTATAGCTACTACCTATGCTGGGGCAACTATACCTGCTACCTATACTGAGGGCACCTATACCTACTACCTATATATACCTACTACCTATACTGGTTCACCTATACCTGTTACCTATACTGAGGCACCTATTACGGACTACCTATGCTGGCTGCACCTATATCTGGCTACCTGTATTAGCGGCACCGATACATGGCTACCTATATTGGCTGCATCAATACCTGGCTACCTGGACTGGGGCATCTTTTCCTGGCTACCTATACTGGCTGTACCTATATCTGGCTACCAGTACTGGTGGCTCTATTCCAGGCTACCTATCAGAATAGCTGCCTATCAGCCAGTGTGCACCTATATCTGGATACCTGTACTGGCGCACCTATTATAGGGCGGGAAAGGTGGGATACCAATACATATCTGGTATAGTTGGATTCAGCAGAATAAGGCTTTTACAAACAGTAACATTTTTGTCAGTAAATGTAATTCTTCAAAAAAAGAAAAAAAACCACAACCGATAAATATTTTCTTTATTTCACTTTTTTTTTTTTTTTTTTTTACATACAGTATTTCACTCAAAATTGTTGTTAGAGTTCCAGAAAAAGTACACCATTTTGTTTGTGTTAAAGCCCAATTCATTAATTCTAATTAGTTTTGTTAAATATTAAAAAGGCCATATTTATGACTCCTATTTCTTTAACAATACAAACAATATTTCAAATGACATTCAGACATATACAACTACACTGCAAATGTGTCTGGTTGAAATTCAATGCAATAGGTATGTTTACAGTTAAAAAAAAAATCAAAAAAAAAATCCAGAGTTTTGTGGAAGGAAGGGGAACAATAAAGCATACACATAGTTATCACAAGTATAGCATCCTAGCTCTATGCTTTTCGTGATGCAAAGTTCACTTCCTCAGGAGACATTTTCTGAACTTCTCAAAAGACACGTAAATGGGAAAACATAAGGTGCTGGCTGTGAACTTGCGCAACCTCTAAATAATATGTATGAATGATCCACCTCCCAGTATAGGAGGGTGTAGTTGATGGAGGACATCCACGTGTGGTATCTGCTTGCATCCTACAGGCTAACTACAAGTGGAAGCAAACTGTGATTATTTCAAATGCTTCTAGAACAGATGTGGGCAAACTTTTTGACTCGATGGCCACATCGGGTTCTCAAGTTTGACCGAAGAGCTGGAACAGAATAGGAATGAGTGTGGTGTGGGATGCGCAATGTGGTGAAAAATGGGTGTGGCCATGTCAGGATTTGGGTGGAGCTAACTATAATGTAACAGTGTTACACAAAGACAGTGGGCAACAGTTTTCTCCCAAGACGCAGTTAGGCAAAGTGACCCTAATGGTAATTAGGCAATGTTCTCCCCACCCACAAACAGCAAATGGCAGCAGCCAGTACTCTTTGTCACCAAACACAGGCCCTGGGACAGCAGGTATACCCCCTCAGACAACAAGACACATAATTCTGCAGTGTTTCTTCCACAAAATACGCATATTGTGGCAGCATTACCCCACAAAATACACCTAATTTGGCAGCGTTTCCAGCAGCATACACATACGGCGGTAATGTTTTCCAGAAAATACGCGTAATGCGGCGTTGTTCGCATACAGCATTTTGCAAAAAAGGTGTGTGCATCAATCACCAAGTGAACCCTTATATACCTGGCTTAGCAGATGAGGCCTGATTATCTTATTCATGAGGCATAGCTCAAGCAAATCTGCATTCGCTTTCGATATGCAGGGTTTTGCCAACTAACTCACCGCAAAATTTTTGCCCTGCGGGTGATTCGTTTGCGCAGCATTTAGCACTTATCCAGGATCGCCACGTGGAGGCCCCCCAGGATCCCAGGAAAAGGGGGGCCAACAGGGCACTCCAAGCACCCTCACTGCTCAGAGACCCTGTAGCTGCCCCCTGGGGGGGGGGGGGGCTAAGAAGTGCAGGCGGCCCCCCCAAGCGATGCCACCGCCAGAGAGATCTGCCCCCACCCACCTCCCAAAGGATAGGACCTACCTTATTTCGTATTGTGTCCAAGTGCATTATTATGCCAGAAAATACACATATTGTGGCAGCATTACCCCACAAAATACACATAATGTGGCAGCGTTTCCAGCAACATACACATTTGGCAGAATTGTTTCCCAGAAAATACCCATAATGCGGCGTTGTTCGCATACAGTACACGTAGCCCTACTCTACTGCAACCCACAGACTCGCGCAGCCTGGAGACGACCTGCGGCTGGTGAAGTGGTGCGGTGTCCGTTGGATGCTGCAAAGCCAGTTCACCTGCAAGGGGGGCATCGACAACTGGATGAAGTAGCCAAGCAGGCCAGTTACAGCCACCACTGTTCTAGAACCTTGAAGCTCATTCACAGTGAAAGTGTATCCCTCTGCTACAAGTACGCTACTGAACGGCTAGTCGTATTACTTATTAGCCACAATGTGTGTGTGTTTCATTTTTTTTTTTTAAAGAATACTTGCACTGTTACACATCAGACAGGGTGTACATTGCTAAATTTTGTTTGATACAGTTAGTAAACAAATTACAGATCTTGTTTTTGATGGTATTAACCCTTCAATTTAAGAATATAATTTTTTTGTCATAATAATCTTGATTGTTAGATCAAGCTATATATATTTAGATACATAAATGGGGCATACCTTTCTATTCAGTCCTATTCAGTGGGTGGCTAGCATAAGTATTGGGTAACCAAAGCATGTGAGCATGGTTACAGGAGTACAGAGTAGGTCCTGGCTGGAATAGAAAATATGCTGAGTTTTTTTTTTTTTTTTTAACAATATACATGAATGAATGAATGCTGCTGCATATCTTAGCAGGCTGGAAGGAAATGATTACCCTGTTATTTGGTGACATTGAGGTTAGGTTCACAGTGGTCAGTTGCATAACGAAAGTGTCTGGACATAGACTTTAATACAAAGCCTGCTTGCAGTGACTTAGATTAACATGATCAGTTTACAGCGTAGTACTGTGAACAGCCCCATAGAATTGTATGGGCAATGAGTTGACATGCAGAATTATTCTGCAACACAACTGAGCACTGTGAACTAGCCCTGACTGTACAAGTAGAGATGTACTTCGAGTGAGAGAGGCTTAGAAACTGTTGGTCTTACAAAGGTTTATGCACTGTTTAACCACTTAACGACCGCTTAACGCCGATAGGCGTCAGCGGGTCGTTAGTGGTTTCCATGCTAGTTCACGGAGGGTGTCTCCGTGAACAGTGTGCGAGCCGCCGATCGCAGCTCGCACACGTAATGTAAACACGCTGGGAACAAATCCCCGCTGTTTACATCATACGGCGCTGCTGCGCAGCAGCGGCGTAAGGCCTCTGATTGGCCAAGGATCGCCGCATTCTGATTCGCCGGCATCTGTTCTAGGCGGCGCAGGACGGATCTCCGTCCTGCGCTGCCCATAGCAGGAAGGGGAAGCACGGAAGGGGACGGAGGCGGAAAATGGCTGCGGGGGGGGGCTTTGAACAGCCCCCCCTGCCGAACGCACAGAGCCGGCGGCGATCAGACCCCCCCAGCAGGACATCCCCCTAGTGGGGAAAAACGGGGGTAAGTCTGATCGCCCAGCCTCATTGCTGATCTGTGCTGTGGGCTGTAGAGCCCACGCTGCACAGATCAGCCAGATCACCGCTGGTCCTTAAGTGGTTTAGTTGGTCATGCACACACCAAAAACTAGCATGCTGTCTGCAGTGGTAAGTGGAAATTCATTATGCTGATTTCCAGGCATCTGCAGTACGTGCCTGCCTGCTCAATAGCAGGCAAAAACGCAGCACTATGCATTTACAGTATGCAAGAATTTTTGTTGAGAAAGCGCCCGTCTCCCATGAGCCCCTTTAAACCCTTGACCACATGCCGGGAGGTATAACCCAGAAATTGCAGAGCTCACAAATATCGGCCTTGTCGTCTGAACAATACCAACCAAATTGCTCCTTAAAGAGAATTGAACTTCATCCCAATCAGTAGCTGATACCCCCTTTTACATGAGAAATCTATTCCTTTTTACAAACAGATCATCAGGGGCCTCTGTATGGCTGATATTGTGGTGAAACCCCTCCCACAAGAAACTCTGAGGACCGGGGTCCTGGCCGTTTCCTGTTTGTGAACCTTGTTGCATTGTGGGAAATAGCTGTTTACAACTGACAAAAAAGCAAGCAGCAGCTACATCACCTGCCAGCAGTAAAAATGTCACCATGTGATAAATGTCAATATGTAAATCAGGGATTTAAAAGATTTTACATTGGGCAAACACTGACTAAATCATTTCTACATAACTATTGTAAGAATGAAGCACTTTTTTTTATTACATTATTTTCACTGGAGTTCCTCTTTAAGATTATGGACAGTACATGCAGTGGGGGAGAGGAAGTAGCCATTTCCCTACCTCCTCTCTGTCTGCAAGTTTTTGTTGCAGTGGTATCCGACTCTTTGCAAACCCATGGACCACAGCATGCCAGGCCTTCTACTGCCTCTCAAAACTTTACCAAGCTCATGTTTGTTGCTTCCATGATACCATATATCGATCTCATTCTCTCTCTGCTGTTACCTCCTCCTTTTGCTCTTGATGTTACCCAGTATCAGGGTCTTCTTCTATGAGTCCCATCTTTTCATTGTGTGTCCAAAGTATATGAACTTACTTTGTCCAATATTAAGGGGGAAGGAGGGAATGACCAAGAAGATCAACAGGCTACAAGTAGGAGGTAAGGAGAGCAAGAGAGAGATAAAAAAATGTACAAAAAAAGGGGCGTGAGGGGTCAAGAGTCCGTTTGTCTCTAAGATTATGCCTATCATAGTTAAGTGAGATTGATTCATGTTTTATAATCTAAGCTCTTAAACTATGAACAGGAGGCTCATGTCAGCAAGTATTGATCCAGCTTGCTTTGACCAGTGTGCACTATTTCTTTTATACCCAGGTTTTTTTTTCATTCTTTTCCCACCACATTTTAGTGGTTGGGATATTTATGTACCTCCACAGAAGAGGGATAGGAACAATAGCAGCAGAAATTAAATGTACAAGGATGGATGTTTTGTAGGCTTTTAGTGAATTGTGATTGCAGTATATGAAGAAAACATTTGTAAGGAAAGAAAGAAAGGGTAAAGAATAAGATTAGGCATCTGGTGGAGGGGGGGGGGGGGGGGGGGGGGGGAGGATTGTTTATGGTCAGGCATCGGCTGGGGTGAAGGTCAGTTAGGGCTTATGTATTGCCTGGGGGGGGGGGGGGGTTAGGCATCTTTAGAGCGAGGCCGTAGTAAAATATCAGTAAAGGATAACAATATTTTACTATTCAAATTACCCACTGATAGTAGCGTATAGATAATTTATCAACATTCTGCTTGTGGCTTTCCCTGGTGCCCAAATTTCCATGGTGCCCTTTTTACATGTGCGCAAATACAGGATTAAATGGTTTATTGACCTTTTTCATATTTACTACTGAGAATTCCTATTAGTTAATTTGCATGTATCAGTAAGAAATGCTCTCTCACAAATTTACACATTAAATCTCCTGGTGGGGGTTAGTGCTCATTTGAATTTCCCCCCAGATTAACTATTAACTAACTGTGGATCAATGGGGAGCTCCGGTGGCAAAGGCAAATGCCCACCTACAGGACGTTTGATCAGTTGCGCTGCTAGTAGCTGCACAAATGGGCTGCTGTGAATGGAAGCTCTGCAATTAATTTTACTTGGACATTAGAAGAATACAAGAAAAGACTGCAAGGATACAGGAGCTTGAAGATAAAAGATAAAAAGTTTGCAAACCAAAATGACAAAAGAAGATACAAGTATACAGAAGTAGAATGAATGATGTAGATGAAAATAGGAGATCTAAGAAATATACGTTTTGCAAAGGGAAGGCAGTTTGCAAAGCTGGAGTAAGCGCTTTCAGTTCACAGCCTAGTGTTCTTGTTTCATATACTGTATGTTTTGGAGTGCTCCGGATTTGTTTCGGTCAGAGGAACCTTGTGGTTTTGATGTACAGATACTGTTGTGAGAGTGCTAGAAAGCTGCAATATAAATCTGTTGATTCAAGGAGTACAAGATGATAGACTGTATGTTTACATTTTGAACAACAGACATGACCTATTGATCAGATTGCTAAACCTTTTTTTTCCCCCTTTTTGTAGCAAAGCTTTTAGCTACACACATATTTTAATGTTATAGTGCCACCTAGTGCTCATTTTATGTAGTTTTAATTGCACATAGATATTTGTATTCCTTTTGTATTATCAGAGTCTCAAGTAAACTCTGCTTTACAGACTTAAATTTTAACATACTCAATCCAGTTTTCTATAATTTCAATGTTTAAAGGGAACCTAAATTGAGAGGGATATAGATGTTTCTTACCAGTTGCCTTGCCTGCTGATCTTTTTGGCTGCAGTTGTGGGTAAATCACACACCTGAAACCTACTGTGTAACAAAGTAAACTTGAGACCGATGAAATTAAAGTTTTATACATACCTGGGGCTTCCTCCAGCCCCCTTCAGGCTAATCAGTCCCTCGCTGTCCTCCTTCACCACCTGGATCTTCTGCTATGAGTCCAGGTACTTGAGCCAGTCTGGCATAGTGCGCATGCACACACTCCGCCGCTGGGAGTGTATTACACCTACGCAGCACTATTGCGCAGGTGCAGAATGCTCATGGCTGTGGAAGCGGCATGTGGACGGACTGCACTGACTGGCTGAATTACAGGACTCATAGCAGAAGATCCAGGTGGTGGAGGAGGACAGCGAGGGACTGATTGGCCTGAAGGGGGCTGGAGGAAGCCCCAGGTATGTATAAAACTTTTCTTTTCATCCGTCTCAGGTACCCTTTAAAGGGAACCTAAACTGAGAAGGATATGGATGTTTCCCTTTAACCCATTCGCGTTCCGTCGTTTTCACTTGAGAAATGTTCACCTCCCATTCATTAGCCTATAACTTTATCACTACTTATCACAATGAACTGATCTATATCTTGTTTTTTCCGCCACAAATTAGGCTTTCTTTGGGGGGTACATTTTGCTAAGAGCCACTTTACTGTAAATGCATTTTAACAGGAAGAATAAGAAAAAACCGGAAAAAAATCATTATTTCTCAGTTTTCAGCCATTATAGTTATAAAATAATACATGCCTCCATAATTAAAACTCACGTATTGTATTTGCCCATATGTCCCGGTTATTATACCGTTAAAATTATGTCCCTATCACAATGTATGGCGACAATATTTTATTTGGAAATAAAGGTGCATTTTTTCCGTTTTGCATCTATCACTATTTACAAGTTTAAAATAAAAAAAAAATATAGAAATATTTCATCTTTACATTGATATTTAAAAAGTTTAGACCCTTAGGTAAATATTTACATGTTTTTTTTTTATTGTAATGGTTTTTTGTTTTTTTTTATATTAAACATTTTATTTGGGTATTTTTGGGAGGGTCGGATGTAAACTATAGTTTTATAATGTAATTGTGTGTTGTTTTTATTTTTTTTTACTTTTAGTTGTAGTTTTACTTTTTGGCCATAAGATGGCGGCCATGAGTTTGTTTACATGACGTCACTCTAAGCGTAACACACGCTTAGAGTGACGCAGGGGGGAGGCAACGGCCAGAAAAAGCACAGCTTCCGAGAGAAGCTGTCGCTTTTTTAGCGGGGGAGAGGAATCAGTGATCGGGCACCATAGCCCGATACATTGATTTCGTGGCTACCGAATCCGCGGCCGGGAGTGCGCGTGCACGCGCGCGATCGGCCGCGGGAGCGCGCGGTAGCGCGCATGGTTCCTGGACGTAGTTTCTACGTCCAGGAACCAAAATAGGTTAAACAATACCAGTTGCCTGACTCTCCTGCTAATGTCTTTAGCTGCAGTAGTGGCTGAATCACACACCTGAAACAAGCATGCAGCTAATCCAGTCTGACTTCAGTCAGAGCACCTGATCTGCATGCTTGTGGAAGGGCTGTGACTAAACGTATTAGAGACCCATGATCAGCAGAAGATTCAGGCAACTGGTATTATTTTAAAAGGAAAAATCCATATCCTTCTCAGTTTAGGTTCCCTTTAACCACGTGACCACTTTAGGTTGTGTTCCAGTTATGGACTAGAGCAATTTTCACCTTTCAGTGCTCCTCCCATTCATTTGCCAATAGCTTTTTCACTACTTATCACACCAAAATTATCTATATCTTGTTGCCGCCAATTAGGTTTTCTTTGGGTGGTACTTTTTGCTAAGAATTATTTTATTCCAAATGCATTTTAACAGGAATAATAAGAAAAAAAATTCATAAAAATTCATTTTCTCAGACATTATGGTTTTAAAATAAAACATGCTACTGTGGATAAAACCCTTACATTTTATTTGCCAATTTGTCCCAGTTATTACATTTAAGTTATGTCCCCAGTACAATGTATGGCGACAATATTTTATTTGTAAATAAAGGTGTATTTTTTCAGTTTTGCATTTGTTTAAGTTACAGTGGAGGAAATAATTATTTGACCCCTCACTGATTTTGTAAGTTTGTCCAATGACAAAGAAATGAAAAGTCTCAGAACAGTATCATTTCAATGGTAGGTTTATTTTAACAGTGGCAGATAGCACATCAAAAGGAAAATCGAAAAATAACCTTAAATAAAAGATAGCAACTGATTTGCATTTCATTGAGTGAAATAAGTTTTTGAACCCCTACCAACCATTAAGAGTTCTGGCTCCCACAGAGTGGTCAGACACTTCTACTCAATTAGTCACCCTCATTAAGGACACCTGTCTTAACTAGTCACCTGTATAAAAGACACCTGTCCACAGAATCAATCAATCAAGCAGACTCCAAACTCTCCAACATGGGAAAGACCAAAGAGCTGTCCAAGGATGTCAGAGACAAAATTGTAGACCTGCACAAGGCTGGAATGGGCTACAAAACCATTAGCAAGAAGCTGGGAGAGAAGGTGACAACTGTTGGTGCGATTGTTCGAAAATGGAAGGAGCACAAAATGACCATAAATCGACCTCGCTCTGGGGCTCCACGCAAGATCTCACTTCGTGGGGTGTCAATGGTTCTGAGAAAGGTGAAAAAGCATCCTAGAACTACACGGGAGGAGTTAGTGAATAACCTCAAATTAGCAGGGACCACAGTCACCAAGAAAACCATTGGAAACACATTACACCGCAATGGATTAAAATCCTGCAGGGCTCGCAAGGTCCCCCTGCTCAAGAAGGCACATGTGCAGGCCCGTCTGAAGTTTGCCGATGAACACCTGAATGATTCTGTGAGTGACTGGGAGAAGGTGCTGTGGTCTGATGAGACCAAAATAGAGCTCTTTGGCATTAACTCAACTCGCTGTGTTTGGAGGAAGAAAAATGCTGCCTATGACCCCCAAAACACCGTCCCCACCGTCAAGCATGGGGGTGGAAACATTTTGCTTTGGGGGTGTTTTTCTGCTAAGGGCACAGGACAACTTAATCGCATTAACGGGAAAATGGACGGAGCCATGTATCGTGAAATCCTGAACGACAACCTCCTTCCCTCTGCCAGGAAACTGAAAATGGGTCGTGGATGGGTGTTCCAGCACGACAATCACCCAAAACATACAGCAAAGGCAACAAAGGAGTGGCTCAAGAAGAAGCACATTAAGGTCATGGAGTGGCCTAGTCAGTCTCTGGACCTTAATCCAATAGAAAACCTATGGAGGGAGCTCAAGCTCAGAGTTGCACAGAGACAGCCTCGAAACCTTAGGGATTTAGAGATGATCTGCAAAGAGGAGTGGACCAACATTCCTCCTAAAATGTGTGCAAACTTGGTCATCAATTACAAGAAACGTTTGACCTCTGTGCTTGCAAACAAGGTTTTTTTCCACTAAGTATTAAGTCTTTTATTGTTAGAGGGATCAAAAACTTATTTCACTCAATGAAATGCAAATCAGTTGCTATCTTTTATTTAAGGTTATTTTTCGATTTTCCTTTTGATGTGCTATCTGCCACTGTTAAAATAAACCTACCATTGAAATGATACTGTTCTGAGACTTTTCATTTCTTTGTCATTGGCCAAACTTACAAAATCAGTGAGGGGTCAAATAATTATTTCCTCCACTGTATATCACTAATTACAAGTGAGAGGAATTATCCCCAACTGCGACATAGTCCGTAATAGCAAACTGACAGAGATTTTCTTGTAAAATTACTAAAGTGTTGGGCACAGTTGAGCTTTAAGGGAAAAGTTCACCAAGTAGAATATGATGTTAAAAGTTATTCTCTGTTGGGCTTTTCCCTGACAACCATGTCTTGAAAGGTTGGTTACAGCCGCCTCCATTACTCTCACTTCATGCTTGACTTCTCTGAGTCTGACAGTAGTTAGTGTCTCCCGTAGACACTTGTGGGCGCTGGGTACCTATAAGTTTGTGCTGCGCTGGTCTCTGGAGTTCACTGAATGTACTACAGAGATAAGACTTGCATATCTTCACTCATCTATGCAGTTGCCATCACACAGCACTGATTTGAGTTGTTCTTTAAAGTGGAACTGTAATGAAAAGGGGGAAAAAATAAACCAATATATTGCAAAGTGAGAAATTAAAAAATGGAAGAGAGATCAAGAAATTGAAATTCACTATGTAATTTGTTCATATTGTTTGATCCTCAATGAGCCTACATGTAATCATTTTTACTACTGGCAGACATGGAAAGAACCGCACCAACTGCCATTATCTATAACCACTTTTTACCTAATAGGGCCCATTTACACTGAATCAGTTGGTGTGCGTTAGTACAAGTTAGTACGCGTTGGTACGCGTTAGTACGCGGTTTTTTCATACCAGTGCATTGTGAAAAAGATTTCAGTTAAAACGCGTTAAGTGTGAAAGGTGCCATAGGAAAACATGGGCATTACTTTCAAAATCAGTTTACTTTCAGTTATAACTGAGAGCGACTGATTAAGTATAAAAGGGCCCTAATAAGGCTCCTTTTACACTTAATCCGCTGCGTTGGATTTGCGATGTATGCGTTAGTACGTGTTTGTGTGCGTTTTCCATGAATTGTAATAGAAAACCTATCCCCACATGTTGGCATCCACAAAAAAGAGTACTGTACTCTTTTGTGGATGTCAGCTTGTGGGGATTGTAACAAATAGGTTTTCTTGTTTTTAAAATTTTTTATTAAATTTTCAATTTTCAAAAGATACATTAAGGCTAACAACCGAGCCGAGAAGTATCGTAACAGCTAACGTAACATTGATCATATATCATACAATAAGGTAGATGATAACATCACAGTGTAAACAAAGGGATAACGCACATTAGAAAACTTCATAGAAATGTGTCCCAGAGGACCATGTCCAACTATCTGGGGCATGTATATGGGTAAGGGGAGGGTAGTCCCAGCCTAAGGCTGGGGAAAACTGTGACCCCCGGTGCCCATCGTCCAGCGATAGACGGGCGACCGAGAAGTCGCTATGGTAAGCTCAGCTGGAAGGTTTAAGTGAAGAAGAAGGAACCAGGGGGGAGAGAATGAGAGAGAGAGAGGGAAAAAGAGAAAGAAAGAAGAGAGTGAAAAGAAGGAAAGAGGGCCATCCCGACTTATAGCCTTGTGATCAATGAACTCTCCATGAGGGGGTGCTCCAATTGAATCCAGGGGTCCCACATCTTCTCAAATTTTTTATGGGTGTCCCTCAAAATGCTCACCAATGTTAACAGAAGGTTTTTTCCAGTTGCTAGCAATTGTCATGGTAGCTGCCGAGAAAACAAATGAAGCTAGTTTATTCTGAGCTAAAGTTAACAGTTCTATTTTTTCGTGCAGAAGAGCTTGCCATGGGTTTTTAGGGATAGTTACATGGAAAAGAGATGAGAGTAGCCTATAAACTTGGCACCAGAACCTAGTGAGCCTGGGACAGGTCCACCAAATATGTAGCACATCTCCATGCGACCTACAGCCACGGAAGCAGAAAGGACTGGCAGAAGGAAACACCTTGGCTATTCTTGCCGGAACAAGATACCAGCGAGTCATAACCTTATAGGCTGCCTCTATTGTGTGTAGATTTGATGAGCAGCAGGAAATCCTGCTCCATATATTTAACCAGTCCTCTCGGTCTCTCGTGCCCGCCAAATCTGATTCCCATCTGGTAGCGTAAGCGTGGGTTAGTGGGCATTTTGGACTAGTAAAGAAAGTGGAGATTGTGGAGATCAACCCTTTAGAGTTGGGGCGGTGAAGGCATATGTTCTCATATGGGGTGGGATCATAAGGGGTCTCCCTATTTTGAGTGAGGGACTGTACCCAGTGTTTTATTTGTAAGAAGCGAAAATATTCTCTTGGCGGAACTTGGAAGTTTTCCTGCAGAGCTGGCCAACTATACACCCCTCTGGGGGTAAGAAAGTGCATTACTTTGGTAAGGCCATTATCAACCCACCATCTAAAGGCTGCCGGATGTTCGTACCCTGGGAGAAAGAGTAGGTTATTAATTAGAGGTAGCAAGGGAAGGTGAGGGGATAGAAGATGAGAGGAGTATCGGACTGAGTCCCAGACGTGGAGGCTGTGAAGCATGGGGGGGCTAAGGGAGGAGGGCCGCATCTTTTGAGGTATCCAAAGGAGGGTGCTTGGGAGCATAGGGGCACTATCTGGGATTTCGAGGAACACCCAAAGAGGGGTGTCACAAGTTTGAAACACCCGTGTTAGTTGAGTGATAGTTGCTGCTCGGTAGTAAGAGCTAATCTGGGGGACTCCTAGGCCACCATCTAGTTTATGAGCGAAAAGGGTAGATTTATTGACTCTAGGATGCTTACGACCCCATATGAAGGATTGTATTCTATGTTGGAAAGTGCGTAGATAATGAGGGGGCACTTTGACAGGGAGGGTCCAAAAATAGTAGAGAAGCTTGGGCAGGCATGTCATCTTAATTGAATTAATCTTCCCTAGCCAGGAGAGTGGGAGTGTGGACCATCTGTCCGTTAGTGTAGAAAGGGATTTAAGCAGTGGTGGGTAGTTGGCCGCGAAGAGGGAGGCATAATTAAGGGTTAATGTAATACCAAGGTAGGGTATAGATTGAACCCATTGAAAGGGGCAAAATTCCCGAAGCTGAGTAGTGAGATGTGGTGTTAGGGCGATACCTAGGGCTTTAGATTTTGCCGTATTAATTCTTAAACCCGAGACCTGGGCAAACTGTTAACAAATAGGTTTTCTATTACATTTCAGGAAAAAACCCACTTAAAAGCGTACTAACGCGTACTAACGCAAACGCATGCCCAACGCAGCGGATTAAGTGTAAAAGGAGCATAACAATGCGGTAGGCTAAGGCCCCATTTACACGTAATCAGTTGGTATGCGTTAGTGTGCATTAGTACGCGTTAGTTCGCATTGGTATGCGTTAGTATGTGTTTTTTCCATAGCAGTGCATTGTGAAAAAGATTTCAGTTAAAACTCGTTAACGTTGATAAAAAAAGGTGAAAAATCAGCTATAGCTAGACACATTATAGAACATCATGGTGGAAATAAAAAGGTTATTAAAGGGGCAATACCTCGAAAAACTGTAAAATTTAAAATATGTGCAAACATATACAAACAAGAAGTACATATTTTCCAGCGTAAAATGAGCCATAAATTACTTTTCTCCTATAATGCTGTCACTTACAGTAGGCAGTAGAAATCTGACAGAAGTGACAGGTTTTGGACTAGTCCATCTCTTCATAGGGGATTCTCAGCAAGGCTTTTATTCTTTATAAAGATATACCCTAAAAAGGATTTCAAGAGACTCCGTAACAAAAATTGCATCCTGTTTTTTATCATCCTACAAGTTCCAAAAGCTATTCTAATGTGTTCTGGCTTACTGCAGCACATTTTACTATCACCATCTCTGTAATAAATCAACTTATCTCTCTCTTGTCAGACTTGTCAGCCTGTGTCTGGAAGGTTGCCAAGTTCTTCAGTGTTGTGGTTCTGCTATGAATTCCCCATTCCAGGCCCATCTATGCAGACTGCCTGTGTATTATTTAGATTAGAGCAGCTTCTCTCTTCTCTCTTATCTTTTACAAGCTGGATAAATCGTCCTCTGAGCTGGCTGGGCTTTCACATACTGAAGAATTACAGACAAGGGCAAAGCTGTTTGCAGGAGAAAAAAGAGCAGCCTGAAACTTCAGTGCATGAGAACTGCAGGGAGAAAGAAACACACAAATGATCTCTTGAGATTCAAAAGGAAGGGTGTATACAGCCTGCTTGTGTATGGTTGTATTTTCTATGAGTGGACATACTGTACATCAACCTACTTCCTGTTTTGGTGGCCATTTTGTTTGTTTATAAACAAACTTTTTAAAACTGTTTTTAACCACTTTTAATGAGGCGAGGAGCGGCGAAATTGTGACAGAGGGTAATAGGAGATGTCCCCTAACGCACTGGTATGTTTACTTTTGTGCGATTTTAACAATACAGATTCTCTTTAAACAATGATGCTGGCCAGCTTCCCTGCTCCTCACACAGTTTTTTTGGCAGTTGGACAGAGCAACTGTCATTTACCAAGTGCTTTTGAAAATAAATATATCCCTGAGAATCCCCTATAAAGAGATGGACTAGTCCAAAGCCTGTCACTTGTGTCAGATTTCTACTACCTACTGGAAGTGACAGCAACATAGGAGAAAAGTAATTTATGGCTCATTTTACTCTGGAAAAAAATGTACTTAATATTTGTCTATGTTTGCACATATTTTAAATTTTACAGTTTTTCGCTGTAGTGCCCCTTTAAGAGTGAAAGGTGCCACAGGAAAACATAGGCATTACTTTGAAAATCAGTTTTCTTTCAGTTAAAACTGAGAACAACTGATAGTGTAAACGGGGCCTAAAAGGTTGTTTTTTTTTAATAGATATACATATGCAGTTGCTTAGCAGTTGGAAACAGCGGTTATTTCCCAGAATGCAACAAGGTTCACAGACGGCAAACTGTCAGGACCTAGGTACACTGTGGTAGGGTTTCACCACAATATCAGCTATACAGCGCCCCCTCTGATGCTCTATTTGAGAAAAGGTAAAGATTTCTCATAGGAAAAGGGGTATCAGCTACTGATTGGGATGAAGTTCAATCTTTGGTTACAGTTCCTCTTTCAGTAAAGTCCTTTTAGGGGTTTTATTTCGTATTGTCTAAAATTTGTTGGAAATGACAGATGAAAGAATGTGAATTAGCTTTTATCGTTGTCAAAACATTAGAACCGCAAATTAACTTTTCAGGTTTGTTTTTCAGTGTCCCTCGAATTCCATGGGCCTTCGCAATGACAGAGATGTGTGGAGTAGTTCTTTGCTACATCTGGCTACTTGTACTGCTCCTTCATAAGCACAGGTAGTATTTGGAAATTATCTCGTTTTAAATATGATCATGCTAAGAGGTCATGTTACTGTGGTAATATCAATGACATTCATAACCGTGTACTATACCAAATGTAAATCTTCAAATTTGTGTACTCTAATTTTTAGGCCAAGTGGCCAGTAGAGTGATTTGGAAGTCACTTGTGATTCCCAAATTTTGATTTTTTTTTTTCCCTGCGATTTCCAGAGTGATCTGGAAAAAGCCCTCATTGCCTTGAATATTGATCGCTTTAAGTAAATAACAAAATTGCTTCAGGCATTGCTTTTGCAGTCGCTCCGCGATCACAGCGCTGCTGTGGAACTGGTTCTATTTGTACAGTGCTTTGCAGATCTGCAAGCGCTGCTAGTGGGCATCAGCACTAAGATGGATTAGCTGGTTTGATCTGGAGAATTTCTCATTCCTCCATATCCCCCTCTCACTTCAGTAGTACTTTAAACCTGCTCTCGAGGAATTCTGCACTTCCCAACTGCATTTCCCAACCGCCAACTTGGCCATGCAGCTTCCCCCTTACTATGGGGAGGCCATCTATTGGGAGGAGGGTGCCTCTAGCTGCCTGTTAGCCGCTCTCCTATTTTCAGTGGGATGGGGATATGGCTGTGCTCTTATTCCTGCTTCTTTATACTATATTACCTCTACATCATAGTGGGGGTTCTTGCCAGCAGAGAGGACTGTGGTCCGTAGAGCTGGTTTCCCAGTAAGTTGGGAAAGGTGGAGGTTGTGTTAGTTGGTGGGGGAATAGCAGCTGGTGTAATGTCATACACCCACTTTAAAGCATGACTGAACTAGCATGGCATGAGTAGATAAACATGGGTATCTGTATTACCTATCCTAGTAAGAACTTGCTTGTGTTCTCTTTTTGTTCATTTTTCTTATTGCAAGAGTTAAGGTGGCCATACATCTGTCGATTTTGTGGCCGATTGACCAATTTATTTTTTATTATCAAACTGGATGAAAATCAACAGTTTTTAATAATTTCAGGCCGAAATGGGTCGACTGTATCGATAGGACATGCTGGGAAACTTGGGCCAATGTGGTCAGTTAGGTGCACAGCGGTAACAGCGTGCAATATTGCGACAGAACCTCCGGCTTCTGTCCTCCCAAATGTTAGCTGTTCCCTCTGTGCCAGTGTGTGTAAGTACTTTACTTTCTGTTGTCTTCGAATTTCCCCTGTACTTCCGCATTTGCCTCCCACGTGGCTACTGTCATATAGCATGTGGGCTGCGTGTGACATCACACATGCGCCCCATATGCAAAATGGTAAGTACGGTACGGACATTCGGGGGCAGCACACAGTATTTAAATGCACGGGCACCAGGGGGGAACATCTAACATTTGGGAGGACAGTCAAGAGGCCAATTCCCGAAATCTTTCATGCTGATATTGATCGGGAATCGATCTGTGGTGTATGGGCAGTCACCAGATCTCTCTCGGTTAGATCAGAGAGAGATCTGTCTCCTGGTAGAATGTGCCCATATGCAGATGAGAGAGTTGATTGGAGTGCAGCCTTCCTGAATGATAAATAGAAGCTAAAACAATGGCTGAACAAACACTGCTCAGCTGATTGAACAACATTTTACATCAGACTGAAATGGCTGTTGTGTACACTTTGAACTTAAAGTGAACCCGAGGTAAAAGGGATATAGAGGCTGCCTCATTTATTTCCTTTTAAGCAATACCAGTTGCCTGGCTGTCTTGCTGATCCTCTGCCTCTTATACTTTCAGCCGTAGACCCTGAACAAGCATATGCAGATCAGGTGTTTCTGACAATGTTAGAACTGACAAGAGTAGCTGCATGCTTGTTTCAAGTGTAATTCAGACATTACTGCAGGCAAATAGCTCAGCAAGGCTGTCAAGAAACTGGTATTGTTTAAAAGGACATATGGCAGCCTCCATCTCACTGACCCCGGGTTCACTTTAAAGGGAACCTGAGAATTTATATGTACCTGGGGCTCCCTTCAGGCTGATGGCTCCCTTGCCATCCTCCTGGGTTGCCCGCTCCTCTGCTAATCAGCCCGGTATTTCCTGTAGTCCCCGCTTACAGGGCATGCGAGGTGCCCTTTTGCAGGGGGCATGTGTGCGGCTGGACTGCGCATGCTTCGACTGCAAAAATGTACAGAACCGGCTAGTGGAGGATCAAGGCAGCCTGGGGGAACTGCAAAGGAGCCACTGGTCTGAAGGAGGCTGGAGGAAGCCCATATAATTCTTTTTTCCCAGTCTTTGGTACAATTAAAGTGTACCAGAGATGAAGTAATTTAATAGATTTATACATATCTGGGGCTTTCTCCAGCCCGCAGCCGGGGCACCACAGGCGCAGTGGACAGCGACTGAAGAACGTGAAAGTTAACCGCTGTAGGGTACAGGAGGATAGTATGGTAACAGTGTGGGCACAGGACAGCTGCAGAGGGCTGTCAGAAGCCCCAGGTAGGTGAAACTGGACATGAGGGATTGAACACTTAAAGGAAACCAGAGACGTACAAGGCTAAAGATTTGCTACTTACCCGGGACTTCCTCCAGCCCCATAAGCTCTTCTGAGTCCCTCGCTGTATTCCCGCAGTCTGCCGTTCAGCCGCGATCAGCCCCGGTAACTGGCTAAGTTGTGTCAGACGGGTCTACTGCGCATGCGTGGGAGGTCCAAGCATGCGCAGAAGACCCCGACTGGACCTGTTACCGGGGCTGATCGCGGCTGAACAGCAGACCGCAGGAGGACAGCGAGGGACTCAGAAGAGCGTATGGGGCTGGAGGAAGCCCGGGTAAGTATCAAATCTTTAGACTTGTACGTCTCTGGTACACTAAGGAGTCTTGAGAACCTTTTTTTAACCATTTTGTATAATCTCTGAAGCATGGTTTGCCTTCTTTTGTGAAAAGCAAGCAAAAATTAAATTGCATTATCTTTTGCTGTATGCACTGCTTTAGTGAATACCCTTTGTATAATTTTGTAATTTTAATCTATCCCTTTTCCTTCCTCAGGTCCATCCTCTTACGACGTCTCTGTAGTTTAATGGGAACTGTATTTCTTCTGCGATGTGTTACCATGTTTGTTACATCATTGTCTGTTCCTGGTGACCACCTGCAGTGCTCTGGAAAGGTATTTGTTTACTAAACTGTCTGGAAGGGGGGTTGGTATATACATGTTTGTGCATAATTGAGGCTTTACAATCCTATTTCCTGATCCCCCACATGCCCACCAGAACTTCATTTTTTTCTGGTGTGTCGGGGGGACCTGGGTAATCGGGATGTGCAGTGGTGGCAGTGATCCGTAGATGGCCTTTGCCTCTTCAAACTAAAGCAAGGAGGTGACCTGGCATCAGTAGTGGAGCCAATGCCAGCTTGTGCACTGTAGCTCTGCCCCCTTGCACATACTCCAGCGTAATTTTGTTACTACGTAGTGCAGCGTGATGCTGAATCTGAATGGGGTTAATAGTGTGCTGGATTTTATCTGGCAACAGCGCCATCTAGGGACAGCCAGTTTTATTATGTCTGACATTTGGACCTGTGGAGGAAAAGGGCTAATATCGAACATAGCCCAACATAGAATTTGAAAAGGTTGATGAATATATACACTATTTTTTGTTGTTGTTTTTCTCAAGAACTTTAGTAGTATCAGCAGCTATGCTGTTAGTAGGCATATAGTGTGCACAATTAGTACCATAGCGTCCTAGTTACTTGGTAGTAAAGCATCTGTATGGCATACCTAAACTGACATTTTTCAGTAACTAAACTGCTTGGATTTGTGAGAGGTTGAAGTTCGTGGACATTAAAGGGAACCTAAACTGAGAAGGATGTGGATTTTTCCTTTTAAAATAATACCAGTTGCCTGACTCTCCCGCTGATCCTGTATTTCTAATACTTTCAGCCACAGCCCCTGAACAAGCATGCAGATCAGGTGCTCTGACTGAAGTCAGACTGGATTAGCTGCATACTTGTTTCATGACTGTGATTCAGCCACTACTGCAGCCAAAGAGCTCAGGGGGACTGCCAGGCAACTGGTATTGTTTAAAAGGAAACATCCATATCCCTCTCAGTTTAGGTTCCCTTTAACCTCTTGCACAATCTGTAGCTCATGAGTTATATAGTTCTTCACCCACTACTATAAGAAATAACTACATTAGAATCTCGCTATAGTAAACGCTGATATGGTAAACCACTGGATATACTGTAAACTCAGTTCTCAGATCCCAGGAAATGCATCTATATAAATAGAGTATACAATGTATAACCAATTATGATATAGTAAACCTCTTTTCCTGGTCCCTTTGAGTTTACTATAAAGGGATTTTACTGTACTTATTAAACATCGTAATTTAATATGCACATTTATAAACTAATGAAGTAGAACAGCAGACAAAAGATTTTTTTTTTTTAAAGTGTAGTTAAGAATATTTGTATTGCTGTCTTTCAGGACCCACACACAGGTCAATAGTGTTCTAATAATGCAAAGAATTAACCATTACACTGCCAGCTACATGCCAGTGCCTTGCTATTTTAGAATTGTGAAATGTCATGTGCAAATGTCCAAAGTCTATATTAGTCAGTAGGGATTGTCATTGAGATGCAAATACATTTGAGATGATTTATGCTAATTATAAAATTATGCTAATTATGCTAATTATAAAATTATGCTATTATGCTAATTATAAAAATTTAAAATGCTAAAAGACTAATAAAATCCTTGCAGTAAAAGCTTTTAATTGCTCAATTTTCAAGCTATGTAGATTTGCAGTAACATTTGCTAAATTCTACATCAACTTAGAATTAGTTACTGGTACATGTTTCAAGTCAAGTAGAAAGTTGCCATTGTGCCAAAATGTGTTATAAATGTCTGTGGCACAGGAATATGGGGTAACAAAAAGGACTATAGTCCACGGCAAGCAAAATTTGTTTTGTACTAAAATGCCTTTAGACATCTGTTATGTGTATGGATGCGAAAACACAGAAATGCTTATAGATGTCTGCGTCCGTTTATATGTTAATTACTCACAATTCCAAAATCATCAGGAATGAGTGATTGATACACCACATTGATCAACAAGATGCAAATAATTCTGACCTGATGCAAATGTTTATGGTAATTTTGTGCAAATGAATGCAGCTTGAAAATGGACCAATCAAATGAAACCGCAGTATTTGATTTGTCTGTTTTCAACTGCATATATTGTCATACCTGGGCAGCACGGTGGCGTAGTGGTTAGCTCTCTCGCCTTGCAGCACTGGGTCCCCGGTTCGAATCCCAGCCAGGGCACTATCTGCAAAGAGTTTGTATGTTCTCTCCGTGTCTGCGTGGGTTTCCTCCGGGCACTCCGGTTTCCTCCCACATTCCAAAAACATACGGATAAGTTAATTGGCTCCCCCTAAAAATTGGCCCTAGACTACAGTACTTACACTACATAATATAGACATATGGCAATGGTAGGGATTAGATTGTGAGCTCCTTTGAGGGACAGTTAGTGACAAGACAATATATATATATATATATATATATACACTGTACAGCGCTGCGTAATATGTCGGCGCTATATAAATACTAAATAATAATAATAATAATACCATTCAGAGGGTCGCAGCGCTGGAACGGTGAGGTCGAGGAAGATTTGGGAAGCCTCTGGACTACAGTGCTCTCCATAATTATTCATACCCCTGGCAAATTTTGACTTAGTTACTTTTATTCAACCAGCAAGTAATTTTTTGATGGGAAATTACATAGGTGTCTCCCAAAAGTTAAAGGGACTCCGAGCTCAAAATAAATAAGAAAATGGTACTCACCTGGGGCTTTCTGCAGCCCAGTGTAGGTCGGGACGTCCCACTGCGTTCCTCCTGGCTCTTCTCCCAAGGCCCTGTCCATATATGGCTGTCAGGCGGCTCCGTGTCTGGCTCCTTCTTCCGTATAGGTCATAGCTGACGTCACACGCCGGCCGCCTCGCGTCATCACGCCGGCCGGCGTGACGGTACTGCGCATGCGCAGTTTAATCGCGCATGCGCCATACTGTCACGCTGGCGACATGTCGGCATGTGACGTCAGCTATGACCTATACGGAAGAAGGAGCCCGACACTTGGCCGAGTGTCGCGGGGGAGCCGCCGGACAGCCATATATGGACAGGCCTTGGGAGAAGAGCCAGGAGGCCGCCGTGGGACGTCCCGACCTACACTGGGCTGCAGAAAGCACCAGGTGAGTACTATTTTCTTATTTATTTTGACCTCGGAGTCCCTTTAACCACTTCTGTGCCAGGTTTTTTTTTGCTGATCGGTGCTGCGTGGGCTCTCCAGCCCGCAGCACCGATCAGATAGCAGCCAGGGCGATCAGACTTCCCCCCCCCCCTCCCCCCCTTTTTCCCCACTAGGGGGATGTCTTGCTGGGGGGGTCTGATCGCCGCTGGCTGTTTGCGCTTGCGGTGGGCTCTTCAAAGCCCCCCTCCGCAGCGCTTTCTGGCCTCCTTCCCCTTCCCTCCCTCTCCCTCCCCCTGTGAGCGGCGCAGGACGGATTTCCGTCCTGCGCCTAATGGGATAGGCTTTAGCCTATCAGATGCCGGCAATCCCCGGCCAATCAGAGGCTGTGGATCGCCGATCTCCTCTACGGCGCTGCTGCGCAGCAGCGCCGTATATATGTAAACAGCGGAGAAGATCTTCCCCGTTTGTTTACATTTACCCTGCGAGCCACGATCGGAGGCTCGCAGGGTGTTCACGGAGACACCCTCCGTGAACTGACATGGAACGGCCGCTCCATGGAATCCACTTCAGGATTCAGGGGCGTACTTAAGCGTACGCAGAATCCTAAAGTGGTTAATAAGACAATGTACAAGAGGCACTATTGTGAAAAAAAAAACATTCTCAGCTTTTTTTTTTCTTACATTTGAGCAAAAAGTGTCCAGTCCAAAATTATTCATACCCTTCTCAATAATCAATAGAAAAACCTTTATTGACTATTACAGCAATCAAATGCTTCCTATAATTGCAGACCAACTTTTTGCATGTCTCCACGGGTATTTTTGCCCATTCATCTTTAGCAATGAGCTCCAAATCTTTCAGGTTGGAGAGGCTTCTTGCCATCACCCCGATCTTTAGTTCCCTCCACAAATTCTCAATTAGATTGAAGTCAGGACGCTGGCTGAGCCACTCCAAAATGTTAATGTTGTTGTTTGCTAACCATTTCTACACCACTTTTGCTGTGTGTTGTGGGTCATTGTCATGCTGAAATGTCCACTGGTGCCCAAGGCCAAGTTTCTCTGCAGATTGCCTGATGTTGTCGTTGTGAATCCTCATGTATTTTTCGTTTTTCATGGTGCCGTTTACTGTGATTAGGTTCCCTGGTTCATTGGCTGAAAAACACCCCCAGGGCATTGGGTTCCCACCACCATGTTTGACAGTGGGGTGGTGTTCTTTGGGTTGAAGGCTTCACCTTTTTTACGCCAAATGAAGGAAATTTAATTGTGGCCAAACAATTCAATTTTTGTTTCATCTGACCATAACACAGAAGACCAAAAGTCGTCTTCTTTGTCCAGATGAGCATTTGCAAAGGCCAAGTAAGCTTTTGTGTGCCTTATTTGGAGAAGTGGTGTCCTCCTTGGTCTGCATCTGTGGAACCCAGCAGTGTGCAGTGTCCGTTGGATTGTCTGCCTTGAGACATTGCCACCAGCAGAGCCCAGATTCACCAGGATGGCCTTGGTGGTGATCCTTGGATTCTTTTTCACCTCTCTCACTATCCTCCTGGCCAGCACAGTTGTCACTTTTGGCTTCCACCATGTCCTCTGAGATTTTCCACAGTGCTTTACACGGTAGCCAATAGAACGTGAAAACATTTAGAAATGGCCTTGTAGCCCTTTTCTGACTTGTGAGCAGCCAAAATGCGCAGCAGCAGGTCCTCACTGAGCTCCTTTGTCTTAGCCATGACTGTCCACAAACCAACTGCAGAGAGCTGCTATTTTTTACCTGTTGAATGGATTAAAACAGCTGTTCCCAATAAATCAGGGTAATTAGGATGCTTTAGAACAGCTTTGACTATTTGGAATGGTATAGAACTTTGGATTTTCCCACAGTCAGTGACAGTTTGTGTAGGGTATGAATAATTTTGGACTAGACGCTTTTTGCTCAAATGTAAATAAAAGCTGAGAAATGTTTTGTTTTCCACAATAATGCCTCTTGTACATCGTCTTATTATCTTTTAGGAGACACGTATGTCATTTCCCATCAAAAAATTACTTGTTGGTTGAATAAAAGTAACTTTAAGTCAAAATTTGCCAGGGGTATGAATAATTATGGGCAACACTGTACCTTGAAGCTTCCCTTTAGTAAGGTGCGTGTTCGGGATGGTTGGAAATGCCTATTTCCGATTCCGCAGAAATTCTGAATTCCTCCAATGCCAAATTCTGTTTTCCAATTAGAGGAAAAATAGAAAATCAGTCTTGTGATAGGTCTAAAATTACTGCCGTGACCTGTTTTTTTGCAGAATAATTCTGTATTCTCTGATTGGTCCAATGCCTCCGAGTTTTGCGATTGGGCTAAAATTACTAAGTTGCAGTAAATCTGATCTCCGCGGAATTCCAATTTCCATTTCCTAAAGAAATGCAGAAATTTCAATTCCGCGGAATCCGAATGAGCATCCCTAGTAAGTATGTTTTCTTTTCTTTTTTCTTCACAAGTACACTTTAAGCTGGCTATACACACATCAATTTGTGTAATCAATGTCTGACCAATTTGATCGCTTTGATCCAATCTGCCAGTAATCCATTACTGCAACATATCCGATTGCTTGATTCTGTGCTAGGATGGCAGGACATAGGAACGAATCAATTTCTATCTGATCAAATTCCAATTACCGTAGACAAAGATTGCAATATATGCAGCCATTCATTGGCCAGATTAATCTAGGCGGCGGGACTAGAGGTTTGCACTTTAAGAAGGGGCAATGATGATTGGCCCCACTGATGGAGGAAGCGGGACAGGCACCTCCGATGTACCTGTGATCGCCGCCGCTTGAGGAAGAGGGTGATTGGCCACACGTATGGAGGGGGCGTGACTGAAGGCCTCTGAGCCACAGCCGCATCGATGATTAGCCCCACTGATGAAGGAGGCAGGACTGGCGCCTCCGATATGGACGTCTTCGCCGCCGCTTCAGGAAGGGGGTTGATTGGCCACAGATTGAGGGGGCGGGACGGGAGAACTATGACGTGCGCGGTCGTGCATAGAAACAAAAAATGACACTTTGAAATTAAAAATGAGTCTGAAGCCGCGGCCCACTGTAAAATGTCCTGCGGACCACTAGTGGGCCGCGGACCCCAGGTTGGGGACCTCTGTATAGAGCCATAATCCATTTCTATGCGTGGCTAGCTTTAGTTGCACTGGCTACCTTTGAGCTGTTTTAAATCCTTTTTGCCAATAATGATTCCTTATTCCTAATAAGGAATTACAAACCTTAACCATAAAAAAATGTATAAATGTATAGACTAGTTTCCGTAAATGTTTTTAATGTACCACGTGGTATAAAATATATATAATTCTGGATGACTAAAATGTTTGTTTCATTTCAGCTATATGACACTATGTGGGCCAAACTTCAGCGTGCATTTACAATTTGGAGTGGCTTTGGTATGACACTAACTGGAGTAAAGACGTGTGGAGATTACATGTTCAGTGGACACACAGTGGTCTTGACCATGCTCAATTTCTTTGTAACAGAGTGTAAGTTCATTTTGGCTGAACTTATGTTGTTTTTATGTTTTAATGTTGTTTTTCTCTAACAAAACAAAACAGGAATTTCAGTGTATGGTGTGCAATATTGTGTTTAAAGGGAACCAGGGAGGAATGATTTTTTAAAATAAAAAAAGATTTTATACATACCTGGGGCTTCTTCCAGCCCCATAAGCCTGGATCACTCCCACGCCGCCATCCTCCGCTTCCTGGATCCGCCGGTACCGGGCCCGTCACTTCCGGCGGACGCGGCCAATTGTCAGCATCACAGGGGCTCCCTCCATACACGTACGCATACGGCTGCGCAGTAGGCAGCCACACACGTAACTGTATGGAGGGAGCCCCCTGTGATGCGGAGAATTGGCCGCGTCCGCCAGCCGACTGGTGGTAATGACGGGACCCGGTACCGGCGGATCCAGGCAGCTGAGGACGGCAGCGTGGGAGTGATCCGTGCGTATGGGGCTGGAGGAAGCCCCAGGTATGTATAAAATCTTTTATTGATCCTCTGGTTCCCTTTAATAATTTATAATATCTGTGTGATACTGCCATGTAGAAATATTGTTTAAGACCCTCAGTACAGCTATCAACACATAAGTCTTATGGCCGTACATAATGCAATCTGGTTGTATCGTCTTATTTAAATCTCTGTAATATGAAGACCAACACATTAAATGTCATTTGGATATACTGTATAATCTCGTTATACAGTAGACTCTCATTATAGTAAACTTTGATATAGTCAACCTCTGGCTTTAGTAAACTCGGCCCCCAGGTCCCAGCAAATGCACCTGTAGAAATATACAATGCATGACCAATTCTGATATATTAAACTTCTGATATAGTAAACTACTTTTCTTGATCCCTTGGAGTTTTCTATAAAGGGATTTTACTGTAGTGAACTCCAAGGGACCGGGAAACGTGGTTTACTTTATTAGATATAGTCCTATAAATGGCCCAGCATGCCCTGGTTCATTCCCTGCTGCAAAGAAGCAACTCTGTCCTCCCATTGGAGATGCGGTAGAAGCACTTACACATTTGGTGGACTACAAGGTTAAGTATACCCTAGGGTTGCATAGCCAGGTTGGACAAATTGCTGGTACAGTATCCAGGGCTCCTTAAAAATTGCAGCCATTGTTACTGAATAGAGGCAGCCACTCACTTCCTGTGAATGGCTCTGATACCTCTGCAGGTAGGAATTGCATCACTTTCTGCTTAACTTGGGCCAATCATGAAGCCATCTTCAAAATGCAGCCAATCATGATAAGCCACTCGCATCTGTAAAGCGAGTGGCTCCGATACCTCTGTGGGTGGGACTTAGCATTCTCCTCTCCACTCTACTTAGTTTTGTAGTAAGTAGGCCTGCTCTGATATGCACTACAAGTGAAAAGTAGCCTGTACTGCGCTCCACACGCTACCAGGAGCGTCATCGCTAACAAGGGACAAGATACCCAGGAGTGCATACAATCTCGTGGGAGGACTGTGACAATACTTTTATCAGTGATTGCAATGTGGAAGAGGTAACGCTGCACCCTCCTTTAATTACGTTCAAATTATTGCTCATTTTCCCCAGGCTGCTTATTTTTACTGTACTGTATATGCAGCGCTGGTGCCATTCTTCTTGTCTTACAAATTTTATCAGGTATCGAGTCACCTGCTACCAGCCTGAGGCCACTTGCACACTACATGCAATTCCGTCTTGCAATTTTGATGCGATTTTACATGCGATTCCGATTTTTTTATCGGTACTGCATGCTGCGTTTTTTCTGCATTTCTCTTCTTATTTTGATAGCATCCAGGGAAAATCTGAATCGCAAATCGGATTTGCAGTATGCAGGGGGCCTAAAGAGACCATGGGTTTCACACTGACATATGGCGCATGCACTGCCCACTTTGTATTATATCCAGAGTCAGTGTCAAGTAGGGGACAAAAAAACATGTTTACTATAACAGAAGTTTTATTATATCCAGGTTTACTATACCAGGAGTTGCTCCCATAAACTTATAATGGAGATTGGCCAGGACCTCGAGAGGTAGTTTACTATACCTGAGTTTATTATAACGTGATTATACTGTATTGTTTAAGTAAAGCTTACACTTCACGTGTGATAAGATTGAAAATGAGATTGCATCATGTATGGATTTCTGGGAAGTATTGGTGTAATTGGGCAGTACAGTATTTCAGGTTGAAAGGTGTTTAATTCATGTTGAAAGGTGTTATATTCATTCATTTATGTATGTGTGTATATGTATATATGTATATGTATATATATATATATATAATATTTCATAATGTTAGGTCACTTGCAAGGTTACTCACAGAGTTGTGCTTTCCATGTTTTCTTTTATTTGCCTCAACGGTAATTCTGCAGGAAACATGGAGATTGTAAGACTAAAGGCAGTCTCCTGGGTGACTTAACATGTTGGTACCTGCCAATAGGTGGTAGATAAGGTAACTGGAGATTGTAACGTGTCCATATATTCATCACAATTATTCTGTCTTTCAGACTCTCCTCGAAGCTGGAACTTCTTACATACTCTTTCATGGGTCCTAAATCTGTTTGGCATCTTTTTCATCCTGGCTGCCCACGAACATTACTCCATTGATGTGTTCATTGCATTTTACATCACTACAAGACTTTTCCTTTATTACCACACCTTAGCCAACACACGGGCTTATCAACAGAGCAGACGGGCACGCATTTGGTTTCCCATGTTCTCATTCTTTGAATGCAACGTAAAAGGACCTGTTCCTAATGAATACTGCTGGCCTTTCTCTAGGCCCGTCTTTCTGAAGAAAATGTTTAGCTAATTTATTTCCTCTGCAAGAAAGTTGGCATTGTAACATACATGTTTATATACAAAACAGTGAAGTGATTGGCAATTTGTGGCATTTCCACTTCTGTTAAACTTCGGCTTACTCTGGGTGCAGGGACTAAGGAGCATGAAGCATTTGTATTGGCTGAAAAGCATTCCCTTAAAGACAGCCACTGTGGTAAGCCTTTTCCACTACCCTTTGATTTGATCCTGATTGCTAATGGATCGCAAAACGCAAGGTACATTAAACTAATGGAAACAGCAGCAGCAAGTTCCATTAGTGCGATCCAATTCCGTCGCAGTTTTTGTCCAAGTGCAATCGTCGTCCTGCCCCGTGGATGTAATTGAGCTCTACTATACTGAGTATAGTAGCTCAGTCACAATCGCATAGTAGAAATTTAAATGCGATTGCAATCGTGTTTCATAGTGAAAAAGAGCCACAAGAATAGATAAACACTCATTTTAAAGGAAAACCTCTTAATAGTTATTTTAATTTGGTCATGGGCCTGCATATAATCAACCATTTAACTTATGATTAGTATTCTTATACCAGAATGAGAATTTAGGTTTTTTTTTTTTAAACTGTTGGTAAATGGTTACACTTAGCTTGCTTTTTTCGGAAAACTATCCTTCTAGGACACTAAATACAATTATAGGGCTTTATCAAATCCTAGGACAGTCACACAGCACTGTCAATTGTAGAGATGCAGTGGTTAATGGGGGTCTCTAAACAAGGTCAGTATAGGTAGGTGAAACAATATGGTTTCAATGAAATCTGCATGCAGTCTCTCTATATGAATAGAACACTGCAGGAAACTATGAATTCTGTTTGGGTATGTAAAATTTAGGTTCCCACTTTGTGCGATTTATAGTTGACTGTAAATTGGAACATATCTTTCAGTAACATTAAATTGCAAAATGCCTTGTGTAACAGGGATTTGTTCTTTGTAGTTTTAGAGTTGCACTATAAATGTGGCAAGGAATTCTCTAATAACTTGAAAGGCTGAAGATGTGATTCCGCACCAGTTTCAGTGAAGAAGTCTGGATTTTAAAAAACTATTCTGAGACTGTGACTGGCACAGGAGTTTATCACACCTCCATTTCTGGAATCTCTGTAAGGTTTTCAATTAAGTGGTTAGGCTTTGCAGAACGTCTTGTGTGGTACTGGGGAGCCCCTCTAGGGCATGTAGGGCATGGAGGGTACTGGGTAGACCCGGATAACCTACATATCTGAGTTGAATGCTATTGACTTGTGTAGCTAGCAGAAGTAGCTTCCATAAACTTTACTGCTGGACAGCTGGCTTCATTCACAAAGAGATTTACATGCTCAGTGTTCTAAGCAAATTTATTTTTGTCTGTACATAATACTTTATTTGAAATTAATTAATATGGATGTTACATTAACTCCACTTATACAGTTTCATATTTATTGAACATGTATGATTCATGGACTTTGCTACTCTGTTTCCTAAAAACTGTGAATTATCTTGCAGTGTGTGGTATGGTAAGAAATGGAAGGTTATTCCTAAAATAAGGCCAACAAATATGGATTGTGCAAGTAATCTTTTTTGTGTTTAATTTCAAAATTGGTCTGCCTTAAAATGAAGTTGTTTCTGTTAAGTTCACTGTATTATATTACTGCATACAGCCTAAGCCCACCATTTTGATCTAGAAATTTTGTATGTAAAAATTGATGTGTTCATTGAACAGCATATGTTTTGATCCTGTCACCAGTCTTGATTTAACACGAATTACTGTTGCAGTGTGATAAAAACTAAAAATGGGCTTATATCTGAAATCCTATAATAAGGTAATTTGATTTGACACGTCAGCCCACATTTTTACAATTATTAATTACAAGCATTAAGATGTTTACATATTTAGATGTGCAAAAAAAAAAGAAAGCAAATTATATTCTCAAGTTAAAGGTAAACTTTATCCATTCGTTCTGTGGATCACAGTGAGATATGCTTACCACTTTCTAAGACTCTCAGAAACACTGACCCCCCCCCCTCCCCATTTCCCACTAATAAGTTAAACAGCAGTATTAGCACAGTTCCTAAAATTGAAGATTCTTAAATTCCCTGTAAGAATTAGGGTGGTCAGGAGTCTATCCCAGGCAACAGATAACAAGCAGGTTCTGGCTGTCCTGTTCACGTACCCCTCAATTTATACGTATAATTAAGGTTTTGGTTAATTTTGGCATCAAGAAAAGCTGACCCCCTATCAATACATTTTTCTTAGAGTTCATCTACTATATTGGCTTTAAATCGGTCCCTTTAGCAGATGTTTTGGTTCTTCTCCCAAACAATTGAGTATTCCTAAAAGATTCCCTTATTTTACCTGATGTCTCTAACCCCCTCCTGTCACCTTTCTTCTAACATCATCCCCTTCCAGATACCCAAGGGCTGTTTCATACAGGCGGCAATCTTGCTGCAATTCTGCCATGATTGCGCTGCGCTTTTAATTCCAAAAGCACTCAATGCAGCATTTCAGGAGTGATTCTTGTTTCCAGAATGAGAATTGTAAATGCAATTGTGGTAAAATCAACACAATTTTCAGTGTGAAACAGCCCTAAGGCTCCCTGCACACTGCAAATCCGTATTCCGATTCCGTTTCCGATTTTCCTTGAATACATTCAACAGAAAAACGGATCAAAAAACGCAGCATGCAGTTAAGATTAAAAATCTGAATCGGAGTCGGATGTAAAAACAGATTAAAAAGCGGAATCGGAATCTGAAATGCATGCAGTGTGCAAGAGGCCTAACTCTCAGCGGATCGTTCAGAAACCGCCTTATCAGTCCGCCAACAGCGCGTACACACGACGCGCATACTGTCGGCTAAAGACCGCCCAGTGGGAGGGTCCGGCGGACCCGTTGTCGCATTTAGTAGTGCGTGTGTACGCACCTTTTGTAACAGCTGAGTTCCATTGCACAAAATGAACAGTGTAGGCAGAAGGCAAGCACTCAGCTGTGTAAAACACAGCAACACCTAAATCAAACACTGTCTGGAAAGTCACCTTGCGGCAGGCTCTTTGTTGTACTGTGCTTTAAATTATACATCCAGTGCTGCTGAGCTGATAAACCTTATTAGGTCTAAGGCCATATACCAAGCAGTAGGAAGGGATTTCACAGCCTGGCCATGAATCCAAAATACCCTACAGGAAGAATGTGAGTAGCAGCCTAATGGTGGCCATACATGGTCTAATTTTTCAATTAGATAATTTAGTTTGATTATTCCATTAGATCGAATATAAAGATTTTTCCAGCATGTCCGATCATTTTTCCCGAAAAAACGGGATAATCGTTCGAATTTCTTGATCGAAAAAAAAAATATTTTCAACTTTCATTCAATTCGATCATTTAGATCGAATAAACGGGAAAATCGAACGTTTTTATTGTACCGTGTATGGCCACCATAAGTCATGCTTTTCTCTCATAAATCATAGCAGCATGGAGGGTGAATTCCTAAATAGGCTATGCACTTTCCTAGAAGGCACTGCAGGAAGCTTCTTGAAAGGAGGGGAGAGATCATTCCCTGCAGCCAGCAGTCATGTGGCCACTCAAATATTTCCAGAAAAAAAAGATACTTCACTGCTGTTTATCTGATTAGTGGAAGATGTAGGAATAGTTTTGGACAATCCATATTCCTCAACTGCCTTTTTTGCAGCGAATATCTGCTTAAGGCAACTTCTGGGCTCAAGACATGTTCTACATGGCAAAGCAAAATGTAAAATGTTGTTTTCTCAATGCCATGTAAGCAGTTACAGATTTCTGTAGATGATTATAGGGATGATTCATTCAAATTCACAGCACTTAGTAAGCATAACTGTTGAAGATCTGCAGGGGAGGTTACTAATAGGCACTCTGCTAGCCAAAGAATTTGGTTTTGTGGAGATATTCCTTAAACTTTGTTTTTAATTCTGTTGAAATTATTATACTTGTTAACAACATTACAGAATTGGATTCCGTTATTCCAAAAAGTGATTTGGGATGTGTGCATTGTTTACATTTCTGTGGAAAGTATTAAAAAAGATACAGATTTAATATGAGTGGTGTTTGTTTTGTTGTCATTCCTGCTCTGCTAAGCATGAATGTATCCATTGGCATGTAGCACATGCACCTTAGAATTAAATCTACTAACTAGTTTGCATAAAAAGTGCACCCTCACGAAGCTCAGTTTGTCTAAAGGTGGCCACACACCATACAATTTTTTAAATATCTGTTCAATTTAAGAATTGCAATCAATTTTTCTGATGGATTGTAACATTTCAAAAAAATGACCAATGTACCACACACCTATGTTCAATTTTGTCCTCAATTATGATAAAAATGATTGGAAACTCAGAGAAAATTGCTTGGTTGTGTATAGTAATAAATTAACAATCCAACACACACCATACAATCTTTAGTAGAAATTGAAGAGAAAATCGGATCATTTTATTGTATCGTGTGTGGCCACCTTAAGAAAAGCAGAAAACGATTAAGTTTTGTATCAACTAAACTGTTTCTTCCATCAGGAACCATAAACACGGACTGGCACAACTAAGTAGCTGCCAATGTTTACACAGTTCTAAACCCTCACAGGTTCAGAGAGCATATACCAAAGAAGACCATGGAGATCTAAAAGTTCTTGTGGGACTGCCGTATACTGACAGACACTTGCGATAAATGCAGCAATTTGAAAAAGTACTGGAGCCTGAAAGACTAACTAAAAACATTTGAAAAGACCAAAGTGGTTGTAGCAGTGGTAGAAATGACTCTTAAACTAGAAAAGTTGCCTTAACAGATCTTATGAGCAGCACCTGAGCTCTCTGTTCAGAGTGCAGTGCTAGGAACAGCTAGGATAGTGTGCAAACCCCTTATGCTCCTGTGTGTGTAAATGGCACAGTGTAGGAAATATTTATTTAATGCTCTCCTAAATTTGTAAGTTTGTCCACTTACAAAGAGATGAACAGTTTGTAAATGTTGTGTAGTTTAATTTAAATGAAGTGAGACAGAATGTCAACCAAAAATTCAGAAAACAACACATTACATAAGCGTTATAAATTAATTTCCATGCCATTGAGTGAAATAATTATTTAAATCCCTAGCAAAACATAATGTACCTGGTGGAGAAACCTTTGTTGACAAGTACAACGGTAAGAGCTTTCCTTAGTTGGTCACCAGGTTTGCACACATCTCTGGAGGAATTGTGGCTCACTCTGCTTTAAAGAAACTCTCTAAATGGTTTTCTTGGCTGCCGCTGTTCTGGAATGGGAAGGATCTTCTCATTCGAAATTTTATGGCACATGGTCTGTATTTCTCTTCTTCCAAACAAGATGGTTTAAGTTGATGCCAAAAAGATTGATTTGTGTTCACATATGACCACAATACTCTCTCCATAGCCTTTTCTCAATGTTAGAGGTCTACTGGTAAGTTTAAGATAGGCCTTTACTTGTGCCTTCTTACGAAATGGGACCTTGCAGGCGATGCAATATTTCAATCCATTACTGTGTAATGTGTTACCAATTGCGCAAGTCTACAATCTTGTCCTCAGACATCTTTGGACAGCTCTTTTGTCTTGCCCATGGTAATGGAGAGGTTGTAATGGAACAAACTGATTCTGTGGATAAATGTGCTGGGCGCACATTGACAAGTTTTCTTCTAGGAAATAATTTTCATCTTCTCTTTAAAATAAATTGTCAGCATTTTAAAATTGAAAAAGTACCCAAAAGTTGGTGAAAAATAACAATCAAAATTATTTGAAGTATTTTATTGCTTGCTGATGGTTTAAAAGACATTTTATGACAATGTGTGAAAATATCACCTAGTAGAAAACTCAGAAGAAAAAGTATATTGCGTATAGACCATTATGAGATCTGGGGCTATATGCAATTAACTTTTTCTCCTGAGTTTTTCTCCTTGGTGATATTTTAAAAATGATCAATAAAATGCCTTTTAAACCACCAGCAAGCTACAAAATACTCAAAATAATTTTGATAGTACTTTTTCACCTACTTTTTAGTACTTTTTCAGTTGCAAAGTGTTGAAAAGTTATTTTAAATAGAAGATGAAAAATATCTCCTAGGAGAAAAAGTTATTTGCATATGGGCCCTGGAGTATCTGTGATTGATTGTAATCTGTGTGCCACATAACCTGTCTGTGTGAGCCCACATTCTCGTTGGGTTGTTAGGGATGAAAAATACTTAATTCGGGGGGCGTGGCTAGCGGCCGTTAAAGATGGACGCTTCCTAATTGAGCTCCGCACACCTCGGCTGCATTCGGAGCACTCCTGGCGACACTCTAGCCTCCCTACACGCACTCACGCAGGCAGCTAACGGTCAGCGGCCACCCGGAGACCAATGGGCGGGAAGAAAGTAAGCCGAACGGAGGAATCCAGTGCAACCTCCATTCAGCAGCCTCGCTCGCGCAGATGTAAGATGGCGGCGGGCGCGAGCAAGAAGGGAGGATCTGACCGCCCGGACAGCGATACTGACGGTGAAAGCCGCTCTACCACCCACAGCGCTTCACAAGCCCGGCAGCAGAAGCAAGACCTTGCGGGCAAAACCCCGCTCACCTGTCAGCCCGAGACCAAGCACTTCTGGACAGCTTCAAGGTAATTTTACAGAGAGAGCTGGAGGAGGCCACTGGTAAGCTGGCTGCTCGCCTCTCTAGAGAAATTAAGGATCTGGGGGCCAGAACAAATGAGCTTGAACGGTGGATGGATAATGCTGACATTGTTATAGATGATCATGAGAAAGACCTAGAGTCAGTTCAGCTCCGCATGGAAGACTTTGAGAACAGGGCCCGCAGGGGTAACCGAAGAGTGCGAGGCCTTCCTGAAAGTATTGATGATCTCACATCCACAGTAACAGCTCTCTTCCAGGAGCTGGCTCCTGCCATCCCCATAGAGCGGCTGGAATTTGATAGAATCCACAGATCCTTAGGTCCCATCAAACCAAAAGGCCCCCCTAGGGACATTATCATAAAGTTCACCTTTTACAAGACGAAAGAGGCTATACTCCGTGCGGCCAGAGATAAAGAGGACCTGGTGTTCCAAGGTCACCCATATCAGATTTTTGCTGATATTGCACCAGCTACTATCCAAAGACGCCGGGAAATGAAGCCCTTTGTCAAAATACTCCAAGCTCGCAGTATAAAATACCGATGGGGTTTCCCTTTTAAATTACTTTTCACCTACAACAACCGGGATCATGCTGTGACCAACCCAGAAGATGCACAGAAAAAGTTGGAACGCCTAAAGCTGACTTTGCCTGCTCTCTCTCCGTCCCATAGCCCTGAGCCTTTGCATTCGCCACCCTTGTGGGAAAAGGCTAAATCACAACGGTTCTCCAGATTTCGAAACAAAGAAAGACCCCAACCGGCCACATCCTCTGATCCAGGCTGAACACTAATGATATTCCCTGTTCATCATCTAACTGGGCTCCCTGAGCCACTCAGACTTTGGGACAAGGCCGCTGCGCTAAGGTGTTATCCTATTATAGTTAAAGTTTGAACTTCAGTTCACTTTCAAACTCCTGGGTTAAGGCCCTGTTTTAAGGGGGCCTTTCTTGTTTATGTTCCCTTACATGTCTTTCCTTCCTAGGTCGGACTGTATTGCAGAAGTGATAAAGACGATTGTTTGTTTTTACAACTAACCAGTTTTAATAGAGACACTAGGCCCTTGGCCTGAGCTTTATAGTTCATTTGCTCTATATGCCGCAAGGTCACTTTTCAACCATGGTTGTCTGCCTGAAATAAGTGTCATTTTCTATATGTATCATGTTATATAGTTCACTCCTTGCAGTCGGGGTGGGTTTACCCCCCCCCCCTCCCCCTAGCAGGCGAGTAATGTTTTTTGCCTGCCACGTGACTCAGGCCCCGGTGTATTCACACAAAGTCCGAAACGCGTAACATTTTTTGACCCCCCCCCCCCCTGATTTCTCGGGGTGTAGTCGGTCAGTTTGTTTGTTTTTCTTCTCTGTCAGTCTTTCTCCTCTCTCTTTTTCCTACCTTCTCTATTTGCCTTCTGTTCTTTCCTTGTTTGCCCCCCCCCCCCCCCCCCCAAACCTGCCATGGTCCAGCTATTCTACAAGTTCCTATATTGCTCCAGAGGATTGCACATTCATCAGGAATGGGCCCTCTATTCATGGTTTTGTTTCATGGGCATCTCTCTCTAGCGCAAGCATGACAGCCCCAACTCTAAAAATAATTTCCCATAATGTACAGGGATTCAACTCCCCTCAAAAACGAAGTAAAGCCTTCCACTATTCCAAATCCTCCCATGCTGACATCGCATGTCTCCAGGAAACCAAATTCTCCAGAACAAGTTGTCCCTCCTTTTTGAATCGCCATTATCCGCAGTCTTATCATGCTTGCGCTGCAGAGAAGGTCCGAGGTGTTTCCATTGCATTTAGACGCGGCCTTCCCTTCAGGAGCGAGTATATTCTTGCCGACCCTACTGGGAGATACCTGCTCCTAAAGGGTACGCTATTCGACACTAAACTAGCTATTGTTTCCTACTATGCTCCGAATAGATTTCAGGAGCGGTTTCTATCTCATCTACTGCAGGTTGTGGAACAGCACAGCGAGGGTCTGCTTATATTATGCGGAGATACAAACATGGTACTGGATGTGAAAATGGATAAAGCATTTAGCTCTGGCTCTACAGCAGCTCCCCACTCCTATTCACTTTCCCAGTCTGACACTGTGGCTCGTCTTTTCGCAGACAGGCACCTACTGGATGTTTGGCGGGAATTAAACCCAACCTCGCAAGATTATACTTTTTACTCAAATCCTCATGGGAGCTTCTGTAGAATCGATCATTTTTTCATCCACGCCACATACCTTTCTAATATAGCCTCGGCTAAAATCAAGTCGGTTACATGGTCGGATCATGATCCTGTGCAGATCCAGCTTTCATCTATGGTACCCAGGGGCAGAGATTTTAGATGGAGATTGAATGACTCCCTCTTATCTAAACCTGATGCCTTAGAAAAAATCCATTCTTTCCTTACTAACTACCTAGAGCTCAACACGGACTCAGTTGATTCCGCAATCACCCTTTGGGAAGCCTTGAAGGCTTCTGTCAGGGGAGACATCATTAGCTTAGCCACCCACCTTAAAAAACGAAAAGTACAAGATATCTCGGATCTAACCAATAAATTAGAAGAGGCCGAGAGAGACTGGAAGGCTAATCCTTCCTCTAATCATAAAATAATCAGAGATTGGCTGAGGCTTAAATTGGACTCCCTATTAAGTGAAGAAGTTGAGAAACAACTCAGATGGCGGAAGAATATATATTATAGATGGGCTAATAAGCCCCATACCTTATTAGCAAATAAACTTAAAAACCGTAGATATAAACCCCCAACTAGACGGGTCAAAGGCCCTACTGACCCCCCTACGGCTAATCCCTGTAAGATAGTTGACCTATTTCAGGGTTTCCTCCAAAATCTTTACAAATCGGCGGGCAGAGCCGACCAAACACAGCTTGAGTCCTTTTTCTCTTCAGACCATCTCCCAAAGCCCCCAATCGCTGCTATCGAAAATCTTAATGCGGATATCTCCCCAGATGAAGTACTAGAGGCCATAAAAACTCTTAAAAGTGCTAAGTCACCGGGCCCCGATGGGTATACCCCGCTTTTCTATAAAAAATTTGCCCCACTAATAGCTCCTCTCCTTGCTAGGATGTTTAACGACTATAAAAAAGGTAACCTCCCAGGGGTTAGTTCCCTCCAAGCTAGCATAGCTATGCTACCTAAATCCAAGGATGACCCCATTGAAGTTAAGGACTTTCGTCCAATCTCGCTACTTAATGTGGATATTAAGCTTCTTAGCAAGATTCTAGCCAGTCGTATCAATTGCTTTCTTCCTCAAATAATCTACAAGGATCAGGTGGGGTTCGTACCTGGTCACCAGGCATCTGATGCGGTATACCGGGAAATCCAGGTATTTGATAGCCTGAAAGATAGAAACATTCCTGGTGTTTAAGTATAGACATATATAAAGCGTTTGACACTATCTCTTGGGACTACCTATACTTTTTACTACAGCACTGGGGCTTCGGTGCCCCTTTCCAGTCCTGGCTCCAGGCTTTATACTCAAATCCTACTGCCCAGGTACACTATGCAGGTTACTCCTCTCATAGCTTCACAATAAATAGGGGAACCCGCCAGGGGTGCCCCCTCTCACCCATTTTATTTATCCTGGCCATGGAGCCTCTGGCTCAGATTATACGTAGCTCAGAGTAGGTGCAGGTTTTTGAGCTGGCAGGATCTCAGCATAAGCTTAACCTTTTTGCCGATGATCTCTTGCTTTTTCTTACTAATCCCAGGTCTTCCATCCCTGCCTTGTTGGCTATCATGGACAATTTTGCACAGGTATTGGGTCTGACCATTAACCATAATAAATCTATCTTAATGAACATAACTTTGGGAACAGAGGAATGGGATCTGTTACGCAAAGAAGTACCATTCCAATTAACCTCTAGCAAGATGCCATACTTGGGAATCATACTAACTCCAAGCTATAAATCTCTTTTTCAGGCTAATTATTACGCCCTGGCCAGACAGGTTTCTCATTATACCAGTCAATGGTCCTCAATGCAGCTATCTTGGCTGGGCCGAATCCATTCTGTGAAAATGACTTTGCTACCTAAAATATTATATATGTTTAGGCTACTCCCGGTCTGGATACCACCCCATTTTTTGAGACTCCTGCAATCTAGGATCAATAAGTTTATATGGGGGACTTCCAGACCGAGGGTCCCAAGAACTACCCTGTACGTTTCTAAGCATTCAGGCTGGTTGGGATTTCCTGACCTATGGACTTATTACCAGGCGGCCCAAATAGCCCCTTTGGTTGGTTTTATATAGAGGCCCTGAAATGCCTCAATGTTCCCTCTTCAATATTGTGTCAACAGCCCCACAATCAGTCCAATGTCCCATCTGGCTACCTCCTAAGATGAGACCGCCCCTCATGAGCAAGATCCTAAGGCATTGTCTCCGAGTGTGGGATACCTTCAAGTACTCGAAGAAGCTTTTGTCTCCCACCCTCCAATTGCTTCCTATTATTGATAATCCACTTCCCCCCCCCCCCCCCCCCCCCCAGCATTAGAAAGTCCGACCTCCTTTAAATGGTGGGTCTCTAAACCGCTCCTCTTGGTCCACCATTTAATTAAGGACTCTAAGGTTGTGAGTTGGGATTATCTTTGAGAAAAACACCAAATCCCTGGGTCAGAACACTTCAGGTATCTCCAACTGAGACATTGGGTTCAGTCATTGCTAGCAAATGCCCCAGATGCAGATTCACCCCTGTCAATATTTGAGTCAGCTTGTCAACGTAACCCGGGAGGCAGAGGCTTGATCAGCAGATTGTATCTCTTCCTTATGGACCTAGGCCCTTTATTTAAACACTCCTATATCACTAAATGGGAGATAGACCTGCGGGGGTCAAGACCTAATGAGGACTGGGCGAAGGCCTGGAGGAACACGTTCCACATTTCAATTAACTTGGGCCTGGTTGAGTCCTCTCTGAAAGTTCTGATGAGATGGTATTGGGTCCCTTCAAGATTGGCTCATCTGGGAGGCGATGGTCTGTGTTTTAGAGGCTGCCAATCCCCAGGAGACTTCATGCACACCTTTTGATCATGCTCCATGCTATCCCGCTTCTGGTCTAAAACCTATCTGCTGCTTCAAGCAGTTTTCCATAAACAGATCCACAGAGACCCATGGTCTGCATTGCTCCATTTCCCCATTGAGCTTCTCACAAAATCCCAAGGGGCCTTAGCCCTTTTCATATTTGTAGCAGCTAAGCAAACTATCGCCAAAGCACGGAAGAAACAACTTGTTCCCTTTGAGGAAGTGAAAGCTAGAGTATCTGGTTTTATGGTTCAAGAGCAGCTAGCTGGTATCCTTCTTGACAGAAGTGATAAGGTAAATAAAATCTGGGACCCCTGGAAATCTTACCTCACCATAACAGGTCATAGTTAAACTCACTAAAGGTTACCTTCTATAAGGTCAGCGTTCTGGGACACATGGTGAGTCATCCCTCCCTCCCCCCCTCCCCTTCCCCTTTTTTCTTCCCCCCTTTATTTCTTTCACCCCTTTCTTTCCTTTCCTTTACTTTTCTGATGTTTGTCGTTTAGTGTAAAATGGTCCTCCTCCAGAGGAACCGAGGTTAGGTGAGCGGAATGACTGGTCTAATGTCCCTATTCAGGGGCCCCCAGTCACTCTGGGCTGGTGAGTCCAGCCGGTAGCATCGGGGGACAAGTTTTTCCCCCCCTAGTTCACATAATCAGGCAGCCTATCAGGATTCCAGTCTTTTGCATCGAGCTGTGATGTATGCACAAAATATTGTTATTCAAGAGTCATGATAAGCTGTTAATTGGGACATGTTTTCTTCTCTATCTTTCCACTGTATTGCTATAATCTGTTATTGTAAACCTCAATAAAACTATTTGAAAAGAAAAATACTTAATTCAGTCATGCAAATTCATGTATTACTTTTATATAATGTATTATCTCATGCTGATATATAGCACGAGCTGTTACTGTGCAACATTTCTTTACTGCCCCCCCCCTCCCCCTTTTTTGCATTTTGTTGCGATGAGTGTGCTGTTGCAGAATGCTCATCCAGCGTATGCAGGTAAATATAATGGAGTAAATTTAATGATGTGTAGGTGCGCTCCCAAAAATTGTTAAGTCCCAAAGTCACTATGAACTCAATAACTCCACTTCATAAACCAATAAATGGTCGATCCATCAGTATCGTGAAATAATCGCTCAGCAGATCCTAATGCTGACCCATAGACCAGTAATGTGCATTTTAGGCATCCACATCAACAGTTGTAAAACTTGCTTCACCAATATCATGTGAAATAATTGCTCACCAGATCTGAACGCTGACCGATGACAGACCAGCAACAAACGTTTTATGCATCAGACCAGTTCCTTTCTAGGACATCCTAAACATCGACGTGTGGATCTGAAGTGACTGATCTGATGCATAAAACATTTGTTGCTGGTCTGTCATCAGTCAGATCTGGTTAGCGATTATTTCACATGATATTGGTGGAGCAAGTTTTAGGACTGTTCATGTGGATGCATAAAATGCTTTTCCTATCTGTCTCCCTGGCAGCACTACTACGGGTCAGCTCCGCCCCCTGACCCCTCCAGGACTGGTCTGTATAAATTTTTCAGCCACTCCCCAGTCCAGTGCTTTTTTTCTTCCGTCCGCTCCACAGGACTGGTTGTTGTAAATTTTTAGTACAGAGGTTTACTTTTTTTTTTTACCATTTTTCTTTTTGCCTTACCTGCTGTGTTCTCACAGCCTTCGCGCTGCAAGGAGCGCATAGTTCCCGCTGAACGATTATAAAGGGATCCGGGCGGATGAATCTCCCACCTTTCTGCTGGCCTTTATGGGGAGTCAAGCAGTGGGGCCAAGCGCTGTAAACCGGCGCATTTTCCTGACTGGGCAGCGGTGGTGCGCAGGCGCAGATTGTGCCTCAGCCAGGAACGCATAACACTTCCGCGCCCGGGTGCGTGACGTCACTTCCGGAGGTAGAGAGGAACTCGTCGGCATGAAGTACGCCAGAGGATGCCGGGCTATTTCTAGGAAGCGTCTATTCGCATCGGCGCTCGCCAAAATCACGGTGACAAGCCACGCTGAGCGCCTAACTCGGTAAGAGGAGGCCTATACAAAGCTGCAGGACATGGTGAGAGTTATTTTTTTTTTTGCTACCCTGGCTGAATAGTATGTTTGCGATCCACATGCACGTCATCCTTATTGGTGAGCCCTCACAAAGGAGTTTTCTTTAGTGCCTCCAAGCAAAAGGTACAGAATTTCCTGACAACCTGACACTCTGTTACCACTCTGTTGCTTCAGAGTAACCGTTGCAGGTGCTAATTATACCCCATGGTTCCCTCTCCTAGTGCTGCATACTATTGCTGCATATGAGCATGGAGGAACATAACGCTGCCCGGGAAATAGACCAGCATAACTCTGATAGGTAAGGCACGGTTTATGTGTCTTATACCGGCTCTAATTATCTTCAGAATCACTTCAGAATCAAGGAAGAGATCATCTTCATCTAGCAAGTCAGTCACACAAAGAGGGACATGAGCAAACAGTCAAGAAGACGCAAGCCCTGCTGGGCATGCGGAGACGAGACAATTCCGGGAAAATTAGTGTGCGCCGCATGCTTAAACTCAATCCCCATTGAGGAGGAGCCTACTCAGGATTTACCACACTAGTGAAAGAAATTGTAAAACAATCAATAGCAGAATGCATGCCTTCTACCAGCACGGGCACTGAGGATAGAGGTTCGGACATTTCTATGGACTCCGAGACTCTCGACTCAGTAGATGGAATAGCTGTAGGGTTTGATTTTGCATTAGTAAGCTCTTTTGGGAAATCAATTCGAGAGGCTATACAGTGGGAAGAGCCAGAGGAGCTCCCCACAAAAACAAGGAAGTATTACCCACATTTAAAGAAAAAACCCGTTTCCTTCCCAGTAATGGAGGAGATAGCAGAACTAGTGAAGGATGAGTGGACAAAGGTGGACAAGAAAGCCCCCCCTATCCAACCGCTTTGCCAAATTGCATCCCATGGAGAGTGAAATCACTACTCAGCTCGAAGCAGCTCCACAAGTTGACACGTCAGTAATGCGACTGGCGCGTCACGTTACTCTACCCTTGGAGGATTCGGTGGCGTTTAGAGACCCACTTGACAGGAAAGTAGACACAGAGCTTAGAAGAGCGTACCTAGATATGGGAGGAGCTTGCAGACCAGCAATTGCCCTCACTTCAGTTTCAAAAGCATTGAGAACATGGACAGACAACCTGGAAGGGGCGATCCAAGCAGGTGTCAGTAGAGAGACCATCACCCTAGCCCTAGAGGAATTCAAATTGACGGCAGATTTTATCGGCGAGGCGGCCATTAATATTGTTAGGAGTGTGTCACGGGCTATGTTCTACACTATTGCGGCGAAGCGCGCCTTATGGCTAAAACCATGGTCGGCGGATGCGACCTCTAAGTCCAGTTGGTGCAAGATCCCATACGACAGGAAAAATCTTTTCGGCCCTAAAATGGACACGGCAATCTCTAGGGTTACGGGGAGGAGATCTGGACTGATTCCCCAAGACAGAAAACAGGGCAGAACACGAAGGCAAAACACCAGAGGTTTTCAATCTAGAACCAGGGACTTTCGTGCATCAAAGAACAGCCAGCCCTTTTGTAGACAATGAAAAAGAGTTCAATCCTCTCTCTCCAGATTCAATAAACAACGTAATCCTACAGCAGGATCCCAGACACAAAAATCCTTCTGAGGGTTCGTCCGCCCATCTGGAACCGGTGGGGGGGGGGGACTCCAGAACTACATCGACATCTAGGTGGAACATGTGCAGGACTCATGGGTAATCAATACCTTAAAGAGACACTGTAACATCAAAAATATCCCCTGGGGGGTAATCACCTCGGGTGGGGGAAGCCTCGGGATCCTAATAAGGCTTCCCACGCCGTCCTCTGTCCCACGGGGGTCTCGCTGCAGCCCTACGAACAGCCGGCGGCAGACCGACTGTCAATTCAATATTTACCTTTGCTGGCTCCAGCGGGGGCGCTGTGGCTGCTTTTGGCTCTGAAGTAGACGGAAATACCCGATCTCAGTCGGGTCCGCTCTACTGCGCAGGCGCCGGAGCCTGCGCAGTAGAGCAGACCCCACGGCGATCGGGTATTTCCGCCTACTTCGGAGCCGACAGCCGTCAGAGCTCCTGCCGACAGCCGTCAGAGCTCCTGCGCAGTAGAGCAGACCCCACGGCGATCGGGTATTTCCGCCTACTTCGGAGCCGACAGCCGTCAGAGCTCCTGCGCAGGAACCGGGAAGGTAAATATTGACGTCACCGCTGTACGGAGGGCTGCAGCGAGACCCCTGAGGGACGGAGGACGGCGTGGGAAGCCTCATTAGGATTCTGAGGCTTCCCCCACCCGAGGTGAATACCCCCCAGGGGACGTTTTGACGTTACAGATTCTCTTTAAGTCACGGACACTCTGCAGAGCTTTGGATGGTTGATCAACTGGGAAAAAAGTTAGCTACAACCCACACAGACTCTCATATTCTTGGGGGCGTAGCTGGACACAGTACAGAACGCAGTGAGACTGCCACGGGACAAGGTCCAGACGATAATTCTCAGGACGTCACAAATATTACAGACCCAGCTGCTTACAGCAAGACGATGCCTATCTATCATAGGGACTCTAGTGGAAACAATACCTATGGTGAAGTGGGCCAAATGGAATGTGCTCCGTTCCATTGATCTAAGAATCTTTTCTGCAATATCCTCATATTTTCAACAGACAAAACAGATGCTTCCGAACATGAAAGGAAAGTTGAGATGGTGGACAATCGCAAACAACCTTACAAATCACCACAAATTAGTTGCAGACAAACCTGTGGTCATTACCACGGACGCCAGCTTATGGGGCTGGGGAGCCCACCTAGGGAGCACGTACGGCCAGGGCCGATGGAGGATAGACCCACGGGACATCCCAGCAAACATATTAGAAATCAGGGCAGCATTCAAAGCCTTAATGTTTTTCTTCAGCAAAATAATGAACAGGGATGTATTGCTCAGAATGGACAATACCACTGCGGTGGCATATTTACAGAACCAGGGAGGAACACGCAGTTGGACGCTTCTCAGAGAGGTAACACCCATTATGAGGTGGGCACAGTTGAATTTATCCTCCCTACAGGTGATTCACATCCCAGGCACCCACAATTATATAGCGGACTCTCTCAGTCAGCAATGGATCGACAACAAGGAATAGGAACTTAACCCACAGATCTTCAAAATTATGTCAGAGGTGGGGGTCACCACAGGTGGATATCATGGAGACTCCACAGAACGCCAAATGCCCGGTGTTTTACTCATGGTACAGGTGCCAACAGGCATCGGGATGGGATGCCCTGTCAGTCCCATTGGACTTCAAACCAGTGCTGGGCCGAAATTACGCATTAGCGTAATTACGCATCGTAATTCACTACAAATGCACCGTAAGCGTTACGTGTAAGGTTACGGTATTACGCGTAATTAATTACGCGTAGACCGTAGGTTACGTTATTACGCATAACAAATTACGCGTAAGACAGTAAACTCCCATTGAAATTACACAGTCTGCCGTAATCGCGTAATATTACGCTCCCGTATAATATAAAAAAGCCGCCGACTTTAAGGGTTAATAGCAAAGCCCCCTTAAGTGCTAAGAGCCTCAAATTTGGAGAATATATTAAGGAGATCAAAAGGAATAAGAGGGAAATTTTTTTTTTCAAAAAGACCTTATAGTTTTTGAGAAAATCGATGTTAAAGTTTCAAAGGAAAAATATATACATTTAAAAACCCGCCGACTTTAACGGTTAATAGCAAAGCCTGCTTAAACTTTAGGAACACCAAATTCACAGGGTATATTAAGGGGATCAGTGGGAATAAGAGGAAATTTATTTTTTTTCAAAAAGACCTTATAGTTTTTGAGAAAATCGATTTTTAAGTTTCAAGGGCAAAAATGTCTTTTAAATGCGGAAAATGTCAGTTTTTTTTGCACAGGTAACAATAGTGTTTTATTTTCATAGATTCCCCCAAGTGGGAAGAGTTTTACTTACTTCGTTCTGAGTGTGGGAAATATAAAAAAAAAGACGTGGGGTCCCCCCTCCCAGACCTCTTTAACCCCTTGTCCCCCATGCAGACTGGGATAGCCAGAATGCGGAGCACCGGCCGCGTGGGGCTCCGCACCCTGACTATACCAGCCCGCATGGTCCATGGATTGGGGGGTCTCGGAAGGGGAGGGGCAGCCAAGCTTTCCCCTCCCCCTCCGAGCCCTTGTCCAATCCAAGGACAAGGGGCTCCTCTCCACCTCCGATGGGCGGTGGAGGTGGAGGCCGCGATTTCCTGTGGGGGGGTTCATGGTGGCATCTGGGAGTCCCCTTTAAAAAGGGGTCCCCCAGATGCCCACCCCCCCTCCCAAGGAGAAATGAGTATAGAGGTACTTGTACCCCTTACCCATTTCCTTTAAGAGTTAAAAGTAAATAAACACACAAACACATAGAAAAAGTATTTTAATTGAACAAAAAACATAACCACGAAAAAAGTCCTTTAATATTCTTAATTAACCATTAATACTTACCTGTCCCTTTAATAGCCAGTTCCCACGCAATATCCTCGGAAATATACTAATCAGTTACAATGTAACAAAGTTGTTACAATGTAACAACTTTGTTACTTTGTAACTCCACCGCACCCGACGTCACTCGCCGCTCACCCGCCGGCCGCCGCATACACTAACGCTAAGTCCCCGCCGGCTCCCGCCGTCCACTCCGCCCACACCTGTCACCCATATACATGCTGGCACCCATGGGTGCCAGCATGTATATAGGTGACATGTGGGAGAGGTGGGGGAGGGCAGCGAGAGCCGGCGGGACTTAGCGTCCTGCACCCGACAGAGCTCTGAGCTATATAGCTCAGAGCTCTCTAAAGCATCTTTGTATTTGGGCTCCAAGGAGCCCCATTGGTCCTTAGCAGACCAATGGGGTTCCTTCAAATCAGAAGGAACCCCATTGGTCTGCTAAGGACCAATGGGGCTCCTTGGAGCCCAAATACAAAGATGCTTTAGAGAGCTCTGAGCTATATAGCTCAGAGCTCTGTCGGGTGCAGGACGCTAAGTTCCGCCGGCTCCGCTGCCCTCCCCGCCTCTCCCACATGTCACCTATATACATGCTGGCACCCATGGGTGCCAGCATGTATATGGGTGACAGGTGTGGGCGGAGTGGACGGCGGGAGCCAGCGGGGACTTAGCGTTATAGTGTATGTGGCGGCCGGCGGGTGAGCGGCGAGTGACGTCGGGTGCGGTAGAGTTACAAAGTAACAAAGTTGTTACATTGTAACAACTTTGTTACATTGTAACTGATTAGTATATTTCCGAGGATATTGCGTGGGAACTGGCTTTTAAAGGGACAGGTAAGTATTAATGGTTAATTAAGAATATTAAAGGACTTTTTTCGTGGTTATGTTTTTTGTTCAATTAAAATACTTTTTCTATGTGTTTGTGTGTTTATTTACTTTTAACTCTTAAAGGAAATGGGTAAGGGGTACAAGTACCTCTATTCTCATTTCTCCTGGGAGGGGGGGTGGGCATCTGGGGGACCCCTTTTTAAAGGGGACTCCCAGATGCCACCATGAACCCCCCCACAGGAAATCGCGGCCTCCACCTCCACCGCTCATCGGAGGTGGAGAAGAGCCCCTTGTCCTTGGATTGGACAAGGGCTCGAAGGGGGAGGGGAAAGCTTGGCTGCCCCTCCCCTTCCGAGACCCCCCAATCCATTGACCATGCGGGCTGGTATAGTCAGGGTGCGGAGCCCCACGCGGCCGGTGCTCCGCATTCTGGCTATCCCAGTCTGCATGGGGGACAAGGGGTTAAAGAGGTCTGGGAGGGGGGACCCCACATCGTTTTTTTTTTAATATTTCCCACACTCAGAACGAAGTAAGTAAAACTCTTCCCACTTGGGGAAATCTATGAAAATAAAACACTATTGTTACCTGTGCAAAAAAAACGGACATTTTCCGCATTTAAAAGACATTTTTGCCCTTGAAACTTAAAAATCGATTTTCTCAAAAACTATAAGGTGTTTTTGAAAAAAAAAATTTCCTCTTATTCCCACGGATCCCCTTAATATACCCTGTGAATTTGGTGTTCCTAAAGTTTAAGCAGGCTTTGCTATTAACCGTTAAAGTCGGCGGGTTTTTAAATGTATATATTTTTCCTTTGAAACTTTAACATCGATTTTCTCAAAAACTATAAGGTCTTTTTGAAAAAAAAATTTTCCCTCTTATTCCTTTTGATCTCCTTAATATATTCTCCAAATTTGAGGCTCTTAGCACTTAAGGGGGCTTTGCTATTAACCCTTAAAGTCGGCGGCTACCTAACATTGATCCATGCGTCAACTTTTCCGCTTGGCAGCATGACCTTACGCATTAATTGCTAGTAGGATTTTACGCGTAAGCCAATAACGTAACAACCTGGATTACGGTATTCTTACGCGTAATTGCGTAAGGGCTATGCGTAATTACAGACATGTAACGTAAAGGAATGTCTACGCCGTAAGCATAATTCCGTAATGCGTAATAGCGTAAAATTACGCGTAATGATCCGTAAGCGTAGTTTTTTCCATTACGCCCAGCACTGCTTCAAACTGGGTTATCTCTTCCCTCCTATCCCATTGATACATCGGGCCCTGAGGAAGGTTCAGCAGGAGTCAGCAACAGTAATCATGATGGCACCCGATTGGCCACGCAGGACCTGGTTTCCACTGCTTCAGAGGCTCATGATAGCACCGTCAATGAGACTCCCACGCCCACAAGACCTTCTAATCCAGGGGGAGATCAAGCATCCACACCCACAAATCTTCAGTTTGACGGCTTGGAAACTGAAAGGGCGACCCTAACACATTTAGGCTGCTCGACACAGGTTATAGAGACGCTGTTAAAGTCAAGGAAAAGTACGAAAAATTCGACACCATCGGACGTGGAAAAGGTTTTTACAGTTGTTAGGAGATAGAGGCCTACAAATAGCATCAGTGGATGTAAACACTATTCTTGATTTCCTACAGGCAGGAATAAATCTTGGACTCAGTCTTAGTACTATTAAAACACAAATCTCGGCCATCTCAGCACTAACGCATTACAAATGGGCTTTACACCCACTGATTGAACAGTTTATAAAGGCAGTAACAAAAATCAGGCCACCAAAGAAAACTTGGTACCCTCAATGGTCTACCTCTAGTACTTAGGGGACTTACCAAGGCTCCTTTTGAACCAATCACAGAATGTAACCTCTATAATCTAACCTTAAAGGTGGCATTTCTACTGCCATAACGTCAGCCAGAAGGGTGTCTGAGATTTAGGCATTGAGTTGCATACCACCCTATACCCAGTTTTATCAAGACAAAGTCACCTTGAGACCGGTGGAAGAATTCATACCAAAAGTATCGAGTTCCTTCCATTTTAATCAAGAATGGAACAGCCGGCGAGCACTAGAACCATTGCAACGTGGTTAGTTAAGGCCATAAGTATGGCCTACAAAAGTATGGACCAGGATCCCCCTAGTCAACTGACAGCACACTCAACTAGATCAATTGCGACAAGTTGGGCAGCATGGGTGACAGTATCACCGGAGGTAATCTGCCGTGCAGCAAATTGGTCATCAACCAATACATTCGTCTCTCATTATAGAGTAGATCCAGGAGCTCTAACCACAGTCCAGTTCGGAAGGGAGGTCCTTTCAGCCACTATTAATACAGAAATATAATTTTCTCATGTTTCTATTGATATTCTATTGTTGTTTTTTTTCAGGAATAAGTGTACAATTGCAACATGTGTGACGTATATTGAAATTATTAAATTGAGTGTCAAGCAAATATCTATCTGTAGTGTCCTTTTTCCCACCGTTTTAAAATAATACATACACCCCGTAGTAGTGCTGCCAGGGAGACAGATAGGAAAACGGAAAATTGAATACTCACCTACAGATAATTTTCCTTTCCTATTTGTCTCCATGGCAGCACACGGAGGCCCACCCAGTACCAATTCAGTCTGTTTTCGACTACTAAAAAAAGCACTGGACTGGGGAGGGGCTGAAAAATGTATACAGACCAGTCCTGGAGGGGTCAGGGGGCGGAGCTGACCCGTAGTAGTGCTGCCATGGAGACAAATAGGAAAGGAAATTTACCTGTAGGTGAATATTCAATTTTCCGTTATTGATGGTCTTATGGGGTTAGCATTAGGATCTGGTGAGCGACTGTTTCACATGATACTGATGGATCTAGCATTTTTTAGTTTATAAAGAGCAGTCATTAAGTTCACAGCGACTTTGGGGCTTTACAATTGTTTGGGAGAGCCTGCACATCATTGAATTTTTTGTGGGTATAACTATATCAATAGGTGCGGCAAACCCTTTACAAAAGCAGTGATTCCATTATCTGGCTACGAAAGCAGCGCAATGATTTTTTGTTTGTTTATTAAATATAATTGCGTACCTGCTATAAATTACTGAGGCAAGTGTAGGGGAGTCAACTGACGAACAGTTCCAGTAACCCATGTCCTCAGTCTACATGTCTTTAGCAAGCTGTTTGAGGGCTTTCTTGTGCATCATCTTTAGAAGAGGCTTCCTTCTGGGATAACAGCCAAGCAGACCAATTTGTTGCAGTGTGTGGCTATGGTCTGAGCATTTACAGGCTGATTTACCCCCCCCCCCCCCCCCCCCCCCACACACACACACACACACACACCATAGCATCACTGCCAGCCAGGCCTCAGTATCACTAGCAGCCAATCACTGTATCACTGCCAGGCCCAGCCATCACAGCACCCAGGCCAGCCAGCCGAGGAAAACACAGAAGCCAGGTGAGAGGACTCGGGGCGGGGGGGGGGGCTTCAGCTAGTGTTTTGCTGTCCAGGCCCACTGCCTAAGTCACACTGCTGTTAAAGAGGCACTTAAGTCAACTAAAAAAGAGTTTTACTCACCTGGGGCTTCCCTCAGCCCCCTGCAGCTGTCCGGTGCCCTCGCAGCCTCGCTCCGATTCTCCTGGACCCGACAGTGACCACTTCCGGTTTCGCCATCAGGACCCGACAGGCTGGGAACGCGAGTGATTCTTCGCGTTCCCAGCCACAATAGCGCCCTCTATGTTGCTATAGCAGCCCTCTAGGGAGCTATTGTGGCTGGGAACGTGAAGAATCACTCGCGGTCCCAGCCTGTCGAGTCCTGACAGCGAAACCGGAAGTGGTCGCAATCGAGTCCAGGAGGATCGGAGCGAGGCTGCGAGGGAACTGGGCAGCTGCAGGGGGCTGAGGGAAGCCCCAGGTGAGTAAAACTCATTTTTTTTAGTTGGCTTAAGGTTCACTTTAAGTTCATCATTACCACAACCACATTTACCAGATACATGGTCAAGCACATTTTTGTTTTTTGCTGTGTTTGCCGCAATTTGACCTTGCCCTAGTGCCCAGGGGTGCCCCGGATCTTCCAGGATCCTAGCAACACCCCTGGGGACAGAAAATAGTGAGGAAAGATTTTGCACTGTAATCTTAAATAAGCAACTTTATTGTTATTTTCAGTACATTTTCTTTAATATTATTCACTTAACCTGTCGGTAGTTTTAATGTTGTGGTACATTGGTGTCTATACTTTTCATTGTACATTTCTAATGAATCCTGGTGAAGGAAAAATTAACTTCTGAAATCTGTTCTCTTTGGCACAATAAGGAAGCCCTCTGAAGTTGAGACAGTTAATTTGGGTGGGTCAAATCATTGACGTAGGTACCACCATCGTGTATATTTACAAAATAAAGCAATTGCTCAGGCAATTACCCAATCAATACAACCTTTTATTCAGTATCAAAAATATATTCTGCAACAATGAATCCTTGAATCCTCATCACCTTAAAGGGGAACTTCAGCCTAAACAAACATACTGTCATTAAGTTACATTAGTTTTTTTTTAATAAGAATAGATAGGTAATATAATCTTTTACCCACCCTGTTTTAAAAGAACAGGCAAATGTTTGTGATTCATGGAAGCTGCCATCTTGGTCATGGGGGCAGCCATATTTTTGGTTGAAAAGAGGTGACAAGGAGCAGGAGACACAGTTCCAACTGTCCTGTGTCCTGATCAATCCTCCCAGCTGCATAAGCTAGGCTTCAAATGTCAAATTCAAAATGTAAAAAAAAAAAAAAAAAATTCACCAAAACAGCAGAACGAGAACAACAAAATCAGAAATCCCATCATGCTTTGCACAGCATCAGGGGAAAAAAGCCCGGGCAGTTTTCTTCTGTGCAGCTAAAAATGAGGCTTGTATAAGAGAAACAAAGTTCTGATGCTGTGAAACTGTTAAAGAACCATCAGACCTTTTCAGTGCTGCTGAGTTTATTTTCAGTCCGGAGGTTCACTTTAACACTTAAAAACAGCCCGTGGAGCACTCCTCATCCATGACCCAGCACACATCACCCATACTTCACCCACACTGGTACCGGTACCACATACTCCGGATTTTCTTCAGAGTGGTAGGGGAGGAGAGTAATGCAGCGTTTCACTGGGGCACAACAATGGTAAACTGATGATACAGTAATGAGTCTATTGAAAGCAAATCCTTCACTGACTACACCGGAGGTATACAGTGTCAACACTAGCCAACCAGTAATCTCACCACTCAGATGACACCGCGGTAATCTCTCCTCTCATTTATACAGTTCCGGCTATGCGGAAGTAACTTCGTTCAATCCCTCCCCAGTTTCCATGCCACCAAAGCAATTCACATGGGGTTTTGGACCAGCCTCCTTCCAAATTATGCAACTTTTAGATACTTCTGTCATACATTTTTTTTACTGACATTTCAAGCAATGGGTATCAGCATTTCCCGATCAAACAATCATTTTACTCCATTCTTTTCATATATGACTCATGCAGTTCTCCAATCTCCATATACAACATATAATAAATGACAGTTCATTTCAGGGCACTGTAGGCAACCATATTATAGTCCTCTGTAGTAGTGGCAAACCCCATATTTCATGGGTCCACCATTCATCATACAGACAAATGGAATGCCATTTTTCCCCCTTTGCAGCATGTTGTCATTTCAGAAAGAAAGTTATTAATTGCCACCGCATACCATATCAAGTAAAGATGTTATTGAGTGTCCAGTTCATTCCTTTCTCTCTCCCCTCTCAAACTAGATCTTCATTTATAGAAACGGTGCGTAATTTAGTTCTTGATTTTAAACCTTTTGGGGTTACTGAGTCCAACAGATATATCCATCTGCATTCTTGCTGCAGCAATAATTTTTCCCTGTCTCCTCCCATCCTGTACTTGTTTAATCTTTAAGGCTACTTACACACCAAGACGTTGCATTTTAGGGGACGTTATGGTGGTGCGGGAGAGGACAGTAGAGTGAGCAGCGTTAGGTGGCTCTATCCACATAAGGTCTCCCAGGGTGGCGCTGATTGGCCGGCGGGACCATGTGATGCGGAGCAAGACACTCCGCATCACGTGGTCCCGCCGGCCAATCAGCGTCCACCAGTGCAGTACATATTAAGTAGCCATGTGCGCGGCTACTGTAGCGGCATCTCCCCGCCTCCTCTCCGCCCCCCACTGAGCATGTGCAAACAGTCTAACGCGGCTAAAGCCGCTACAACGCACAGCATGCTGCACTTTCATTACAACGTGCAGCGTTACATGTAACGTAACGTGGGCAGTGTGAACAGCCCACACTTGTAACACTTGTGTTACATTGCTGTGCGTTGGGGGAGCGTTACAGGCTGCACCAGAGCCGGGACAAGGTCCTCCAGCACCCAAGGCTGAGACACCAAAGTGCACCCCTCCATCCCTGCCACCCCAGCCATCACACACTGATTGCTATTAGACTAACAGGCCCCCATGGGCCCACAACCTCCCCAACACCTTAATATCTAGTTATCTGGCTTGCAGTCGCTGCCATGTATCCCCTTTTCTTATTTCTTTCTGCTTCAAACACAATTAGGAATGACAGCTGAATGAATTCTGCGCCCCCTCCTACACTGCGCCCTGAGGCTGGAGCCTCTCCAGCCTATGCCTCGGCCCGGTCCTGGGCTGCACTAACGTGCGCCTGTAACGTCCCTGTGTGGAAGCAGCCTAAATGCCTTTAAAGCTTAGTCCCTTTGAAGATCCATCATGGCTCAAACAAAAATGTTCTGCTAGTGCACTGCGATACTCGCCATTTGGCTTTGATCCACAGTTTATGTTGCTTATATGTTCTCCAATTCGAGTTTTCAGTTTTCCTGTGTTCATTCCCACATATAATAATGGGCATGGACATTGGATGACGTACACTGTCCATTCAGAGTTGCAATTTATAAAGCTACGGATCTCCCATTCTTTCTCCTGTTGGGGAGCACTAAAGGTTTTACTCACATCCACATAGCAATGTGGGGGGGGGCGCTCAATGTGCCACCATCCGTGGACATTTCCCGACAATCGGCCCAATCCGAGAGTCAACCATCAAAACCAACCAATGTCGCAACAGTACTTCATAAATTTTGTGCCAATTTGAAGAGGGAGACATATCTTATTTGATCACTTTCACTTTTATGTTTCCTGTTATACCTCTGTCCCTCATGTAAAAGATCATTGCGAGTGGTCTGTAGCGCCCTTTCAGTGCTGGAGCACAATGTTGCATGACGGTAACCTCGATTCCGAAATCTGTTGCACATTGAGTGAGCCTCAACAATAAAGTCCGCTTCTCTAGATCAGTTCCTGCGCATTTGCAGGAACTGTCCTGTCGGAATTCCATCCTTAAGATGTCGTGGATGGTGGCCAATGGCGTGGAGGAGGCTGTTCCCAGCAGTCGGCTTGCGGAAAGTGGTGGTCCGCAAGCCTTCATCACTCTTGGTGATATGCAAATCGAGAAAATACACACTATGTGTATACATGAGGCGAATGTTTCTCTGATTCAAATTTATCTGGTCCATAAAGAGTTAGGCGACAGTATTAAAGGTCAGTGTTTAAGTTATTGGATGGTCAGTGTTTGGCGATCGGGTAGGCGGAGGTCAGATTTCATAGTGTTAAGTAGGCAAGTGTTAATTTAACGTTAGAAAGCCAAAGCAGTAATGACATGCAAATTCCTAACGCTGTTATTAGAATATCATTACTGATCTCCAAAATAACATCTATACTCGGTAACCAAATTAACACTTGGCTATGTTAAATGTAAGTTGTACTCACTTTTTAAACATTATCATGCATCCGCTGCTGGGTAGCTCTCAACATTTAAGCTGGCCATACACTAGGCTGATTACCCGCCGATCGACAGCAGATTCGATCACTGGGATCGAATCTGCTGTCAAATCGTTCACGCAACACGCTAATTTTCGATATATTTCGGCACGAAATAGATCGGTCCCGTCGATCGCGGCGTGCGGAAAATTACCGTCGATTGTCGCGGGTAAAAAGTGCATCGCTAGCGGCGTACGACCGACGCAGGTATACATTACCTAAAGCTGGCTCCCGGCATCTTCTCCGCATCACCTCCCGGCTCCCGGCTGGCATCTTCTCCGCATCAGCTTCCGCATCCCGGCATCCAGCATAACTTCCTGTGTCACTGCAGTAACACCGGAAGTACAAATAGAGGGCGCTCTATTTGAACTTCCACTGTCACTGGAGTGACAGAAAGCTATGCCAGGATGCGGAAGCTGATGCGGAGAAGATGCCCGCCGGGAGCCGATGCGGAGAAGATGCCCGGGACCAGGCTTCAGGTAATGTATGCGGGGGCCCGGGGGGGCGACAGCGGCACCTCAGCAGATGGTGAATCGGTTTCAGGCTGAAATCGATTCACAATCTGTTTGCAGTAAAGGCAGCCATACGAACCCTCTCTGATCAGATTCGATCAGAGAGGGATCTATCTGTTGGTCGAATCTGATGGCAAATTGACCAGTGTATGGCTACCTTTAGAATTTACTTCCAGTTTGATGATTCTGGAAAATAAACATTCCATTGGCCTCAATTCACTAAGATCACACTAGAGATAAGGCAAGAGAAAACTTGCCACCACACAGTGAGAGAGTTATGTTATCTCTTCATTCCTTATATTACCTCCTCTGTAGTTAAGTTACCGCCTGTAGTTCTTTTCACACGCAGTTAATTAACAGCCTGTCTAACTTTAGAATTCTGGAGTTATTGTAAGGATTGAAGAGTTAACTTTAGGTTTGCCTGAGGTAAAATGTTTCCTCATCACCATAGTGATAAGTCTAGAAACGTTATTAAAGACAGGAGATAAGCTTAGTGAATTGAGGCCAAATTTGTCACTTTACTGAGTTTTACAGTCTGTCAAACCGATGGAATGTGAATGAGAATCTCTGTCAATTAGAACAGAATGGCATAATATTCTGTTAGCAAGAGAAGGTGCCTAAACATTGTCAATCGTTACATTAACCACTTCACCTCCAAAGGTGTTTCCCCTTAAAGGAGAACTGTAGCGAGAGGTATATGGAGGCTGCCATATTGATTTCCTTTAAAGCAATACCAGTTACCTGGCAGCCCTGCTGAGCGATCTGCCTGCAGAATCACACCAGAAACAAGCATGCAGCTAAAAATGTCAGAAACACCTGATCTGCTGCATGCTTGTTCAGGGGCTATGGCTAAAAGTATTAGAGGAAGAGGATCAGCAGGATAGCCAGGCAACTGGTATTGCTTAAAAAGAAAACAATATGGCAGCCTCCATATACCTCTCGCTACAGTTCTCCTTTAAAAAGCAAAGCAATAACGCTCCTTCCATTCATTCGCCTCTAACTTTATTACTACTTATCACAACAAAACAATCTATATCTAGTTTTTTTCACCACCAATTAAGCTTTCTTTGGGTGGTACTTTTTGCTAAGAATTATTTTATTGTAACTGCATTTTAATGGGAATAAGGAAAAACTGGAAAAAAGTTATTTCTGTTTTCGGCCATTATAGTTTTAAAATAATGCTACCGTAATTAAAACCCACACATTTTATGTGCCCTTTTGTCCCGGTTATTGCAACATTTAAAATATTTCCCTAGTACAATGTATGGCGCCAATATTTTATTTGGAAATAAAGGTGCATTTTTTAATTTTGCGTCCATCACAGTTTACAAGTCCATGATTTAATAAATAACCATAATATACCCTCTTGACATACATATTAAAATGTGTTTGTGTGTTTTTTTTTTCGTTTTTTTTAATACAAAAAATAAAATTGGCTACTATGGGAGAGTGTGGGAGGGATATAGTTAATTCTAAATGTAAATGTGGGACTTTTTAATTAAAAAAAAAAATCGTATGAAAGTGTAATTTTACTATTTGGCTACAAGATGTCCTTTTGCATTACTTTCTGTTGCATACCATTGGTGCGCTAAACAAGAAGCAATGCGTGGCCACGTTGCTTTCGGTTTCTGTGAAGGTCGTGGCATCTTATTGATGGCTGGCAATCATTCTCACGGGGAATTGGATTAACCCCTCTTGGCATTATGATTCTTTCCGGATTTTAGGGTCTAAAAGCGGTGCAATTTTTTTTAACCCTTTCAGACCCTAAAACCTGGAAAAAAAAATCATGCTGCCAGGGAGATCTGCAGCAGTTTTACAATCACTCACCTCCCTGGCTCCAGCGCCGCAGTTATGCCTCCATCGTCCGGGTGGCGCTACAGCTCTAAAGTGAAATTGCCGACAGCAGGCGCTCTCACCAGGAGGATGCAGAGCCCCGGAGAGGAAGAAGAATGGTGGCCGACGTTGGGATCCCTCGGGAGGTATGTAGCGCTATACTCTGCACACAGCCTCAGGCGGCTACCCCGAGCAGAGGTCAGGATTACTGCTCTTGGCTGCGGTTTTCCGCCCCGACCCTAGCTTGGGATTACCGCAAAGGAGGTTAATGAATGTGAAAGAACGAGAGGTGGCAAGAACGAGTCCGGAACCCGATGGGGGGCGAACGGGAGTGCACAGCGGCAAGGTAGGAGTAAAGCAGGGATGTAGATACTCGTCCAGGGGGAGAGGGAGTGGTTAATAGCTTTTCATTATTATTTTGCACCCAAAAAGAAATATGGATATTATTTTGTCTTAAAAAATGTATGTAAAACTGTTTTACACACCTACACATTTTGTATTTCTGATTTCTGGACTACCCAGAGGCTTCTCCTGTACTGAGTTATCTAGGCTTTTTATTTCTATGACTTTAGGTACCGTATGCTTTAAAGGAATCATCAAGCAATCTCTGCTCTCCCCCCCCCCCTTACCTGGGGCTTCCTCCAGCCCCTTGCAGCTGACATGTCCCACGCCGCAGCTCCGCTCTCAGTCACCAGCCTGGGGTCCCTGCTGGTGCAGAGGCTGACCTCGAGATTGTTCTCTACTGTGTCTGTGCCACTGTCAATCAAGTCCATGTTGTCTGGACTGTACTGCACAGGCGCAGTAGTTCAACGTGGACTTGATTGACAGTGGCGCTCACACAGGCGCAGTAGAGGACGGTCTGGCGAGACATCGGGGACCTTGGGCCGATGACTGAGAGCTGAGCTGCGGCGTGGGGCATGTCGGCTCCAAGGGGCTGGAGGAAGACCCAGGCAAGTAGATCGGGCTGTAGCAGAGATTGCATGATGATTCCTTTCAAGCACATGTGTCAAACTCCAGGCCTGGAGGGCCAAATCCATGTCGATGTTTAGGATGGACTGAGAAAGAGAGTAATGTGTTCTATCTGATGGACCACACCTTTCCTGATTCAAACCAATCAATTAATTTGAGCAGTGTCAAAAATGTGTGAGGGCCTCGGCCCTCGTAGGACCGGTTTGACATCCCTGCTTTGAAGAAAACCTGAACTGAAAATTAAAAGTCAAAATAAACATACACAAGTCATACTTACCTCCTGTGTAGTCTACTCCTCAATCTCTTTTTCCTCTCCTGCTTCCTGTTTGTCCACTGTGATCAATGGAATTCTCTGTCCTCCATTATGAAAATGGCCATTACACTATAACCGCTTTCTGGTCAGCACACAGTTAAACTGTAACATAGCCTGCTTGAGCCATAGGGAAACATGGACACATCAGTTCTCCTCTCAGCTGTAACTGACAGCAACTGATATATAATTGACAGCAACTGATATATTTCAGTTCTGACAAAATGTTGTCAGAACTGGAAGAGATCATTGTCAGAAGAAAATGGTGAGCTTCTGAGGAGAACTGATGGCAAGGTAACTGTCATGTTCATTTGCAGTTACCTCATGTTTATTTTAAATAATTTTACTTAGTACAGGTTCCCTTTAACCTCCTTGCCGGTTATCCCGAGCTCAGTTTGGGGTAACCTGCATAGGAGGATTTCTCAGGCCCCGCTGGGCTGATTTTCAAAAAAAATTTTCTTCCTACACGCAGCTAGCACTTTGCTAGCTGTGTGTGGTACGCGTTCTCCGTCGCTACCCGCCGATTCGCCGCTACCCGCTGCGCCCCCCCCCCTTCCCCCTCCAGACCCCTTGCGCATCCTGGCTAATCAGTGCCAGGCAGCGCTTAGGGGTGGATCAGGATTCCCTCTGACGTCCCGATGTCGCCATGGCAACCGGGGAAGCCCAGCAGGAAATCCCGTTCTGTACGGAATTTCCTGATTACTCTGATCGCCGGCGGCGATCGGAGTGGCTGCGGGGATGCCGCTGCTCAGCGGCTATCATGTAGGGAACCCTGGGCTCGCTACATGATTTAAAAAATAAAATAAAAAAAGTGCTCTGCTGCTCCCTTGCCGCGGGAATTGGATCGGCAAGGGGGTTAAAGCAAACTTAAACTGAAAAAAAACTAAAGAGATAACTATGTGTAGTTGCAAAAGTATATAGCTCTGTCCTAGTTTCTCTTATTATTATTTTTAATGTAAGGGGTTAAATTTAGACTTAAATGTGCACAGCAGCTATATCAGTGTGTGTAAAACCTGGTTTATTCAGGCCCTAACAAAAAAAGAAGAAAATACTTAAAGAAAACACGAGTTGGGGAAATGGGGGGCAGATGGGACACAGAGGCATGTTCTCTGCCTCATGACATGACTCTGTATCCCCACACCGCCGATCTCTGCCTCCCCACTGCCGCGCTAAAGCACCCCGAGATTTGCAACAATATTTGTTGCTATCTCTGAGGTAAACACAAGGAGAGGGTTTCCCTGTTCAAAACGCCTGCCAGGGGTGTTCCTGCAGGGTTTTCAGAGCTGCCATTGGGTAGCTCTCTCTCCCTGGCCATGCCCCCTGCTGCTCCCCTGCCTCCCTGCACGCTGCGAGAGACACACAGTCTCTCCTTGCAGCGTTGTCACCTATAGGTCACGAAAGAGAAAGTGGGCCAATGCGGCCCACAGGAGCTGCATTTTTTGCAGCTACCTGATCCGCTCTGCCCCCCTGGATCAGGTAGCCTACTTTTTTTTTTTTTTTTTTACCTCAGGCTCTCTTTAACTCTGAGCCTATGGCTTTATTCACAATATGAAGATTACATTGTGATGTGATTGTTCCTCAGTATCCCAAAAGTTCCATTGTGCGTTAATAGTGCAGTGGAAACATAAAGTACAATAAAAGTATACTCCACTGCCACTGTAAACGAGCACATTACCTTGTATACGGAATGCATTGTTACCCACCACAATCAATGTGATGGCCCTATAGGAATAATATTGAATCTGCGTTATGATGCAATGATATTGTCCGATGCGATGCGACAAACAAAGGGGTTGATGCACAAACTTGCGGTAATATTGCAGTGCATTATCCTTTTCTACAGGCACTGTGTACTGCGAGTTCTCCTATTACTGCGACCCGTGGTACTCGACTAGCACAACCCATACTATGGTAATGCGAATACTTAACACATGTTACTATAGCAATGGTCGCACTAATCAAGTAGCGTGGGCCATGCTAATAGCTTAACTCGTCGCAAAGAAGTGGAGCGGCACCATCCAATAGACGTAATATGCTCTTTTATTTCAATATAAGCATGACAGCAGGATAAACAGCAACGTTTTGAAGCTGACGCTTCTTTTTCAAACTCTGCTACTTGTGCATGTGGAGTGCTGCCAGACTGACTGTGGCACATCAACTGATTAAAGAGGAGTGCTTCATGGCAATTTATTAATATTTATTAATAGCATAACTCGTGGTACACAGTGCCAGTACTAAAGGTAATATTGCAGTGCGATGTCTGTGGAAAACCAGTATTACCGCACATTTGGGCATCAACTCCATAGTGTGAAAGAAACCTAAACCGACTTTCAATTTATCAGGGATTGTTTGCCCAGCAAGATGAGTGATTTATTTCTGTTTACGTTTCAGGAGGGCAGGGTTGATTTTAACATCATCTTTTTCAGAAGATGTATGGAGAGATCGACCAAGAGACAGATCTATCAGCTGCCCATACACCACAGGCCAATTCCTGATCGATTTCAGGTAAAGTACTATGGTAAAGTATACTGCACCAAGAACCGAGGGGAATAGCATGCGCGTCACATTTTAAATTATTTCCCCTTTTCTCTAGCCTCAATTTTTAGTTGTCGCCACTGCGGTGCTTAACAACCGCGTGACGCTGCTCTTTCGCATATGACTACCAGCCACGCATGATGTAGGGACGCCACTCTCTCTCTTCTGGCACTGACCTTGAGGAGAGGCTGTGCCTACGCCGAACGATCAAGCTCGCTAGCAGTTACACTGTGGATCATCCCAGCCAGCGGTCCGAGAGCCCAGCCTGCCTGCAGCCCCCAATGGATACTGCACCAATGTCTTGGTTAGATCGAGAGCCCGGTCCATGGCCGTAAAAGGGACGAATGCTGAGAGAGGCTGCCTTTGACAGCCTCTTTTAACCAGGTGAGACCTGTCTGGGACAGGGTGACGTCTTTATATATTTTACTGACACTTGGAGCGCTCTCTCCTTTGAGTGTTTTTACCCCCAAAACACACACACACTAACCCACACAAGAAAATATAAAACTTGTGCATAATACAGGGAGTCCCTGAGATACAAACAACCCACCAATCCTCTTGCATTTTGTTGCACACCCCCTTCCTGCACTCCCCCATCCCAATGTGTAAATACAGAGTATAGCGCAGCAGAAGCTGTGCTCTCACCTCTCCACTGGAGTCCAGTGCTGTGCTTCCACCTGTCCACTCACCACTTGCCCTAGTGCCCAGCATCTCCTACCACATGAGGGAGCAGAAAACAGAAAGGATGGTCGCACAGCAGCAGAGGGAAGCATAAAGGGGGGACAGAAGGAGGCACAGTGAGACAGAGGGAGAGACGGATCATCCACAAAGCAACTTAGGCAGGTGCCCAGGGCCTGGAGAGAGTCTTGGGGTTCAGTTTATGCTTTCCTTCAACAATGCTTGCCTACGCCACCATTTAACCTTAATCCATCTCTGGACGCACAGGGGACAGAAGGAGGCACAGGGTGACATAGGGAAACACAGGGAGCAAAGGTGGACTGAAGGTGGCGCAAGGAGAGAACAGGAGGCATAAGGGGACAGAAAGAGACACAAACACCCATGGGGACATGGCTTCATTTGGGAGGTGTAGTTTAGTTCTGGAGTGGGGCTTAGTTTGGGGGCAGAGCTTAACCACTTAAGGACCACGGGCTTAAACCCCCTAGTGACCAGGCCACTGCAGCTTTAAGGCCTCGCACACAAGTGATCCAACCCCCCCTTTCTGCCCACCAACAGATATTTCTGTCGGTGAGCTCTGATTGCTGCTGGGGTGTTTGTTTATTGTTTTATAAATCTTTGTTTTATAAATAAATTTTGCTATTTTTTTTACATTTTCTATCCCTTCCTCACCCCGCCAGCCAATTACAGCGATCGGCTGTCATAGGCTTCAGCTTATGAGAGCCGATCGCTCTCCTGCCTCCCAGGGGGACAGTCGTGTCACACGGCTGTCCCCAGTACAGCACTGCCATGGATCGCAGCACTGTACCATGTAAATAGACAGCGGTTTCCCTGTCTAATAGTCTCCTATCGGCAATCGCCGCTGGGAGACTGATGGCAGAGCGGAGCTCCGTCATTAAAGCGGAGATGCGCACGATCTCCTGCAAGACCTTGCCCTAGGACTTAACGCCAATTGGCGTTGAGCGGTCCTGGGGCTGCCGCCGCATCCACGACAACTGGCGTGGAGCGGTCATAAACTAGTTAAAACTAGCTTGGAATGCTTGTGCCTAAAAACGCCCCTGGTCCACTGTTTCTCATCCGATCCGATTATAAAAAATTGGATGGTCGTTTTGACCGACCATTTAAAAAACAAAAAATCCAGGCTCCTCACTTTGAGCTAGGACATTTAAACAGTTTCAGATTTAGTGGAGAGGTGCTAGAAGGGGAGGTGCTAGAAGGGGTGAGGCAAGCAAAACAGCAAATTCAAAATGAACTTCCGCACACTCCTGCAAATCCTCATCTGAATCCATTCATAAAACTCATGCAGCAATCAATGCTGTCCCTACAGCTGGGATCTTCGTTACAAGAATAAAGTCTCTTGCGTAGTCACATACCCTGCGTAGAGGTAGCCCAGTGTCGTATGTGTCCTTACTCTGGCTCTGTAACATGCATAGCACAAACATGCACGCATTCAGCGCATCAAAATCTATCTAAGGAATAGATATCCTTACCGTCCTCCCTGGGCCTGATAGTGCATCTAACTAATCCTGCTAGGGAGATGCTAGTACCTACATATGTGCCATGCGAACACACCAGCAAGCTGTGTGTGTGTTAAAATCACTAATAGGGGAAGAGACAGAGCACTAGATAAAATCCTAGCTTTTCCCCTATTAGTGATCTTAACACACACAGCTTGCTGGTGTGTTCGCATGGTATATATGTAGGTCTGACGAAGAAACAGTTGTTTCGAAATGCATGAGACCAGCGCAGGCAGCCGGCGGATCATTTGTGTGCTTAGAGTGGGTAAGAGGACTTGTTTATCTTATCAGCCATTGCTCTCCGGTACTGCACTTGCCTCTTTGCCTCCACTACCTGTCACTTTTTATTGCTATATTTTGTATACTCGGGGCTTGCTATGGAGTCATTGATTAACTTTTCAATGCATTTGACACTAAGCGCTTATACAGTGTACCACTTAGATATCATAGTATAGTATTAATTTGGTATCCTGTTGGCTACCTCTTGCTTTTTAATTGTTTTTAATTGTTTTGGGATAAGTCCCTAATAAAACTGTGATTTGTTTGGACAATAAGTATATTGTTTGGATTATTAATTGATACCTATGGATACTTTTTCTTATAGTTTGTGATTCAATTCAGTACTTCCATGGCTTAAAGGACCACTGTTGCAAAAATCTTAAAATGTTAAACATATGTAAACATATACAGATAAGAAGTATGTTTCTTCCAAAGTAAAACGAGCCATAAATTACAATTCTCCTATGTTGCTGTCACATACAGCAGGTAGTAGAAAATCTTACAGAACCGACAGGTTTTGGACTAGCCCATCTCCTCATGGGGGGTTCTCTGGGTTTTCTTTATTTTCAAAAGCCCTTACTTAATGGCAATTGCTCCTTTCAACTGCCATAAAAGTGTATATCATTTTTTTTTACAGGGAGTGTCTTTATAAAGAATAAAGGTCATGCTGAGAATCCCCAGTGGAGAGATGGACTAGCCCAAAACCTGTCGGTAATGTCAGATTTCTACTAGGTGTAAAACAGAGCAGGGCAGTCCATTCCCTGGCTCCCCCACCCAAATGAGTTGTAACTCACGTGGCCGCTGCAGATATGAGCCAACTGTTCTCGCTCATATTATGCACGGCCCCGGCCAATAGTAGGAAAGAAGAGCAAGAGTGCCTTTTCCTTCTCTTGCTCCTGTCCTGTACTTCCATATGCGCACAGTTTCCTGCCACATCGGTGGATGTTTGCCATTGAGGCAAAGGAGGGCAGAAGCGTTCCATTCTGGCAGAGCGAAGTGAAAACAAATGTATTTACATGGCTCTGCTAGAATGGAACACTTCCACCCTCCTTTGCCTCAACGGCAAACATCCACCGGTGCAGAAACTATCATGGATACTGTTCATCTATAGGGAATAAGTAACAGTTTTATTTGGATGAAGTCGCCCATACGCGCCCCTGCCGTGCATGCTGCGTGTCATCATGCGCAGCCGGTGGAAGACTCCTGTGCGTGTGTGGTTCAGACTTAAAGCAGCAGCGCGCACGGTCGACTTTAGCTGAAGTCGCCGGATTACAGGAGCCAAGACCAGGACCATGTAAGGGAGCAGGAGGACGCTGAGGGACCTCGTGGGAAACGGGGGGGGTTGGAGGAAGCCTCAGGTAACTCCAAATTAAATTTTTAATCACAGCTCAGGGTCCCTTTAAAACGCTAAATAAACAAACATTCTGCAGAGATCACCTGCCAGTACTAAATAATTTTATTAAACAGTTTAAACATTTTTTTCGTAGCTGCTGATGCTATTTTGCTTGGTAGCATTAATACTTTTTTTTCTCATTACTGCCTCATTACTGCAGGATTAAGCCCTTTGCAAAATGTATTTTCTGTAATGGAATTACTGTACATTATACCAACAATGGATATCAATATAGCAACCATGTGTTATCCCATGGTAAGTGCCATAGAAACTACTGGTAGGTTCTCAACATGTGGTACACTTACCCCAGAGGTACTTCTAATGGGTCCAGGTGGTACTTGGGCTCAATATTGTTAATTAAGTATAACAAAACTGAGAGTTTTATAAAATGATAAACTCTATATATACAACACCAGCAAATAATTACAAGCAATAGCAAACACTTAAAAAAAAATATTTAGACACAATTACCATGTACTATTATTAATGTGTACCTGAGACGGAGTAAAGTGAAGAATCAATACTTATCTGGGGCTTCCTCCAGCCCCATGAACTCTGTTGCCTCCTTCGCCATCCTCCACGGTGGCTCCGTTCCTTTGTAAGGGCCAATTCAAACCTGCTTAAAATAACGTACCCGTTAGGGAATTTTTTTAAGCTATGCTTAAACGCAGGAAGCAGATCCTAGGTTAAAAATAGGATCCGCTTCCACTTGTTAAAAAACACGGATCAGTTTGCGACAGAGAGCGAGGCGAAATGCAGAGTCCCAACCTGGCACATTTTCCAGGACTGGATGGGAAAATGTGTCCAAATGAAAGCCTATGAGAATGGACACTGTCCATTCTCACTAGGCTAGTCACCACATCTGTCACGGAACAGCCGTGAGAAACGCAGGTGAATCTAGAGAATTCAGTCGATTTCCTGATCGCTCCCTGTCGGATCTGTGTAGTCGTGCAAGCGATCAGAAAACGACTTCTTTGTGTTTTTTAAAACCAGAGATCTGTTCCCCTGTGAGCAAAGCATTCTCCTCAGGAATGCCTCCCCCCATCCCCAGGAATGTCACACCTGGCAGATTCCCTGCAGGGACCAGCTCATTCTCCCTACAGCAAATGGCTCCATGAAAAGGGCTAGGAAGCTGGCTCCCAAGGGGGGCCCTGAGGAAGCCAGACTGTCTGGCACCGACCAGGGCAGACCTGAAGTTATGTGATGTATGGTTTCTTGTTGATAATATGGCGACTGTACATCGCACAGCTATAAAATTCATATAGTCTTATTCGGTAAAATCTGGCCATCGTGCTGACATGAAATTCATCGCGATAACCCGTCTGGTTATTGAGGTATGACCCTTCTCAAGAACGGAGTCAGCTGTATTGGCCATGTCTGATGTCATATTAATCTTTATTTTCCGACAAGTATGAATCTGTTATTCCCCTAAATATGACGTGTATCGTTTGTGAGTTACGGCAGTTTGTAAGTTTAAAACCTAAAATCTCTCAGAGGAAATGAACTGTCATTGGTTAGTAATTCAGAGGGGGCCGGCATTGCCACACCCCCAAACCAGCTTCATCAAAAGTATCTGCGAGGGGCCCTTGCCTCATTCCTCCATTTTCCACCTTCATGAACGCACGGCCACCGTGAGGAACAAGTGGTGGCAATTTTGCTTGGACTTGAAATTGAGCTAAACAAAGGACTTTATGATTCTTCCCACAAAAGGACATTTTCCATGAGACTAAGTATTTTTTCTCCCTTTCTTTTATTTTTCATACTGGCCATTAATGTTTCAATAATTGTTGATTTTAATAATTGTCTGTATATATTAATTATTTATATTGCCCGTGAATAAAGACTTTATCAAAGTCATTCACTGTTCCGCTATCCTGCTTCTCAGCCGCACAAACTGAACCAGACTTCTGAAGAGACGCTACTGTTGTTACTAGCCAGACAGAATAGAGTGTGTTTAACCGTTTTTATTTGCAGGTCGAGAAATAGTCAGTCAGTCGGGTCCACTGGCCCATACCAGTGGTGGTGGCAGATACCCTGAGATAGGGTGTAAGTTGTAACTACCGTAACCTCACAGGCTCCCTTCTGGTCGGGCTGCTGCGCAAATTTCTGTCGGTTCTGCACAGAGATAGCGACCGCAGCTTGCATGGTCTGTGTGCTGAAACCGATTGGAAGGCAATTTGCGGTCTGACCACTAGGGCTCCTGTGACAACATCCATGTCGCTTGTTTCGATTGCCGCCATGACGTGATACATTTCCCGCCGCCCATCGCCAATGCTCGGTCCCTTCTAAACAGCCCGGTGGCCAGTATTAACATGGGAATTGCCATTGGGCTGCAAAAGACCAATGGGAATTATCAGCCACAGGGATAATTCTCACTGGTTCATGATGGACCAATAAAAATTCTCCCTCTTGGTAGGGAGAATTGGCCTCCTGCGGCCTATGCTTCTGCTGGCCTCTGGGCTGTTTAGAGTGGGCCTAGCGGCGGTGGAACAGGTGAGCGGTGATGCATGAACAACACAGGAGTGGACGTGCGGATGGGGTACAGACGAGTTTAATTGTTGCATGCAGATGCAAAACGGATGGAACACATTCACCTCGTGGATGTGTTTACCGTTTCCATTCTGCATCTGCTCAAGTGTGAACCGGTCCTAATTGCCCAAGGTAATAGGGCTCCAGTTGTGCCATTCTGCTCATGTGTGGCATGGCTGCATGCCCCTGTCGTCGGAAGCGTTCTGTGCCTTCGGTGAGGGAAGCAACAGCGTTCATGGGGCTGGAGGAAACCCCAGGTAAGTATCGATTTTTTTTTTTAACTTTACTTCGTTTCAGGTACACTTTAATTTGTACATCCATGCCCTGGGAGCAATTTAGCCTAGGAACTTCCTTGGTAAGTGTACAGCATGTATAAGTCTACAATATTAACTACAATCAGAGAAAGAACATGTGTGCATCAACCAAGTGAACCTGACAAATCTGGCTTTGCAAATTTGGCCTATTGGCTAATCACGAGACATTGCTCATGCAAATAAGCATTTGCTTTCGCATGCCTAAATATGCAGGGTCAAAACCAAAAACCGCAAAACAATCGCCCTGCGGGAATTAGTTCATGCTATACAGCACTATCCAGGGGCGCCACGAGGAGGCTTCATTATTATAGTTATAAGTCTACAATATACAGGTAAATTTACAGTGCATGCGTTGCACTGTTTGATGGAGTGGAACGCTAAGGGACACCGATCGACTGCCATTCCTGCCTCACCGTGAACAACTCAAATCTTCCATCCTGTCAATAATCAGTCTGACTTTTTATGACATAAATTCCCAGCAAATTCGATTCTGGATAGTTTCCCCAACTGTTTTAAATGATTGAATTAAATGTATCTGTGTGGCTAGCTAGCATTATTAACTAACTGTATTGCTCGCAGAGCTTTATTGATGACTGACACAATTTATCGCAAACACGGCTATTAATATACTCTGCATTATACTGAAAGAAGTAGCTTCTAAAGCAGACAATGGGCTCTATTCTCAAAGACTTCCCGTATGCGGTAAAGTACATGCGGGAAGTTTGCGACCAAAACACCGTCAAGTTCACATTCTCAAAATGTTGCGCATGTTTTTTTCCGCATGCGGAAAAAGTGCGGTAAAAGTGCTGGATTTATGCGGAAAAATTTCCGCAAAAGTCGGTATTTTCCGCAATAAAAAAAATCAATTCTCAAAACTGTTCATTTTGTCGTTTTTTAACGATTTTTTTTATCACCTACAAGTAGTAGGTGATATATTCCGCATCCCATTGACTATAATGAAGTCTGGAGGCTAAATGCCCATACACACGGGGTACGGCCGTCGCCGCAACCACGTGGCACGCACGTGTTGCGGCGACAGGTCGCCCATGTGTATGACGCGCGCGCCCCGAACCGTCGCCCGTCGGAGCTGTCGCCAGGCGATTGACATGTTCAATTGCCGGCTACAGCTGTTGCCGCAACTTCGCCGGAACTGTCGCTAGTCCCGCGTGAGTACGCGGGCTAGCGACAGGAGACCTACGTGAGTGAATGGAGCATCCGGCCGGGGGATGCTCCATTCAGAAACCGCTTCCTGAGCCCTCTTCCTCTCAGTGCCATTATCTCCTGTTTGCCGTGGACATATCAATAGAGCAATTCAATGTATTTTACCACTGCACTTCCCAGTAGCACTTCTCATTGACTGGTAAATTAAAAAATACGGCAATATATGTATACAGAATAGCAGGTATAACTCTACAAACTAGAGTAGTTCACTACCATCGTAATGACGGTGGTTTAGTATCTCTATAAGGTAAATTTCCATAACACCATTTAAAAGACGTGATATATAAGAAAGTATAAACTAATATTTGCAGTTGCTCTTTAATTTCTATACTATTAAAAAAATATATACTGGCTGGCCGGGGTCTCCTACATGAGAATTATTCTTCTAGAATACTAAAGACATAGCGCCACCTACTGGAGATTTTGCTTTAGTACACTAAGGTCTTTTAGCGCTTGCGCTATCTACATTTCCCGCCCTCGGAAGGACCTCGCTGGTAGAGAGGCCACGCAGGGTTCTGCCAGACGAAAAGCTCTATTTGCCAACCTTGCAGGCTGTAGTGACCGCTGCGACACATGAGGATCTCACACTGCAGAAGGACCTGAAACTGCAGGACACGACATCTTGCGGGATGGACGCAGTTTCCTTGCGTTCAGGCGTGCCAGGGACAGCCGGGGGCGGAATTGGGCGGGGCTCTGTAGGCGGGACTGGCTAGTGACAGGCTCTGTGTCTCCTTCACTTCGCCCTCCAGTTGCACGCACCGGCTAGGCCGCACAGCCCTGTACAGAGGTGAGCGGGGAGATGGGATATCGGCTCTCAGGCACCGGCCTAGGGGTGGCAGGAGACAGCAGGGAAGCGGGTGGCGGGCATTAGTGCCAGCAATAGCGGCTGGCAGTGTATGAGGACAGGAAATAAGGTGGAGGCCTATGCTGCTGGCAGGGCTGCACCTGAGCTGATAAAGGGCTATTGCTCTGCCTGTTTATAGTAACCACATTTACAGCCATGACCTTATCTTTTCATTGCAGTGCACAGACTCCAGAGTTTCCACACGCAGTACATATAGAACATATGCTAACTGCTTTCTCCTTGTAAAAGATCTTCCTGTTTTACTTGTGCAGTATTTTAGCATTCTCTGATCTTATAAGTAGTGCATTTTATCATATTTGAATTTAAGGTGCCAGAGGATGGTAGACGTATGTAGTATTTTAGCAGCAGCCTCCAGTTGATAAAAGCTTCTGTACTGTAAAATACTCCATCGCTTTTCTCTTACGTCTATACTTCTAGGTTCCTAGTGTCAAAGTGTAAACATTCCCACTGGTAGGAAGACATTAGAATGAACCGGTTTTCTGGTCCTTGTATTGAAATTAATTGCTTGGCTGTTTATATCTCATTTGCCGAGCTATTTGACGTGTTTTAAACATGACTTTTATCTTTTCATTTTACAATAAAAATGAAAATCCAGCCCTGGCTTTGACGTTTTGTGTTAATCCCTGCATGTGTAATCTGCAATTTTGTAGTTTTACAAACCAAAAGATTGGTGCATTTTGTTCTGGCTTAGGACTTCTATGAGGAAGTAGTCTCATTTTTAATGAAAGAGCTGAGCATGAGCATGCTTGCAAGATGGCTGCCCCCTGCTCACTGCTGCGTGTGTAGCAGTTACTATATATAGGATACGTGTGTGACTTGAATTCTATTTTGACCTTAGCTGCTTGTATCTTAGTGTCCCTCTTAACCTTTACTGACTTCCTTTGTCTCCATGTACGTCATGTTTATAGTTTTATGGCTGCCTTTAAATTTCTTCAAAAACCACAGCTACCTGGCGTCACTAGTATTCTATAATTATCTATCAGAACCCTGTTTTCAAACTGTGCAATTAACAAATATAGCATGTTAGTAATCTTCACACTAAAACTGTATCAAATACAGCAGAACACTGTAAATACATGTACTGTATTTTTAAATGTGGCAATGTGCCTCTCATACTTGTCAATTGTGGGAGGAGGAATAAAGTACACCAATCATAGACCTCTGCAATCTAAAATGAAGAGGAAACGAAACATCAGTGCTTACCAGCAGTTTTCAGACCTTTTTAAAATGAGCAGTTCTTGATTTCAAAAGTAATATGCAAATCCTTTTTTTTTTTTTTTTTTTTTAATAGATATTGTTTATATAGCACTTTACAGCCTATGTAGCCATGTCAGCACCTTAATTCCTACCATAGTACAGTATTCTAATGTCTCTGTGATAGCCTAAGGTCAGTATTGGGGTGATGTAAAACAATTATTTGTATGTTTTTAGGGTATGGTCATAAAGCCCACAAAAACACAAGTACATACAGACTTCATGCGGACAGTTGCTTTTTTCCTCCCAATTGTTCCAATTGGTTAATGTGAATATCACAGATCAATTCGAAATTTTTTTTTTTTTTTTTTTGCATACACTATGTGGCTGTGGAAACAGACAATATCTATCACCTTGCAACAGTTCTCCCTTGGATATTAGATTGGATTTCAGCAGAGATCATGGCCATCTGCCGCAGCATGCCTAGTACTGCCACAAAACGTCCCAATAAATGTTAGATTGACAAAACCATCAAACTGATAAAGGCCATTTTTAAAATGTCAGTACAGAATGACTTTAGATGACCGTTGCCATGTGATCCTCTTTTTCAGGATGTACAACACATATGGTGTGAAAGTAGCATTCAAGTTCTAAAGTGCTAGTTTTACTTATCTTAATGCATGTTTAACCTCCCTAGCGGTATTGATGGATATACATGTCAATACAAAACCTGCTGTGAGCAGTATTGCTGTGCATACACGTCAATACTCTCCTGCACTGTATGCTAGACCCTTGCTTGACACATTTTGGCAAGTTACAGGAAAAAAAGGTTATGAAAATTCATTGGATCACTTTTTGCACAGAAATCCTGGCGAAATTGAACACCAGGGAGGTTAATATAACTTAAAGGACAACTGAAATGAGAGATATATGGAGGCTGCCACATTTGTTTCCTTTTAAATATCAGTTGCCTAGCAGCCCTGTTGATCTATTTGGCTGCATTAGTGTTCGAATAACACCAGATACAAGCATGTGTCTAATCTTGTCAGATCTGATGATGTCAGAAACACCTGATCTGCTGCATGCTTGTTCAGGGTCTATGGCTAAAAGTATTAAAGGCAGAGAATCAGCAGGACAGCCAGGCAACTAGTATTGCATAAAAGGAAGTTTAAAGGACAACTGAAGTGAGAGGTATATGGAGACGGTCATGTTAACTTCATTTTAAATAGTGTCTGAAGTGTTATTTTTCTTTTTTTTCTTTCATTAAAGCGGATCCGAGATTAAAAACCTAACTATAACAAGTAACTTATCTATATATCTTATCTAAAGTTTAGATAGTTTACACAGCAAATCTAGCTGCAAACAGCTTTAATAGAATATGATTATTTAATCCTGTGATACAATGACAGCAGCCATGTTGTTTGTAAACATTACACAGAGGCAGGCTTATCTGCATCTTGAGCAAAAAAACCTAATCCCCCTCCCTCCTCCCCTCTGCCTCTGAAATCTCTGGCTAGTAATACCTCCACCTCCTCCTGCCCAGACTGAGCTCTCATGAGCCCTTGCTATTGTCTTCAAGTGCCTTGGCTCTGAAAACCTGTGGGCGTGGCTTGTTTAGTTTATAGGGAATTAGAGTATTAAAACAAAAACAAAAGTATTTGGCTTGAGGAATGCTCTATAAACAATAGGAAAGGAACACAATTATGCAATGTGTAAAAGTTCATCTCGGATCCACTTTAAACAATCATCTTCAGCATTAAGATGCAAGCTGATTCGCCAAATGCCCATGGCAAAACAAGGTATTTATCCCCCTGAAATACCGGGGCAAAATTCCACGACTTTTGAAATCGCAGATTTTGCTGCCCAGGAGAGGCAAAACTGTGTTGCAGTAGCTCTGCCTTATATACAGTCAATCTCCGCTGATCTCTGCCTCTCCCCGCCCCCTCTCAGTGAAAGAAGACTGAGAGGGGCGGGAAGAGGCGGAGATTGACTGGAGAAGAGGCAGAGCTACTGCAAACGGCTCTGCCTCTTTCAGGAAGCAAAATTATACAATTGCATATTTGGGTATTACAGGGGGATAAATGCCTTGTTCTGCCACGCGGATGCGGCGAATCAGCTTATATCTTAAAGAGACTCCGTAACAAAAATTGCATCCTGTTTTTTATCATCCTACAAGTTCCAAAAGCTATTCTAATGTGTTCTGGCTAACTGCAGCAATTTATACTATCTTTGTCTCTGTAATAAATCAATGTATCTTTCCCCTGTCAGACTTGTCGGCCTGTGTCTGGAAGGCTGCCAAGTTCTTCAGTGTTGTGGTTCTGCTATGAACTCACCCCCAGGCCCCTCTCTGCACACTGCCTGTGTATTATTTAGATTAGAGCAGCTTCTCTCTTCTCTCTTATCTTTTACAAGCTGGATAAATCGTCCTCTGAGCTGGCTGGGCTTTCACATACTGAGGAATTACAAACAAGGGCAAAGCTGTTTGCAGAAAGAAAAGAGCAGCCTGAAACTTCAGTGCATGGGGGAAAGAAACACACAAATGATCTCTTGAGATTCAAAAGGAATGCTGTATACAGCCTGCTTGTGTATGGATGTATTTTTCTATGTGTGGACATACTGTACATCAACCTACTTCCTGTTTTGGTGGCCATTTTGTTTGTTTACAAACAAACTTTTTAAAACTGTTTTTAACCACTTTTAATGCGGCGAGGAGCGGCGAAATTGTGACAGAGGGTAATAGGAGATATCCCCTAACGCACTGGTATGTTTACTTTTGAGTGATTTTAACAATACAGATTCTCTTTAAAGGGAACCTTAACTCTAAAAAAAAAAAAAAACATGAGTGTTACTTACCTGGGGCATCTACCAGCCCCCTGCAGCCATCCTGTGCCCTCGCAGTCACTCATGGCTCCTCTGGTACCCCGTTGCCATGCGTAAGTTTTTACGCATTCCTGCTGGTGCTATTGCAGACACCAACAAGTACATTTTTACGCCTTACGGGTGTAATGCATACAATTTTACGCATTACACAGGTAACGCGTAAAAATGTACTTGATGTCTGCAATAGCTTCCTGCATCAGCAGGAATGCGTAAAAACTTTCACATGGCCGGCCAACTCCTAGTCAGCAAAAACGAAACTAGCTGGCAGTGGGGGACTAGAGGAGCCATGAGTGACTACGAGGGCACAGGATGGCTGCAGGGGGCTGGTAGATGCCCCAGGTAAGTAACTCGTTTTTTGTTGTTGCTGAAGATGACTGCTTAAAGAGACTCCGTAACAAAAATTGCATCCTGTTTTTTATCATCCTACAAGTTCCAAAAGCTATTCTAATGTGTTCTGGCTTACTGCAACACTTTCTGCTATCAGTCTCTGTAATAAATCAACTAATCTCTCACTTGTCAGACTTGTCAGCCTGTGTCTGGAAGGCTGCCAAGTTCTTCAGTGTTGTGGTTCTGTGATGCATCTCCCCCCTCCTGGCCCCTCTCTGCACACTGCTGTGTGTTATTTAGATTAGAGCAGCTTCTCTCTTCTCTCTTATCTTTTACAAGCTGGATAAATCGTCCTCTGAGCTGGGTGGGCTTTCACATAGTGAGGAATTACAGACAAGGGCAAAGCTGTTTGCAGGAAGAAAAGAGCAGCCTGAAACTTCAGTGCATGAGAGATGCAGGGGGAAAGAAACACACAAATGATCTCTTGAGATTCAAAAGGAATGCTGTATACAGCCTGCTTGTGTATGGTTGTATTTTCTATGTGTGGACATACTGTACATCAACCTACTTCCTGTTTTGGTGGCCATTTTGTTTGTTTATAAACAAACTTTTTAAAACTGTTTTTAACCACTTTAAATGCGGCGGGGAGCGGCGAAATTGTGACAGAGGGTAATAGATGTCCCCTAACGCACTGGTATGTTTACTTTTGTGTGATTTTAACAATACAGATTCTCTTTAATAAAAAAAGAGGAAAAATAACCCTTCAGACACTCTTTAACCTCCTTGCCGGTCTAAAAAATCCGGCAAGGAGGCAGCGCCGCACTTTTTTTTTTTATTTATTTTTTTAAATCATGTAGCGAGCCCAGGGCTTGCTACATGATAGCCGCTGAGCGGCGGCATCCCCCCACCCACTCCGATCACCTTTGGCGATCAGAGTATGCAGGAAATCCCGTTGAGAACGGGATTTCCTGCAGGGCTTCCCCGGTCGCCATGGCGACGGGGCGGGATAACGTCATGGGCGTCGGGACGTCACAGGGAATCCCGAACCGCCCCTCAGCGCTGCCTGGCACTGATTGGCCGGGCTGCGCAGGGGTCTGGGGCGGGGGAGGGGCAACGCGGCGGGTAGCGGTGAGCGGCGGCGAGCGCATACTACACGCAGCTAGCAAAGTGCTAGCTGCGTGTAGGAAAAAAAATTATGCAAATCGACCCAGCGGGGCCTGAGAAATCCTCCTGCGCAGGTTACCCTGAGCTGAGCTCGGGATAACCGGCAAGGAGGTTAAAGGGGAACTGAAGAGGTATACGGAGGCTGCCATATTTATTTCTTTTTAATCAATACCAGTTGCCTGGCAGCCCTGCTGGTCTATTTCTCTGCAGTAGTATCTGAATAACACCAGAAACAAGCATGCAGCTAGTCTTGTCAGATCTGACTTTAAAGTCTGAAACACCTGATCTGCTGCATGCTTGTTCAGGGGCTATGGCTAATAGTATTAGAGGCAGAGGATCAGCAGGGCTGCCAGGCACCTGGTATTGAGTAAAAGGAAATAAATATGGCAGCCTCCGTATACCTCTTACTTCAGTTCCCCTTTAAGCAATACCAGTTGTCGCGTTATCCTGCTGATCCTGTCTCTAATCCTTTTAGCCATAGACCCTGAACAAGCATGCAGCAGATCAGGTGGTTTTTGACTTTTTTTTTTTTTTTTTAAAGAAATCTGACAATATTTACTGCATGCTTGTTTTTGGTGTGATGCAAACACTTCTGAAACCAAATAGACCAGCAGGGCTGCCAAGGAACTGATTTTGCTTAAAGGATAACCGAACTGACATGTGACATGATGAGATAGACATTTGTATGTACAGTGCCTTGCACACAAATAACTATGCTTTGTTCCTTTTTTTTCTTTCTCTGCCTGAAAGAGTTAAATATCAGGTATGTAAGTGGCTGACTCAGTCCTGACTCAGACAGAAAGTGACTACAGTGTGACCGAGTCAGGAACTTACATACCTGATATTTAACTCTTTCAGACAGAGAAAGGAAAAAAGGAACACAGCATAGCTATTTGTGAGCCTGGTGCTGTACATACCCATGTCTATCTCATCATGTCACATGTCACTTTGGGTATCCTTTAAAAGGAAATATGGCTGCCTCCATATACCTCTCACTTCAGTTGTTTTTTAAAGTAAAGCAAGCACCTATTTTACCCAAAATATAGAAGTACCAACCTCACCCTAAGGGCCCGTTTCCACTTTGGCAGATTCACGTGCGTTAGCCGCACGCAAATGTCGTCGTCCCCCACACCCTGCAGGCAACAAAAACAAAACAGTAACTCTTAACAATTTTCCGCATAGTTTCACAGGTTTTTTTTTACGTGTCTTCACATGCAAGTTTTTGTGAGTTTTCGCATGCGTATGTCAATAGTGACGGGGCTGGGGGGGGGGGATAATTTGCTTACGCATGCGAATTTACATGCTAAAACGTCCACAAAAATGCAAATTTGCATGCTTGTAGTGGAATGAGCCCTAAGGGAGGTTTGTAAATAGGGAAGGGGGAGACAGGCATTTCTTTCCTTTGGAGATTTCTTATCTTTGTGTCTGAATGCGTACCTACTAGAACACTTCTAAAATTTACTTGTGCTGCTCTGAGATACTGTTGGGGAACAGCCTCAAATATGTCTTGTGATTGCTTATGTAGAGACTAATAATTAGGGCATAAGTCACAAAAGGAGATGTGTAATGAACGTTCATTTCAAGCATCCATTGAAACATGGAGGTTTGTTTTGTATCTCGCCTCTTCCTCCAGAGTATGAGAACAAGGATTACCTAGGCAGTAAAAGCGTGATGTCAATATATAATTTCCCCAAGCGTTGAACCTAGATTTAGTCAGTTTGAGGGAAGTGCATTTGGGCCAATTCCAAGCTGCCTGCAATTTGACCATTTCTTGTTCCTGGTAAGACTGTTGCCTATGTTGTGTGATTTAAAGGACTTACGAGGCGAAACGCCGAAAAAAAGTTAATCACTTGCCTCATCTGTTAAGGCACAGAGGACGCTGTCCGCGCCCTCCGTGCCGATCCGCCGGGTCCCCCCGCTTATTAGCCCCCCGGGCCGGCTGCCGACCCCACGGCCCGGGTCGGGCTCTCTCGCCTCTCCCAAGATGGCCGCATCCTTTGCCCGCGGCTGCGCAGTCCGCATAGCCGCGAGTGCGGCTGCGCAGCTCTTGGGCCAACCCCTCCGTTCCACGCTACGTAGCGTAGATCGGAGGGGTTGGCCCTAGAGCTGCGCAGCCGCACTCGCGGCTATGCGGACTGCGCAGCCGCGGGCAAAGGATGCGGCCATCTTGGGAGAGGCGAGAGAGCTCGACCCGGGCCGTGGGGTCGGCAGCCGGCCTGGGGGGCTAATAAGCGGGGGGACCCGGCGGATCGGCACGGAGGGCGCGGACGGCGTCTTCCGTGCCTTAACAGATGAGGCAAGTGATTAACTTTTTTCCGGCGTTTCGCCTCGTAAGTCCTTTAAGTCTTTAACCGAATTGCGGCTCAAGCAGTGGGTAAAACAGTAGGGAGTCTTTGGGCAAGGCTCCCTAATGATTCTGGTCACCTGTGGAGCATGCCCAAAGTGGCTGCAGCTCTGGCACTTTAAGTCCGCCAGAAGAAAAGCATGATCTAAATGTTCTGTGTCTTGACCTATTCAGAAATGGGCACAGACTATCTGCATAGAAGCAGTCCTGATGAGGGTTCACGGATTTCCACTTGGTTGCCGTAAAATACTTGGGTTTGGAAGAGTGCCCTGTCTCAAGGCAGATGGGCACTTTATAGTGATGGCAGGTGGCAACATGGGTGGGTAAGCTTTATTCTCTTATGTAGGGACATAGTGAGAGGTGACATTTCCTGGAAATATCACTTTAAACTTAGCTAGTCCCTATTGCACATCTCCTTTTGCCTCAATTTCTCCTTCGTCATGGAAGATACTATTAGGGTTTGGTTTATGCTGACCAGTGCATAGAGAACTGGATCTATAGCTGAGGAGTTCTCCAGAAAACCAGTCAAAATCTTGGTTTCACATATGTGATGAACCCACATTTAATGTTTTTGTCTTCTGTTCTGCTGTTAGTTCCTCTGTATCTGTGATAATTGCCACCATTTTCTAGTTGCTGGTAGTGGTGGAGTTTGTTACTGTCACCTTTGAGTCATCAATATGGAATGCATTCTTTTGCCTACTTCTGCTGTTACTGGGTGTTGCATCAGTGTTGGGCTGAAAGAGCATTCTCAATCTAACATTTATAATATTTAGATGAGCGGCACCTATTCTACAGTATGCGGAAGAGCCTTTTAAAACTGGCTGAAATAAACTTGTGTGGAATATCTTTAACTTTTTTCTGTACACCAGAAACTTGTGGAAGAAAATATGTAATTAGCCATAACGGTCATTCTTAAAGTGAACCTAAGGTGGAAATAAACTGATGAGATAAACTATTTTATTTATCCTCCTCCTAAAGATAAATCCCAGGGTTTCTTTTATATTTAAACATTTACAAAATTAGGTTGAATGGTTTACTGTCTCTAATCAGTGGCAGCCTATTAAGTTTCCCAGCGTTTGAAAAAGGTTCAATAGTTCATGTTATCTCTCCCTGCCCTCAGTTGTATTCTGACAGGAAAACTTTTATAGCTGTAAAGGGGGCCATACATTAGAACGATTATGGGCAGATTCGACCAAAAGACAAATTTTATCTCTAATCGAATTTGATTAGAGATAAATTTGTCTCTAGTTGAATCTGGCCATACACTACAGGCCGATTCCTGTCCGCTTTCAGCATGAAATCATCAGGGAATCGGCTGAGCCGCCGCGTCCGCCCCGCCACTGCCACCAAAATGTATAAATGTATGTAGTGCATTTAGACATTACCTGTCCTGTAGCAGCATCCCCACGGTGTCTGTCCATCTCGCCGGGTAACAGCCTCATACACGCTAGCGACGCATAGCGTCAGACGCTATGTGCCGCCGGAGTGTATGCGGAACCCGGCGAGATGGACTGAAACCACATGGAGGTTGACACCCGACAGGTAATGTATAAATACACTACATACATTTATACATTGTGGTGGCGGGGGTTTTGTGGTCTCGTCGCTCGTTTGCAATTTGGCCGCAGTACCGCCGCGCACATGACCAACCAACTTGGGCCCGACATCTTCCAGCATGCGCGATCGACTGTGCGGCCAATTTCTGTCCCGAAATTGATCGCTTTGTCGGTCGGGAATGCAGTTGGCAGCAATTTTCATCCAATTTGTTTATAATAATTGAATTGGATGGTCGATTGGTTGGTTGGCTGGCTAGTGTATGGGCCCTCTTAATTTGCTTTTCAGTGATGTTTACTATATTCCCGACAAACTACTGACAAGACAGAAGCCATTCACTTTCATGACTAGAAATTAACTCTTTCAGGAAGCAAAATAAAATATGAAAAACAGCCTGGTTATTAATGTTTTGTAGTTTACATACACTTCTATCTCATCATGTCACATGTCGTCTTGGGTACATCTTAAATCTCAACTAAAGTGAGAGGGATATGGGGGTTGCCATATTTATTTTTTTAAAGAGACACTGAAGCGAAAAAAAAATATGATATTATGATTTGTATGTGTAGTACAGCTAAGAAAGAAAACATTAAGATCAGACATCAGTCTAATTGTTTTTAGTACAGGAAGAGTTAGGAAACTCCAGTTGTTATCTCTATGCAAAAAAGCCATTAAGCTCTACGACTTTCAAAGTCGTGGAGAGGGCTGTTATCTGACTTTTATTATCTCAACTGTTTTCTTTTTCTCTGCCAGAGGAGAGGTCATTAGTGCACAGACTGCTCTGAAAGAATCATTTTAAATACTGAGTGTTGTGTAATCTGCACATATTAGAGAATGATGCAATGTTAGAAAAAACACTATATACCTGAAAATAAAAATGAGAATATTTTCTTTGCTGCTAATCTTCTAGTAATTATTCATAGTACACAACCAATTCATTAGATCATATTTTTTTTTCGCTTCAGTGTCTCTTTAAGCAATACCAGTTTGCCTGGCTGTTATGCTGATGCTCTGCCTCTAATACTTTTAGCCATCGACCCCCGAACAAGTATGCAGCATATCAGGTGTTTTTGACATTGTCAGGTCTCACAAGTTCGGCTGGACGCTTGTTCCTGACGTTCCGACACTACTGCAGCAAAATAGATCAGCTGGGCTGCCAAGCAATCTGGTATACAAGCGACACCCATGCTAACCTAGAAATAAAAAACACATATATAAGTAGATAAATACTACTTCTGCTTACATAACTGATGTATTGTGCTATCCATGTAATGATTCGTGTGAATTTTATAAAGGAAAAGCAGAAAATCCTATTCTAGGCAGTGGCCAGTTTGCCAAGCTAATGCTGACATCATATCCTCCCTGACTCTTGTCCTCCCCCCTCCCCCCCCCTTTCTCTTGCTTATTGTGTGTTCTTTAGCTGCCCTTCTCCCGGAGTCTTCAGACACTCCCACTGGGGTGTATACTAGGAACTGCACTCTTTTTTTTTTTTTTTTTTTTCAATCGCCAAGTCACCTCAGCCTTGCTTGTAAACACAAGTGATCAGCGGGTGTTTCTGATAAGCAGCTAGGCAGGGAAATAAATGGAAGAGGAGGAATATATTATAGATAAAAAGTCCCAGCATTCAACTGTTTAGGAGCACTGGCCTTTTAGTAGTCAGTGCCAAAGTATGTGATAACTCTAAACCATAACAGAAAACGTTTTGAAAGCAGGATTAGCATCTTTATCACTTAATACACTCAGACTAGTTGCTGTTGAAATTTGATTTTTATGGTGACAATACCGCTTTAAAAGGAAATGCATATGGCAGGCTCCCTATTCTTCTCACTTCAGTTGCCCTTTAAGACTACCTGCCTGGCACCTCCTGTCATTCTGATTTCTTGGCTTCAATGCTTTGTGTTGGGGACTTGAGGCAAATTATCAGGTACTGTAACTTGCAGGTTTACATCTTCCAGTATTGTTTTCTTTAGGTGATGTTTACCTTTATCAATTCAAGTTCTGAGCTTTTCAAACAAATCCTATTTAAAGGGTACCTAAAGCAAAAAATATATGGAGGCTGCTGTATACATTTGTTTAAACAATACCATTTGCCTGGCAGTCAAACACCTCTGCATAGGTGCACCTAACCTGTGGTCTACTGGGTTACCAGCTAACCTGCTAGAACTTGACCCAAGCTTTGGGTTACCAACACAATGCGAGTGGGCATTGCAAACAGACACTAATATTTTGTGAAAGGTCACTCCAGTACCTAAATGCAAATTCACAGCACACACCAGTGTTCTCCCCAGAATTCTTTCCCTGCCGGGTGGCAGGAAAAAAATATCCGGGTAGCGTGAAAAAGTAGCCGGGATTGGTCGTCCAGGACGAGCAGCATTAATTAAAATGTTTTCAATGGGCAGACTCCTGTATCTGTTGCAGACTCTGCCGTTGCTTCTCAAACACAAAGATATTCAAGCCCTAAACTCGGCCTTTAATAAATTTCTTTGGAACAAGAAAAAGCCGCGGATTTCTCTGTCCAAATTGTTTCTATCTAGAGGCCTGGGAGGTCTCAAAATTCCAGACATTAGAAGCTATAACTTAGCCACAATATTGAGGCACATTCCAGATTGGATACTAGGGACAAGCAGATTTTCTAATTCTGAACTGGAGGCAGAAGTAGCACAGCCATGGTCATTATTGGGGTTATTACTAGGGATGCTCGCTGAATTCCGCAGAATTCTTAATTTCGCAATTCCGGCCGGAATTAGGTAAATTCCGATTCCGGCGGTCGGAACGGAATTGCTAAACCTAATAAATGGAAAGCCACGGAATTTTCCGGAATTGAGAAAAATTCTCTCCTCCTCTTTTTCCCCGGCGGAATTTCGTACGAATACGGCGGAACGGTATTGGTGGTTCCTATCATCCCTAGTTATTACATTCTAAATTAAACTACCATTAAGGCTTAAAAGCAATGTTATTTTCAGGGACACTATTGCCACATGGAAGGCTGTAATGCTGCATACACACTTGAGATAAGTCTCTGGAAAAGGCAAGATCACAGACCAATTTTACCCCATTCCATGTAGTATGAGAGCCATACTCTACACAGTCTTTTCTATGGAGCTGCACTCCCCATCAGATAAAATCTTTGCAAGATGCTGCACACAAAGATGCCCTTACACATTCAACAGATCATTATCTACAAAAGATCTCTTCCTGCAATAGATCCATTCCTTCAAAATGCATTCACAGTCTATGAGATCTGCAGATCCTCATACACACCTTGTTTAACAGACTTCATCTGCATATCTGGCAATCATCTGCAGATCTGAAAATCCATCCTGGTGGATCTGATCTGCAGATGATTGCCTGCTAAACAAGGTGTGTATGATGATCTGCAGATCTCATAGACTATGAATGCATTTTGAAGGAATGGATCTATTGCAGGAAGAGATCTTTTGCAGATACTGATCTTTTGAATGTGTACAGGCATCTTTGTGTGCAGCATCTTGCAAAGATTTTATCTGATGGGGAGTGCAGCTCCATAGAATAGACTGTGTAGAGTATGGCTCTCATACTACATGGAATGGGGTATAATTGGTCTGTGATCTTGCCTTTTCCAGAGACTTTTATCTCAAGTGTGTATGCAGCATAAGGAAAAAATTGGGATTGCCAACACTAATCTCCAAGTATATGCCTATATAGGGCAACCCAAATTTTACACCAAGTGTTCAACAGAAAAGTTTTGCAGACTGGGAGGAAAAGAGTGTGGTAAAATTGGGGAATCTGTTTGATTTGCACGCAGGAACCTGGCTCCCTTTTACAGAAGTACGTAAACAATATCATCTCGCGCCCACAGATTACTTTCCCTGTTTGCAAATTGATTTTTTTTTGTTGGGGCGACATTACGAGACATCACAAAGATAGCCATGCCTACAAAATTTGACAGCTTGGTTAGGCCTAGAAACCCTGTGAGATCTCTGTCTGAAATCTATAATACATTAACCAGTTCACCCCCAAGGGTTTTTATCCTAACGGACCAGAGCAATTTTCACCTGTCAGTGCTCCTCCCTTTTATTCCCTAATAACTTTATTACTAATCACAAGAAAATGATCTATACCTCATTTTTTTTTCGCCACCAATTAGGCTTTCTGTGGGTAGTACATTTTGCTAAATTTTTTTATTCTAAATGCGTTTTAATGGGAAAAATACAAAAATAATGGAAAAAAAATCATTTCTTAGTTTTCAGCCATTGTAGTTTAAAATTAAGCCTTCTCCTTTGGATAAAACCAACACATTTTATTTACCCAGTTGTCTCGATTATTTTTTTTGTTCTGGCCATAATTACAAGACCCTATGTAATAAATTAAAATTAATTTTCCCTAATAAAATATAGATTAAAAAAGCGGAGTCCCTAAGGCAACTATTTATTGATTTATTTTAAGCTTATTTTTTTTAAAGTGTTTTTTTTTTTTTTTTTTTTTTTTTTTTTTTTTGGGTGGGGGGCGTGGAGGGTTGGAAGTGTAATTTTATTATTTTTTTTTTTAATGTGTATGTACCTGTATATGTATGTGTTTGTGTGTGTAATATACTTTTTGGCCACAAGATGGCGCTAGTGAACACTCCGGTTATAGGAAGTGATCACTTTTTTTTTTTTTTAATTTTTACACTTGTGAATGGAGGTGTCCGCTGTTCGCGGTCACATCCATTCATTCACTCCAGGCATTGCGATTGGGTAGAGGACCGCTCGGTCCTCTTTCCCAATCACTAAACACGGGATCCCGACGCAAACGGCGGTGGTAGCGGCGCGCACACGAGCGGAGCAGCGGCGGGATCGCGCGACGTATTAAAAGTAAAACGATAGAATGTTTATCATGCATACAACTATGTACATAGCTACCGGTTTTCCACCTGTTTCTGCAATCTTTCAATAGTTCTCTCAACTGGTAATGCTTATTTCACTTTTGAATTAATAAAAAACAGTGTTACAAAAAAACAAAAGTAAAACTCTTATTGCTAAACCATGGCAAAAACACAGAACAGACGAAAACCTGCACACCAAAATATGTGAAGGAATTCAACTATTTAATGGTGTTACACGATCTGAGGCGTGGCGGGCATCTCATTTGTTATTTGCGCACAAGGCTAAATATGCTTTCAATATAAAATTTAAACACCCCCCAGAACACTATGTCCCCGAGTGTCCGAAGTGCCAATTACCGAATGCTCACTTAAGCTGGCCATACACTGGCCCGATTTGCCGCCGTTCAACAGCAGATTCGATCACTGCGAACGAATCTGCTGCCAATCGTTAGCGCTAAACGCACCCGCCGACCCGATCTCCCGAAATCGGATCGGTCCGTTAATCGCGCCGTGCGGGAAATTACCGTCGATCGCCCGCGGGTAGGGAGCGCGTCGCTAGCGCCGGCCAATCCGATACAGGTATAAATTACCTGACGCTGGCTCCCGGGCGTCTTCTCCGCGCTGCACCGCTCTGTTCCTGCTCCATCCCAGCGTACATTAACTTCCTGTGTCACTCCAGTGACCAGAGGGCGCTCTATTTGAACTTCCTGGTCACGGAGTGACACAGTGTACGCTGGGGTGCATTGTGGGATGCGGTGCAGCGCGGAGAAGAGGACCCAGCTTCAGGTACTGTATACGGGGGGACAGGCGGCAGGAGCAGCTCAACAGATTGTGATCGGTTTCAGGCTGAAATCGATTAACAATCTGTTTGCAGTAAAGGTGGCCATACGATCCCTCTCTGATCAAATTCGATCAGATAGGGATCTGTCAGTTGGTCGATCTGATGGCAAATCGACCAGTGTATGGCTACCTTTATTCCATTGTGCTTGGCAGTATCCAAGAATTGAGCTTTTTTGGGACAGGGTATTAGAATTGGCAAATGAGATGTGTCACAAAAGGGTGGTTAAAGATAGGGACCTATGTTTTTTTTTTTTTTTTTTAACTATTCCAAGCTTAATGAGTCAGACCCAAAGATGAGGCCCTCACTGCTTTTTCATGTTATCATTCTTGCACGTAAAACTTTATTTGGATGGTGGTTAAAGTCGAGCCCACCAAAAATGTCTGACATCCAAAATGAAATGTTTAAATTGTTTGCCATAGAGAAATATTTGGTTCTTCAAGAGAAGGAAAAACGAGCAAAGAAAAATTCTTTAAACGTTGGAGGAACTTTATTGCCATCTATTTCTCGCAGGAGGAAATAAATCTTCTTATGGAACATTTCAAATGCACAACATGGTACTGTACTGGGATCTTTGGGTAGACTAAAAATAATGAACCAGGAGTGAGGACATTGTTTTGCTATGGAAGAGTTTTATAATCGTCTATGCTGAATTTTTGAGGCTTTCCTTGCAGAGCGAGAGGGAGGTGGGTGGGAGGGAAAGAGGAGGGAAAGGGAGATAAAAACGGGGGGGGGGGGGGGGTTTGAATGATGATTGTTCCAATACTTATCTTGTTTTGTTAAGTTGTCTTGAGAATTTGTACTGGTTCAGGGCAACTGTCCATACTATCAGCTTGTGTACAACCTGTGTGTCTGCTTATGCAGTTTTATTGTTGTACCTTGCTGCACATGGAACAAATAAAATGTTTATAAAAAAAAAAAAAAAAAAGTAGCCGGGTGGGGCAAGATGAGAAAATGCAGGTCCGGTGCTTTTTTGCACAACTCTTCTTACAACAGAGGAGTCTGGGGAGAACACTGCACACCACTTTTCCTGACAAAGCAAACTCTGCTAATGCCTATGGGGACTGATGCTGCCATATTCGTTTGTTCACTTTCTTCTGCTGTTCTGTCCCCATAATCTTCTGCCTTCTTCTGTATCCCTGCTGCTAGACAGAACAGACACCTGATTTAAATATTTAAACACAGATTAGCATTGAAAGAGGGAAACGAAACCCATGGGTTGGGTTGTTAATGTAGGGGGGTGTATTTTTGTATGGATCAGTGCAGTGAGAATATATCCCTTGCAATGTAAGCTGAGGATATTACCATTCATTTGTATCACCTTCCACTGTTTTATCACCAAACTAGTATGTGTTAGCGCTACTACGTTTTTATCTTTGATCTTTCATTGAAAGTTTTATTTATTTTTATTTTTCCTCTTTCAAGGCTAATCTGTGTTTAAATCCCTGCTGCTAGAGACAGATGCTGCTACACTACGGCGATCCCTTGCAAAATCATATAGCTGGGGCTACCAAACAGGACTGAGTCGTTACAAAAATCATCAGACTCCTCAGTTTATGAAGCCTCCAGACTCCACAGCCCTATCAGGGCTACGGAATCTGGACTAAAATCATGCGACTCCAGCTCAGACTCCTTACTTTATGAAATCGACTCCAGGTACCCAAACATTACTCCAGATTCCAGAGCCCTGCTCCAAACTCGGTTGAAACTGACTGGTGGAAATCCTCCTTCCCCAGGGAGGATTTTCATTGGTCTACCATTCAGTGGAACACTGAAAATCCTAAGAAGCCCCAGCAGTTAAGATTTTTTTTTTAACAGTGGACCTGAGTGGATGCTCAAGGTTGCATAGTGTGAACAAGGCGACGGGCATAGCATATCCGCACCATTGTACAACTGGCATAGTGTGAATTGATAAACTGATGGGTTTTAACTTTCCATAGCAATGCATTGTGAGAAAGCTTTCAGTTAAAATGTGTGGATTAGGGGACATGATCTGCGCATGGAGGAAAAAGTTTTAGCCATTTATTTAGGAAAGGGTTCTTTAGGGTTCTACAGTAAGAGTGATTAAAGGACTTAAGAGGTGAAAAGTAAAAAAAAAAAAAAAAAAAAAAAATTATAGTACTTGCGTCTATTTTAAATCCACAGAGGATGCCATCTGCACCCTCTGTTTAATTCCGCTGGGTCCCTGCTCTGTTACCGGCCCTCGGTTGGCTCCCGACCCCACAGCCCAGGTCGGGCTCTCATTCCTCAAGTAAAATGGCCACCGTAGCTTGCCGTATAGACGCGAGTGCGCAGCTCTAGGGCTCCTCCCACCACGTCCTCGATACAGGCTGTCTCCTGTGCGTGAATCGGGGGAGGCCCTAGAGCTGCGCAGCCACACTCGTGTCTATGCAGACTGCACAACAGCGGAAAGCTCCAGGGCCATTTTACTTGAGGAATGAGAGCCTGACCTGGGCTGTGGGGTCGGGAGCTGACCTGGGACCGGTAACAGAGTGGGGACCCAGCGGAAGTAAACAGAAGGCGCGGATGGCGTCCTCCGTGGATTCAGAATAGACGCAGGTGCTGAACTTTAACTTTTCACCTCGTAAGTCCTTTAAAATGTGGAATGTATTGCCACAAGAAGTAGTTATGGCCAATTCTATGTCTGCGTTTAAGGGGGGGGGGGGGGGTTAGATGCTTTCCTTGTGTTGAAAGACGACCATGCTATAATTACTAGGTAATTCTGGTCGTGCTGTTCCAGGGATTTTATTTGATTGCCATCTGGAGTCAGGAAGTGTTTTTTTTTTTTTTTTTTTTTTTTTTTTTTTTTTCCCCTTAACCACTTCGCATCCAGACCTTGTTTTCAACTTGACCAGAGCAGTTTTGACAGTTTAGCTATGTCCCTATTTAATCAGAAATAACTTTATCCCTACTTATCACACAGAAATGAAATGTATATTGTTTTTTTTTCAAGACAAACTAGGCTTTCATTGTATGCCATTTTTTCCCTCAAACAATTTTGTTTTCTATGAATTTTAATGGGAAAACAAAGAAAAAAATAGAAAACACATGTATTTCTCAGTTTTACTAATTCCAGTTTAAAAATAAAAAGTGCTACTGTCGATAAAAAACACACATTTTGTTTGGCTATTCTTACTGCTTATCACAACACTTCGATTATGTTCCGGTCACAATTTATGGTGAAGATATTTGATTCTGAAATAGTGCTACAAAGTGTGTTTTTCACTATGAAATGAGAAAATAAAGTACCTTTTAATAGTAAAAATCAATCTCATTAGCTCAGGAAACTTATATTCCCATTCACCAATTAGTCCTGCATCAGATAGTGCCAGAGATGTGCACAGGAGCAAGCCCAATCCTGCACAGCACTGCTTCTGCTACAAGACGTATATCTACTGACCTGTGGCTTAGATGAAGTCCCAGAGGACGTATATCTACTGACCTGTGGATGAAGTGGTTAACAAGCACGCAGTTTAGATGTTTAGACTGAAGTTTGACTTCATTTGACGCATGTTTGTTTCAGGTGATTGAGACACTACTGATGCATTAAAGATCATTAGGATAGCCAGGCAGCTGGTATTCTTTAAAAGGAAATAAATATGGCAACCTCCATATGCCTCTCACTTTAGATGTCCTTTAAGTTATATTAAACATGCATAAGGATAAGTTCACTTTACAGGAAACTTGAAGACTACTTTCACACCACATAAGTTGTGCATCCTGGAAAGAGGATCACATGGCAACGGTCCTCTAAAGTCTTATCGTAACCTACCGCTGTGATTCTACCTGCACAGTGGGCCAATTTAAATATAATTGCATTGTGGTTTTATTGTCTGTTGCACTCCGGTACAATGGATGTAGTGTGAACGGAGCTGAAGAGAAAGCAAAATAGGAGGTAGCACTGCTTTTTCTATAACAAAAATGCAAATGTGCTAATCCTCTGCTTATGGTACTTCCTAAAACGCTGATCTGAACTAGTTTGCGCATCAGGTGTTTTGACTTGGCTGGTGCCATAGGACTTGCTGGTGAAGCGAAAGACCTTAAAAACGGCAAGTCAAATATTGTTTTAAAATGAGAAAGCTACATAGCAGCATGAAAATGTGTAAACTATTTGTTGCCTCTGTTTTTCCACAATCTTAAGTTTCTTTTTTTGTTCTCTACTTGCAGTTAAAATGGCTGTTCCTCCAGCGTATGCTGACCTTGGCAAATCTGCTAGGGATATTTTCAACAAAGGATACGGTAAGTCAGTAATGAGTAATGTTACACGAATGGCCCTAATTTTATATTAATATTTGATGTTTCAGGAACAATGAAGATTCTCTACCTCTTAAAGTTCTGTTCCGGATCATTCGGAACAAGGTTCTGTTTCGGGAATGCTCATCCCTAGTAGCTATATGTGCTGAAGCACGCTGCGCCATGCACTCTGCACCCACCTGACACACTCCAATAATGAAAATCACAAGAACCATTTCACACTATTGTGATCTGATTGTGTTCCAGCTTTTGCCTGATCACAAACATCCTGCATGCTGCATTTGTTCTTCTTGTATTCGTAGCATCCAGAGAAAATTGCAAAACCCAATCATTGCAAATCGTATTGTTTGCAATTTGTTTTGTGATTTACAGTATAAAATGTTCTCAGATACACTATACGCGCTTTTCTGTCATTGGAGCTTTGAGGTGTATTTTTTTTTTTTTTTTTTTTTTTTTAAATCCTCCCATTGATAAAATCGTGAGTACTGTAAAATTGCACTATTTTACAGCAATTTTAATGTAAGTCAATGGGAGCGTTTTTAAAAAGTGCTTCTAGTGTGTCTGAGCCCTTAAAGAGACTCTGAAGTCTCTTTAATAATCCTTTTTTCATAACAAAACATTGTTTAGCATATTAGCCCTAACTAAACCACTGCATCCCCGCCGCTGTATGCTAACTAAATCACTCCCCCCCCCACTCCCCGGTGTGCAATCCGTGCAGCACTTCCATGTGAGGCAGAGCTATGAGCTGCAGCCCTGCCTCACACGCGTCTGTCAGGCCGGATCGCCGCCTCTCCCCTGCCCCTCTGTCTACCTTTGCTGAGAGGGGCGGGTTAGAGGCGGAGTTCCGCCGCTGACAGTCGCGTGTGAGGCAGGGCTGCAGCTCATAGCCCTGCCTCACATGAAAGTCTAGAGGGCAGCAAAATACACGACCAAGAAAGTCGTGGATTTTGCAGGGGAGAGGGAGGGCGAGTTTGGTGGGATTTAGTGTACAGCGGTGGTTTAGATAGGGCTAATATGGTAAACAATATTTTGTCATTAAAAAAAGGATTTTTAAGACTTCAGTGCCTCTTTAAGGCAGGGAACACGCTTAACAGAATCTAATGCGGTTTCCACAATGTGCTATGGGTAATTGGGTTGCTGCTGTAATCATACCATGCACAATTTCGTTTTACCGGTTTTTGGGGGAGAGGCGACATAGTGGCTGGGATGCGACGCAATGAGCCCACAAACAGCGGCGGGGATAAGTAAATAGTATTTACTTGCTGGCAACCTGCCCTTCACGCCGTACTGACTTCATTCTACTTCCTGTTCTTTCCTCACATTTCCCTGAAACCGCGCCCCCGGTACGACGATATTATACAATTATTTGGACAGGCTTGTGGCTTGGCTTCCTATTGGAGGAAGGTAACAGAGGCGGGGAGCGGAGGGGGAGCCTGGAATTGAGTGGGAGATGCTACGACGCTGACTGACAGCCTCACATAAATAAAGCAGGCTAGCGACAAGCAGATTGTCGCTAGCTTGCTGATCTTTTGAGGGACAGCAGAGCGCAGGGGGGTGGGCTGGAAGCGGCGGTACAATGACCTAAAGGCATGTCCTTGTGCACATGACATGCCTCTGGGTCCTGTTAGGATAACAATATGCCACATCGGGTTCTCTTTAAGGCCCCTTTCACACTGGTGCATTGCGTTACGTTTTTTTTGACAGGTATCGTTACGCCAGTGAAAGTCTATGGGGCATTTAATACCTGGTACGATGCGATCCGCCGGAAGTGAAGGGTTTACCGTGAGAGCAACAGTGTCGGGCTACATGCGTAGCGACGTGCTGTGAGCCAAAGTCATGTAAGTCTATGGCGGCGCAGTTTCTTAGAAAAATTCTGCATTGCAACGCGGAAGTGTATTTCTTTCAATACACTTCTACGCAATTCAAATTTTGGCAACTGGAAGTGAGGGCTAGAGAGCCTCAATTCCTACTTGGCTTGCAGCGAGAAGGAAGATTACCGCGCATTGCCGTGGTAATCCCCGAAGGCTATTTTTAGCAGTGCGCTGCGTTCTCCGTAACGCTCTTATACAGCCATCTGCCAGTCTGAAACCAGCCTAATACCGGGCATACACGGCACGTTTGTCGGATCGGTCCCCGCGGGGTCCCCTTATCAGCCGCTCCATTCCCCGCTATTGTCCGCCCGCGAGGATCGAGCGGGAAATCTATCCGGCAGGTCATCGGACCTGTCGGATATTATCAATCGAGCCATCAGCGGCTCAATTGATAAGTCTGCGGTCGAGCCGTGTATGCCTAGCATTAGGCTTTTATACTGCAATTTTTAACAATTGAGTTTTGTGACTCTCTGGCTGATAGGAAGACAAAAGAAATGCAGCATACAGTACCTTTGTGTTCAGGCAGAATAGAATCACAGTAGTATAAAAGATTCCCACAATTTTCTTTTCTTTAAAGCTGGCCTTGCATTTTGTGATTTTCATGCAATTCGAAACTGATCGCAAAACATGGCAAATCTTGTGTAGTATAAAACTGCTCCAAAAGAATAGGATCTTCACTGGACATGATTGATTGAAGTAGACAGTTAAAACATTACTGGCCCCCACTGCATTAATCCCTTAAATAACGCAGTTACCCCTCCCCCTCTTTCATTCAGCTGAATTAGTTAATGTGCCTTTTGCAATCAGATTTAAGGGATTTGTGTTCTTGGGCCATAGGCCCTGTTGATTTGTGCCCAGGCAAATGACACTTGTGAGGAAAACATTTAGTTGATGGGTGCTGTCTAGAACATTATATGGAAATTTGCTCCAGAGTATTAAAAAAAAAAAAAAAACTTTGGATTTTTTTGTTGTTGTTACTGTTTATGGTTCTGTTTAATTTTTTGTTTCAGTATGCACAAGTTTAATTCTTTCCATTATATTTACAGGTTTTGGGCTGGTGAAACTTGATGTAAAGACCAAGTCTGCAAGTGGCGTGGTGAGTGAAAATCTACTGTATGTTACTGCCTGTAGAAAGATGGCAGAAGTGATAGCTTTAGGATCCTTTCATGGGGGGTTTGTTGCTTTCCAATGCAATGGATAACGTCACCCTATATGCTTGTCACATTAAGTGCAGTGAGGCAGGTTCCAACGGAGTAATGCACAGAATGTTGTGCATTTACAGTAGCAGTGAAGCATACTTTCACTACACTGCTTCACTGTATAGTCACACAGTGACACTTTGGCACTGTTGCAGTATTATAGCGATGTGCGAAAGGACCCGCATTCTTCAGTGGAGAGATCATCTGAGATTTTTCCAACTTGCAATACCATTTCAACGCTGCTGAAAGTTGCACGGTGTGACTTTTTGTTAGCATTGAGATGGTATCGCGACACAACCTGCATATTGTAAAATGTATATAATGGTAAAACCGGTGCAAAGAAGAATACTATACACTAAAAACAGTTTAAAATGGGAGGTAATGGTGGATTTGCCTCCCAATTGATGACTTGAATTGTCTGATTTGAGTTATAAACTTTATTGTAAACTCCACTCGACACTGGAGTGTACAATAAAGTTTAGTTTTTTTATTTAACTTGAATCAGACAATCTGAGTAATTGGGAGGTAAGTCATCCACTACCTCCCATTTCTTTACTGTTTTTAGTGTATATTCTTTTTAGGGCCTCTGTTTTTACCATTATCTACATTGTTTGTCCATGCTTAGTGGAGGGGTGTTGCCCGTTTCTTATCTACAGATTGAGTGGGGTCGAGTTGAAGCTCCCCACCTGCATGTACAATGGCTGCCTTCGCAGAAAGCACCCTATGTGTATTATTTCACACAACACAAATCAGAATAAACTATGCTATTGTGGGCTCGCATTATGCCCATATGCATTTTGTGAAATGGCTCTCATTGAATGCCGAGTGTAGTGGTGATCAATTTTTTTATTTATTTTTTTCAAACTTGGATGCAAATTGAAATTGAGTTAAGTGCTGCTGATTCCAGTCCATTTGTAATTTGCAAGTTTGAGAAATCTCATTAATCATCCCCACCAGAGTGGGGTACTTCAATTTATACGAAAAGTCACATTGTACATTAGTTGTGTGGTGCTACTATACAGTTCAATAAAAGCACGCATCACTGCCACTGTTTACTCATGTTTCCCGCTTAAAGAGCAGCTGTTAGCCATACTATCTCAGGAAGAAAAACCTATATTAGTAGATAAATACTTGCTCTGCTTACATAACATGTATTGCACTGATCACATTTTGATTTCAATGAGTTTTATATAGTAAATAAAAATCTGTTACTGTCATTTTTGGAATACCTGTGTCTAAAGCCAATCCTGATGTCATAAGTTTCCTCTCCTCTTTCTAAGTATGCATGCCCCTCCTCCTTCCTGGAAATATTGGCCAATCAGAGAGGAAAAGAGGTTTGGGAGGAGAAAATGGGAGTGGAAGAAACATCAGCCTATCAGGCTGCATTAGTTATGTCTAAAGGGGGAAAAAGGGAGGAAAGTAAAGAAAAAAAATGCACTGCAACTTCTTTTGTGGCAGATGTACCAAATAAAAGCAAGGAGACCTGGTGAATAATCTATTGAAGAAAATTGAGTGATTTTTAACTTTTGGATTGCCTGGTAAGCATCCTTATTTGTTTAGCATATAAATATAGAGAATTGATTTTACAGTGGGATGCAAAAGTTTGGGCAACTTTGTTAATATTCATGATTTTCCTGTATAAATTGTTTTGTTCCGATAAAAAATGTCAGTTAAATATATCATATAGGGGACACGCACAGTGATATTTGAAAAGTGAAATTATTGGATTTACAGAGTGCACAATAATTGTTTTTATAAAATTAGGAAGGTGCATACATTTGGGCACTGCTGTCATTTTATTGATTCTAAAACCTTTAGAACTAATTATTGGAACTCAAATTGGCTTGGTAAGCTCAGTGACCCCTGACCTACATACACAGATGAATCCGATCATGAGTATTTGAGGAGGGGGGGAGGGGGGGTGGCAAATGTAAGTTTCCATTTTCTTTTAATTTTCTCTGAAGAGTAGTAACATGGGGGGGGGGGGGGTCTCAAAACAACTTTCAAATGACCTGAAGACAAAGATTGTTCATCAATATGGTTTAGGGGATGGATACAGAAAGCTGTGTGTGTATTCTCTGAATAGAAGTGAAAATCTGTGGCGTGAGTTTGAACCTCCAGACTAAAAATCGACTCAGCAGCACTGAAAAGGCCTGGTGTTTCTTTAACAGTTTCACAGCATCAGAACTTTGTTTCTCTTATACAAACCTAATTTTTAGCTACGCAGAAGAAAACTGCCCAGGCATTTTTCCCCTGCTGCTGTGCAAAGCATGATGGGATTTCTGATGATCTCGTTCTGCTGTTTTGGTGCAATTTTTTTTTTTTTTTTTTTTTTTTTTTTTTGAACTTGACATTTGAAGTTTAGCACATGCAGCTGGGAGGGGTTATCAGGACAAAGGACAGTTGGAACTGTCTTATGCTCCTTGTCACCTCCTTTCAACCAAAAAGATGGCTGCCCCATGAATCACAAACATTTGCCTGTTCTTTTAAAACAGGGTGGGTAAAAAATTATATTTCCTATCCTAATTAACATAACTAATGTAACTTAATGACAGTATGTTTGTTTAGGCTGAAGTTCCCCTTTAAGGAGAGCTGTCCATGCTTGGAAGCCATCAAACCTGAATGAACTAGATGTTTTGTAAAGAGGAATGGACCAAAATGCCTTCAACCAGAATCCAGACTGTCATTGGAACCTATAGGAAGTGTTGAGAGGCTGTCATTTATGCAAAAGGATCACCTACTAAATATTGATTTCACACAAGCACAAGACACACTTAACCAATATTTAGTCAATAAAGCAAACCATAAACGCTTCTTCCAAAAACAAGCCTTCTTTGAACAAGGAGACCAAACCGGACATCTCCTATCTGTGATCACTAAGACACAATCCCCACTAAGCTATATACCGGCCTTGGCAACCCCATCGGGTGAATTAGTAACGGGCTTCTACTCCACTTTATACTCCTCTAGAGTTACATACTCAAAAGCAGAACTGACTCACTATTTGGAATCCATTCCTCTATTGCAGCTAAGTGATAATAACAGAGCCATACTAGAAGCACCTATTATGTTAGATGAGATTGAAATGGCAGTAGCCTCGTTTCCAAACGGCAAAGCCCCAGGAGGTGATGGTCTTCCTATAGAAATTTACAAAAGATTCCCTGAATCTCTCCTGCCTAAACTACTTCAGGTATTTAATGCCAGCTATGACAAAGAATACCTCCCCCCATCAATGTCAGAGGCAACTATCATACTAATACCAAAGCCCGGAAAGGATACACTCCTAGCGGAATCCTATAGACCCATTTCGCTTTTAACGTCAGATATAAAAATATTAGCAAAAGTCGTGGCAATGCGACTAGCAAAAGTAATCACTAGTATTATTAAACCGGATCAATCAGGTTTTATACCATCAAAATCAACCGCGATTAATATCCGACGGGTGTTTTTAAATATGCAATTACCAGCTGACAATATAGGTGATAGAGCAATTCTTTCGCTGGATATTGCCAAGGCTTTTGACAGCGTGGAATGGCAATATCTATACGCAGTCCTTGAGAAGATGCATTTTGGCCCTTGCTTCTTAAGATGGGTGCAAATCTTATATAAAGCCCCCCTTGCACGCTTGAGAACTAATGATGCTATTTCCCCCAGATTCCAGCTGGAAAGAGGTACCAGACAGGGCTGTCCCCTGTCACCATTGCTATTCGCAATCAGGGCTGTGGAGTCGGTCCAAAAATCCTCCGACTCCTCAGTTTAGGATTCCACCGACTCCGACTCCTCGACTCCGACTCCTCTAATTTGCATATTACAATTTTGTTGATTAAAAGTATGTAACATGAAATTCGTCTCTTAACTGCCAACGCTTAGGAATTTTACAAGACAATTGAAGTGAGAAGGATATGTAGACTACTATATTTATTCCCTTTAGACTAAAACTAGTCCTTGGTAAGAGTACTTGTAAAAGGTACAAACCGGAACAAAGAACATCTATCAGGCCCTAGGCAATGTAAGTGTGGGTACATGTAAGAATGATGTGCAGGTACTCTGCAGGGGAATGAGGAGATTGTAAACAGACAACACCTCTGTGTTCAATGTGCACAGCATTCTCATTGGATTCCCTGCAGCTCTGTGGGGAGTACATATGTAGAGTATAGTACTACTGTGTAACAAAGTAAACCTGAGACAGATGAAATTAAAGTTTTATACATACCTGCGGCTTCCTCCAGCCACCTTCAGGATAATCAGTCCCTCGTTGTCCTCCTCCACCACCTGGATCTTCTGCTATGAGTCCAGGTACTTGAGCCAGTCGGGCGTAGTGCGCATGCACACACTCCGCCGCCAGGAGCATACTACACCTGTGCAGCACTATTGCGCAGGTGCAGAATGTTCCTGGCTGTGGGAGCGGCATGCGGCCGGACAGCGCTGACTGGCTGAATTACCAGGACACATAGCAGAAGATCCGGGTGGTGGAGGACAGCGAGGGACTGATTAGCCTGAAGGGGGCTGGAGGAAGCCCCAGGTATGTATAAAACTTTACTTTTCATCCGTCTCAGTTACCCTTTAATTTGTAGTCACCAAACCAAATTTTAACAACATATCAAATTATTTGATTTCATCAGCAAACGGAGTGCATACATTTGCATAAATCAGCATCAATGCAGAATTATTTCCATCTCATTGACCATCTCTATTAGTGACACGGCTACACATCAGGCTTTATTCTTACAGCATAGATGTGATTTAGTATATATAAGAGATTCCTGTGTACACATCATATATACAGTCACAATCAGATATGTATATCTGACCTTAAAAATACGGGGACTGCTTTATTGAAGCAGCACAAGTAACTAATTTTGATTGGTTTATTTCATTTTTGTGGACTAAGCACAGCTATTACTGTATATATACTGTATATATACATTATTTTTAATGACTATTATCTGAGAAATAGAACATTTTATCATATTTTCTATTTTAATTAGTTACAAATTCATTAGGAGTCGGTGCATTTTTTCCCGACTCCGACTCCAGGCAACCAAAATTGCCCGACTCCACGACTCCGACTCCACAGCCCTGTTCGCAATAGCCATAGAACCATTAGCGGAATTAATAAGGAGCAATGAAAACATACGGGGATTTAGATATGGTGACCTGGAGGAAAAGATTGCCTTGTACGCAGATGACACCCTATTGTTCCTACAAGATACGAATGACTCCCTGAGGAACACTATGGACGCCCTGTTGACCTTTGGGAAGTATTCAGGCCTGACGGTCAATTGGGACAAATCCTGCATTCTCCCAGTTGACCGTCAGCAGGTGTCCCTGCCGGAGGGCTGTACAGAAATCCAGCTTGTCACCTCATTTAAATACCTAGGTATATACATCTCCCCAGACCTAAACTTATTTGAAACCCTTAATGTAACACCACTTTTAAATAAAATACGTCAAAAGCTGAAAACATGGTCTAAAATGCTTCTCTCACCAGTGGCCAGAATAAATCTCCTAAAAATGGTGACAATGCCACAACTTTTATATATATTACACAATGCCCCTGTCTGGCTTCATCTTAAGCTGTTCAAGACCATTGACAAAATATTTAGAGATTTAATTTGGGGACAGGGTAGGGTAAAGATAAAATTACAATATTTACAATACCCAAAGGACGAAGGAGGACTAGCAGTCCCAAATGCATGGGTATACTATCTGGCCTCCCAAACTCAACATATAGTGGGCTGGGGGTCGGAAGACATGAAAGACTCCACAAGATGTTTAATAGATGCACTATTGGGACATGGCTCGGTTTACGCTGCTTTAGAGGCAGGGATACCAAGGAGTTTAGGTTTGCAGGCTCCTACACTGATGCTGATGCAGAAAACATGGGATAGAATTAGAATTATGCAGGGGGTAAACGGAATTACTGCTTACTCACCGATTGAAGGGAACTCCCGCCTACCGGAGCTTCAGGGACTCATATTCTTAAAATTATGGGCTAAAAAGGGACTGGTGCTCTTGACACAGGCGCTTGATAGATCCTCTCTCCGCGCTCCACAGGACATAGCATCCCAAATGGGGGTGAGCTGCTCCCCATTATTCAATTTTCAATATATGCAACTTAAACATGCAATACTAAAACAGCAGCAATCACAGTTGTTGGATGTTAGTCCGGTGCCAATTTTTAACATGATCAGTCAGGCTAACAGCAGAAGTACCTTTATCTCTTCTTGTTATGCCTTAATTCTCAAATTATTTTTAGAAAAATTTCCCCTCAAAAGCTTTGAAAGTTGGGTAAAAGATCTTGAAGATCTAACAGTAGAGCAATGGTCAGACATCCTACAAAATATACCTCTCATGTCAACAAATGCTTCTCAAAAAATGTCCCAATTAAACATAATATATAGAACTTTACTAACACCTGCCAGACTACAGAAAATGCATCTTAAAGAAACTCCCACATGTACAAGATGTTGTAGAGACCACGGTGATTTACTGCACATGCTATGGCATTGCCCTAAACTACATAGATACTGGGGGGCCACACTAGATACGGTGGACATAGTTGTCGGCCAGAAGATTCCACGTACAATTCAAGTATGTATCCTGGGTCTAATGACAGATATACCATTGGCCGGGCATGTGCAGACTTTAGTGCAACGCCTCCTATTCCAGGCAAGAAAACTTATACTAACACTGTGGATCAGTCCCACTATCCCTAAGGCAGAGATGTGGATATCTCAGGTTAACTCATATCTTAAATTAGAAAAATTGATATATTTGCATAGAGGGGCACCTCAAAAATTCAAAAAGATATGGGCACCCTGGTTAGATACCCCAGGTCTACCAGACTTAGATCTAGTAAGATCTCGACTGTTTGCACAGCCTATAGATTCCTAATCGGGTGTTTCTATAATATTGTGATACTCTACCGTTGCTTATTCCCCTCTTATAACTATTACTATAACTGTAATGGAATGATTGGATGTAGGTACTTTCCTAACTCTAGCTCTATTTGGACCCTGAAGGGTCTATGCTTGTATCTGATGTTCACAGGATAGTAGTCATGTAAGTCTGTCTTAATGCCCTATACTGCTGTACTGAAACCTTTGAATAGTTTTTGTTAAAATGTTGACTGACTATTTTTTTTTTTATGTTTAATAAAGGCTGTTTTAAAAAAAAAAATGTGGTGCCCAAATTTATGCACCTGTCTAATTTTCTTTACAAACAAACAGAACATTTATATCGCGCTTTTCTCCTGGTGGACTCAGTGTTTAACCACTTCTCCCCCAAGGGTTTTTACCCTAATGGACCAGAGCAATTTTCACCTGACAATGTTCTTTCCTTTCATTTGCCAATAACTTTTTCAATACTTATCACAACAAAATGATCTATACCTTGGTTTTTTTCCCTCACATATTAGGCTTTTTGGGGGTGATATTTGTTTTCAGTAATTACTTTCTATGCATTTTAAAGGGAAAAACGAGGAAAAAAATAGTTTCTCAAATTCCATCCCCTATAGTTTTAAAATAAACAATGCTACCATACATAAAACCCACACATTTTGCCTGCCTATTTGTTCTGGTTATCACAAGGTTTGAATTATGTCCCCAGTACACAGTATAGTGACAATATATTACTTGGAAATAAAGGTGTCCTTTTTTTTTTTTTTTCTATGTTGTGTGGTTTTCGTTTTCTCATTGCTCACTACTGATTACAAGCCATTATTAGCAAAAAATAAGAGTAATACACCCTCATGGCATAGATATTTAAAAAAAAAGAGGCTTTAAAGTAACTTTATGCATTCTCTCTTCAATTCTGTCACTTTTCTTTTACAAGTGTTTTATTTTGGTACAGAGTATATGAAAATAATTTTCTTTTGCTTGTCACAATTAAAATGATACCCTATATACATAATCAGATAGCTTTTTGGCCACACAACACACACTTAATCATAAGCAGCACCAATTGATTTTTTAGGACCCTTTTTTTGCACCAAAAGAAATAGTCATTCATTCTTAGAAAAGCCCATGGAGTGTCTGAACAGTCAAGAAATGCTATAAATGTCACCATTCTGAAAACTAGAGACACGGGCCTACTCAAATATACATATTTTGTATCATTTGTACTTATGCGGTTTTGCTAAAATTGTACCATAACTTTGAATTTTATTTTTTTTTACAGTTTTCAGTTTGGCACACACAAAAAAAATCCGAATGACTTAGGCCTCAGCTCTCAAACTCCCCAAATTTTATTCTCTCGCTTGTCACGATTAAAATGATACCCTATGTACACAATCAGATAGCTTTTTGGCCACACAATACACTGTTAACCATGAGCAGCACCAATTGATTTTTCAAGGCCCTTTTTTTGCACTAAAAGTAATTCCATCATTCTTTCTTAGCCCATGGATTGTCTGAACAGTCAAGAAAAACCATAAATGTCACCATTCTGAAAACTAGAGACCCAGGCCTACTCGGATATACATATTATTTAACATTTGTACTTATGTGGTTTTGCTACAATTTTACCATAACTTTTTTTTTTTGTTTTTTTCCACATTGGCACAAAAATAAATTACATAGGCCTCATCTCTCAAACACCCCAAATTCTATTCTCTCCCTTGTTGGGGCTAAAATCATAACTTATATACATAATCAGTTAGGTTTTTGGGCACATGAGACTGTAAACTACCAGTAGCGCTAAAGGCTTTTTTTTTTTTTTTTCACCAAAAGTAACAATGTAATTCTTTTTTTTATTAAAGGCCCTGGAGTGACAGAACATTTTATACATGTCATTAATGTTACCATTCTGAAAACTGAAAAAGAATGGGATCACCCCGGGAGCATCCTGCGTATGCGCAGTATATTTTCTCCTACTGCGCAAGCGCAATACACTCACGGAGGTGGGAGCATGATTGAGGACGCATGCAACCAGGGTCGTGCAGGCGAGTGGCTTTGTCACCAGAATTGAAACTAAGCCACTGTGGGGACCAGAGGATCGATCCAGGACGTTGCAGGTACAGGGTGGCTGCACACGCACCTGCTTCAGCACATGCAAGCTCCCGCATGTGCTCTTTAAGGCAGGGAACACACTTGTGGGGCGGTTTGTCCCTGCGATTCCCAGGGCTCTGTCATTAATGTTTAACGCAAATGGTTTTCCGTGAACATTTCCGCATTTGTGGCGTCATGTACTTTATGCAGATGTGTGCATCATGCAGAAAAAAGCAGAAACCTGTGCAATTTAAAAACACGCAGAGGTTAAAGTTCTCTTTAGATAGGAAACACACTAGACTCATTTGTGCCCATTTTCTCATGGACGGCAAAAAAACACATGATTCTACAGGCTATTGCAGTCAATAGTCTCGTGCGGGAAATGTGTGTCGCAAATGTTTGCTCACATTTTGCAATTTTCTACGCATTGTTAAATTGCACAACTTTCTTTCTGCTTTTTTTTTTTTTTCTGCACAACGTGCACATTCACCTAATGTACAGGGGAAAACTGCCCTGCAAATGTGTACCCTGCCTTAAATAACAGGTGCGAGGTGAAAAAAAGATCCATCTACCTTGGGCTTCCTCCAACCCCTGGCAACCTATCTGTCCCTCTCCGCAGTTCTGCCTCTGTTTCAGATGCTGACCTCGTCAGGTCGGTATCCGTTGAGTGCTTAGCTGCGAGCGCTTGGCCATGACGCACGTGATCATGCTCACGTGGCCTGGAGCATATAATCCCCAGGCACAGGAGTTCTGCGCCTGCGCAGAACGCTCCAGGCCACACGAGCGAGCGTGATTGCAAGCAGCATGTTGTGCAGGCACAGAAGATGCTGCCCTGACAAGGTCGGCATCTGCTGCAGCAGAGGGGATCCCAGGATGCTAGAGCTGCAGCAAGGGACAGATGGGCTGAAAGAAGCCCCAGGTTATCACTTTTAAAGTGAATATTAGTTTGTGCAGGCAGTGTTGCTCGGATGCCCCCAATCACGATTTCGAGTAAATCCGGTTATGGCAGAATCAAAATCCAGATATGCCATGATCGTGATCCGGATTTGAATCGGAGCTTCGGATTCGACTCAGATTTCAGCTGTGATTACGTGTAGAATCTGTGATCATGGCCGTGATTACGGATTTGACTTTAACGTTAATAGCATGGATTATAAAGGTGATCAGTGGCTACAACTTAAATATTTTTTTTTTTTTTTTTTTTTGACCTAATAGTTTTTTGAGAAAATAGATTTTAAAATCTCAAATAAAGTATTCGTGATTAAAAACCACCAAATGTAGCGGTTAATAGCAAAGCCTGCTTACATGATATAAACACCAAATATTCAGGATATGTTAAGTAGAACAGTGAGAACGAGGGGCAAAAACGATTTTTCAAAAAGACGTTACAGTTTTTGAGAAAATCTATTTTAAAATCTCGTATGATAAAAGTATTCGTGGTTAAATGCACGCCAGCAAAGCCCGCTTACTTGATATAAACACCAAATTTTCAGGATATGTTGAGTAGAAAAGTGAGAACAAAGGGCAGGAACAATTTTTCAAAAAGACCTCACAGTTTTTGAGAAAATTGATTTTAAAATCTTAGACACTGAAACGAGACTAAATCTCGCTTCAGCTCTCATATATAGCAGGGGCATGTGTGCCCCTGCTAAAACGCCGCTATCCCGCGGCTGCACGAGGGTCCCTGACCCCCCCCCCCCCCCCCCCCCGCAAACCTTGGTCGCAAGTTGGTCGTAGATTTTTGCTTCCTGGAGGCAAGGGCTAACTGCTGCCTGCGCATCGCCGCCTCTCCCCCGCCCCTCTCAGTGAAGGAAGACTGAGAGGGGCGGGGGAGAGGCGGAGATACGCGTGGGGCAGGGCTGCGGCGGTTAGCCCTGCCCCAATGCGGAAGCGCTCCCCCGCATTACGGAGGGGATTTGGGGGGACAGGGACCCCCATTCAGCCGCGGGATAGCGGCGTTTTAGCAGGGGCACACGTGCCCCTGCTATATATGAGGTCTGAAGCGAGATCTATTCTCGCTTCAGACTCTCTTTAAGTGATAAAAGTATTTGTGATTAAAAAAAAAGCCGACTTTAGCGGTTAATAGCAAAGCCGCTTAACATATCCTGAAAACGTGGTGTTTATATCATGTAAGGGGACTTTGTTATTAACCACTAAATTTAGCGTTTTTATTTTCAGGATAGGTTTAGAAAACGCTGAATTTAGCGGTTAATAACAAAGCCCCCTTACATGATATAAACACCACGTTTTCAGGATATGTTAAGTTGAACAATAACGGGCAAACATTTTTTTTTTTTCAAAAAGACCTTATAGTTTTTGAGAAAATCGATTTTAAACACTGGACGTTTTAAAACGTCCATTAACTGGGAAAAATTGGATGTTTTAATACTACTGGTGGTCCAGTAGTGGTTAAACAATTAATTGCAAACTTTCTGTAAATCCAATAAACTTCATTTTACTTCTCAAATATCACTGTGTGTGTCTCCTACATGATATATTTAACTGACATTTTTTATACTCTGAGCGTTTGCGTGAAAAAAATACATTTGCCTATGGAGAGGGAAGGCACTGGGTCCTATAGAGCCTTCCTGTTTCTATCCTGTCTCTCCCCCCACACCATTCCAGCATTGTACCCCCTCTAGCAGTATTTGAGACTGCTCTCTTCCACCGCTGAAGACTTTGGAAGTCTTCGGGAGACAAGCGGCTCTGTACTGCGAACAATATAAAACCACAGAAAGAGGCACTCCACAGGCTGGAATTTATCATTTTACATTGCCTTTAAAAGGTGAGTGCAGACAGTGTTGGCAGTTCTAAGTTCTCTAGTCCGGTGTAGTCCTGTTTGATTTCAAGATTTCCGCCATAGTGACGATTTACAGGTATTTTCATACCCTCAAACATTTTCAATTTTTTGAGGAGCCTCCTACAATAGACAGCATTGTGTAGGGCTTTAGAATCTGATTATTTTTATTTTTTTTTCTTGAAAGGGAGTTTGTCTGCAACAGATGAGTTTCAACCACTGCCTTCTGTGGAAAACTGAGTTTAAGGTGCAGGTTAAATTTTTGCGTTGCAGCTACCTCTAAGGACCTGTTGCAGACAGACAAATGTGAACAGATCATATTAATAGGATCCTCGTGTGACCTGCTTTACTGATATTTGCACATTCTCACCCACTTCAAATAATGCAGGTTGCCAGGTAGTCACAGCATTGTTGCCCTATATCAGTACCTTTTTGTGTTGGCTAAGTGATGACCACTAATGCATTTCACATTGAGGCAGTAAAATGTGTTTTTATGATGATTAGTATGTAATGTCACACTGTTGTTAACGGTGTTGTCACTTCTTAACCTATATTTTTTTTCCCCTCAGGAATTCACAACCTCAGGATCCTCAAACACAGACTCTGGCAAAGTAAACGGCAGCTTAGAGACCAAATATAAGTGGGGAGAGTATGGACTAACCTTCACAGAAAAATGGAACACTGACAATACTTTGGGGACTGAAATTGCCATAGAAGACCAGGTATGTGTTCATATGACCTCAAAGTTAAATTCTGATGTAGAGGTAGAAGTGTTAGTGTGGTGGTATAGCTTAGAAGTAGAGGTTAACTCTTCCTCCTTCATAGCTGGAAGTATGTGGTATTGGAGTATATAGAGGGGCGTGGATCGCTATGACCAGAGGTGGTGACCAGGGTGATCTAATCCCCCTCAGCTGTGCCCCACATCTACAAATGCTCAGTTCCTGTTCCGATTGCAGAATGCATTTTCAAATTCAAAAGCTTGTCCCTATTAAGAACTAAAAAATATTCCTAGATTTTAAATCTGTTAAGACTAGTATGAAGGTCAGACTGCCTTAGGCCTTTTCTGAAAAAGCCATAATATTTTTTTATTTTGGACAGGTTGAATTTTTGTGGGGGGGGGTGGGAGCAAATGCTTGTCCCAATACTTTAAAGGACACCTGAACTGACCCCATACAGTAGATGGGACCAGGCAAAGTAGAACTATATTAGAAGTAAACTATAGTACTGGATCTTGGTCAAAAATTGTAATTTTTTTTCTTTACAATGCTTCTCCAAGAGCGCATAGACAGCGTCTAAGCTAGATCAAAATGCGCAGTGCTCCATATGTAGGGACTTGCATGCAATCAAGCAACAGCTTGCACAGGAAGCATAAGTCTCACCAGTTAATACAGGTACCAGTACTTATAGTGTGCACCTCTGTTTACATTTATTAGCAGCCTAGATGATACTGTAGTGTTGCAGCCATGCACAAGCAAGTCACAGATGATAGGCAGTCCCCTTCATAATCGGTCAGCAGCTTACACAGGAAGCAAAGGTCTCACCAGTTAATGCAGGTATATTACTTAGTGTGCTCCTCTGTTTACATCTATGTGCAGCTTGGCTGATTCTGTAGGGTTGTCGCTATACACAAGCAAGTCACAGATGACAAGCAATAGCCTAAGTAATCAGACGGCAGCTTATACAGGAAGCGTAGGTCTCACCGGCTGGTGCTTTTGAGGTAATCCACACAGGCCCAGAGTAGCATGCAGATAACGAGCAGGCTACAAGTTGCTGCCAGCCCTCCCACCGACCACTGGTCTCCAACTGATGTACTGTATGACGCATGTGCCCACCTACTTTCCACTATAGCCAGATACAGAATACCGAAGGGGCCAAAAAATGTTTACTATACGAAGTGTTACGCCCATATACTTATAACGGGGCTTGGCCGGAACCTGGACACTTAGTTCACTATATTTATTTATTAATTGTATTTATAAAGCGCCAACATATTACGCAGCGCTGACAAAATGTTTACTACTTTTACAGGTTACAGAAACATTACTTTATTTTCTTCAGTGTCTTCATTTTTGTTTAAAGGACTTCCGAGGCCAAAATTAAGAAAATCACACTGTACCTTTTTTTTATTAGCAGAATCCACAGAGGACGTCCTGCCCATCCTCCGCTCCGTTCCGCCATCAATGCAGGTCTTTCCGTTCCCCTATGGCTTGGCTCGACCCCACCGAACGGGGTCGTATCGATTCCACCTCTAAGATGGCCGCCGCCATGCTCCGCGGCCGCTCAGTACGCTTTGCACTTGGGGAGCATGCCGGGACCTAATACGAGGCGGGCAATAGGCTGCGCAGCCGCGCTAGCGGAAAAGCGTACTGCGCAGCCGCGGAGCATGGTGGCGGCCATCTTAGAGGTGGAATCGATGCAACCCGTTCGGTGGGGTCGGGCCAAGCCATAGGGGAATGGAAAGACCTGCATTGATGGCGGAACGGAGCGGAGGACGGGCAGGACGTCCTCCGTGGATTTTGCTAATACAAAGGTACAGTGTGATTTTCTTAATTTTGGCCTCGCAAGTCCTTTAAGTATAAATGTATTAAGAATACATTAATCAATTAAATATTTTACATGAGAGAATATGTTCTTCTACAGATCGCTAAAGGCTTAAAGCTGACGTTTGATACAACCTTTTCACCAAACACAGGGTAAGTATATTTTATTTTTCACCCCTCACTACTCTTTGCTTGCTCAGTTTGTATCCAAACTTACCAGACTCTGGAAAATATTGATTTCGACCCCCCCCCTTCCCTTTTTTTTTTTTTTCTTTTTTTTGCTAAATGTATTTTATTTTTATCACTAGAAAGAAGAGCGGTAAGGTTAAAGCTGCCTACAAACGGGAATTCGTAAATCTTGGCTGTGATGTGGACTTTGATTTTGCCGGCCCTGCCATCCATGGCTCAGCTGTTGTGGGATACGAGGGTTGGCTAGCTGGTTATCAGATGACTTTTGATAGTGCCAAATCTAAACTGACCAAGAACAATTTTGCAGTTGGGTACAAGACAGGAGATTTCCAACTCCATACCAGTGTGTAAGTATATATTAGTTCTTGTGCTAATGCCATAAACCAGTTGCTCAAGATATAATCTTATTTTTGATTTGCCATTTATCATGTTGTTCCTAATAATGTGTTGCTACGCCATCAAGCTAAACTAAAGCTACGAAAATGCATTCTGCATTTAAAGTGAATGGGAACCCAAATCTAAATAAAGTCCGATACTCGCCTAAGGAGAGGGAGGCGCTGGCTCCCATAGAGCATTCCCTCGCCTCTCCCGGTCCCCACTGTTGCGCTGGCTCCCCCGTATCAGTATTTGACCGTTTTGGTCAAATACGACTGTTTCCCCGCTGAAGGGAGGCTTTGGAAATGCTTCGGGAGATCAAGTCCTCCCGAAGACGGTCCGCTCTACACTGCACACGTGCGAGCGCCCTCTATGACGCACTTGCACGTGCGCAGTTTGGAGCCGTCTGTCTTTGTGAGGACTCTGCTCCCAAAGACTCCCGAAGTCCCCGCGGTGGGTGATATGAACGGGGGAGCCAGCGCAGCACCGAGGGCACTGGGAGAGGAGAGGGAAGGCTCATTAGGACCCGAGCCTTCCCTCTCCTTAGGTGAGTATCTGACTTATTTAGGTTTGGATTCCCATTAGCTTGAACTGCTTCATTTATGTATAAGGAGTCCAAAATATGCAGCTAAATATATTAGAGATCAGTGACTGTTCTTGTTGTCAGAGTAGCCATCACTCTCCTCTACCCCTCACCCCTCTGTACAATGATTATTCCCAATAATGTGTTGGCACTCCATTACTTGTCGTACCATCCCCCAGAGCTGCTGTGACTTGTTTCACATAAACATTCAGCCCATCTTCTGCCACCATTCTTACATTGCAGAAATAATCTTACTCCAAATAGAATATTTTGTTGGATTTATTTATTCCCAGTAAGTTAACTTTTTCTATACTTCAACTTTTTCTGACTCCTTAAAGTGGACCTGAATTTAGAACTTCTTCTGATCTAAAACATAAGCAACAGCATAATGACCTTTTTAAAGAAAAACATTTTTGTTACAGCTGATACAACTCCTCCAGTAAATATGCAATGTCTACGTCTTGCTTTCATGGAAGCAGACATATGGTTAACATCCTATGTTTACAAATTAGCTGCTCTGCCTAGGAATTATCCAATCAAATTATTTATAGGTCCCCAGACCTTGTCAAAGTGATGGGTTTCGTCTTCATGTCTCGCATAAATGTTTATATAGGTACTAGTGGCCTAAGCCCGTTTGAAAATGGGCTCTAGGTCTGTCATCACTGTGCGCCCCCGCCCGCCATGTGCCCCCCCCCCCCCCCTTGCTTTACGTCCTGTCCCAACAGCTGTCAGTGCTTGACATGTGTAGTAGCGCAAAAGCACTGACACACGGACAGGACGCAGGGACACTTGCCAATTATTAGGTAGGATTTCCTGTTAATGTTTCAAAGGATTTATTAAACATTGAAGGCGGCTCACCCTGCTGCAGGCAAACTTTTGGGTGGTGTTAAAGGAGCAGTATTACCCAAAAAATGTAAAATACGTGTAAATGCATACAAATAAGTATGTTTCTTCCAAAGTAAAATGAGCTATTGATTACTTTTCACCTTTCTTTTCACTTCTCACTTACAGTAGTTAGTAGAAATCTGAGAGGTTTTTGACTAGTCCATCTCTTCATGGGGGGTTCCCAGTATTTCATTTTTTTCACTCCCTGTAAAAGGATCTATACAAAGATGGTGGCCAGCCAGCCTACTCCCTTACACACTATTCTTGCAGATGGACTGAGCAACTGTCGTTTACATAAGTGCTTTTGAAAATAAAGAAAACTGAATCCTCCATAAGGAGATGGGCTAGTCCATAACCTGTCAGTTCTCTCAGATTTCTACTACCTACTGTGAGTAACAGCAACATAGAAGAGAAGTAATTTATAGCACATTTCACTCTCGTAAAAATCGATTTTATTTGTGTGTTCATGTATTTAAAATTTTTGCGCAATTTTCCTTTTTAATGCTATTCCCCCATTTATCTAATTTAGGTACTCGGCTATTGCCAGCGGCCGAATTATTTCTTCTCCACCCCAATTTCAGCTTTGGCTGTCGCTGGCACCTAAACTAGTCACGGAGTGCCGCCATGGCCGTAACTCTTTTCACGGGCTATGGCAGCGCTCCAAAGCATTGCTCCAAAATTAGCTGATTTGGTCCTGTGAGCTTTCTTTTGGATAGCGTTTCACAACATTAAGCCCATTTTTCAGAAGTCAGGAGCGAGTTTCTTTTCTGTTCCATTTCAACATGTATAGAAATTTCCTATCAGTTGGAGACCGATTTTTAACTGAGTATAACAGGATAACCCTTCCTTTGCTTAGGACATTGTGTAGGCAGATCCGCTCACACTCATAGTGGAGATGCTGCTGAATCAGATGAAATAGATTTAATAAAGTGGCAGATTTAATAAGATCCCAACTTTAAAATCTTGTTTTCTGATGGGACCTTCTTAATCACTAGACAATGGCCCCAATTCATAACGTATTTCCGCATGCGGTAATGCAGAAAACAGCTAAAGTTACCAAACCTTTTGTATAATGTAAATTCATAGTCTGTTACCACATGGCAAGCTGTAATTGCTGACCAGTGAGGTAAATTTCTGACCTGTGCAGTAAATACCTCAACATATGTCAGTAAATGTCAATTCACAAAGATGACAGCATGTGGTAAGGCCAAGTAACATGACAGACTGAAGCAGAGAGCCAGTAGGAAGAGGCCCCCCCCCCCCTCCTCCTACACTCTATTGGTTTCCCCCCCTCCCCCCAGCAGCAGAGAGTAGATGCAGCACAACAGAGATTTACCTTGCGGACCGTAACCTTTTAGGCTCCCAATTGAAGAATACCGAATGTAGTATTTTAACTACCTGATTTTTTTTTTTTTTTTTTTTTTTTTTTTGTCCTTTTATTAATTGAAGCAAACATCCTCTTATAATGGTGCAGCAATGGTGACAGAGTACACGCTCAAACCATTTCTTCTGCAATTTGAAAAACACAGTTAATAGTATGTTAGTCACCTCCTCCCTTCAAGTGCGGTGCAGGTGGTTTGTCTGCATGTATGGCAAAGTGTTAATTTTTTCCTGTATTCTTGTTTCTCTTCAGCAATGATGGATCAGAGTTTTCAGGCTCCATCTACCAGAAAGTCAGTGACAAACTTGAAACCGCAGTTAACCTAGCATGGACAGCTGGCAACAACAGCACCCGTTTTGGCATAGCTACCAAATATCAGCTGGACTCTCATGCATCTATATCCGTAAGATTTATATTTCCAATGTATATCCAAAAGCAATGTTTGTACTGGTGGGATGAGAAATGGGCAGGAAATGGATGGTGACACTAGAAACCAACCAATGTAATATTTTGTCTGTTATTGAAATGTCTTTTTAGATGCAGAATTTGCTTTGAGATGGAATTTGCCCTCCGACTTTTCCATCCATTAAACATGGGCAGGAACACAGCTATTGCTGTTATAACTTAATGAACGTTTACATTTTTTATTTTTTTTAAAGCTAACCTAAATTCAGAACTTCCTGTCTGCTTTAAAAGATAAGCAACAGCATAATTACCTTTAAGCCCCTTTTAAACCTTGTGTGTTACTGCAAGCACCACACTTAAAACATGATGCTTGCGATGATGGTAGTCTATGGGCCACATGCATAATGTCAGCAACGGAGCATGGTGCTTGCACATGTGTGGACTGACTGGAATCCCTGTGATGTACTCCATTCTGGGCAGGAAGTGCATCACTGAACAGGGGGCAGTGCTATACATATGACCCTGTCGGCGCCCTTTGCTTCAGGATCAAATGTTTGTAATTCGTTGCGGTGGAATACAGCAGTGGCTTCACATCCCCACCACAACGCAAAAAATACATATGAAAACAGAGATCCTGTAGTGTTTACTTACTGCTTTCATGGGAGCACAGAAAGGGCTAGCCTCCTGTGTTTACATGTTGGCACAGAAGTCTGCACAGTTCACACAGCTGATAGCCCTTCGTTTACACATGCTGAGTTCTTGCAGATAAGGGAGAATTCCAGGCTGTACTCCAGAATTTCTCAGTGTTTTCCTTGTCTCCTGTGCAGGAGTTTAGGTACAATTTAAGTAATTTGATTTCCACCAGGCGTATTTACGAATGAAAGTTTAAGTACTAGTGTTCTTAGTGAGTAATTACATATCACATACTAGATCATAAACCCTAAAAATCTAGGTGAATGAGAACTTGACAGGGCAAACCTTTCCAAAGTCCGACAAAAGAAACATGAAATAATTTGGTGTGGCCACCCTTTGTATTTAAAATAACATGAATTCTCCTGGGTATGCTTTCACAGTTTATCTGTTTCTCACAAATTTATCTGCCAAGTACCTTTAGAGCAGTGGTCCTCAAACTAAGGCCCGCAGGCCGAATGTGGCCCCCTGAGGCTTTTTTTACCGGCCCCCACACAGAAAATGTATTACTTATAGATGCGGTCAGCTACATCTTTAAATATTAGTGGTCCACATATAGAATAGCAGTGCTGGCACCACCCATCCACATGGAAGACAGAAAGCAGTAATTTCGCTGGTTTCCAATCAAATTCCACATCAGGTGACTGCTGTCCAATTGGACTGCAGGTTGTTACCTGGGTATGCTTCACAGTCTGGCCCGCAAAGACTCCTACATAATCTTATGAATACTCCGGCCCCCCAGTAGTCTGAAGTATGTAGACCCGGCCCTCGACCCAGAGGGACCGAAGCCGAAAGATGGAAGCTGTAGTTGATCCATGGGGAATATAGTGAACCCCATATGGACAGGTGGCTAGTAATGCTCATCACTCAGTGTTAGCAGTTGACACAGTGGGGTTGCACGGCAGAAGGAATTTGCTTCATGACACGTTTGGTGCAGGCACTGTAGAGCTTAGATGTGCTTGTATAGGAAGGACACCTCCATACTACCCATAGCAAGCCCTCCTTGCAGGTCTACATGTACAGCTTACAGGCAGTAGAGGCACTCGGTGCATATCTTTGCCTTTGAAACAGCATCCCAATAGGACAATTTTTCAGGAAGGGTGGTCACACCAAATTGTTTTTATGTTGATGCATTTTAATAAAAACTACTTTTTGCATTATTTTTTTTAAAACCTAAGATTCTGATGACATTATCTACATCCCTGAGACTTAGATTATTCTGTTCTGGTTGAGGACTAGGACTTTTTTTTTTTTTTTTTTTTCCTGTATCTCGTTTTCAAAAATATGAATGCGCCCAGTACAATCTGGGGCTTTTGCATGATCCTAAATTAATCGTGTGTAAAATCAACTTTTTTAATTACAAGTAAGCCTCATTTAGTATGGTGAACAGACAAATTTGTACATCAATAAATGGTGTCAAGTGTAATGTCCTTGCTTCCTGCTCACATACCACGCAGAAGCATTGTGACAAGTCAGTGTTTACAGAGACTGAACTTTAAAGAGAATCTGAAGCGAGTATAAAACTCGCTTCTTCTCTTATATTCTGCAGGGGCATGTGTGCCCCTGCTAAACCGCCGCTATCGCGCCGCACAACGGGGGGTCCCTTACCCCCCCAAATCCCCTCCGTCCTCGCCAGGGATATCTTCTGCATTGAGGCAGGGCTAACGGCTATAGCCCTGCCTCACGCGCGTCTGTCAGTGTGTATCTCCGCCTGTCCCTAGGCCCCTCTGTCTTCCTTCACTGAGAGGGGCGGGGGAGAGGCGGCGATGCGCCGCTGATAGACACGCTGTGAGGCAGGGCTGCAGCCGTTAGCCCTGCCTCTAGGAGCAGCAAAATCTACGACCAATTTGGTTGTTGATTTTGCAGGGGGGGAATTGGGGGGGTAAGGGACCCCCGTTGTGCGGCGGGATAGCGGCGGTTTAGCAGGGGCACACATGCCCCTGCTGAATATAAGAGAAGAAGCGAGTTTTTTACTCGCTTCAGTGTCTCTTTAAGGTGATTACAGACCACAATAGGGTAAAGGGGTGCCCAGGGTATGATAAAACTATGTTTAAAAACAAATAAAAGGAAAAAGTGAGGTGGCTTACCTCAATGAAGACAATTTGTGTCGAGAAACAGCGAGTTGTATTATGCGCTGGCAACGCGTTTTGCGGGTCTAAGCCTACTTCCTCAGGCCAAATAAAGTGCCAGAATAGTAATTGAGCTATGATAAAGGCACCTCTATGGTACTTCTCTGGCATTTTCTGGGGGCCTAAGGAAGTGGACTTAGACCCACAAAACGAGTTGTCAGTGCATAATATGTGGGGTTTCTCTACACGAATTGTCTTCATTGAGGTAATCCATTTTCCCCTTTATTTTTAACATACTTTTATCATACCCTTGGGCGCCTCTTTACCCCATTGAGTTACCCACACTTCTTTGGAGGGTTGTGCCAGTCGGCCCCTTGAGGTTTGACCACGCTGGAACCTTCACTGGTTCTTTTCAAGAGCACGACCTGCGGCCAATGTGGCTGGACACCCAAGTGAAGTTGGTTTGTGTACTCAACCTGCCTGCTTATGGTTGGTTGCCCGGCTGCAACCTTCCTTTGAGTATTCAATCGCTAAATAATTTACATCACCCATTATTGTGACATACTGCACCATTGAGGCTCACGTTGTGTCTGTGTTTTTTTCGTTGTAGGGTGCTCTCAGATCACCCTCCACTTTTGCATGATTTCAAGCCGTTCAGAGTGCTGTATTGCTATATAATTATATAGCCTAATAATCTGACCACAAATGTTGAAAATTGTGTCTTTCAGGCAAAGGTCAACAATGCCAGCCTTATTGGTGTGGGCTACACCCAGACTCTCAGGCCAGGTGAGTGCTTAATATATGACTCATTGGCCCTTATTTATTTCACTTTATTTCTGTTTTCTCCAAGGTGATTTTCTTTTATCCCCCCCCCCCTCCCCATACCTTATAAAAAAAAATGCCACTGACAAGCAAGAAAACATTAAGAAAAAGACCGTTCTTTTTTTACTTACATTTTGATGCTTTTTCATTTGTAGTGTGCTGATAATTTTGTGATCTTCTGTTTAAAATAACGTCTCTCCTAGCAGAAAAAGTGAATTGAATATGGGCCTTTAAATACCTGAACACCTGCTGGATTGATGTCGCCCGACAGGAATTGGGATTGATCCCTCAGCCAACATAGCTGGGCCAATACTGTACAGATGCAGAGTCAGCTGTACAGCTGTCCACGCGTTCTTTTGTAATTTGGGGAAGCAGAGGGCCGACAGAGCAGCACAGACATGACTTCATGCAGTGAGAACAGAGTTATTGGACGTTACACAAGCCGAGTTGATCCAACTGACTGATCAATGGTTGGGGGCTTCTGTACGGTTGTGGAGTTGGAACAAATGTCATCCAACTCACGATTCCTCAGTTTGATCCTCTGTCCTAGACTCAGACTACTCTAATTAGTCAATGACAATCTTATCGATTTGAAAGTATGTAACATATGCAACATGTAGCATCCATAGGCCTTCCCTCTACAGACGTAAGTATGTTTTGTTTTTTAAATGTCAGGTTTACGTTAGGTTCCTTCAAGAGGACTTAAACTAAACATCCGATAAATGAGAATTAATAATTACTGTCCATTGTAATAAATTATACATAAGAAAGCTAAAATAATAGTCTTCTACCTTCCCCTTCTGCTATTAGCTATGTGAATACTCAGGTGTAGAGTACCTCCGTTTTCTGGTTTACCTGGCAACAAGCTCTGTATTTGGTCTCTCCCCTTTCACAATCTTTCTGTGGAGTGGTTTTATCCACGCAGATATCATATGGATGTGCTCATGATCTGGCTTCTTATGCACATTGATACGCAGCCAAAGTGGAAGTTTATCCAATCCCCTCCCTCTCTCGTGCTTATTGCCCTCTAAAACAATTTTGTGTGGCTTATCTGTTGCTGAGACTGTTTTTTTACACAGCCCTGAACAGCACATACAATCCTTTGACGTGACAGTGTGTCCAGAGTGATGAATTCGCCTCAGCAGTAACAGTGAAACTGTTTCCCAGAATGCTTTGTGGCTGGGGAAGGTTGTGCTGGGTTGAGAGGGAACCGTAGCGGCGGGGCTTAGTTAAAAATGTTGTGCTAAATTTGAAAGGGTTTACCTTTCTCCCAAATTTTTTTTATTTCCTCTATAAGTGCTGCTGGGTACAATCTCTAAAGTTTGGGGTTTTTTTTTGTCAACCAAAGGTTTTTTTTGAGAAAAGATAAAGCAGTACATTACAGCAAATCTATAGGAACATAATAAAGGGGATTACAGACTTATTGCAATATCACAAATGAATGCGAATAACAGTATATATGAACAGAGTTGAGTGACATAATTATAAGCATAGGAATAGAGGGATAATAATAGATAAGAGGCATAATAGTAACAAGTAGTAGTGATAGCATTTACAAGGTGTTTAAATTAAAGTTTAGATACCCAACGATCCCATACTTTAGCATATTTGCCAGGACAATTTCTGTGTTGTGTTCAATCTAAAGTTTAGGTCCGCTTTAAGCAAGATGCAAATTTGTCTTGTGCCCATTTTTTTTTAAAGGAAGGCAGTCTGTGTAGAGGTCATCCCTTTCTACATATGCTTGTGAGCCGGTGGTTTCTTAATATTTAGAGTTTGAGAATGTGTGCATATATTTTACTTTTTAATTGTTTTACTGTATCTCACAAACATGAGTACACTTCTCACATTGTAAATATTTTATTACATCTTTCTGCTTTGATTTGTTTCTCTTCTTAGGGGTTAAATTGACACTGTCTGCACTGGTAGATGGAAAGAACATTCACTCTGGTGGTCACAAAGTTGGCCTTGGCTTGGATCTGGAGGCTTAAGCATTCCTACCTACTGTCTGCAAGCAACACCAAGGGATATCCAGGAATTTGGCCTTACCTACGTATTTGTTTTCAGTACCATAACCAGCAGAGCTTATATTTTGCCTCCCTCTCTGTCCCCAAATCACTTCAGACTTAGGACAGGAGCTGTATCAGGGTAGAAGTTGATATCTGGATGAGCCTAGTCACGTTTGCCTGATAATCTTCCTTACTGGGATCCTACCAGGAAGAACTCCTCTACATGTTACATCAATGTGTATTTAACCATTTTGTAGTGCTTCCCACCATAACTGATCCAGATCTGACTGAGGGAAACACAAAATGTACATGTGTATGCATGTCTGTTTTTATGTTCCTTTTTAAAGTTTGATAACGCTAAGTTCTCAGCAGTATCGGAGTCACAGATAAGAACACCAAGAGGGACAGCAGTTTTGAGTAAATCACCTTTATTTTGTGAGGATTTTTGATATCCCATACTGTAAGAATTATGAATAAAAAGAAAACTTACATGTATAAGTTGTACAAGTGTCTTTAATACACCATGTCTATATGTGCACATTCAAAATGTTGCTGCACTTGTAGAAATCTCCTCGTAAACAGCCTTTAAGTGTACCTGAGATGGTACACTGGCCCACTAGTTCTATTTACCTTGGGCTTCCTCCAGCCCCATGAGCACTGGGGCTTCCCTTGCCTTCCTTCTTGGCTCCCCCATTCTGGCACTATGACTCCCGGTAATCCAGTCAGTTCTGGCCCTATGACTACCGGTAATCAGGTCAGTCGCCGCCAGCCATTGCCTTCTGTGCAAGCTCGGCTGTGCGCATGCTCTTGCCGCAATGCCGTCCTCTGGATGCGTTTCAGGGGACGGAAGCGCGATGGGGTACGCACAAGGCTGAGCTGCGCATGTGCAGAAGGCCACGACTGTCCGGATTGCCAGGAGTTGTAGCGGCAGAACGGGGGACCTGAGGAAGCCGTTGAGGGAGGCCCCAGTGCTCATGGGGCTGGAGGAAGCCCCAGGTAAGTATAAATAAAAGCTAGGAAACTATCTGTTTTTTTGTTTTTCCCTTGGTATACACAGATCCAATTTTGATTGGTCAGCTTTACTACCTTCCATGTAGCATGAGGGTTAACAGATTTTGAGTACTATGAAGAGATTGTGTAGGTAAGCGCTCATGCTACACGGAAGTAGGAAAAATCGCCGCTCAAAATGGGATGTGTGTACCAGGCTTTGTTGGAAAATAATTTGAGTATACAGTTCTTGCACCCATTTCCAGAAATGTTCCCCAAAGCCAATTCTGTCAGACTGCGGATAGATAGGGCCACTCGACAGTGTCAACGGCTTTCGCCGTATCGAGTAAAGAAATGAACCTGCTACCGCTATTTTGATGTTGGCACTGAATATTCAGCATCTAATGGAAAATCTTCAAAGTGTTATTTTGGCCTGAAATAAATCCAGTTTGATCTTGGAGGAGAATCGCACTAAGACCATTGGCAAAAATTTTAGCAAGAAACTTAACATCTGTAGTTAAATCAAAGAGTTGCATTTCGGCAGCACAACAATCGGGGTCTCACGCAGTGAACTAGGGAGTATCCCTGTTTTTTGTTTTTTTTCCCCTTCTCTTTTTAAAAAAAATAGAATAAATTATTGAATAACCATTGGTCAAAGACCTTTTACATAAAAATTGTCACAAGGTAATGGTTACATCCACAATAGAATACCATACAGTCATCTATGAGTAGTGTGTAAAAATGTCAGGCCATTGCTGCCGGGGAGTTTTACCTGTCTTTGTATGGGACAGGTCCATACAAGATGGAATTGTTTAACCACTGCAGGGCCACAGGCTTGACCCCCCCCCCCCCTAAAGACCAGGCCATTTTTTTTTTGTCAAATGGGCCACTGCAGATTTAAGGGCAAGCTGCAGGGCCACACAGCACCCAAAAAGAGACCCCACCAACAGAGCTTCAGCCTATGACAGCGGCTCACTGCCGAGTCTCTGGAGGGGACAGCTGAGTCACATGGCTGTCCCCAGTGCAGCGCTGCTGTAGATGGCAGCGCTGTACACCCTAATTAGACGGTGGTTTTGCCATCTCAGTCTCCGAGCGGCTGGGAGACTGAAGGCGGAGTTTCATTCGGCCTACCGAGCAGGAGATGGTGCCCCATCGCCTCCCTACGCAGTTCTGTGCACTAGCTGCACACGTACGCCAGGGGTCATGAGACCCCTGGTGCACGTGCGTGGCTAGTGCACAGAACTGCGTGTATGTAGGCGGCGGCCGAGCGAACCCCGGCGGTGTTTGAAGATGGCCCAACGGACCTTGGCGGCTCTGCACAGTGTTAGGGCAGCCGGTGTCCCTGCCTACCGCTGCCACTTAAGAGCGCGCTGCGGGACCCACGAGGAAAGGAGGATGCTGAAGAGGATCGCTGACGGCCAAGGGGAGGATCACGGCTGCAGGATCTGGTAATGTATTGTGGCGGTTCAGCTTCCCTGCACACTCTGCATTCATTTTTCTGTAGCTTTAGAATATAAGATTTGGGGGAGAAAAAGTGCGTCTTAGATTCCGAAAAATACGGTAGTTTGTTCCATGGTCAAAAAATACAAAGGTACATGAACCTCTGGAATTGCCAGCACACATGCAACAGATTTCCAATATTACCTACAGATAGTCTTTTATCTGGTGTGGTAGGGTGTCTTGGGCCCCCTGCAGAAAAGGACACAGAACACAACCACAGAAGACCAAATAGCATACTATGTTGTGTATATACTGTAAGTTGGTGAATGAAAAAAAAACAGCGCTACACACAAAGGTAGGTTGCAGGGGGGCAACCAACCACTTGAAGCAGGTGGAGACTATGAACCAGACTCCACTCGGTGTGTCCAGCTGGACTGGTTGTGGTCACTCTCTTGGTCGTACAAGGCTGGCTGATGCAATTATTTACACCATGCAGGGTCTGATAAAACCCCTCTCATAGCTTGTGTGAGGGGATGATACTCAGTACAATTGGGAATAAGAGGTGCCCAGGAGTGAATAAAACTAAATTAAAAATAAGTGAGGTAGCTTAACTCAGACCGTCTCTTTAGACAAAAAGCATTTATTAAAGCACAGGCAATGCATTTCATGGGTCCAAGTCTGCTTCCTTAGGCCAATAACTGCCAGTGAATCAGAGCCAGTTAATATCGAGTGCCTCTCCTATTCTGCTGCCAGCAAAGCAGATCTTTATACCCAAAACAAAACATGCATACAAAGACAAAAATCAACCCTATCTGGGTTAAACATACTGCTGGGGAAACTAGGAACCCAGCACATGAGAAATGACATAACTTAAAAGTGCAATGAAGGAGAATTCACATAATCCAGAGCAAAGTGTATATGTCCTTACAAACCCGCATTTAAAGTAAAACTTCACCTTTTCGGGACCACGTGCATTAGATTCTACGCCGCACTTGTGGCTGTTCTAGCCTGATGCGGCGTAGAATCTACGCCGGCCCGCAATTTCCGCTCCCGACGCGATCGTGCGCACCCGGAGGGGGAGATAAAGCTGGCATATGACAGCCGACATCTCCCCCGGGTGATCAGCAGCCATCGCGTATGGCTGCTGATCACGTGATCACTACGATCGCCGTCGGATCGTAGTGATCAGTTTGACAGCTGCGGTGGCAGGGGGGGGGGGGGGGGGAAGAAGAGGATCCACTTACCTCCCTGCCGTTCCCGCGACGATCGGCGCCCCCTCTGCTCTGGCCGGCATCTCCGCTCCATCTGACGTCAGCGGCAGGTCCCGGCTTGATGACGTCATCAAGCCGCGACCCGGAACTGATCGTCAGACAGAACGGAGATGCCAGGCTGGAGCCTGGAAGGTAAGTGAAGGCTGCTGGCAGAAGGGGGGGGGGCACAGGCCACCATGGGGGGGACATCAATCCAGCCAGCCACACACGGGATCCGGCCGCCTGACCCCCCCCAAACGCGCGCACCCCCCCTCCCATGCAAAATGCCTTGGTCCTTAACCACTTGAGGACCCACCCTTTACCCCCCCTTAAGGACCAGCGCTGGTTTGATTGATCTGTGCTGGGTGGGCTCTGCAGCCCCCAGCACAGATCAGGGTGCAGGCAGGGAGATCAGATTGCCCCCCTTTTTTCCCCCCTATGGGGATGATGTGCTGGGGGGGTCTGATCTCTCCTGCCTGCTGTGGGTGGCGGGGGGGGGCACCTCAAAGCCCCCCTCCGCGGCGACATTCTCCCCCCTCCCTCTCCTACCTGCTCCCCCGGGAGATCTGGGCTGCACAGGACGCTATCCGTCCTGTGCAGCCAGTGACAGGACGTCCCCTGTCACATGGCGGCGATCCCCGGCCGCTGATTGGCCGGGGATCGCCGATCTGCCTTACGGCGCTGCTGCACAGCAGCGCCGTACAAATGTAAACAAAGCGGATTATTTCCGCTTGTGTTTACATCTAGCCTGCGAGCCGCCATCGGCGGCCCGCAGGCTATTCACGGAGCCCCCCGCCGTGATTTGACAGGAAGCAGCCGCTCGTACGAGCGGCTGCTTCCTGATTAATTAGGCTGCAGCTGGCGACGCAGTACTGCGTCGCTGGTCCTGCAGCTGCCACTTTGCCGACGCACGTTATGAGTGTGCGGTCGGCAAGTGGTTAAGGAGGGGTAGGCGGCCGGTCCCGAAAAGATTAAAGGACAACTGGAGGCTGCCATATTTATTTCCTTTAAATAAATCCCAGTTGCCTGGCAGCCCTGCTGATCGATTTGGCTGCAGTAGTGCCTCAATCCCACCAGAAACGAGCATGGAGCTTGTCAGATCTGCACACCTGATCTGCTGCATTCTTGTTCAGGGTCTATTGCTAGCAACTGGTATTGCTTAAAAGGAAATAAATATGGCAGCCTCCATATTCTTCTCACTACAGTTGTCCTATAAGTGAAAACAGTGATGAGGTAACCAATTGTATCTATCCTACTGCTTCTATGTATAACTTTTAGATAACCCACATTTTCATATAATGTTTAAATACTTAAAGTGACACTGAAGCGAAAACAAAAATGATATAATGAATTTTATGTGTAGTACGGATGATTAATAGAACATTAGTAGCAAAGAAAATAGTCTCATTTTTATTTTCAGTTATGCAGTTTTTTGCATCATTCTCTAATATTTGAAATTTACACATTACACTCAGCATTCTAAATGATTTCACAGAGCAGGCTAGTGAAATTTGTCACTATATTTTGTTTTCTGCAAAGTTCAAGACACTTGAGATAATAAGCTTCAGAAGACAGAGCTCCCTGAGACTTTGAAAGTTGGGGAGCTTAGATAAGCTCTTTTGCATAAATAACGAGTTTCTTCACTCTTCCGGTACTGGAAACAATATTAGACTCGCATCTCCGCTGCTAATGATTTTCTTAGATGTACTACACATCCAAATCATATAAGTTTATTTTCACTTCAGATTCCCTTTAAAAAAACCTGCAACCAAAACAACCCCTGTGGAGGATACTTACCTTGTGAAGGGGGAAGCCTCTGGATCCTAACAAGGTTTCCGCCATCATCCTCCGTCCTGGCAATCCAGCACTGTGACTCCTTGAACAGTAGCGAGGTAAATATTTACCTACCATGATCCAGCAAAGGCACAGTAGCAGCTCTTTGTTCAGGCTAAGGCAGAAATAGCTGAGCCCAATCGTATCCACGCTACTGCGCAGGAGCAAAGGACTCGCGCCTGTCTGGCGCAGTAGAGCGGATACGATCGTGCTTTGCTATTTCCACCTTAGCCTGAAGGAAGAGCCACTTCTTTTCCTATGCTGGATCATGGTGGGTAAATATAGCCGCGCCTGCGCAGTTGCTTGTTGGCAATGGTTAAGGAAGTTTCAGTGGAGCCAGCGCAGGATCCCCCTGGCTATAGCAGGGGTCCCCAACCACTGGTCTGTGGGACTGTCCTCTTGACCCCCCTCCCCCTGCGGCGGCGGCTGCTGCTGTTGTTACCTTAGCCAGCGACCACTTCCTCTATATTCCCCTCATGCCAGGTAACTGATTCCCAGCAGTGCATCTCCCGGCTGCTGTGATGAGGCAGGGGAGAGAGCGGTTCCCATAGTAACGGCAATACACATCGCCGCTACGGGAAGCTGCATTCTCTCCTGCTTCCTGCCTCATCACAGCAAGAATCAGTAGGAATCAGTTACACGGCATGGGAGGGGAATAGTCGGCTATATGGAGGCACTACTCCGTACTACCCATACTGGTCACTATACTGGGACATATACTAGGGGCACTACCTACCCATATTGGGCACTATACTAGCTGTACTGGGTTACTACCTACCCATACTGGCCACTATATTAGCTATACTGGGGTAACTATACTAGCCATACTAGGGCAACTATGCTAGCTATGCCGCCGCATCCCCATAACCTGCTGCGCACGACACTGTCCTCCCCCCCATTCCGTGGTCCCTGGAGAAAAATTTGGTCAGGAAGTGGTCCCTGGGCCAGAAAAGGTTGGGGACCCCTGTATATTGGACACATAAATATGCGGTTGCTTTTCTTCTTTCTCTGCCTGAAAGAGTTAATATACTTGTTATGCAACTGACTGGTGTTCTCCAGTTGGGGACCCAGTCTGACTATAGCATCCCTCACTGATAAGGAACTACAGCCATAAAATACTTTGCTTTCAGAAGCCCAGTTATCTAGCAGGAGAGAATAAATAAAAAAAAAAGGTGGTTAGTTCATGTATGAGAACACTCTGAGACACATGGACAGACTGCTTCATTGAGCGGAGTCAAAACCAGAAATTTGCTTTTTAGGACTCGTTCACACCTAGGGCTTGATTCACTAAACCATGATAACTCCTATCACACCTTATCAATGTAGCATATCGAGCACTACAAACCCGCAGGGGCTCAGGGCAGGATGAGTGCCATTGCCAATTAGCAGGCATAAGTTCTAGTGCTTGCTATGCTACTCTGATAAGGCGTTATAAGGTGTGATATGTGAGTTATCACGGTTTAGTGAATAAAGCCCCTAGGGCGGTTTGCAATGAATTCTTATGGGATAGTTCATATCAGTGCGTTTCGTCTGCTTTCCGCTCAGCAAAGTGTTGCATGTAGCATTTTTAGGGCGTTTTTGCTACAGTGGAAGGTCTAGGAAACGGCAAAACGCTCACAAAATCTGACTTGTGTCAGGAAGTGAAAAAATAGAATTGCTTTACAAAAGCGCTTTTAAAAGAGCTGTACACAAAATTGTAGCGCATAGGTAACCACCGGGAGGGGAACCTCACAAAATCGTAAAACGCTGGCGTTTGCAATTTCAATTTTAGATGTGAACAAAGCCTTAGCGAAATGCTAACCTTGGAAGGGGGAAGCCTCAGAGTCCCAATGAGGAAGAAGTATCTCTCAGAGGTTGTTTTGTTTTGTTACAGGGTCTCAAAAAAAAAAATATATTTTGACTCAGCTCAATGAAGCAATCTGTCCATGTGTCTTGGAGTGCTCAAGTATATGAAATATTGACATTTTTAATTTTTTCTCTCCTGGTAGATAACTGGGCTTCTAAAAAGCAAAGTATTTTATGGCTGTAGTTCCTTATTGGTGAGGGATGCTATAGTCACACTGGGTCCCAACTGGACAAAAACTCAGTTGCATAGCTGTATATGAACTCTTTCAGGCAGAGAAAAAAAAGCAACACAGCATGTTTATTTGTGTGCTTGACTCTGTACATACACGCCTATCTTATCTTATGTCACTTAACCACTTGCCGACTGCCCACTACCTATGGGCGTCGGCAAAGTGGCACCCCCGGACAGCCTAACGCCGATCGGTGGCGGCACCTGGGGGACTGATTAGCCGGGGATCGCGTGCATAGATGTGCGCGCATCCGCCGGCATTAGGTTCCGCCCACCTGCAACGTCAACCCTCCTGATCAACCCCCCCACACCTTCAGATCCTCCCCAAACACCTTCCCCACATTCCCGTGTACTGTATACAACTATTCTCCCCTGTAATCGCCCACTGATCACCTGTCAATCACCCCATCACCACCTGTCACTGCCACCCATCAGACCAGACCCTAACCTGCCCCTTGCGGGCACCTGATCACCTGCCCACACCCTCAGATCGCCCACAGACCCACCCTCAGATCACCTCCTAAGTGCATTGTTTACATCTGTTCTCCCCTCTAATCACCCATTGATCACCTGTCAATCACCCCATCACCACCTGTCACTGCTACCCATCAGATCAGACCCTAATCTGCCCCTTACGGGCACCCAATTACCCGCCCACACCCTCAGACCCCCCCCCTCTGATTACCTCCCCAGTGCATTGCTTGGATCTATTTTCCCCTCTAATCACACCCTGAGACACCCATCAATCACCTCCTGTCACCCCCTAGCACTCCTATCCAGCAGATCAGGCCGTAATCTGCCCCCTGCGGGCTTCTGATCACCCGGCCAAACCCTCACCCGCCCCACCGCAGTGACAGAATTTTTTTTTCTAATCACTCTCTCTATGACTTAATTGTGGCTGAGACCAACCAATATGCCATGCAATACGCAACCGCCAATCCAAGAAGCTACCATGCCTAGCCTTTTCGGTGGAAACCACTCCAAGTTTTCGAACGTAACATTTTTTGGGGCCTTCTCCTTAACATGGGTCTAGTCAAAAATAATTGCTATTGCGGTCATATTAGTCTATGCACCCGATACAGCACATGCCCATGTTCTCTGCTGCCATGTCCAGGTCACGATTTAAGAACATCCTGCGCTTCCTGCACTTCAGTGCCAATACAACAACCTGTCAGCTAAGAGGCCACCCTGCTTATGACGGTTCCACAAAATTCAGCCCCTCATAGACCACCTGTCATCAAAATTTGCAGATGCTTATACCCCTGAACAGTTATATTGAGGCATTTGGTTTCCAGACTACTCCTCACGGTTTTGGACCCCTAAAATGCCAGGGCAGTATAGGAACCCCATGGTAGAAAGAAGACACCCCAAGGTAATCCGTTAGGTGTATGATGAGCTCATAGAAGATTTTATTTTTTATACTACAATGTTGCGGAAATTGATTTTTATTTTTTTTCCCTCACAGTGTCATTTCCACTAACTTGTAACAAGAAATAAAATCTTCAATGAACTCACCATACTCCTAACGGAATAGAGCTCCGCGGAGCGGAGTAGAGCTTCACCTACCAAGCAGAGATGCGCGCGATCTCCTGCAAAAACCAGCCCCAGGACTGTACTTTGATCGACATTAAGCGGTTCTGGGGGTGCCGCATAATGGTGAGCGTAATGACCTAATTACTATTTCGCGAAATTTCGCGTAATTACTGTAATAACGAATATGGCCGTAACTGCTGCAGCGGTCACGCCCATTGGTGTGACACGGTCCTTAATCCGTTAAAGTACCCCTGACCTGATAGATAGGACCTAAAGCGGCAGGTGAAGGGGGCGGAGTTATGGATGCACAGTGTGGAGGAAGAACTGTCACTTCCTCCCTGCTTATAATTGACGTTCTTCCTCAGTCGAAGGCTATGACTGAGCAGAATGAGGTTTACAGGGGACACAGGAGGGGGGAGGATGGTGCTGTGTGCTAGTACCAGCACCAGTAATAAAACAATGGTAAAAGCTTAAGGGGAGGGTAGAACCAGGTCAGGGGTACCTTAACCTCCCTAGCGTTCTGGCTCGTCCAGAGATGCTAGAGGGAACTGCTCAGGCCCCGCTGGGCCGATTTGAATAACTTCGCCACCGATCCACCGCTACCCGATGCGAAAGAGGGCCCCCCTCCCCCCCCCGCAGACCCCGTGCGCAGCCTGGCCAATCGCCGCCAGGCTGCGCTTTGGGGTGGATCGGGAGTCCCTGTGCCATTATGACGTCGATGACATCACTCCGTTCGTCGCCATGGCGGCAGGGGAAGCCCTCAAGGAAATCCCGTTCAGAACGGGATTTCCTTATGGGCGTGATCACCGGCGGCGATCAGAAGGTTGGGGGGAATGAGCAGGAAGGGGAGAATCATGTAGCTAGCACTAGGCTAGCTACATGATGTAAAAAAAAAAAAAAAAAAAAAAAAATCGAGCGAAAAAACCCTCCCGCGGCTGTACGACCCAGCAGGTTAAGCTTCCTTTTACAGCATGGTCCATATTTGCTTGAGAAAAACTATGACTGCAAGTAGTGGCCAGTAAACTCCAAGAAAGCACCACATTACTGCTGCCTGCTTCCAGCAAAAACCAGCAGTCTACCTTGGTGCAAATAGAAATATGAAATAGATCCTTAGGGCCCTTTTCCACTAGCGTCGTTTGCGATGCTGAATCGCAAAAACGCAAACCGCTAGCGATTTTACAATCGCTACGGTTTGCTTTTTAACATGGGAATCGCGGTAGGTCATTTCCACTACCGCGATTCGTTTTTGCGGGGAACGCGAACGCGCGGCGGAGCGATAATTGCCGCGATTTTGCTATGCAGTGCATAGCATAGCAAAATCGCGGCCGCAAACGTCGGGGGAATCGCCGGTTTTGCGATTCAGCAATCGCTAGCGTTCAGCGTGAACGCTAGCGATTGCAGGTGGAAAAGGGCCCTTAGGGCCCTTTTCCACTAGCAATCGCAATCACAAATCACAAACGCCAGTGATTGCGATTGCGATTTTTCATTAATTCTGTTATGCGATTGCGATTTGCGATTTTCATTTGCATTGCATTATCATTGTAAAAATCGCTCTAGCAAGCGATTGCGATTTGCGATTAGCGATTTCCAAATCGAATCACTGTAGTGGAAAATACTTCTCATGCTTTCTATGATAAAGTAACAACCCTAGCGATTTAAAAATCACTAGCGATTTGCGATTTTGCGATTCAGCAATCACAATCGCTCTAGTGGAAAAGGGCCCTTAAAGAGAACCTGAGGCAGTACCTTGGGGGAGGATGGGACACAGAGGCATGTTCTCTGCCTAATGACATGCCTCTGTGTCCTCCCAATGACGTGCTACAGCCCCCTGAAATTAGTGACAATATTTGTCTTTATCTCGGAAGGCAAATAGTGGAGAGGGATTCCCTACTCAAAACACCCACTAGGGGCGTTTCTGCAGGCTTTCCAAAGCTGCCATTGGGCAGCTTTCTCTCCCTGGCTGCATCCTCTGCTTCCCTGCACGCTGCTGTGAGAGATCTCTCTCCTTCCAGCGTCGTAACTCAGAGGGCATGAAAGTGAAAGTGGGCCAGTGCGGCACACAGGAGCGGCGGAGAGCAGCGGTTTTGTTAATTTTATGGGCCAACCTCAGGCCCTCTTTAAAGCAAATACTATGCCAGGTAAGGTTTTCCCCAAGACTAAAGACAGATCATGATGTAATTTCCTCCCTTAGTTTTCTTCTCCAATCTGCAGCGTCCGCTCTGGCTTGCTTTATAAACACGTGTGAGCACAGGATCAAGTTTCAGTTTAGCCTGTCACACTGAACTCAGCCCAATCACTGAGCAGCACGAATATGGGAGGGGAGATGATAAGCTTCCCTCTCTCACGGTCTTCGGCAATGGCAAGAGAATAGAGCCTGGCTGACTGAGATAAGATAGATACAGCAGAGACATTTCTAAATAGATTGGAAGGCTTGCAACGCAGGGAGAGATTCCAGGCAACATTATAAACATAGTGCAGTGTTTAAATGGAATTTGATTTTGTGGCTGACAATCCATCTTTAAAATAACGCTGCATTAAAGGGAAAGGGAAGAGGGCTAGGTGTGCCCAATGATGAGAAGGCTTGCAAGCAGCGTTGCAGAATGGACTGTCTTGTAACTGGGGAGTTGGATCCAAAGGGTAAAATCAAGGGCTGAAATGTTACAATTAAACTTGCCAGTATATTAAAGTAACGGGAGATCTTTACCATTGAGGTGAAGCCAGGCACATTTTGAAGTACCACAGATTATGTATAACAGTCTAAAGCAGATACATACCAGAGCAGCGCAGATGAGTCAATCGCGATTACGGCAAATGTAATTATTCACAGAGCTGGAGATGGTGGAGAGGAGGGTGGACGTCTGGAGCGGGACTCAATCCATCTGTTGACGTCCTCTGGATCGGTGAAGAAGTGAGTTTTACCATCCATTAAAGTGTACCAGAGCTCCCGAAAACAAAAAGATTTAGGCCCAGTGCACATCAAAAACCTCTAGCAGATCTGCAAAACGCTAGAGGTTTTTAAAGCAGAATTCAGAGCGATTCTAGGCATGTTTTCTAAACATGCCTAGCGTTTTTGTGTAGCAGATTTCATACATTGTTAAAGTAAAGCTGTTACTGAACAGCTTCTGTAACAAAAACACCTGAAAAACCACTCTGATCTAGCTTTTTTCAGAGCGGTTTTCCACTTTTCTATACTTCAACATTGAGGCAGAAACTCCTCAGAAATCTAAAAAATGCTGCAGCCCGAGTTTGCGTTGTGGAAAAAACTAACTGCTCTGGTGTGCACCATCCCATTCACTTTCATTAGCCAAGCGGTTTTCCCCCTGCAAGCATTTTAAAAAACGCTCCAGAACCGCTCCGGTGTGCACCAGCCCTCATACATACCTGGGGCTTCCTCCAGCCCCATCAGCTTGGATCGCTCCCACGCCATCCTCCGATGTCTGCAGCACCGGTACCGGGTCACTGCGCTTCCGTCAGTCGGAGCCAGTCTGACGTAAGGGAAGTGCGCCCTCTACTTATCTCTCCATCAGCTGCTGGAGAGATACGCAAAGAGCACAAGAACCATTTTTTTTTGCCCTGCAGTTTCTCCTGGTTTCTAATAGCTATAGGAGCTGCAATGTTCCCCCTTACCCTTCTAGCTGCCCTTATTTATCCAGAGGGAAGGTGTAAAGATGGCATCTGTGATTTCTCTAAACTCTTTGAAGAACAGAGAACGATCTCCCCACCCCTTGCTGATGAAAGCTTTTGTTTGCTTTCTGCTAATGTGTGCAATAAAATAATTACAGCAGTCCTTATCTGCCTGAAATTTCAGCAGTTGTGCAGGCCCCGCCGTCCTCAAAAGTTGGGTAATAAAAGCCTCTGCTTAACTTTTAAATGTAAAAGAAAAGGTAAAATGGAAGATTTTTTTCTTTTTAACCCCTAGCCGACCGCGCAATGCCAACGGGCGTGGCCGCGGCGGCAGCCCGAGGACCGCCTAACACCAATCGGTGTAAAGTCCTAGGGCTCTGTTTTGCACGACATCGCACGCAGGCTGCGCCTTCAATCTCCGAGCTGCGATCGCTGCTCGGGAGACTGTTAGACGGTGAAACCACCATCTAATAACATTGTACAGCGCTGCAATCTGCAGCAGCACTGTACTGGGGACAGCCGTGTGACACAGCTGTCCCCCTGGGGCACCAGAGAGCAATTGGCTCTCATAGGCTGAAGCCCAGCCGTGATTGGCTGGCGGTGGGTGGGCAGGATAGTGGGGGGAAAACAAACAAACAAAAAATAGATATATTTAATTAAAAAAAAATACACTGCACTGTAAAGGTTAAGAATGCAAGGCTCTGCATGATAACTAATTAGGGTTATAAAAACTCTCTGCAGCTAAGAAAACACTTCAGGGTGCAGGAAAGAGATTACAAACTCCTCAGAAATACAGGATTTGTCTGTATGGAAGCTGAATAACATTACAAGGGTTGTCGTTATGTATTTGAGACAGTCAAAAGGTTAAAGTGTACCTGTAGTAAGAAAAAGCAATACCAGGTTTGGGAGAGGCACACCTTGCCGTTAGAAGTTGGGTGCGTAGCCTAGATGCAAAAGCCACATCGATTCAACATAAAAGTCCAAGGTCGGCTAGCACACCAATATTAGCTTTCAGGCAGTGGCGTAGCTATGGAGCAGTGGGCCCCGATGCAAGTTTTACATGGGGCCCCCCAAGCACTCTATATATAATAATTGATACAGCGCACCAAAACCTGCCAAGGGCAACTACAGTGTCAGAGGTGCAAGAAAAGGATGGGAAACAGTTTGTTAGTGATTACCACTATTCAAAGTATCTATAGAAGTGATTATTATGAGCACAGGACCAATAGAGAGCTAATACTGCAGTCGAGGGAGGGTCCTTCGGGGCCCCTCTGGCCCAAGGGCCCCGATGCGGTCGCTACCTCTGCAACCCCTATTGCTACGCCCCTGCTTTCAGGATGTTTATATTCCTCCGCGGCCTCGAAACAGTTATGTTGTGTTGACACATGCAATAAGGAATACATATCCTTGAAAGCTAATATTGGTGTGCTAGCCGACCTTGGACTTTCTTGTAGTGAGAAAAAGTGCCCTTTGGGGGTACTTACCTTAGGAGGGGGAAGCCTCCTAGATCCCCCTTCCTACTCAGCAGATGGGATCGAGTGCTGGCTCCCCTGAAAAACCCCTTGTCGGCATCTCTGATTGGGCTCCAGCATAAAATAGTGGAACCTGATTGGGTCCACTCTACTGCGCAGGCATGAGCCGCCTCTGCCTGAGCAGCAGAATGGACCCGATCAGCTATTTCCGCCGTAGTCCAAGCAGAGTGTTGCTAGTGCACCTACAGGTCACTGTAAATATTACTGCTGCTGTTGGTTTGGGGACCCAGCATTGGAACAAGCTACCTGAGGAGGATAGGGGAACATCATTAGGATCCAGAGGCTTCCCCCTCCTGAGGTAAGTACCACACTGGGTCACTTTTTTCCTACAGGTTTACTATAAAGGTAGATTTTCCATTTAAATATAACACAAGACTGGAATTCCTGGAAAGTCTTATTTTGGAGCAGGACTACAGATACAATTATTTATCAGTTTATTTTCACTTCAGGTCTGCTTTAAAGAACTTCTGAGGTGACCATTTTAATCTATTTATAATGGAGCAAGCTGATGCCTTGGTGCAGCCGCCATCTGCACACGTTTGTAAATCGTTTCGCTTCTGCGGAACCTATTGTGCCTTGTTCTTTTGAGTATTGTAAGCTATTCTGTTTATAATAATCTGTTATATATTATTGGAGAATTTAACCATTTAATGACACACTAACGTATTAAAACATCATGCTTTACTCTATTAACAGCCACATGATGTTTTAATACGTCGCACGTTCCTGCCGCCGCTACCGCCGTGTCCGCGCCGCTACCGCCGCCGTTTCCGTCGGGATCCCGTGCTGAGTGATTGGGGAAGAGGACCGAACGGTCCTCTACCCAATCGCAGTGCCTGGAGTGAATGGACGTGACCGCAAACAGCGGCTACGGCCATTTACAAAAACAGGAAATTGTTATTTTTCAATAAAGTGTAAAAAAGAAAAAAGTGATCACTTCCTATAACGAAGCGTTCACTAGCTCCATCTTGTGGCCAAAAAGTTTATTATACATACAAAATACATACACATACACATCATTAATAAAATTACACTTCCAACCCCCCCCCCCCCCCCCCCCCAAAAAAAAAGCACTTGTAAAAAAAAATTCAGCTTAAAATAAATAAATAGTTGCCTTAGGGACTCAGCTTTTTTTAATCTATATTTTATGGGGAGAAATTAATTTTAATTTATTACATTGGGGCTGGTAATTATGGCCAGAACAAAAAAAATCAAAACAGAAAAATAACACCTATTTCAAAATAATATATTGTCGCCATACATTGTGATAGGGACATAATTTAAATGGTTTAATAATCGGGACAACTGGGTAAATAAAATGTGTTTGTTTTATCCACAGGAGAATGTTTAATTTTAAAACTATTATGGCTAAAAACTGAGAAATAATGATTTTTTTTATTTTTTTTCTCATTAAAACGCATTTAGAATAAAAAAATTCCTAGCAAAATGTACTACCCACAGAAAGCCTAATTGGTGGCGGAAAAAATGAGGTATAGATCATTTTCTTGTAATAAGTAGTAATAAAGTTATTAGGGAATAAAAGGGAGGAGCACTGACAAGTGAACATTGCTCTGGTCCATTAGAGTAAAAACCCTTGGGAGTGAACTGGTTAATAAAAACGTTTCGGGGAAAAAAAAATAGATTAACATGGTCGTCTTGGAAAAGGATACCTTAGCATTAAATTTAAATTCACTAGGGCGCCTTGTGACCATGCTCCTGCATGGTCTTGGCCTTGTGGCGCAATATGATGTCAGCGTGGTTGCAAGGCACCCTAGTGGACATACTGCGCAGACGCAGCATGTCCAGGTCGAAGGTCACCGACCAGGAAGAGGAATAATTGAATTATTACTGGAGAAAGGAGGGAGACGCCGGGGCACATGCGATAAGGATCCGCACATCTCCCCATACACACATTAGGAGTCCTTTTTCAATTTAATTTAGTGCTAAGGTATCCTTTAAGCCTGCTTTAATAAACTTTCAGGATCCTTATTACTGAGAACAGATATTCCACAGTAATGAATATATAAAGTCAGCGCAGGTCTATAGTAATACAGCTTTCGTCAGTTTCTGGTATACAGGATCTTCGAACAAAAAGGTAAAGAAGCAAGGCTTACCAGATTCCAACAACCCACATTATAAGGTTGTAAACGAGTTTGATAGATGGTCCGCAGAACTTTCAAATGGTGTCGTTTCACCAGCGATGTTGCACACCACAGATTCCTCCGGAATATAGTAGATATCCTGAGGTCGCAGAGACTCGCCAAAGAGGAGTCCAGTAGGATAGTGACATGAAAGAGATGTACGGCACATCTAAGTGTAAACCGTCTTTATTACATAACAAGTAAAACAATTTAAAAGCAAGGATAAAAGAAACTCACATACGGGGCCCGTGCACTGGGAACCCCGAAAAAGTAGCGCGCATAAAATGGTCAATAGAAGACCTCAAATAAAATGGTGCCGCCTGTCGCCTTCCCGACCGGTTTCGCAATCTTGCGTCATCAGGGGAGAAAGGCGACCAGGCGGCCAGCACCAACTTTATAACATTTTTGAATTAAAAAGTGGGAGTGGTTAGACTCCACCTTATTCAGACTACACTAGTCAAAGGCAGAAAGCATCAAACACAAAATAAAACATTGTGACAAATTGCATTGTCAGAGGGAAAGTAACAAAAGATCTCTCAGATAGTGTGAATAAGAAGAGGTGAATGCAATATTACCTGCATATCCAATTCGTAGTAGGCTAGTTAGGGCTAAATTAAAAGCTAGATTGATTACTCTGCCCTAGGGCATGTCATTCCTATGAAAAACTTTTCTCTAGCTGAAAAGCAGGCACTTCCTGTACCAGAAGTAGTCACTGGAACTCAGGAAGTAGCCTTGCACTCCACCAGGGTCAAGTGGAGCACAAGTTCTTCCTGTGGGGAAAAAAAAAAAAATGCAATGCGTATGCAATGACACATACGATCATAAAAGCGTAAACAATGAAGCACATAGCAGTGCAGTGTGGCTATAAATATGCATGAAGTGTATTTAGGTGTGCCATTAAAAGCACGTCTAATGTACTATACTAAGAAGGTGCATAAATCTGTATGCATAGTAGAAACAATTAAATGATAGAACAGCCTCCATGGGAGCTCCGAGGGCCTTAAGTAGTGAAAGTGAAGAACATCTATAGTGATCATGCAAGACAGATCCCATAGGTATCCGATAGATGGAAATTATGCAAAGTTATGCAAATGTATGTACACAGCAGTGTAATGCGGCTATGATTACTAAAAAAAAAAAAAAAAAAAAAAAAGTGGAGATTGCTTAAAGGGGAACTGAAGAGAGAGGTATATGGAGGCTGTCATGTTTATTTCCTTTTAGACAACACCAGTTGCCTGGCAACCCTGCTGATCCTCTGCCTCTAATGCTATTAGCCATAGCCCCTGAACAAGCATGCAGCACATCAGGTGTTTCAGTGGTTCAGACTTATAAGTCTGATCTGACAAGACTAGCTGCATGCTTGTTTCTGGTTTTCATCAGATACTACTGCAGAGAAATAGACCAGCAGGGCTGCCAGGCAACTGGTATTGATTAAAAGGAAATAAACATGACATCCTCAATATACCTCTCTCTTCAGTTCCCCTTTAAGTAAAGAGCACATCTAAAGTGAAAGCGATCTCTACTACAGTGTAGAACACGCATGCGGCGACGCATAGGACATCAAAAGGCGCACATAGGGACAAAAAACCACTGCGAGCATCTAAACCGACATATGGAACAATAAACAAAAATAATTGGTCTTATGCTGCAATAAAGTCGCATTAAGTAAAAAAAAAAAATGTGCAATACGTATGCAATGACGCATACGGTCACAAAAGCGTCAACAATGAAGCACATAGCAGTGCAGTGCTGCTAAAAATATGCATGTAGTGTACTTAGGTGTGCCATGAAAAGCACGTCTAATATACTATACTAAGAAGGTGCATAAATCTGTATGTATAGTGAAAACAATGAAATGATAGAACAGCCTCTGTGGGAGCTCCGGGGACCTCAAGTGATGAAAGTGAGGAGCATCCATACAGATCATGCAAGACAGATCCCATAGGTATCCGATAAATGGAAATTATGCAGAATTATGCAAATTCATGTACACAGCCGTGTAATGCGGCTATGATTACGCATAAAAAACTTCATGCACCGATAACAGAGGACAACAGACAGCACTCTGTGAGATAGAGAACAACAAAGGGAAAAAGAGGGACCACAACCTCCCAATATATCCTATCCAAATTAAGAAGGTATATGAATTTGTATGCTTAGTGAAAAAAAACAGTGACAGAATAGAACAGCCTCAAACAGAGCTCCGAGGGCATCTAGTGGTGAAATGAGAAACAATCAGTGATCATGCAAGACAGGCCCCAAAGGAAACAGATAGTGAAATTTATGCAAAAAATTAAAAATTATTATTAAAAAATATTAAAAATACAGTCAAATTGACCAGTATATGCGGGCCTTACAAAAAAGTTTGCAAATGTATGGAAAATAAAGAATATGATAAAGCATTAAGAGTTATTGATAAAACAGTTTACATCCAGTTCAATATTCAAACCAGCTGGAGTGAGGGTATTCAGTCTAAAGATCCATTCAGTTTCTAATCTCGATATATCTCTTTCCAAATTTTGTCCCCTCCAGCATCTTTTAGTACCATCGATAACACAAAACTTCAAGCCTGAAGGGTCCCTGTCGTGATGGAGGGCAAAATGTTTTGAGACCGAATGGTCCTTAAACCCTTTACGTATAAGGTAGACATGTTCTCCCAATCTTTCTTTGAAGGTTCTAGTGGTTCTACCTAGAACCACTAGAACCTTCAAAGAAAGATTGGGAGAACATGTCTACCTTATACGTAAAGGGTTTAAGGACCATTCGGTCTCAAAACATTTGCCCTCCATCACGACAGGGACCCTTCAGGCTTGAAGATTTGTGTTATCGATGGTACTAAAAGATGCTGGAGGGGACAAAATTTGGAAAGAGATATATCGAGATTAGAAACTGAATGGATCTTTAGACTGAATACCCTCACTCCAGCTGGTTTGAATATTGAACTGGATGTAAACTGTTTTATCAAATGCTTTATCATATTCTTTATTTTCCATACATTTGCAAACTTTTTTGTAAGGCCCGCATATACTGGTCAATTTGACTGTATTTTTAATATTTTTTAATAATAATTTTTAATTTTTTGCATAAATTTCACTATCTGTTTCCTTTGGGGCCTGTCTTGCATGATCACCGATTGTTTCTCATTTCACCACTAGATGCCCTCGGAGCTCTGTTTGAGGCTGTTCTATTCTGTCACTGTTTTTTTCACTAAGCATACAAATTCATATACCTTCTTAATTTGGATAGGATATATTGGGAGGTTGTGGTCCCTCTTTTTCCCTTTGTTGTTCTCTATCTCACAGAGTGCTGTCTGTTGTCCTCTGTTATCGGTGCATGAAGTTTTTTATGCGTAATCATAGCCGCATTACACGGCTGTGTACATGAATTTGCATAATTCTGCATAATTTCCATTTATCGGATACCTATGGGATCTGTCTTGCATGATCAGTATGGATGCTCCTCACTTTCATCACTTGAGGTTCCCGGAGCTCCCACAGAGGCTGTTCTATCATTTCATTGTTTTCACTATACATACAGTTTTATGCACCTTCTTAGTATAGTATATTAGACGTGCTTTTCATGGCACACCTAAGTACACTACATGCATATTTTTAGCTGCACTGCACTGCTATGTGCTTCATTGTTGACGCTTTTGTGACCGTATGCGTCATTGCATACGTATTGCACATTTTTTTTATTTTTTTTTACTTAATCCGACTTTATTGCAGCATAAGACCAATTATTTTTGTTTATTGTTCCATATGTCGGTTTAGATGCTCGCAGTGGTTTTTTGTCCCTATGTGCGCCTTTTGATGTCCTATGCGTCGCCGCATGCGTGTTCTACACTGTAGTAGAGATCGCTTTCACTTTAGATGTGCTCTTTACTTAAAGCGGAATATAACCCTGCTTTTCAACTTTGCTCTAAAACATTATTTACAGTATATTATATACAACCAGCATTTTTTTTTTTTACTAGACCAGCATTGGAAGGGTTACACAGGGCTTTAAAGTTCCTTTAGATTTCTGCAGACGCATCCGAAGCTGAAATAGATACATTTTGTTTACATAATGTATCTAAGTGTTGAATGTGACTCATCTCTCTCACTGAGAAGGAGCTTGGACGACAGCCAAAGAGTGTGTAACTGTTTATCAATAGATACATGTAACTAAATAGAATGTATCTATCTGAACTTCTGCATATCTCTCCAGGACCTCTGTGTTTAACCCTTCCAATGCTGGTCTAGTAAAAAAAAAAAATGCTTTTTGCATATAATATGCTGTAAATATTATTTTAGAGCAAAGTTGAAATGCAGGGTTATATTCCGCTTTAAGCAATCTCCACTTTTTTTTTTTTTTTTTTTAGTAATCATAGCCGCATTACACTGCTTGGTACATACATTTGCATAACTTTGCATAATTTCCATCTATCGGATACCTATGGGATCTGTCTTGCATGATCACTAAAGATGTTCTTCACTTTCACTACTTAAAGTGACTTTGTAACAAAAATTACAACGTTTTTTCTACCATCCTACAAGTTCCTAAACCTATTCTAATCTGTTCTGGCTCACTGCAGCTCTTTCTACTATAACCATCTCTGTAATAAATCAATGTATCTTTCCCCTGTCAGACTTGTCGGCCTGTGTCTGGAAGGCTGCCAAGTTCTTCAGTGTTGAACTGTTCCTCTATGCACACTCCAGTGTGTGTTTTATTTACATAAGCCAGCAGCTTCTCTGCTATCTTATCAGTGATAGAAGAGAGCTGGATAAAAATCCTCCTCTGGAGGCTGTGAAAGGAGCTGGTCTGTCACATACTGAGGAATTAACGACATAGGCAGAGCTGTCTGCAGGAACCCTGTAATGTTCAGTGCATGAGAGAAGCTGGGGACAGAAGGTAAACACACACAAGTGATCTCTTGAGATTCAGAAGTAAGGCTGTATACAGCCTGCTTGTGTATGGATGTATTTTCTATGTGTGGACATGCTGTACATCAACCTACTTCCTGTTTTGGTGGCCATTTTGTTTGTTTATAAACAAACTTTTTAAAACTGTTTTTGACTACTTTTAATGCGGCGGGGAGCGGTGAAATTGTGACAGAGGGTAATAGGAGATGTCCCCTAACACACTGGTATGTTTACTTTTGTGCGATTTTAACAATACAGATTCTCTTTAAAGCCCTCGGAGCTCCCATGGAGGCTGTTCTATCATTTAATTGTTTCTACTATGCATACAGATTTATGCACCTTCTTAGTATAGTACATTAGACGTGCTTTTAATGGCACACCTAAATACACTTCATGCATATTTATAGCCACACTGCACTGCTATGTGCTTCATTGTTTACGCTTTTATGATCGTATGTGTCATTGCATACGCATTGCATTTTTTTTTTTTCCCCCCACAGGAAGAACTTGTGCTCCACTTGACCCTGGTGGAGTGCAAGGCTACTTCCTGAGTTCCAGTGACTACTTCTGGTACAGGAAGTGCCTGCTTTTCAGCTAGAGAAAAGTTTTTCATAGGAATGACATGCCCTAGGGCAGAGTAATCAATCTAGCTTTTAATTTAGCCCTAACTAGCCTACTACGAATTGGATATGCAGGTAATATTGCATTCACTTTTTCTTATTCACACTATCTGAGAGATCTTTTGCTACTATCCCTCTGACACAATGCAATTTGTCACAATTTTTAATTTTGTGTTTGATGCTTTCTGCCTTTGACTAGTGTAGTCTGAATAAGGTGGAGTCTAACCACTCCCACTTTTTAATTCAAAAATGTTATAAAGTTGGTGCTGGCCGCCTTTCTCCCCTGATGATGCAAGATTGCGAAACCGGTCGGGAAGGCGACAGGCGGCACCATTTTATTTGAGGTCTTCTATTGACCATTTTATGCGCGCTACTTTTTCAGGGTTCCCAGTGCACGGGCCCCGTATGTGAGTTTCTTTTATCCTTGCTTTTAAATTGTTTTACTTGTTATGTAATAAAGACGGTTTACACTTAGATGTGCCGTACATCTCTTTCATGTCACTATCCTACTGGACTCCTCTTTGGCGAGTCTCTGCGACCTCAGGATATCTAATATATTCCGGAGGAATCTGTGGTGTGCAACATCGCTGGTGAAACGACACCATTTGAAAGTTCTGCGGACCATCTATCAAACTCGTTTACAACCTTATAATGTGGGTTGTTGGAATCTGGTAAGCCTTGCTTCTTTACCTTTTTGTTCGAAGATCCTGTATACCAGAAAATGACGAAAGCTGTATTACTATAGACCTGCGCTGACTTTATATATTCATTGCTTGTGTGGACTTTTGGACATTGTCCTTCTCGGCTGCGGTCGCCTTCTGCCTTGGCGCTGACACTTGTTGTTTAGATATTCCACAGTATTCAAATGCAGCATGAACCCATTAATGGAAAATATAGATTTTATTATAAATTATTTCATAATTATTTGAAAGAAAAAAAACAAAAAAAAAAAAACAACAAGAACAATGTAATGATAACATTTGCAACAGTAAGTGAAAGAAGTATTTGATCCCCTGATGCTTTTTCTCGTTTGCCCTCTGACCAAGAAATGGCCAGTCTATACCTGTAATGGAAGGTTTATAGCTGTGAGAGATTGAACAAAAAGAACCCTCACAACCACAGGGCCCCAAAGTCAGAGTATGATGTGCATTGTAATGAGTGAAATAAGTATTTGAGCTCCAATCAAAAGATGACTTGGTCTCTGTTGGCAATCACAAAGGTTAAATGTTTCATGTAGCCATGTTTGCACACATCTCAGGAGGGGTATTGGTCCACTCCACTTTGCAGATCCTCTCTAAGTGCCCTTTTCCACTAGCAGTCGCTAGCGTTCACGCTGAACACTAGCGATTGCTGAATCGCAAAAGTACAAATATTTGCGGCGATTTCCCAATGTTTGCGGTCGCGATTTTGCTATGCTATGCACTGCATAGCAAAATCGCGGCAATAATCGTTCCGCCGCGCGTTCGCGTTCCTGTAAAAAACGAATCGCGGTAGTGGAAATGACCTACCGCGATTCCTATGTTAAAAAGCAAACCGTAGCGATTGTAAAATCGCTAGCGGGTTTGTGACTTTCCGATTCAGCCAGCGCAAACGCGCTAGTGGAAAAGGGCCCTTTGTCAGTAATGTTTTTAGGCTGTTCTCTCGCAGCTACAAGCACAATCAGCAGGGGATCAAATACTTCTTTCCCTCACTGTACATAGAGAATAATCTACACAAATAACATCTCCACTTGCACATAAATAAGCTGAGTTCCAGTAAACCGCATTCCTGAATAAAGCTTTACTAGAATAGTGTTTACTTTTATTTAAAGACTTGTTTTAAGTATAAAACTTAATTTTTCACATTTATACTACACCATTGCTATGGTATGCAGTGACAAGCATCTTGTTTTGTTTTTCCTTTTGTAATATATTTATGCACTTGTTTGACAAGGCTTGTGAGCTACTGTCATAGATGTGCATTAGCCACACACATTACAGCTGCAGTTGTTCAATGGTAGTTTGGATTAAAACAGAACATCTGTGAAAAATGTAACTGACAAAAATGATTACTGCAATCGCTGTAGTTTTTTGGCCAAATGCATTTATTTTATCAACAGGCAAATCCAGAAATTTTAGCATTAAGAATGGAATAATTTTATAACATTATGATCACTTTACACTATTTGGCGATTGTTTTAAAGTTTTAAACAGTATAAGAAAAATTAATGTGTTTAGAGCATTACAGTGGTCTTTTAAAGGGACCCTGAGCTCCTTTTAAAATCGATATTTGGACTTACCGAGGGCTTCCTCCAGCCCATCATAGCCCGGCGTCCTCCTGGCTCTTCTCCCGGTCCTGCTGGCAAAATCATGAACAGATGACAATGGAACTGGAAAGAACAACTTATAAACAATAATTTACTCACTGGTAGAAGTAGGTAGCAGAACATGTCTATGTTATATTATAAAAATACTATACCTGTATATATCATATTTTTCAACTATAAGACGTACCTAGGTTTAGAGGGAAAAAATTGTGGAAAACGAACATTTCTAAACCTGGTGCGTCTATGGTGCAGGGGCGTCTTATGGACATTTTTCATTCCAAGCTGTCTCTAAGCTACTCTACCCTGCTGTCCCACCAGCTAAGCTACACAGCACTACTCTGCACTAACACTTCAGCTCTCACCTGATCCTGCTGCTGCACTCCTCTCCCCTTTGCTCTGGTCCTGATAATGCAGATGTGCTTCTCTTCTCCTCCTGCAGCTGCTGGTGATATCCCGGGAAACAATGCGGCCGCCTGCCGCTATACAGCTCTGGATCCTCTGTACTTGCAGACACGCTCCTCTTCTCCTCCTGTAGCTGCTGGTGATATTCCGGTACAATGCAGCCACTGGCTGCTATAGAGTATCACGCTGGGGTTTCAGTTAAAACTACTAATGAGGGGGAGAGGAGCGTGGCAGCAGGATGCGGTGAGTACTTTCCTGCAGACTCTGCACCACATTTTACCATATCTTTGGAATATAATGCACACTTAGTTTTGGGGTGTCTTTTATATTCTGAAAGATATGGTATGTTAAACTAACATATTGCACTTTAGCCCGTCTGTTATGTCCTATATTTTCATGCATGATTTAATAAAAAGAATATGGCTGCTCTTCCTGTTTGGCACGACAAGAGGAGTCTGCTATGATGACCCCACGCCTTCTATTGTCACTTTGTGGACAGACCTGAAGATTAACAGCAGCCATCAAGATTCAGCATTGTTAGTGGGGTATTAGCAGATTACAGTAACATCTTCATGTCTTAAATACAAATATATCTAATGTTGCATGTAAAATAACCCTTGGTTTTATACTCTATACCAGAGTGTGGATGACAAATATCTGCACCCTGCTGTACGTTAGAACCATGTGCACAGTGATTACAAAGAAAAGTCACTATATTTAGGACTAGCTGATGGCCCGATGTTGCCCAGTATGTATTTGGCTGGTGTTGGCTCCGTCCACTTTTTCTAAGCCTAACACACAATTACTCAATTACCTAGTTTGTGAGCTCTGCGGTCTTTGGCATCAATAATTTGCATTGAAATGAATCAAATGTGATTGGCTGTGGCTTCACCCCCTTTTCTGAATTTGAACCCCAGTCACCCAATGACCAGGTTTGAGGCTTGTGCCATTAGCAGTGCAAGAATGGCAGCAATGAAATATTCCCCTTGAAAATCAAAAGGTGAATTTTGATTGGCTTTTGTAGGCTCTACCTACTTTTCTGAATATTAATCCCAGTCACCAACTGTGCAAAGTTTGAGAACCCTACCATTAACAGTGTAAGAATGGCTGCAGTTTACATTTTCGCAGTGAAATTTGTATTTTTCTCCGCCCACTTTTTGGTTATGGGGATAAAAAGTATCCTATAGGTTATTCCAGGTAATTACGGTGTGTGCCAAATTTCATTCAAATCCGTTCAGCCATTGTTGCTTGATTGAGTAACAAACATCCAAACTTTCGCATTAATATTTTTGTACACATACATACGACATCAAAAGACAGTCTGATATACAGGCAATGTAGGAGAAATGTATGATTTTTTTTTTATTTATATAGTGTCAACATCTTCCATAGTGCTGTACATAGTACAAAACAAATAGTGGTGAGGCTAGATCCATGAGAAGATCAAAACACTGTACAATCAGGACATGCAGCAACATAGATGCAAATATGTGTGTGTGCAAGATGTGTGGTTTGAGACATCGCCAATGTAGATGTTCATATCATAATGTACAGCAGAAACAAGAAACACAAAGGGGAAGTCCCTGCTTACAAAGTAGAGCAGGGGTGTCCAAAATTTTTAGACCAAGGGTCATAGCACTGCTTTTGAGATATCACTAGAAAGGAGGAGGCACCCAAAAAAAAAAAATGATGTATTGATGAAGAAATAGTATATAAAATGGTTTACCTCTGTACAGTAGGGGGCAACCCAAAATAACAAAATATTCATGAGGAACACTGATAACGGCGTTTCCTGAATCGCAGTCTACTTCCTCAGATTAGTACAAAAATGGTCTTAAAACCAGTGTTTTGATATAGGGACTACTTGCTTGAAAAACGCTGGTTTTAAGACACTTTTGGTACTACTGATCTGAGGAAGCGGACTGCGATCTGCAAAATGCACTATCAAGTGTCTGGTTCCTAATAAATATTTGGTTATTTTGGGTTACCCCCTTCTTTACAGAGGTAAGCTATTTTTATATACGGTTTCTATACCCATACATATTTTTGGGAGTGCTTCCTCACTCCCAGTGATATTCCTTACCAGCCCCTGATCTTGGGGTACTGGTAATGTTTTGTGGGTTCCTTTGAACCTCCCCCCCCTACCCCATTCCCAATTTTTTGGGAGTGCAACCTGTCCTCTTGAAGATACAAAAACCTGAGTAAGGACGGGTTTTCCTCACTGGTGAATATACTATGGTTCCCGGTCTTGCAACCCACCTTTGTGAGTATCCTGCACATATAATACTTTTGTGCGACTGAGGGTATAGATCCAAAACACCTTCCTCTCCAAACGTTCCTGTCACCCTCCATGTGAAACTCTTTCAACTTCTTTAAAAGTGAAGCCACTCATATTGCTCCCATGTAGCATCTAAAAGTGATAAGAGACACTGTAGGGCTTTTTTGGCTGCACAATGCAGTGCGCCACAATAGTGGTGGAACCCACACAATGGTAAGAATATAAATTAGAGTATTGTAAAGAAATTTAAAAAGGGAAACTCATATTTAATATAGCTTCATTTAACGCAGAGTGGTATATTCCAAGCATTTATTTATTTTCATTTTCCCAATTATGGCCACGCTACGTAGCGTGGATCGGGGGGTTGGCCCTAGAGCTGCGCAGCCGCACTCGCGGCCAGGCGGACTGCGCTGCCGCGGCCAGAGGAAGCGGCCATGTTGCGAGAGGCAGGAGAGTCCGACCCGGGCCGTGGGGTCGGCAGCCGGCCCGGGGGGCTAATGAGCGGGGGGACCCGGCGGATCGGCACGGAGGGCGCGGACGGCGTCCTCCGTGCCTTAAAAGATGAGGCAGGTAATTTACTTTTTTTAGTAATTTCGCCTCGTAAGTCCTTTAAGGCTAATTGACCCTAGCCTTGTAAGGTTTTTGCCTTCCCCTGGATCAACTGGGATATGTGCAGGTTCAGGATGGTATTTTAATTTTGTTTATTTATTTTCTGTTTGGACTTGATGGACGAATGTCTTATTTCAACCAAAATAACTATGCAACTATGTACTGTATAAACATTTGAAATATATCATCATGTGTAATGAAACATATGAGTTTCATTTTATTTTTTATTGAATTACTGAAATAAATTAACTTTTAAAGAAATTTGATTTATTCATATACATTAGAATAGTGCACAATATTACATGTACTACTTCTTTCATATTACAATATATTGTTTAATTTGGTAGTCTTGCAGTGTAGCGAAAGATATGATTTTTGGAGTGTTTATATGTTCCCTGCAGCAGTGACATTTACCGTAAATGAACCCAGTTTCAGTAATAACCCAGGAACATATTCTCCATTAGGGAAATGGCTCTCAACCAACAAAAAATGAAGCCCACCCTAAAGGATGGTTGCCAATTCCCATATAAAAGAGAAACAACCTTAAAAGGAATGATTAAAGGTTTCACTTACCTGTGAGTGCCCCCGTAGTCACTCACTGCTGCTCCAGTCCCCCGCCGCCAGCTAGTTTAGTTTTTTCCGACCTCAGGGTTGGCGGGCCGCATTGCGTACATTTATACACATTCCCGCTGGTGCAGGAACATTAACACATACATTTTTATGCGTTAGTGATGCAACGTGTACATTTTTGCACGGTGCACAGCTAACCCGTAAAAATGTATGTGTTAATGTTCCTGCACCAGCGGGAATGCATAAAAATGTATGCAATGCGGCCCACCTACCCCAAGGTCGGCAAAAACGAAACTAGCTGGCGGCGGGGGACTGGAGCAGCAGTGAGTGACTACGAAGGCACAGCATGGCTGCATGGGGCTGGTAGAAGCACCAGGTAAGTGAAACTTTTTTTTTTGCCTGATAATTCTTTTAAGATGTCCACAGAATTATCACAATTAAAGCTGTAAGGGACCTGTAGACATCCATCTAGGTGTGCAGTTACCTATAAGCTAAGCCTCTCCCTATTTTCACAACTGATTTTTTTGCATGACCATCATAAATTCTGTCCCTCAGATGAGACTCCACCACTCTGAATTGTAGTTCCAAAAGGACCGGATTTCCACTGGAATATGCGAGGGTGTAGGACAGAAATGTACCTAATTTTTACTTATTTATATTTTTCCTGGTTGACCTCGATGGATGGATGTCTCTTTTTCATCCAAATTTACTATGTAACTATGAATTGGTATGCTTGGTCCCCTCACTATATGTCTGGGAATGCAGCTTGGTGCCAGTAAGATAGAGTTACGTTAGCAAGGCTTACAATATAAGCTGATTTGCACCAGATGTGATTTACAACAGTCAGTTAAATAAATATCTCCCTCCAAGAGGTTAAAAACCATAGTAATTAAATATAACAACAATAGCATTTCTATAGTGCTTTACTCCCATAGGGCTTGATTCACAAAAGGGTGCTAACACAGTTAGCACACCTAAAAGTTTTGGACACGCAAACTCGGGTGCTAAGTAGTTTGCACGTCCGAAGCGGTTACTGATCGCGCGTTATGTTGGTACGCCCGAAATGGCACACCATTCGTGTTTAAATAGCTTTTTAGGCTATTTTGCGCGCGTACCGTGCAGTGCTAACCTTTGCGTGCGCAAATGCTTGCACGCATATTAGCGCGTGAAGCAGCTGTTTTCGCATCCTAAGTGCCTTTTCACTGGCGTGCTAACACTTAGCACCCTTTAGTGAATCGAGGCCCTAGGACTCAAAGTGCTTAGGCTCTCTCAGATTCAGTAGTTGGTAGTAAGATGAAGTATTCACACAACAAAAAATTATATTTCTGTAAATGCCAAAATAAACAGGTGGGTTTTTAGTCTGGATTTAAACACATGAAGAGATGGAGCTGTTCTGATTTGCTGAGGTAAGGAGTTCCATAATGTAGGATCGGCATGACAGAAGGCTCTGGCACCAAAAGTTTTCAGCTTATTAGAACCTGTGGATCTGAGATTGCAGATATTTCTATGTAGCTGTAACATTTCTTTCATGTATCCAGGGCCCAGATTATGTAGTGATTTAAATGTCAGTAGACCGATCTTGAATAGGATCCTCCATTTTATAGGTAGCCAGTAAAAGGAGTGCAGGACTGGGGTTATGTGGCAGTGAAAGGGTCAGTTGGTTAACAGCCTGGCAACAGTATTCTGTATCAGCTGTTGGCGGTATAAGTACAGTAGTCCAGTCGGTATGTAATGAAGGCATGAACTAAGGTTGGTAGATCTTCTGGGGGGATGATGTGCTTAATTTTTGCGATGTTCTTCAGGTGAAAATAGGATTATGCCACCACAGCACAGATTTGAGTTCTGAAGTGTAAATCCCCATCAATCAGAACTCCCAGGTTTCACACATGCTCAGAGCTGTGTAGATCTGTGCCTTTTATTCCCAGTGATGCAGACTGCACGTTAAGTTGTTTTGTTGTCATGTGCTGCCCTCCAATCAGAAGGACTTCAGTTTTATTTGCATTTAGTCTCAGCCAGTTGTCACTCATCCATTGTTGTAGTTTGCCTAATTATAGTTGGAATTTGGTCTGTCACACCAGGCTTGAAGGAGAGATATAGTTGGGTGTCGTCAGCATAGCAGTGGTATGTCAAGCCGTGTTTTTGGATTCGTTTTCCCAGCGGTAACATGTAAATTGTGAAAAGCAGGGGTCCCCATAGACCCCATACTTAAGTGGTACAGAGGTGGACAGGAAGGGCCCCATAAACACTGTTTGGGTTTTACCACTCAAGAAGGATTGGAACCACTAAAGAATTATAAGATCAATGCCGCAGTATTCCTGTAGCCTGTTTATCAAGATGTCATGGTCAACTGTATCAAAGGCTGCAGAAAGGTCTAGCAGTATCAGGATGGAGCACTCTCCTCTGTCTTTTGCCATGAGCAGGTGGTTGCAGATTTGGATGAGGGTAGTTTCAGTGCAGTGATGTTTCCTTAAGCCAGACTGGAATATTCACACATTAGCATGATAGCACCGAAAGGAAAACCATTGACGGATTACCCAAGGTTTCTTTCACAATACAGGTTTGCACATGTCAGAGCTAGTATGAGGCAAATGCATAGGTAACACTGATCCCTCCTCTGACCACCTTCCCCTCCAGCTATAAATAATACAGTAAAGCGAAGCTGCTATGCATAAATTACATGACCCACAAAACCCAACATTTTACCTCCAAAGGAGGCTTTGTCAGAGGTGTAGATAAATTGTGCCAACAGAACAAAATATCACAGCATTAGAAAAACAAAGGCACCACTCAATTCACTTTTTCTCCTAAGTTTTCTCATAGGAGATAATTTTTCATCTTCAGTTCAAAATAACTTTTCAGCGCTCTGTATTTGAAAACAGACCAAAAAGTAGGTGTAAAAGTACTGTAAAATTTATTCTGAATATTTTCTTGCTTGCAGGTGGCTTAAAAGGCATTTTATTGATAAGGTATGAAAATAACACCTAGGAGAAAAGTTAGGAGAAAAGGTGAATTGAATAAGTACCATAACTGAATAGCGCAGCTCAGATCTAAATCAGTTTACACACATCTTATGTTGAGCTTACAGGTCTGTAGTTTCCTGGTTCTGATCTGTTTCCCCTTCTTAAATAAGCTAACATCAGCTTTACGCCAGTCATAGGGAACTGACCCGCTTTTATTTTTCTCCTAGTTGAACTTAATGGACAGTTGTCTTTTTTTTAAATATGGACAAATACAGACAAAAGTGCACAATGATGTGTGGAAGAAGAAGCATGTGTGTTTATTTTTACTCCTCTTGTGCTAAAATGACCCGAGGCCACACCAGACATGATCGTCTTGCCATGGCACTTGGTCTTCCGTTCAAGACTAGATCCTGTATGCAATATAAACTGGAAAATCCAACCAGTGTCTGGAAAGAGCTGAACTCAAAGACAGCACTGAGATACAGGTCATAACAGCACAAGAACAGCCATGAAACACCATGTCCATAAAAGCAGGAATCTACCACACTAGAAAAGATCCAAGGTGCAAACTGTGCAAAGAGGCCTCAGAGACAGTCCTGCACATAGTAAGTTAGGGTGTAATATATGAGCAGGAACAGCCTACTCAAAATGGTACAAACAGGTAGTGCACTGCAATCATGTGTACCAGAACATCCACTTAAAGGGATACTGTAGGGGGGTCGGTGGAAAATGAGCTGAACTTACCCGGGGCTTCTAATGGTCCCCCGCAGACATCCTGTGCCCGTGCAGCTGCTCACCGATGCTCCGGCCCCGCCTCCGGTTCACTTCTGGAATTTCTGACTTTAAAGTCAGAAAACCACTGCGCCTGCGTTGCCGTGTCCTCGATCCCGCTGATGTCATCAAGAGCGCACAGCGCAGGCCCAGTATGGTCTGTGTCTGCGCAGTACACTCCTGGTGACATCAGCGGGAGCGAGGACACAGACACGCAGACGCAGTGGTTTTCTGACTTTAAAGTCAGAAATTCCAGAAGTGAACTGGAGGCGGGGCCGGAGCATTGGGGAGTGGCTGCGCCAACACAGGATGTCTGCGGGGGACCATTAGAAGCCCCGGGTAAGTTCAGCTCATTTTCCCCCGACCCCCCTACAGTATCCCTTTAATATATGGGCTAAAGCATTTAATTTCCAGATGGGAGAGTCCATAGAATGCTGTGCAGAATAAGACCCCGTTGGAATGCAAGATCTAAAACAGATATAGATTGACTTATAAATTGGACATCATGGTAGTAGACCAGTATCATAAAACAGCAGTGGTGATAGCAGTGGCAAGTGAGAGCAACAACAGGACATAAGCTTATGAGAAGCAAAAGGGCCTAAAAAGGTACTAGAGAAGATGTAAGCCAAAGTCTTTCCAGTGCTGGTGTGACAGCTTTTCCAAAATGCAAGATCTTTGTTGAAAGCTGTGCTGCCATACACAGGCATTTTTTTTTTTGTTTCTAAACTTCACGAATTTTATAAAAAAAACTGCAAGAGATCTTTTCCCATTCCTGCTGCTCACTTGTAGCTTCTCATCTATTTGGAGTTTATGGATTGGTAAAAACAGATGCAGTAATACATTTAACTGATAGAAACGGAGGGGATTGATAGCTAGATACTTTTGATGAGATTTCTGCTAAAATCTGATTAAGAGACTCATTTTAGTACACTGATCACAATTTCCATTGACCAACTGTTTGCAGAATTGGGCCACTATAGACCTGTGTGTGGCTATCGCTACATTCATTGTATTGCTCGTTATACAATATTTGTATAGCAGATGTCCAGCAGTGCTACTTTATACTAAGCCTACTGAGACAAAGGTAGTGGAACATACGTTTCTGAGCTTCACATGATTAAAAATAACCTTTTGGTTCATAGTTTAAAACAAAGCATCAGTCCATCGGCAAGAGGTAGAATACTTAAATACACACGAGCATCCCTTAAGATGGCTTCATTCATCTGTCGCATTCCCTGAACACGTTCAGTCTCACCATTTCTCAGTACAGCTCCACTGCATAGAACCTGTCAAATAATAAAAAATGATATTCATTTATCGAACAAAACCATAGCTAAAAACCTCTCTCTAGGAAATATTCCTATTATACTCAACTTCAGAGTACACCTGGCTTGCTGAATATGCCTGTCAAAGCTCCTGTGGATAGGAATACAAACATCCCCACCAGTTTTCTTCTGAGCATACTGTCTAATGCTGGGAATACACAATGAGTTTTTTAAGCAGATTTATTTTCCGTACATTTTTCCGTTTGGTTTTCTGATCGATTTCCATTCACTTCTATGAGAAAAACTATCAGAAAAACAATTGAAATAAGATCTGACCTGTCGGAAATTATCTATCGAGCCATCCATCTGCCGAAAAAACTCTTGGTGTATTCACAGCATTAGGCCAGAAGCTCACTAGCAGCAATTTTCTGAGCGCTTTGATAAACTCTTGCTAATGTAACGCTATGGGTGTGATCCCACCTGAGCTATTTGATTTTATAAAAAAAAAACCCATAGCATTGCATTAGCAAGAGCTTTTTCAAATCAATAACACCGGCACCTTTTGGGTGCTATTAAAGGGAACCTGAACTGAGTTAAGAAAAAAAATAAGTGTTTCACTTACCTGGACTTCTCCCAGCCCCCTGCAGCCGTCCTGTCCCACATTGGTACTCAAAGGTCCTACGGTCCCCCGCCGCAGCTCACTTTCTCTTTCTTCAGTCACTGTCCACTGCGCCTGTGCGGCCCTGGCCACGCGTGTTCTCGTTTGCGCTCCTGATGCCGGAAGTGGCCTGCGCAGGCGCAGCAGAGATTTTCTCGTACAGTGGCTGCGCAGGATGCTCCCGGCCATGGAGGCGCGAATGTGGATGTGCATGGCCAGGGCCACGCAGACGCAGTGGCTGTTGACTTGTAAGTCGCCGGTGAATAAACAGAGACGAGGCGGGGGACAGGAGGATCTTTGAGTACTAGTGCGAGATAGGATGGCTGCAGGGGGAGAAGTCAGTGGCAAAAAAATGCACCTTGGGAGGAGTGCACTCTTCCCCGCCTTGGCCGAGCACTAGCAAGTACCTGGCCAGTGAACAGGAGCAGCTGACAGGTGGTGAATTTACTGCTTCAGCCTCCTGTGTGAAAGAGGCCTAAGAGCTACACCGCATATTGTATCCAAATTAAAAAAAATAGGGAGCAGTGCCGCCTTCAGAAATTTCTGGGCAAACCAACTGGGCCCCCCCATCAGCAAACAGCCCCCCCCCCCTCCCGGGTGCCAAAACAACCAACAGAAAAAAACGCCTTGAGGGCCTGAATACACTAACACACTTGTATCTGCTTTTCATCGACTGTAACTACTGTGCATGTGCTGACCTGCGATGTGCCTCCTTGATCACCCTCCCATGGCCAGGAGCACTCTGCACATACACATTACAGTGAGTCACCTACCTTAAAGGATATCCGAGACAAAAAAAAAAGTTAAGCTTTACTTACATGGGGCTTCTTCCAGTCTCTAGAAGTCTATCAGTTCCAGCACTGCAGTTCGGCTGCCTTTCATGGTACAACTCTCCTGTCTGTAACGTCGCTGACCTAGGCTGGCTTCTGCGTCCTATTGCAATTACGCTCCTGTGGCTGGGAGCATTCTGCGCTTGGGTCGGCTATGTTATGGACAGGACAGCAGCACCTTGGAGGGTGGCTGAACTGCAGCGCTGGAACTGATAGACTTCTAGGGGCTGAAAGAATCCCCAGATAAGTAAAGCTGAACTTTTTATTTCACCTCGGATATGCTTTAAAAAAAAGCATGTCCATACTTGTGTTCATAATGCTGGATGTTGACTGCGTCCTCCGTTCAGCTAATTTAGACTGGAATAGGCCCCAACCCAAGTAAGAAGTCTTTGTCCCACATTGCGCAGTTCAGCCTCTCATGCACTGCTGTCAGCTGCTGTGAGTGTGCGCATAATGCTCAAGAGGCTGCAGGGTGTGTAGCCACAGCGTTCTGTACAAACTGCTTATGTGCTTTATGCAAACATCCCGAACTGCGCATGCATGACAGATGACTTCCAGTTCAAACGCCCAGACCCCCTAGCCCAGACCAAATTGTAGCTAAAAAGAGCCCCGGGGTGGGGGCATGACAGAGGATGCTGTCTGCATCTTGCACTGCTGTCTGAGAGCATTTTGGACAAAAGTATGGTTTATTACAGTTACCAAGAATTTACTTTAAAGATATAAGCTAGAAGGGGTGAATATTATAACAACATAAGAGCCATATAATAGAGATTCTTGAAGGGAGGCTCTGCTAGTACTTTTCTAGCAATCAAAGAACAGGCGCTTGACGAGGGGCTGAAGTCTGTGCAGGATCCTGAAGGGGGTCTGTACTAGAGGTAGCTATCACAGTACGGGCTCTTGAAGTATATGGTGGCTGGGGATAAGAGACATCATTCTATGATACAGCACAGGCTCTTCAAGGATGACAGTGAAGTGGTAAAATAAGTACTGACCAGCAGACGTGACAGACAGAATCCCACATGTAGACAAAGACAGGGGGAAAGCAGAGCCAGCCAGTCACTTTGCTGTCTGTTCTCCCAGGTGTTGTGCTGTGTAATGGTGTTGTGTTGTGTAGAGCCTCAGCCTCTGATTGGAGCTGGGGGTAAGGCTCTGAAGTGTACACAACAGAAGACCCTGACTCACACTTAGGGACTGTCTACGAACCTTTGTATGATTTCTTATCAGTGGCTAAGCAGACATAGTCATTAGAACAATTGTGCAGAGAGTGGTTTCTTTCCGCACCCTTAGGGCTGGTTCAGATGGGCGTTTTTGTGGCGTTTAACGCAGCGTTTCAGACGCAGCGTTTTTTGGGATCTACTGCCATCCCATGCAAGTGAATGGGAGCGTTTAGAGCTGGCTTTTGCAGGCTTTCATGAAAGCCTGGCAGTAGATCCCAGCGTTGCGTCTAGTCTCAAAAGCAACTTGCTGCTTTCAGAGGCAGTAAACGCGAGGAAACAATAGCAGAGACCAGAACTGCTAGCCTTGAACGCTTTTCAAAAGCTTTCAAAAGCTAGCTTTTAAACGCTGGCGTTTAAACGCTGGCGTTTGAACGCAATGCCAAGCAAAAGCTCAACAGACGCCCGTGTGAACCAGCCCTAAGTTGTTAGGTTTTCTGGACAGGTAAAATAAACTTCTTTTTCCTTGACTGCCAGAAGATTTAGTCTTTCTAGACAGCTCTGCACTCCAGGGGGTGTCAGGAAGTTGTACATGACAGACAAAAGCTAGTGCTGCTATTGAATGACATTCAGAATCGACATTATACCAGCGAACACCCCCCTCAGAACTTGCAGCTCTAGTTAAGTGCCTGATAAGTGCCTTCATGTGCTTCATGGTAGGAGCCCCCTGGCTGGCCCCAGAATCCCATACACCAGTCCTCCCACTCATGGTCTATCTGCGGCCCTGTCTGGGAGGCTAGATCTATGATGCTTATTGCAATTTGTGTACAGTGAGGTTATTTAATGCATAGAATTCTGGCCAGGATTAGAATAGGAACTCAGGAGCCCTATGTTGGATAAGAATAGGAACTCAAGAGCCCTATGCTGGTTCCTTCTGTTCATGTATATCTATGTATTTTTTTCAATATTAACTGTGAGCATTTAAACATTAGGCATTTTAACTCATTTAAAAAAAAAGTTAAGTAAATATAACAATAATCGATGGTACCCTGATAAAAAACCTACAGCCTTCAAAATCATATTGGATGCTCAATGGGAGGTGCCCACCTGTACAGGTGATGACCACCTGTTGCGATTGGATGCGATCACTAGGGCAAAAGTTTCAGGCCCCAATGCTCTACAGATGTAACGCTGTGCCGTTGCCTAGCGATGCATCTGTACAGCATTATGGCCCCTGAACTGTCGCCCTAGCGAATGCATTCGATCGCCACTGACGCGCAGGCTGGGGATAACAGGGCTATATGGGCTATCATTTTAATCAGGGAGGTCAAAATAATTCATTTCTATGTGTTTTATAACTTTGGGGCATGTCATGTGAAATTTAGAAAGGGTGAAAAATGTAAGAATGGGCATTTTCTACATTAACACCTATTTTTCCCCCATAAAATGACGACAAAATACAATAGATTTGGGAGAGAAAAAATTTACCTAAAGAAAGCCTAGATTATACTAAAAAAAAAAAAAAAAAAAAAGATAAAAGATATGCGTCTATCAAAAAAGGGCGCCTGGTAAAAAGGGCGCGGGGTATAGCTGAAATTGTAAGTTTTAATGCAAAACCATATTTTTCGTTTAAGAGGTTGTAAACGAAAATTTAGTGCTAAATAGGTTAAATAAACGGAAATGAAATGGCAAAATACCGTCTATAACAACAAACGAATTCTGAAAAAACATCAAATTGCGTCTATAACAAAAACGATATTTACACTTGTATTAAGCATAGCAATGCAATGGTAGGTTTTACAGATATTTTACTGTAATTTTAACAAACTGTAGGCTCACACAGATTTCTCCCTATCCCTATACCTAACCCCTAGACCCCTCTTTGTTTAAATATATATAATTTAATAAATTGTATATATTACATATATTGTGCTGTAACTATACCTAACCTTACTCTCACACAGAGCCCTCCCTGTACCTATCCCTAACCCCTAGACCCCTGGTGGTGCCTAACCCTAAGACCCCCCTGGTGGTGCCTAACCCTAAAACCCCCCTGGTTGGTACCTAACCCTAAGACCCCCCTGGTGGTGCCTAACCCTAAGACCCCCCAGTTGGTGCCTAAGACCCCCCTGGTGGTGCCTAACCCTAAGACCCCCCTGGTGGTGCCTAAAGCTAAGCACCCCCTGGTTGCGTATATTATACTGTACCTATCCCTAACCCCTAGACCCCCTGGTAATGCCTAAACCTAACCATCCCCACCGCACAAACACTCTAAACACATATAAACTATAATATATTTAATCCTTAAAATACTTCTCTACAAATAACATGAATAAAATAATTTATTTTCTCTACAAATAACTTGAATAAAATAATTTATATATTTGTAATATAATAAATAGCCTTAAAATCACATATACATGAATATTATAAATAGAGAAAAGTATATATAAATATATACAATACAATAGATAGCCTTACAATCATGTACGCATTAGAAAACTTAAAATAACAGTAATATTAAAAGCGATATTTAGTAAAAAGTGCTAGCTGCGTGTATCAAAAAAAATTATGCAAATCGGCCCAGCGGGGCCTGAGCGGTGCCTTCCGGCGGCATAGCCCGTGCTCAGCACGGGCTTACTGCCAGGGAGGTTAAGTTCTCCTGCAAAATGTCTTGATAAACTTGGGAATTCATTTTTCCTTCGATGATAGCAATCTGCCCAGGCCCTGACGCAGCCAAGCACCCTCAAACCATGATGTCCCCACCACCATACTTCACAGTTGGGATGAGGTTTTGATGTTGGTGTGCTGTGCCTCTTTTTCTTCACACAGTGGGCCTGATTCACAAAGCGTTGATAACTCAGTTATCACGGCAAAAAGACTTTAGGCGTGATAACCTTTGCACCGCTGAGTTAGCACCGCTTTGTGCTGGCAATCGTGCAATTCCGCGCGCAGCGCCCATAGGCTTTAATGGGAATTTCGCAAGAGTTTCATTTTATCACGCCTAAACTGAGTTTAGGCGTGATAAAGGGCTTTTCACAGGCGTGCAAAACACTTTGCACCGCTTTGTGAGTCAGGCCCATAGTGTTGTGTGTTTCTTCCAAACAACTCAACTTTGGTTTAATCTGTCCACAAAATATTTTGCCAGTACTGCTGTGGAATATCCAGGTGCTCTTTTGCAAACTTTAACGTGCAGCAATGTTTTTTTTGGAAAGCAGTGGCTTCCTCTGCGGTATCCTCCCATGAACCCCATTCTTGTTTAGTGTCTTGTCTACATATCGTAGATTTGCTAACATGGATGTTACCATATGCCAGAGACTTTTGTAAGTCTTTAGCTGACACTCTAGGATTCTTCTTCACCTCACTGAGCATTCTGCGCTGTGCTCTTGCAGTCATCTTTACAGGACGGCCACGCTTAGGGAAAGTAGCAGCAGTGCTGAACTTTCTCCATTTATAGACAATTTGTCTTACCATGGACTGATGAACTGCAAGACTTTTGGGGATACTTTTATAACCCTTTCCAGCTTTATGCCAGCCAACAATTCTTAATCGTAGGTCTTCTGAGAGCTCTTTTGTGTGAGGCATCATTCATATCAGGCAATGCTTCTTGGGAAAAGCAGGGCAGCTGTAACCAACACCTCCAATCTTATTTCATTTATTGGACTCCAGCTGGCTGACATCTCACTCCAATTAGCTCTTGGAGATGTCAGTCTAGGGGTTCGCATACTTTTTCCACCTGTGTTGTGAATGTTTACATGGTGTGTTTAATAAAAACATGGAAACATTTAATTATTGGTGTGGTATTAGTTTAAGCAGACTGTGATTGTCTATTGCTGTGACTATTGTCTATTGCTTTTTATGATCAATTTGTGCATAAATCCATATAATTCCAAGGGGTTCACATAATTAATTTTGTTACTGTATGTCCACTTATCCGGTGTCCACTTCACCGGATCCGGATGGCTCAGTCCGTGGCCCGTTAACATAGTGAAAACGGATCTGATCAATGATTGATCTGATCAGTTTTCACTCAGCAAATAAATACCTAATCTTGTGCAGCTGCCGGCAGTAGAGGCTTCTTCCTCTTCTGCTGTGATTACACAGCGCGTCATGTGACTAGTCACATGACTCGTCATGTAGTCACATGACGCGGAAGAAGATGGAAGCCTCTACCGCCGGCTGCTGCACAAGATTAGGTATGCATTAAGCTTCCCTAGCCCACCCGCCCAGCAGCTGCACCCTCCTGTCGCTCAGGATCACGTCGGCCCATGCCCCCCATCCCCCGTGGAACAGTCAGTTTCTTCACTAGTGTGAAGAAACGTTCCGTTTCCCATTGCCCCCAATGCTGCAGTATTTTTTTCCGGATCTGTTCCGCTAGGCAGAATGGTCCGGAAAATTAGGGCCTGCAGCATTTTTTGGATCTGGGGGCCGGAACGTACCCGTACCAATGGACGCATGTGAATGGATCCATAGGTTAACATTGGATCCATTCACATCCGTTCCATTTGTACAGTATACATTCCGCTTACGTTGCGGGAAAAAACACAGATGTGAACTGGGCCTAAGATGGCATGGTTAATATGCACATAGGACAATACATTTCACAGCATGAGCTGCTTCATCAGGTCAAGTGTCATGGCAGGTCAAGTGTCATGGCATTAATGTCTCCAGTAAAAACCCTTAGTGCCTGGGCTGATACTGAAAACATTAATGGCACAATACTTGACCTGACAAAGCAGCTATATATATATATATATATATATATATATATATATATATATATATATATATATATATATATATATATATATATATATATATATACATATACATATACATATACATACATACATACATACATACATATACACATACATATGCCGTATTTGGCGCCGTATAAGACGCACTTTTTCTCCCCAAAAAGTGGGGAGAAAAAGTCCCTGCGTCTTATACGGCAAAGGCAGGGAATCCCCGACTTACGAACGCCCGCCGATACAAACCGCCGACCCGCCGCCATCAGGGATTCCCTGCCTTTGTCCCCGCTGTGCCTGGCTTCCCCCCTGCTTGCATCTCCTCCCTCCCCCTTGTGTCTCTGTGCCCCCCCCCCCATGTGAGCAGTAGCAGCAGCTTACCTCCTCCATCTTGCCCGCAGCGATTGAAGACATCCGGCTTCTCCGTGCGGCTTCCTCTAATGCCGGGCTTCTAATGATGCGCCATCAATGACGCGTCATTAGAAGCCCGACACTAGAGGAAGCCGCACGGAGAAGCCGGATGTCTTCAATCGCCACGGGCAAGATGGAGGAGGTAAGCTGCTGCTGCCGCTGTTTGCACTGGGGGGGCCACAGAGACACAAGGGGGAGGGAGGAGACGCAGGCAGGGACACGAGCCAGGCACAGCGGGGACACGGGGGCTGACAGGAGGACAGGGGGCTTACAGGACACAGGGGGCTTACAGGACACAGGGGGCTAACAGGAGGACACAGGGCAGACAAGAAGATACAGGGGGCTAACAGGAGGACACAGGGCAGACAAGAAGATACAGGGTGCTAACAGGAGGACACAGGGGGCTGACAGGAGGACACAGGGGGCTAACAGGAGGACACAGGGGGCTAACAGGAGGACACAGGGGGCTGACAGGAGGATACAGGGGGCTGACAGGAGGACACAGGGGGGAGTCCAGGACATGGAAGGACAAGGGGGTTACACCAGAGGACACAGGGAGGAGACATGGGGCATACAGGGGGAGACATGGGGCATACAGGAGGACACATGGAGGACACATGAGGAACATAGGAGGTCACCATTTGGGGGAGGACATGTACAAGATGCTCCTGATATATAGACGATCCAGTCCAGGTTTCGATTATTTTTTTCCCTGATTTTTGCCCTCTAAACCTGGGTGCGTCTTATATGCCGGAGCGTCTTATACGGCGCGAAATACGGTATGTGCCTGCAGTCACCTTCCATTTGTGTATAGTGACCCTTACCAAAGGGACTCACTCTATAATCTCACTAATCAGCAACCCAGTCTTGTGAGTATAATATTCTACCTAATTACCTATACTCTCAGTACAATACATTATTACACCAGATCGGGCTACCAGTGTCCTTGTATTCTTTCTTTTCTCTACAAGTCCAGATTAGTTGGAAAGCCTTCTCTCTTTCTATTTCTCAGTTTGAACACAGAGTTGATGTAATCATAGTAACTGAAGTTTGCCCATAATATAACAGGTACCTTTCCTGTATTTTTGTTTGATTGGCAAGAGTGGTCTAAGTATATACAGCCTACCCCTGGAACTTAAAGAGGAACTCCAGTGAAAATAATGTAGTAAAAAAAGTGCTTCATTTTTTACCATAATTATGTATAAATGATTTAGTCAGTGTTTGCTCATTGTAAAATCTTTCCTCTCCCAGATTCACATTCTGACATTTATTACATGGAGACATTGTTACTGTGGGCAGGTTATTTAGCTGTTTCTAGCTGCTCTGGCTGTTAGACAGCTATTAACAGCTGTTTCCTGTCTCTGAACATTGTTACATTGTGGCTGTTTGCCAGGAGTACCGCGGTCTTCAGAGGTTCTTGTGGGAGGGATTTCAGCACAAAATCAGTCACACAGCGCCCCCTGATGGTCTGTTTGTGAAAATCATTGTCTTTCTCATGTAAAATGGGGTATCAGCTACTGATTGGGAAAAAGTTCAATTCTTGGTTGGAGTTTCTCTTTAAAGTTGGGTTTACATTAACCTAGATGGAGAGATCAGGCAGATATTTTATTGTTGTTTCGTTTCACATCGCATGATGTTTTGAATAAAACTTTTCTCATGCTGATTGAGAAAACGTGATAACTTCACATTTGGTTATACAATCAGTGTTCTTTCTGTGATTGGCCTATTCTGATACTTGTATGTAATTTCTGTACTATGCCGATAGGGCTGTCCCAGACATTCTTTCTCTATATTGCATATGTTTTCTCATGCAATAAAGTTTTCTGGTAATCTTAAAACTGCTCAGAAGATCCTTAGAATGTGGTTGGCAAATTAACATGCAATTTTACGGTCATCCTGTGAAGGTTGTGTTTGACCCAAACACCTCTCTAGCTCTGTGTAACGATTGGTGTCAGCTAACAAATTTTATGATGATTGGTGATCTGCAGTATCACCAATAATACAGATGCTATACCTGATTATGTGGTGATCTGCAGAATCACCAATAATGCTAGTATAGCCAGATACAAGACTACCAATGTGAGATAGTGTTTGGTGTAACAGTAATTAGGATGAGCGAGTTTACCCGAGGAGCGGGTGACCCAGACAGTACTGCAGCCGGTGCTCACTATTGGGCAGGTGAGTCAGACCGTGCTGCAGGCGAGAGTGTTTGGAGCACCAACGCAAGTAGAAGATAATACAACCTGAGCTGAACAACTGATCACCTGTGGAACAGGTGATTCAGGTAGTACTGCAGCCTAGTAGTGTTTGGTGCACAGCACAAGGAGGAGTAATACAATTAGTACTGCACTAATGATCCCCTGTGGAACAGGTGATACGCACTGTATTGCAGCCTAGGCGTAGTTGATACAGAAGGTACTGCAGCCTAAGTGTAGGCAATACAGACAGTACTGCAGCCTAGGAGTAGATGATACAGACAGTACTGCAGCCTAGGAGTTGGTAATACAGACAGTACTGTAGTCTAGGTGTGGATGATACAGACAGTACTGCAGCCTAGGAGTAGATGATACAGACAGTAATTTCCCTCACCAGTGGCTAGGCCCACTGGTGCGGGTAGCGAGGTCAGACAGGCAGAGTAGGCAACGAGCGGACAGGTACAGTACAGAAACGGAAGCCTGATTCAGCGTCAATAACAAGCAGGGTCGGCAACGTGAATCAGATGGCTGAGGTACAGAATCGACAAACAGGAGGATAGTCAGAGTAAGCAGAAAGTCATAACAAATAAACAATGCAATTAGTACTTTAAGCTATCAACAGAATCTGGCTAAGTGTGGGTCCCCGGCTCCGGCCGGTTCTAGCACACTTTGGGATCTGACTAGGGTCTGAGCACTAACACGATAGCATTTGCAACAGCAGAGGAGGAGCTACTGACAGGCCTGTCCTATATATACCCAATCATGCTCCACAGCGCCGCCCCAGTCACTCAGCCAATCCGGACGCTGGCTGGAATCTCTGGCTGGAATCAGCTGACCGCGCGTCAGCTGACTCCCCTCCTAGATGCATAAAAGGTCCTGTCGCTCGGCTCGCGCGCGCATATCCCTTAACCTGTGAGCAATAGAAGGACCAGGCAAAGTCTCAGCATGTAACCGTGCGGCAGAGGCCGCTGGATGATACGCGGAGATAGCCGCCATGCCGCTTGTCTCTGCGGCGGTATCTCCGCTATCTATTACACTCTGTTATCATTTTTAATACGGAAACAAATATAATTTGTATACTCTGCCTTTGATTTCAAAAGCCAGCATCAATGGGAATATGGACTGTTTTTACATGCATATTCTTTTTTCATCCTGTACACTTGTTTATTTTGTCCACACTTGGGACAGGCTCATATTTGCAAACACAATACAGTGTTCTCCCCAGAATTTTTTTCCAGCCGGGTGGCATGAAATAGTAGCCGGGTGGCATGAAAAAGCAGCCGGGTGGGACGAGATGAAAATGCAGGGCAACTCTGCTTACAGCATATTAGGAGGTGAGGAGGTGAGCCGATGACAGCCGGGTGGTCACCAAATCTAGCCGGGTGGAGCACCCGGCTAAAAGAGCCTGGGGAGAACACTGCAATAGAACTTCTTGCTGTACAATATAATAATGATGGCAATACTACTGCAAACAATGCTGCAATGGCATTTGCACATACCCCATCTATGGCTAGTATTCCTCCACACCTCAAGAGCCGCAGACATTTTTCATAACATTTCTTGCAGTTCTGCTCATCAGCCATATTTATGAATATGAAGTCAAATGAAGTAGCTTCTCCAACAGAGAGTAATTCATCTAGGTAAAAGGATATAGACAATGTTACCTTTCTAAGCATTCAGAAAGCTTGTTTCTGAATTCACCCAATCAGACTTGTTATAATGTCATACATTTAGCCAAGCATGTTGTCTTTGTTTACAGGCCTTTTCCCAGCCAGAAGCTAATTTCAGTAATGAACATAGCACTTATGAAATAAGAAGCAGCTGGATATCTATACACTGCAAATTTTAGTCAGGCGCTAACATGCTGTAACTAATCTCTCATTAAACATCTGACTCTCTCCACTATTCCTTATCATTGGTTTGTAGCACACCTGAACTGAGAGGCTGCTATATGTATTTCCTTTTTAACAATTGCCTGGCTGTCCTGCTGAGCCTGTCTTTAAAGAGACACTGAAGCGAAAAAAAAAAATGATGATATTATGATTTGTATGTGTAGTACAGCTAAGAAAAAAACTATTAAGATCAGATACATCAGTCTAATTGTTTCCAGTACAGGAAGAGTTGAGAAACTCCAGTTGTTATCTCTATGCAAAAAAGCTATTAAGCTCTCTGACTAACTTAAGGTGGCCATACACTGGCCCGATTTGCGCCCGTTTCGACAGCAGATTCGATCACTGGGATCGAATCTGCTGCCAATCGTTCACGCTACACGCTGAATTTCGATCCATTCCGTCCGATCCCGTCGATTGCGCCGTGCGGAAAATAACCGTCGATCGCCCGCGGGTAAAGAGCGCATCGCTAGCGGCGTTTGAGTGCCCGACGACCGACGCAATAGAGCTGCATACATTACCTGCTCCGCCGGCGCGACTCCTGGGTCTCCGCTCTTCTCCGTCTCCGCTCTGGTCTCCGGCATGCTTCCCTTCTTCCTGTCCCGGCAGGAAGTTTAAACAGTAGAGGGCGCTCTACTGTTTAAACTTCCCCCAGACAGGAAGAAGGGAAGCATGCCGGAGACCAGAGCAGACCAGAGCGGAGATGGAGAAGAAGAGCGGTGACCGTGGGCAGTCGCACCAGCAGAGCAGGTAATGTATGCGGGCGGGGGGAGCGGCGGTAGCACCACCACAACAGATTGTGATCGGTTTCAGGCTGAAATCGGTTCACAATCTGTTTGCAGTAAAGGTAGCCATACGATCCCTCTCTGATCAGATTCGATCAGATAGGGATCTGTCTGTTGGTCGAATCTGATGGCAAATCGACCAGTGTATGGCTACCTTTAGTCATGGAGAGGGCTGTTATCTGACTTTTATTATCTCAACTGTAATTTAACTGTTTACTTTTCCTCTGCTAGAGGAGAGTTCATTACTTCACAGACTGCTCTGAAAGACTCATTTTGAATGCTGAGTGTTGTGTAATCTGCACATATTATAGAGTGATGCAATGTTAGAAAAAACACTATATACCTGAAAATAAAAATGAGAATTTTTTCTTTGCTGCTAATCTTCTAGTAATTATTCATAGTACACAACCAATTCATTATATCATATTTTTTTTTTCGCTTCAGTGTCTCTTTAAAGCCTTGTACACAAGCCTAACTTAAAGAGGAACTCCAGTGAAAATAATGTAGTAAAAAAAGTGCTTCATTTTTTACCATAATTATGTATAAATGATTTAGTCAGTGTTTGCTCATTGTAAAATCTTTCCTCTCCCCGATTTACATTCTGACATTTATTACATGGTGACATTTTTACTGTGGGCAGGTTATGTAGCTGCTCCTAGCTGTTTTGGTTGTTAGAGACAGCTGTAAACAGCTATTTCCTGTCTGTGAACCTTGTTACATTGTAACAAACTGCCAAAAGTACCACGGTCCCAGAGCTTCTTGTGGGAGGGGTTTCAGCACAAAATCAGTCATACAGCACCCCCTGATGGTCTGTTTGTGAAAAGCATTATATTTCTCATGTAAAGGGGGTATCAGCTACTGATTGGGATAAAGTTCAATTCTAGGTTGGAGTTTCTCTTTAAGTTGGCTGAGGCCGAACGATAACAACCACCTCAGCCGATAATCAGGCCTGTGTATGGCAGCTTGTGACCCCGCTGTGGATTCTATTGTTCGCGACGCTACCCAGCTGGTTGTGTGATGTCACGCATGCACCATTCATCGGTATCTCCGTCGCCCTTCCCCAACCTTCTTCCCCCCGCATAGCAACACAGCACATCGTCAGCTACACAGCTGATGCGTGTCTGCAGCCTGGTCCAGCGATGTCACCCAAGGGGATCAGGTCCTGAAACCTGGCGAGCGACATCCGTTAAAGGTGTGTACGCACCTTAATACAGAGGCAACTGGTATTGTTTAAAAGGAACTCGATTAACTAAGTTACATTATAGGTCTTCCAACTATAAAAGTGACAAAGTACAGCTCTGACTTCTTAAAACAGAAGGGGCTCATTTATCTAAACAGATGCATAGAAAACAGGAGCAAAGATAGAGCGGTTGTATCTCAATACCCTATTCTTATATTATTGCAATTAATGTGTACCGGTATATTATCTCATAAGTTTCAATAAAGGTTTATTGTTTAAATAATAAAAAAAAAGGATGGAGCAGTTAGCCAGAACAACCAATCAGACAGACTGATTGGTCTGAGCAACTCCCTCACTTTTGCTCCAGTTATAAGGGCAACTAGATAGCCAACCAGGCCAATAAGCAAACAAAAAATAAAACAAAAAACAATGAGCCAAAAATATTGCGATAAAAAAAATACATACCTGCTTTAACAAAATGTAATTTCTATGACAATCACAATTTAAACACATTTCTATTTTTCAATAGATTCATCTGTATCCTTCCTTGTTTAAAGAACCCGCTATTCTATTCTATCAAATCTAGCCAGAAAAGTTTGAAAAATAGACTTTGACTTACATTGTTAATTGGCTGTTGCAGGATTTACCATGGAGAACACAAATAAATATACATGAAAGCTAAATTAAATGTATTTAATGCAGGTATGTGTTGCTGTATTACTCTATGTATACATGTATGTATAGGCTCATGGAAACCTTTTTTTATATAATAATGAGATTAGAATTCTGATCAGATAGTGGTAAATCACAACTTACCATGGCCTTAGTAATTCACCTTCTCAATCAAATGACAAATGCAGATTTGTTTGTCTTTTTTTGCCATGTCTGGCTTAGCATGGCATTAATAGTTACATTTTCTACAGCATTTGTGGGTTGAATCCCAAGGTCAGGAATTTCTATGCAGAATCAAATCATAGGGTCATCAACCTGGGGTGCCTTGTATGTCTGTCACTGTCCTCTTCTGAGCACTAACTGCTAGTTATTGCATAAAATATCATGTGTACCACACACAATGGCAGAACTCATTCATGATAGGAGTTTCTCCACAATCTCCAATAGAGCACATAATAACAGTTCTGCCATAGTCCTGTATCTGCTACCTATAGCTGGCACTACCCTAAGCACATTCTCTAGCAAGGCAAATCTGCACAGGGGTCCCGAACCTTGCAGTGGTACAGCTAGAGTGAGCTTAAAACAAGGGCAAAAGTCCAACACAAGTCTAAATAAAAATAAAAAAAGGGCGCTTTCAAATGGAGACAGGTGTCCATTGTACCCTATCAGTAGTAGATGGTTCTTACTGAAATTGTGACAGCTTAAGAATAGCTTGAAGACAAAGTGAACCAGAGACGAAGCACCCTCATATTTTACCATATACATCATTAGGAACATTAGAGAAAACACCTACCCTGCTCTCTGTTTCATCCTCACTGCTAAAAGGGTCTGTTATCAGCTGTGATAAGAATCCCCGACTGAGCATTCAGTCTAGCTTTGCCGGGAATGATTATTGCCGAGTCATTATAGCAGAGCCACAAGGGGGGCAGGCTTGGGCTTGAAAAGACACCAGAGAAGACAGACTCAGCTATAATCATTCCATAGCAAAGCCAGACTGAATGCTCAGTCAGGGATTCTTATCAGAGGTGATAACAGTCAGATTAAACAGAGAACAATGAAACAAAGAGCAGATTAGGTGTTTACTGTCATGTTCCCACTGATTTATAAGGTAAAATACATGAGGGTGCTTCGTCTCTGGTTCTGTTTAAAAATTTGTCACAACAGTCACATAAAAGGTCCGTACACACGCCGGACTGGAGGCAACGGCGGGTCCGTCGTTGCCTCCCGCTGGGTGGGCGTTCCAATGACAGTCCGGCGTGTGTACGCACTGTCGGGGGACTGATACGGCTGTTTCCGGATCAGTCCGCCGACAGTGCGTACACACGCCGGACTGTCGTCGGAACGCCCACCCAGCGGGAGGCAACGACGGACCCGTCGTTGCCTCCAGTCCGGCGTGTGTACGGACCTATATTCTGAATATGTAATGTCTTCTAACTGATAAAAACTGCAAAGCTACAAGACACTCAGCATCTATAGTAATATAAAAGTAAACATACTGAAGATTTCAGGGAAATGCTTACTATGCTGATCAGCCTGCATAAAATGGACAGGTAGCCATACTAGAAAACTATTAAACAAATAAAATTACCCAGAGTTTGCTCTTCAGGCTGTACTCTTACATCAATCTTAACGTTCACGTTGGCCTTTAAAATTTTTCAGAAAAGAAAGAAGATGTATGTTACAGTTATATAAAAGCTATGTACCTATATACCAAAACTAATAGTCAAGAAGCTCTCTACTGCCTTTTATGTGGCAGAGAAGCTCAACAGATCTGCAGCATCTCTTTGACTGCATTATTCTTTTCACGAACATGAACCCTGTTCTTCCCATGTAGTCAAGCTAAAGTTTTTATCTTTATGTGTGATATTTTCATACTTGATATGAAACTAGATTTATGCTGGGAGAAAAAAAAAAATCAATCTTGACAAGGTCAGCTCTATTAGTTGCAAGGAGTATATTAAACATAACTACAGGCTCTTACCTGCTTCCGTTATACCTGGCTAAGTACATTATATATGTGCTGACACAAGCCAGTGGTGTTTTTGACACTAGGAGGTTCCTAATAAGTGTTAATATAGCTTTTGGAAAAAAATGGAAAAAATCAGGGTGGTGGTGGAGGATGTGCTTTGAATTATTTGTTTCAGTTTTTTTTCTACCTCTAAGGAATATTGAGTAGCTGTGTTAGTCTGCTAAAAATCAATATTTAACCTGCTGGGCGTTCTGATTCCCACGGCCGTACAGCCGCGCAAGGGTTTTTTTCCGCCCATTTTTTTTTTTTGATCATGTACTGTAGCTAGCCTAGCACTAGCTACACGATTGGCTGCTCCCTGCGGCGTCCCCCCAGCATCTCCGATCGCCGCCGCCGTGAAGTCCCATCCGGAAATCCCGTTCTGAACAGGGATTTCCTTTAGGGCTTCCCCCATCGCCATGGCGACGAACGGAGTGACAGGGACTCCCGATCCACCCCTCAGCGCTGCCTGGCACTGATTGGCCAGGCTGAGCAGGGGTCCGGGGGGGGGGGGGGTCTCTTTCGCATCAGGTAGCGGCGGATCGGCGGTGATCGAGTTAAACACGCAGCTAGCAAAGTGCTAGCTGCGTGTTTGAAAAAAAAATTATTCAAATCGGCCCAGCAGGGCCTGAGCGGTGACCTCCGGCGTCTCTGGACGAGCTCAGCTCGTCCAGAACGCTAGGGAGGTTAAGTTGTTTCAGTTAATTTTAAGTGACTGTTGGTAGAACAGGCTTATGAGAGAGAAACAGAAGCTATATCTTTATTTCCTTAATTAAAATAATACATCATTAGCTTTAGTGTTAATACTATGACCCAAACACTTCCTAATTCACTTACTCAAATAGACTATGCAAATTAAGTGCGACTCTTCTGGCTGCATACCTGTTCCAGGTTTACAAATGAGACACTACAGAAGTCAACCGCCCAGGCTCCCTAGCTTTGACAGTCATCGCTCCCATCGACTAAAGTTATGTGTAGTTTTGAATAGTGTGGGAAGGGGTTAGTAGATTTTCTGCTGTGCTTTTCTGTTCCTTGGACCTCCCTGGATTTACCATGAAATCTGTCAGTGTCAAGGACCAGTAATGAGGGAGCAAAAATGTAAACTTAGTGGGGCTTCTAACCTAAGTACTGTACAAAGAACCGATGCATTTGTTGTAATTTGTTCCCTGAGGTTGCTTTTTATTATAGCCATCACATTTAGGGCCTGTTTCCACTGGTGTTTAGGATGTGAGGCGATCGCAAGTACTTCCGGGATGTCTTCCATACAACTGGATGTGGCGTCATGCGGCTTCCTGTCAGCGGCTATGGGGATTCGGAAGAGTGCTTGGGAAAACTGCAGCATGCTATCCATAATTTCCCCTGCGTCGCATCGCGTAAGTAAATTCGCGTCAGTGGAAACTACTCCATTGACGTCAATTGGTTGCAGTTTCCTTGCGTTGCAATGCCGAATGGTTTCCGCATAGCAATGCTTCTAGTAGAAAAAGGCCCTAAATTCTAAGAAAGAAAGGAGATGAACAAAACGTGCGGTTATGAGATTAAACTGCAGTGTTAATGTAGCTGATCAATTGATTGACCAAGCAGCAACGAAACTCTGGTGTAGCAATTCTCATGATCTCTAATCTGATACAAACAAATACTTGTGTTATTGTAGCCTGAAGCTCTAACAGCAAACAGCATATGAATTAAATTAACTCAATGAAGAAAGAAGAGACCTTAATGGAGCTAATTGATGAGAAGAATTAAAAGTCTGTTCCGAACAGACTCACAAATAAGTAGCTAAATGGAAAGTAAATGGACGGCTGTGACACACTTACAAAAATGGGTTTCTGTGTAATAAAAATTATTCAAGGAGATAAGGAGAGATGGTGTGTCCAGACATGCCAAAAAGGATTTACATTTACCGTATTTTTTGGACTAGAAGACGCACCTGACCATAAGACACACCTAGGTTTAGAGGACAAAACCAGGAGGAAAAAAAATATATACGAAACCTGGTGCATCCATGGTGAAGGGTCATCTTGTGGATTATGCCCACTTTGTACCTCATGCCCCCTTGTACCTCTTGTGTCTCCCTGTGTCCCCCTTGTGTCCTCCTCTATGCCCCTTTGCGTCCCGTTTGGCCCCGTGTCCTCCTTTGCATGGGCACAGTACAGGGAGTCCCCGGCATTGTGGCGGATTGGAGGTTCGTATTGGCAGGCCTTCACAAGTCAGGAACTCCCTGCATTTGGACTATAAGACGCAGTGACTTTTTTCCCCCACTTTTGTGGGAGAAAAAGTGAGTCTTATAGTCCAAAAAATACAGTACATCATAGCTATTTCAACCATAAATTGACAAGTACAGTATTGCCCTCTTAAATCAGAAGGGGCTGATTTATCAAAACAGATGCAAAGTAAACAGGAACAGAAAGTGAGCTTTTGTACTTACCCTAATATTACTGCAATGTGTTTGCATATTACCTCTAGTAAAATTTCAAAAAAAGCTTTATCGTTAAAAAAAAAAAAAAAAAAAAAAGCTACACAAATCATTCTTTTATACCTCAGTAGCCAAATGTGCATCCAGAAGATATACAAAAAAATATTTGTTATAACAAGTGTTTTATGATTTTTGCATTCATGAGGGGTGTGTTAAAGCCATGTTTTTTTTTTGTCTTTACTTTACTAAGTTATGCATTGGTAGATGCTCCACATCATGGCTATACCAACTATCCTTAATAGAAAACAAAACCTTTGTGATTTCCAATATCCTGACTAAATATAATGGTTAGCAATTTCTGTGCTAATTTACTGATACGGAACGGCAAAACTTCTTACACCAATTAGATCAGATTACAGGAAAAAAACTACCATACTTAAGCTATAATAAATGTCAATATGGTGCTGAAAATTTTTTTCCTGTCATTTATAAATCAGAGGTTCAATAAAGTTTTTATATGTGGAAACAAATAACCAATATACAGTCAGGTCCATAAATATTGGGACATTGACACAATTCTAACATTTTTGGCTCTATACACAACCACAATGGATTTGAAATGAAATAAACACTTCTTTAAATTAAATCCTCTTTAAATTAAGGCTGACAGTCTGAAGTTAAAGCACATTGGGCTTGATTCACAAAGCGGTGCTAACCTACTTAGCACGTCTAAAGTCTTTAGATGTGCTAACCAGGGTGCTAAGTAGGTTAGCACCGAATTTCTGAATCAGATCGCACACTAAGTACCGCGCGCAAAGTTTTGTCCTATGCGCGCGCTAAGTCCCATAGGCTTTAATGGGCACTTCGCGCGGAGCGCCCTGCATAGAGTTTTGCGCGTGAAAAGCTCGTTTAGACGTGCGAAGGGGGTTTTCACAGGCGTGCTATCAGTTAGCACCGCTTTGTGAATCAAGCCCAATGTGCTTTAACTTCAGACTGTCAGCCTTAATTTAAAGAGGAACTGTAACATCAAAACGTCCCCTGGGGGGTACTCACCTCGGGTGGGGGAAGCCTCCGGATCCTAATGAGGCTTCCCACGCCATCCTCCATCCCTCAGGGGTCTCGCTGCAGCCCTCCATGCAGCGGTGACGTCAATATTTACCTTCCCGTCTCCTGCGCAGGCGCTCTGACGGCTGTCGGCTCCGAAGTAGGCGCCTGCGCAGTAGAGCGGACCCGACGGAGATCGGGTATTTCCGTCTATTTCCGAGCCGAAAGCAGCCACAGCGCCCCCGCTGGAGCCAGCAAAGGTAAATATTGAATCTACAGTCGAGTCTGTCGCCGGCTGTTCGGAGGGCTGCAGCAAGACCCCCGTGGGACAGAGGACGGCGTGGGAAGCCTCATTAGGATCCGGAGGCTTCCCCCACCCGAGGTGAGTACCCCCCAGGGGAGGTTTTTGATGTTACAGAGTCTCTTTAAAGGTATTTCCATCCAAATCAGGTAAATGGTGTAGGAATTACAACAGTTTGCATATGTGTCTCCCACTTGTTAAGGAACCTAAAGTAATGGACAGAATGAAAATCATAAATAAAACTTTAACTTTTTAATACTAGGTTACAAATCCTTTGCAGTCAATTACAGCCTGAAGTCTGAAACGCATAGACATTACTAGACGCTGGGTTTCATCCCTGGTGATGCTCGACCAGGCCTCTACTGCAACTGTCTTCAGTTCCTGCTTGTTCTTGGGGCATTTTGCTTTAGTTTTGTCTTCAGCAAGTGAAATGCATGCTCAATCGGATTCAGGTCAGGTGATTGACTTGTCCATAAAAGCCAAGAGCCAAAAATGTTAGAATTGTTTCGATGTTGTTAGAATTGTGTCGATAATTACAGCCAGGTCCCAATATTTATGGACCTGGCTGTAATTATTTGTTCTTCCAGCTGTCAGTCCACCTTTACCAAGACCAATTGTCCTTAAATTATAGGCAAACAACCTCACAGCAATGAAACTGGGTAATATGCTGGACCAAACAAACATGTATACCATATTTTTTTTTCCATAACCAGTCAACACTCACGTAAACTAAAACTAAACAGGAGACTAGGAACTAAAGTTAAAGTGGTATGACACTTTTAGTGGAAATTACAGTCTCAAATGCCTCCAAAAAACCCCTATTTACTCAGTCACTTTTCTATAAACTTTGCTATGCGGCCTGCCCAATAGCCAGGCAGCCATGGGGTTCTCCAGTAGTGATTTGGAAGGTGCATCTGTACATATACCACTTCCCAGGGCTGGATGTATATTCACAGGTGTTCATTGTTCATGTACCAATCTGGCCCCAGTGGGAGTAGCATACTAGCATGCTGCAGTACACACAGTGAGGATACTGCTGCCAGAAAAACAAAGCAGCTGAATTGATGTCTGGCCACTTGGCCGGCCACGTACCAAATTTTGCCAGCGAGTAGAGGGCAGATAATGTGTTTATTGCTGTTATGGAGGCAACAGTGGGTGCACTGCAAGTGAAATCTCACTTTAAAGAATGAAAATAAAGAACCGAAGAGAGGAACATATTTTTTCTTACTTTTAAAAATGGTTCTTTAAAAATCAGACTTGATCACTCGCCAGTATGTCTATCTGGGCTCTGCTCAGCTTGTATTGCAAGAAGGACTGCATGATTAGGCTGATGACAAACTACATAATATTCTTTGAGGAGATAATTATATATTGTAATGCTTGTAAAATAACACTGTACTATATACAGTAGTCAGTTACTGTATCTGCCACCTACGGGGTAAATGCTAGATATACAGCATGTCGTTTCTGGTTTCTTGAGAGGTACTATTAAAAACAGGCCTAACTAATTCTGTACTATACCTTACGCAGTAAGTAAACTCTATATTCATTTTGACAGACGGAAATAAAAAAGACAAACAACTTAATTATTATTACTGTATACTGCACTTGTTTCAACTGGTACATTATTTTTCGCACACTAGAAGATATGTCAAAGACTCCTCTAATGACTCTCCTGTACTATACAAAATTCTATACATAGTAAACACTGTTTTGCAATGGGTACACTCACTAGTCATTTTTACACACATTGCATAGTGACATTTATTACGCCGTATATGATATACACCCTTCTATATATTATGTATCATCCCAACCAGTCCCAGAATGGACACAATTTTGTTAGTTTAACAACTCTAACAAGCATTCCAGGACTATTATGTGGTACCTCACTCCAGTATTCCCTCGCACAAGTGACATCCTCTGTGTCTCTCACATTTGCTATTAGTTTTCCATCAGATGGTAAAACCAGTGCCATGACCAGAGGATTGTAGCCGTAGCTCCAGCCTGTAATAAAAACAGGAAATGTATCATGGTTAGCAAAGAAAAATAAATTCTAGTTTGGTAATTGCACATTTTCTTAAAATCAATTTAAGTTTTTGGCCTCCCGTTTTTAAGTATCTAAGAGTAAATTTACATTGATTAGCAGTGCGCACAGTTTTCTGCATTACCAGACTGTATTTTTTTGCAATAACTATAATACAATTAACTGGATGGCTCTTACAGTTCCATTTGCTATTATATAGGGCATAGCAGTGGTAAATGGCAATTTAATTGGTACTTAGCCCTGCTATTAGTACTGGTAAAATCGTATGCAATTTACCTGTTGATTCATGCATCAGACTCATAGTTAGGTTGAAAAAGAAAAAAAAGACATCTATACATCAAGTTCAACCAGAAAATATGTCACAGCACTAGCCTGCACCCTCACATATCCCTGCTGATCCAGGGGAATGCAAAAACCTTAAGGCCTGGAGCCCACTACAAAACGTTATCGCTAATCGCAAATCGCTAAGGTTTTGTATGAGCAGTTTGTAAGCGATTTCATGAGCGATTTTAGAAAGTGTAATCAATTTGCCAGTGGTTGTGTAGCGATTAGCGATTAGCGATTAGCATTTTAAAGTCTCATTAGTCCTTTCAATTATTTTTACTTTTGTAACAGTGTACATTGCCTCCGAACTCCAGATAAAATCCTTGGATCAACACCACAGTGAATTACGTAGTAATTATAGTCCTTCAATGCAAGGAAAGCATCCAAGCCCCCTTTAAATGTAAATATAGAATTTGCCATAACTACTTCTTGTGTTAAGACATTCCACATTTAAAAAACCCTTTCTAATAGATGGCAAAAACTATGTTCCTCCATAAGTAGATTATTTTCCGAAGTCCTTTGCACAAAACTGGTAAAAAGGTAATCTGCAAAGCATTTATACTGCTTTCAGAGATTTAATATGTATAAATACACCAGTTTATCTAGCCTTTCCTGGTAAATGAGACCTTTCGTCCCTCTGATCAATGTTGTGGCTCATCTCTGCACCTGCTCTAAAACTCTAATGTCCTTCCTGTAATGTGGTGTCCAGAATTGTATTCCATATTCTAGATGATATTTTACAAAAGAGCTAAACATCCCGAGTTTACCAACGTGTACTAACGCATACCAACGCATTAAGTGTGAAAGGACCCTAAGGGCTGGAACCCACAAGAGCGTTTTTTTGAGCATTTTGGCAGCGCTGCGATACGCTAGCGTTTTGCCAAAACGCTCAGCTGATGTTAATGGATGGGGCAACTTCCACAGGAGCGTTTGCGTTTCCCAGAAACGCAAACGCAGGACATGCAGCATTTTGGGAGCGTTAGCGCTTCAATGTAAAGTATTGAAACGCTAGCAGAAACGCTCAGCAAAACCTAAACTGAGCGGTTCTGCTAGCGTTTTGCGGTTCAGCACACTGTAACAAAATGAAAAATAATTCACAGGACCAATCAGGATAAAAACGCAAAACGCTAGGCACCCGCTGGGGAAAAAAATACAATGTTGCAAAACACAACCCAAAACGCGCATGAATCCGCTTGCAAACCGCTCAGACAAAACGTTAGCGGTTGCGTTTTGCGTTTGCGTATTTCAGTGGGTTCCAGGCCTAAAGGAGCAAAAGACTGCCTTTCCTTGCTAGCACAGATCACCTGACCCAGCTCACCTCTCCTCCTGTTTGTAGCCAGCTCTACAGCTACTGCAGAGTCTTAAGGTTACACACCATTCAATTTTTAAAATATATATTTTCAAGAATTGCAATAAATTTTTCTGACTGATTGTAACTTTCCTCCTTGGCTGTAACCCAGTCAGGCTCGGAGTTAAAGAAAAAAAAAGTTGTTTGGAGCAGTAATCCCTGAGAGTTGAGTCTGTGCAGGGGCTACTGCAAATCTCTATGCAGTATGTCTTTTTCCTGCTTTTAGGGTCTAAAAGCACATGAAAAAAAATCATACTGCTTATAGACTCTAAAATCAGGAAAGATTCATATCATCAGGGAGGTTAAAAAATATGACCAATATGACACACACGTGTGTTCAATTTTTACCCAATTATGAAAAAAAATTATTGAAAATGGCATGGAAGTATATATAAGGAAACTGACAATCTACCCTACACCATTTAATTTTCATAAAAAATTGTTCCAAAAAATCCAGCACTCCCGATAAAGATTTATCAAATAAAAAAGGGAAAATCCAACCAGATTTCTTGCTCGAATAAAAAAAAAAAAAAAAAAAAAGCTTTCGATTTTTTGGAAAATCTGATTGTTTTTATCAAATTGCTGTATAATCAGTTCATTTTATTGTATTGTGTGTGGCCACCTTTATAATGATAAGAATTTTCTGTAGCAGCAGTGCTTACTGTAATGATTTCATCTGTAAGCAGTAGAGGGAGGAGATAGGTGGGCGATTCCGGACTCTGAAATGAAAGCTGCTGCCTAGCTGAGGAACACCAACATCCAGATTCTATGAATGTTGGCTCACATGACTGACTTCCTAAGGGAATTCATCTGGAATGGCTGCATATAAATATTGTGTATGAGTAACAGCAGTCTCCTATTCACCTTAACAAACAATATAAAAAAGTGGTAGTGTGTGTGACCTACGGCTGTAACATTCATGTGCCCTTTACATTATTTCTTATAGACCATGTGTGTGATTTTAAAACCTGTGAATAGAATACATGAAACAAAAAGGTTTCATGATTTAGCAGTGGTGCAAGAAGTCCTGTTAATGAGAGCGACTGATCTGTCCATAAGCAAACATGATCACCAAACAAGCCAAAGCTAAAAATCACAGTTTCCTGTCTAGAGCCTCTGCAAGCGTTGGATAACTGTGTAATTGCTATGATAGTCTAGTGATGGGGGGACCTTTATTTGAAGTCCTGAGCTATGGTCATTAAGCTGAAATCCACTGTCTCTTTGGCTAGGTATTCTCACATGGGGGTCGATACTTGATGCACAACATTGCAGTCATATGCACAGACAATGCAGTGACCTATTAGCGTGACCTGCGGTACTTGAGTAGCATGACCGCTGCTATGGTACTGCGCGTTACTAACAAGGATTAGCAACGGTCGCACTACTCGAGTACCAGGGTTTGCACTAATAGCGTAACTTGCAGTACTTACTGTTGGAAATAAGGGTAATACTGCTGTGTCATGTCTGTGCACTATTACCGCAACGTTGTGCATTAACCCCATAATGTCCCTCCACCTTATGTGTTGGAGCAGAAGGAGTGACCTAAGAAAACCACTCCTCATTTTGATGGACAAAATCTTTAAACCATTTCACTTCTAAAGCAAAGACAAGAGTTAATGGGGGGGGATGGGGGTAGCAAATTTTGTAATCAAATATATGCAGCTTGAAGATGGACCAATTAAATCTCGCTGAGGTGGAATTCGACTGGTCCATTTTCAAACTGCATAATCCTGCATAAACTCAAAATTATTTGCATTTTATTGACCATCCCTATTTTCTTTCACCACATTCTCCATCGGAGGAGGGTGTAAAAATATATGGTTTATGCTATACTTCATGTACATGAAAGAACAGATTGAGACCAATATGCAAGAAATAAAATAGTATAATCCAATGAAGAGAACAAAGGGCATGCATACAGCATCTAGCGGATTACAGCAGCAAAAAAAACAAAAACAAAGAAATGTGAGCAAATGCAGACAGAATGTGGTGGCACAGCAAAGCCATGCTGTAGTTAAGGGATTTACATGCAGCTGGTCATTGAGCTAAACACTTGTCTGCTGGAGGCTGTGTTAAGTGGCTACTTTGAAACTCATCATGTAGCTATTTGGCATGAAGGCAAATTTCCTCTGAAATAAACTGGCAAATGTGTGCCCGGTGGTGTACTCTAAAATGTGGAAGTGGGGGTGTATCTTAGAATATACAGTAGTATTACTCTTATCTGGCCTATAGTGTAACACCTGCTTGGCTAAGGTGACACTTCCAGAAGAGTTCTTCAATTCAGTGTGTTTTGTTATGCCCCTCATGCAGAGAGAGATGTTAAGAGAGACTTAACATTTATGTGGGGTATTATCCAGTTTTTTTAAGTCTTCAGATAACGTTGGACCTTTCAGAACCTGAAGTGAAAATAAACTAGATAGATTCCCATATACTTTGCTCTGTTGGTAACTTTTTAAATAATGGGGAAACTCACAGCTCATCAATATAGTACTTCTGATTACATCTTAGGGTCTATAGGGTATATCGAGTTCTTCTGATGATATGGGAACATACATTTCTTCTAATCACACATTAGGATATACAGTACTTGTAATCACCACTTCAGGGTCTATGTAGTAGTTGAGATAATCACTTTAGGGCATTTACAGTACTTGTGATCACCACTTTAGCATATATACAGTACTTCTAATCACCATTTTAGGGTACATAACGTAACTGACCACCCCTTTACAGCATAAATAGTATTTATGATTACCACTCTATGGTACATACAGTACTTGAGATATCCATTTTAGGGTATATACAGAACTTGTGATCACCACTTTAGGGTATATTCAGTATTTCTGATCACCATTTTAGGATATATACAGTACTTCTCATCACCACTTTAGGGTATATATTGAACCTGTGATCATCACTATTCAAGCCTAGATAAGTACAAACGTGTTATGAATAAATGTGGGGATTTGAAAAGTGGACATCTTTTTTTCAAATCAACACAATAAAAACACCCTTTAGTGACTGTTCTGTAAATGTGATTGTGGACATATTTTTTCATATATCTGGACATTTTTCATATATTCTTACCCATATCTAAAATCTTCTTAGAATTAATCATTTTAGCCAGGTTTGCTAACAGCTGGGCAGCATCACAGCTTATATCCTGGGGCGTGATCCCTGAAAGACGCTGAAAAACACAGATCATCGTTACTTTATGGATAACATCATTATCTACCAGGAAAACGCGCATTAACAGGTAACTGTCAGTTTTCCATATTATTACAAGATAAGCCAAAGTAAAGAGGTTATCTGCTCGCATTTCCCAAAGAGCAATGCCTGTAGTTTTCCTACCTGTACTTTGTACTCCAGTAACAGCTTACCTGCCGTGTGTCAGATAGTATGGACAGATGGCAGGCAGGCAATGTACAGCACCTCCCTAATGGAGAAGCATGTCAGGCCTAAGCTCCTCACCCCACTAAATGGGGAGTGACCTTCTATCACATACCGTACATGTTTCAGGATATGGATTACAAGCTTTTCACTATAGTTTATTCAGTATAATACATGTAAATGAACAGTATTTTTTATCTAAGCCAGACCATAAATATTGTATTCCTGATTAACCTGTCATCAGAGAAAACATGGACTTCTTCTAAAAATGCATATCTTATGGTAATAACAGTTTCTAAGTCACTCACCTACTCTCCTGGAACAAGTATGCAACTCAGCAGAGAGAGGTTCTGAAACCTCATTGTCATATAGCTTCCACATGAATAATTTAGAATGGGAGGAAGCTGCCACTGCTGACGCCATTTCTACTTTCCTGGCTGTCGTACTTTAAAGTGGACCTGAAAAAAGTTTCACTTACCTGGAGCTTCTACCAGCCCCTGCAGCAGTCCTGTGCCTGCGCCATCCAGGAACAATTCATCGGTCCGCCGCCGCGGCTCACTTCCTCTTTTTTTACAAGATGAAGTCCATTACGCCTGTGCGGCCCTGGCTGCGCACGTCCTTGTTCATGCTTCCGTCGCCAGGAGCTCCAGTGCAGGTGCAGTGGATGGCGACTGGCAAAAGCCGCGGCGGGGGACTGGAAGATCGTTCCAGGTATGCATGGGCACAGGACGGCTGCAGGGGGCTGACAGAGCCCCAGGTAAGTGAAACTTTTATTTTTTGTAGGTATCCTCAGGTCTGCTTTAAAGGGAACCTTAACTAAGAGGGATATGGATGTTTCCTTTTAAACAATACCAGTTGCTTGGCAGTCCTCCTCTCTTTGGCTGCAGTAGTGGTTGAATCACAGACCTGAAAGAGGCATGCAGCTAATCCAGTCTGACCTCAGTTAGAGCACCTTATCTGTATGCTTGTTCAGGGGCTGTGGCTGACAGTATTAGAGAAACAGGATCAACAGGAGAGTCAGGTGACTGGTATTATTTTAAAAGGAAAAATCCATATCCCTCTCAGTTTAGGTTCCCTTTAATACAATTTTAATCACTGATCTGGAACAAGGCTGTAACTAGAGCAGTGAGAAAGGGAACCCGAAGTTTAAAGGGAACCTGAAGTGAGAGGGATGTAGAGGCTACTATATTTCCTTTTAAAGAATACCAGTCGCCAGGCAACCTGCTGATCATACTGACTTCAGTAGTGTCTGGATCACACATGAAACAAGCATGTAGCTAATTTTTCAATTTGCATTGTTTAAAATAAATAGTTCAGCCTCCATATCCCTCTCACTTCAGGTTCCTTAAAAGTCAGTGGCTAATTCGATCAGATTTGTGGGATCATAAGTAATTGGAAGGTACCATATTTTTCAGACTATAAGACACACTTTTTCACCCCCAAAAGTGGGGGGAAAAAGTCAGTGCTTCTTATAGTCCAAATGTAGGCCAGTGCAGAGTGCCCTGCAAAGCCCTTACCGAGCCAGCCATGAACTGAGTCACCATGTTCGTCCTGGTGCCCTCCATCTACCAATAGCAGAGACATGCGTCCACCCATGTGCTTTAATGTGATTGGCGCAAGATGGCGCCAATCACTGTATATATTTTCCACCCGCTGCCCAGCATGAGGCCCCCCCCAAGATGCTGTCAGCACCTATCAGAGGGAGTGCGGGATCATGTGCTTCAATGTGACTGGTGCAGGGCAGCACCAATCACGCTACAGTGCTCTCGTCCACTGACAATCCCAACATCCACATGGGCAGTGCAAATACAGGATTATGTGTGGAGCCTGTTCTATGAGGCAGACAAAGGGGCAGGAAGCAGCATGGCGGCCTCTCTGATCCCCAGCTCAAGCAACCAGCAGAGCAGGTGCTGCTGGTGGCTGCCTGTGGGAGCTTCAGAAGTGTGGGGAAAGCCTGGCTGTGATAAGCTGCTGTGCAGAGTGCAGGAGCAGCAGCGCTGCACAGCATAGCTGACTCCAGCAAGCAGTGACAAGTGGGAAAAGGTCCATAGATGCCCCAGCACTACAGATGCACCAGGTTTAGTGTTTTTTTTCCCCCCTGATCTTTGCCCTCCAAACCTAGGTGTGTCTAGATGTTTGGAGCATCTTAGAATCCGAAAAATACGGTAATTATTGATAGCGCCCATAATTACCGTATTTTTCAGATTATAAGATGCTCCAGGTTAATTAAGGAACTTTATCTTGGCGGATAGTCCACCATAGAATTGTTTCACACCGATTTTCTTCACATGCCGTATAGTTTTCTGTATAAATCTAATTTAAAAACCTGATCAAATGATCTCAGGAAATATATTGTACTATTAATGTACTATAAATGGGCATTAATGGGAAATATACTGTACTATTAATGGGGCCGCACTGCCAAAAACAGCCTTTGGGGATTGCCGCGTTAGAATGCGGTAATCCCTGTCTGGCAGCAGGCCAAGCAGGAAGTGATGCTCACTTCCTGTGGCCAAATTGATGACATTCTTAGAAGTGTATTGCTAAAATACACTTCTGCGCATGTGCAATGCATAAAACTTGCGGTGGTCGTTTTAAAACACCCGCATCGCCACAGACTAACAGGACTTTCGGTCCACCGCACATTGCCCTAGAGGTCGCACAGTAAAGTAGGTTTGCGCTTTCAGTAGATTAGCCACTTCTGCAATGCCGCGTGTAGTGTGATATGGCCCATAGACTAATTGCCCTAGCGTTAGCCTGCGGTAAAATGACGCACCACCCGACCAGTGTGACAGTCTGTACTGTCAAAATAATATGATTTCACATTAGCTGTAAATTGGAATTATTTTGTTAAAATCTGGACGGTTTAAAACTCTACATGCTGGCTTATTGTGGAACCCAACACACCGTATATTCATAATACTGTATTTTATATCTGCCTGATTAAAGCATAGCTGTATTTACATTACCAAAGACCCCCAACCTGATTTCTCCAATATATCGTCAGTACGATTTGCTTTTTAATCGAAAAAAATCACAGCATGTAACTTTTTTTTTTTAAATAGCTTGCAGGCCCTGTAGCATATCCAACGCATATAAACCCAGATCTGCTAGCATACAATTCGACCAGCGGACCACACCATGGGGTTGTTTCACTAAAGGAAATAGCGCGAGTAATCCCCTGTTACGCTATTTCCACAGCGTGCTTTAAATGTAATGTTGTGCATGCTATTGGTCGCGTAGCGCACGTAGAAACAGGAACTCACGCTATGCTGCTATTACCTTAAAGAGGAACTGTCGCGAAAATATTAAAAAACATTAAAATTCCAACAAATAAGAAGTACATTTCTTCCAGAGTAAAATGAGCCATATATTACTTTTATCGTATGTTGCTGTCACTTACAGTAGGTAGTAGAAATCTGACATTACTGACAGGTTTTGGGTTAGTCCATCTCTTCTTGGGGGATTTTCAGCATGGCCTTTATTCTTTATTAAGACTCTCCCTGAAAAAGATTTATACAAAGATTCTGGCCAGCCTCCCTGCACACTTTTTTGGCAGTTGGACGGAGCAACTGCCATTCACTAAGTGTTTTTAAAAATAAAGAAAACTCTGAGAACCCCCCATGAGAAGATGGGTCAGTCGGTAATGTCAGATTTCTACTACTTACTGTAAGTGACGGCAACACAGGAGAAAAGTAATTATGGTTCATTTTACTCTGCAAGAAACTTACTTATTATTTGTATATGTTTACGTGTATTTTAAATTTTAAGATTTTCGCGACAGAGATCCTTTAAGCCTCCTTCGAGCATATAAAGGAGCGCTCGTCTCCTCCCGCCCTGAGCCCCTGCGGGTCCAATCAGGGCCGAATTTAGGCCTAGGCCATGGCCTAGGGCACCAAAGCAGCAGACTAAACTGGTGCAGCATTTGCAAGCTTGCAAATGCTGCAATGCAGGGAGATCAGGCGGGCGCCTGACCTCGAGTACTCTGCTGCAGCTGCCATGTTCTCTGTGCACGTTGGCATTGTGGCAGAGGCGGCTTCTGACTTTGGCAGCATTGGAGACGGAGGGGAAGAGGAAGCTTCTGCAATGGAGATGAGCAGAGAAGTGAGTGACACGGATGGCTGCTACGATGTGGAGGCAAGCTGTACTGAAAGGGGGGAGTGGGAAAGGAAGGGATTAACGGAGTAATCTGGCTATCTATACTGGAGGAGGAAGAGAAGGGGTCATCAGGCTACCTATACTAGAGGGAAAGAGGGGTGGGGTCATCTGGCTACCTATTCTGGAGGGGGGGTCATCTGGCTACCTATACTAGAGGGAAGGGTCATCTCGCTACCTATACTCAAAGGGAGCGGCTGGTGACATTGGCCTTGGGCGGTAAAAAGTACAAATCCGGCCCTGGGTCCAATCACTATAGAGGATGTGATCCCCGAACTTTGATTTGCCCAATAGGCTGCTTGTCACTTGGCAATCAGCCTACTGGGCCAATCAGAGTGCGGGGGATCACGTCCTCTGCAGTGATTGGACCCGCATGGGCTCAGGGCAGGAAGAGACAAGTGCTCCTTATATGCTGGAAGGTGGCTTAATGTAATAGCGTTTGCTATGCTGCACTACCCGCAGCATACCGTGCGCTCCTGTTTATACGCGCACCGCATTACATTTAAAGCACGCTGTGGAAATAGCGCGAGTAATAGGAGGTTACTTGCGCTATTTTCTTTAGTGGCTCAACCCCCAGGTATCACCAGCAGAGGTGGTGACACCAAGCTCCAGACTAAGTGAGAGCTGAAAAAGAAAAGCTCCATAAATATGGAACAGGCTAGTGCCCAATGTAATTCCCCCTCCTGCTCTTATCTCTTTTGGCTGTTCTGTGCTAAGCGTTCAGAGTTCAGAGGAGGAAGGAACTTCCAGGACAATCAAACATGAGTAGCGATACATGGAGCTGTAAAGACTGCAGGGGAGATAAAAGTGTGTGCACGAATCTTTATATGTATAAGATAGATGTGCATGATTAATGCATATGTACAAGGTAGGTGTGCGTCTGTGTGCATTAGGGTTGCACGATATATCGATTTAAAATCAAAATCGTGATGTGGGGCACAGCGATTAGATAATCACGAAGGCAGCGGTTTTTTAAAACGTACATTTTTCCACGTCCCACCGCACCCCACTGCATTCCACACGTATAACTGTAGCGCAACTCACCTTCCGGGATCCCCCGCAGTTTCTTTCTACTTCCTCCATCAGTCGCCTTGGTAACAGCGCTACCTGACACTAATGTACTAATGCGATAGATGGCTGGGAGAGGAAGAGGGAAGAAGATAGAAGCTGTCGGTGTTGTCCCGGAAGGTAAGTTGTTACTATGCCCGGTCTTCTCCCGCCGCTACACCTATGCTGCCTGGCTACCTATACTGGTGGCAGCCATCTACCTAGCTAACCTATGGGGCAACTATACTGGCGGTACCTACCTAGCTAACATTTACTAGTGGCAACTATACTGGCTACCTACATTGGAGGCCAATACCTAGCTAATCTATACTGGTGGCACCTACCTAGCTAACATTTACTAGTGGCAACTATAGTGGCTACCTATACTGGGGACACCTACCTAGCTAACCAATACTGGGGGCAACTATACTGGCTACCTACCTAGCTAACCTATGGGGCATCTATACTGGAGGCACCTACCTAGCTAACCTATACTGGGGCAACTATACTGGAGGCACATACCTGGCTAAACTATACCGGGGCATTGTGAATTTAGTGCTAAAGCTTAATTTGAAGAAAATCGTGAATTTTTTTTTTTTTTTTAAATCACAATTTCTGAGTGAAAAAAAAAAAAAAATCGCAATTTTAATTTTTTCCTAAAATCATGCAGCCCTAGTATGCATATGTTTAAGGTAGGTGTGCATCTGTGTGCCCTGGGACGCCTCTTAGTCTAATAGCAATCAGTGTGTGACGGCTGGGGTGGGAGGGATGGAGTGGCGCACTTTGGTGTCTCAGCCTTTGGTGCTGGAGGACGTTGTCCCGGCTCTGCTTGGAGGTGTGCTTGGGGTCATTATCATGCTGGAATACTGTCCTGTGGCAAGAAGCCAGGCAACTGGTATTGCTTAAAAGGAAATAAATATGACAGCCTCCATATCCCCCTCACTTCAGGTATCCTTTAACTGTAGCTCCCTAATGCCAGCAGTACTCATTCATCCCCAAATCCTGACACTCCCCATCACTATGTCTGACCATAGGCAAGACACACTCGTCTTGGTACGCCTTACCTGGTAGCCGCCCCGTAATGTAGAACGGTTTTGTTTTTTTTCAAATCCTCAGAGAGAGTTCTCATGGCATGAGGTACCATGTTGAACTTGTAGTGAGAGAGCATGAGAACGAGAACACCAAATTTAACAAACCTGCTTGTAATACAAGTTACCTGCTTGTAACAAGTAACATGACCCCGGGGAGGGAAAAGTCACTTCAGATGTACTCACTTTTGTTGTCAGGGGTTTAGACATTAATGGTTGTATGTTGAGTTATTTTGATGGGACAGCAAATTTACACTGTTATACAAGCTGTACACTGACTATGTTGTATTAATGTGTCATATTTCCATTGTTGTCCCACGAAAAGATATAATAAAATATTGGATGTAATCACATTTGTGATATACTTTATAACACCGTTCCCATGGGGAAAAAAGGTTTATTCTTTTAACTCCATCTTTTAGTAATAGCAAAACAGCTGAATTTCAATAATCATAGCAGAAATGGAGTAGGAAACCAGCTCAAGGTATAGCATATAATGTTGCATGCTAATGTATATAATATTGCCTGAAACCGTGTACCACCAGTAGTCTTTTACAATATTATAAGCTTACATTATAGCTTATAATGTTGTAACAAACTACTGGTGGTACGCTGTCTCAGGCCATATTTTTCTGCCATCCAAGGCACAAGAGTACAACCCTTCACCCTCTCCATAAATACCTCACAAAGAGATTAATTAGCCAATGAAATGCCATCTCAAAGTTACAGATCAGCAGATCACAAAATAGACAGACCTGATGGGGAACTTAGAACATTAGGCCATTGCTCACATTACTACCCAATATGTAAATCATCTATGGAAGCCACCTGCATATAGCAAAAAAAATCCCATGCATAATCAAATATAATCTAAGTTTACCTGCCATGCCATTATTCTGATGTATGAGAGCCAAAAAAGTAATGCATGGAAGCAGCCCCTTCTCCTGACCATGCCAACACCCTGCATCAGTGTGTCATGTAACCATGTCCTTGGTATATGTCACTGAGGGAACTCAAGAGGCTACGGTGATAGGACTTGCATGGGCACATAGCACCCGGACTTCATTGTTGTTGTGGGTAGTGGTAGGATCCATGTATGACTTGCATGGTTCATCTACAGCAGAGTAACAGTGCTGCAAGTGAACTTGCATTCAATTTGATTATGCTTTATTAAGTTTTTATTACATGGCTGGCTGAGTGTGCAACACTTTCTCTGTGTCAATGACGGATGCTGCATGACGGAGTACAGCTTTCTGTCTGCTGTCTAAACTCCTCCCCCAATCACCACCATTAAGCACTTGCTTTTGAGCACAAAGCTGATTATCTGACATCACTTAAGCCTAGTACACACTAGCAATTTTGATGGATCAATCATTGGTCAATTTTACCACCTCCATGTAGTATGAGGGCCAAACAGATTTTCAACTCTATGCAGATTATATAGGTAAATGGTCATACTACATGGAGGTGGTAAAATTGACCAATGATTGATCCATCAAAATTGCTAGTGTGTACTAGGCATTACCTCCTCCCGCTGCTGATAGTTTAACTCTTTGTGGCCAGCAATGCAGCAGCAGGCTTCTCTTCCTGCCCAGTTCCTTTGAGTTCAGTGCATAATAAAACATTTACCCTTTTTTAAATCCTATGGGTCAGTTTATATTTATGTAAAATCGCGTACATGTAAACGGACACATATACAGGTCTGAAACATGGAATATTCCTTCTCATCAGTTGTCCATTGCGTTATGCAGTGCTGCCCATAATTATTCATACCCCTGGCAAATTTTGACTTAAAGTTACTTTTATTCAACCAGCAAGTATTTTTTTGACGAGAAATGACATGGGGGACTCCCAAAAGATAATAAGACAATATAGAAGAGGCATTATTGTGGGGAAAAAACATTTCTCAGCTTTTATATACATTTGAGCAAAAAGTGCCCAGTCAAAAATTATTCATACCCTTCTCAATAATCAATAGAAAAGCCTTTATTAGTCATTACAGCAATCAAATGGTTCCTATAATTGCAGACCAGTTTTTTGCATGTCTCCACGGGTATTTTGCCTATTCATCTTTAGCAATGAGCTACAAATCTTTTAGGTTGGAGGGTCTTCTTACCATCACCCTGATCTTTAGTTCCCTCCACAGATTCTAAATTGGATTCAAGTCAGTACTCTGACTGGGCCTCTCTAAAACGTTAATGTTGTCTGCTAACCATTTTTTCACCACTTTTGCTGTGTGTTTTGGGTCATTGTCATGCTGAAATGTCCACTGGTGCCCAATGCCAAGTTTCTCTGCAGACTGCAGAGAAATGTTGTCGTTGAGAATCCTCATGTATTGCTCTTTTTTCATGGTGCCGTTTACTGTGATTAGGTTCCGTGGTCCATTGGCTGAAAAACACCCCCAAAGCATTAGGTTCCCACCACCGTATTTGACTGGGGGATGGTGTTTCTTTTGGTTGAAGGCTTCTCCTTTTTTAGGCCAAATGAAGGAAACATCACTGTCTGTGACCAAACAATTCAATGTTTGTTTCATATGACCATAACACAGAAGACCAGAAGTCTTCTTCTTTGTCCAGATGAGCATTTGCAAAGGCCAAGCCAGTTTTTGTGTGCCTTATCTGGAAAAGTAGCATCCACGTTGGTTTGCATCCGTGGAACCCAGCATAGTGCAGTGTCTGTTGAATTGTCTACCTGAGACACTGCCACCAGCAGAGCCCAGCTTCACCAGGATGGTCTTGGTGGTGCTATTTGGATTCTTTTTCACCTTTCTCACTATTCTCCAGGCCAGCACAGGTGTCACATTTGGCTTCTGACCACGTCTTTTCCACAGTGCGGAACATCTTGTATTTTTTAAATAATACTTTGCACTCTGGCCACTGGAACTTGAAAACATTTAGAAATGGCCTAGTAGCCGTTTCTTGACTTGTGAGCAGCCACAATGCGCAGCCGCAGGTCCTCACTGAGCTCCTTTGTCTTAGCAAGGACTGTCCACAAACCAACTGCAGAGAGCTGCTGTTTTTTTTTACCTGCCGAGTTGATTAACCACTTGAGGACCGTGGGCTTTACCCCCCTTAAAGAGAGTCTGAAGCGAGAATAAATCTCGCTTCAGACCTCAGAGTTAGCAGGGGCATGTGTGCCCCTGCTAAACCGCCGCTATCCCGCGGCTTAACAGGGGTCCCTGATCCCCCAAATCCCCTCCGTAATGCGGGGGAGCGCTTCCTGGTTGGGGCAGGGCTAACCGCCGCAGCCCTGCCCCACGCGCGTCTGTCAGCGCGTATCTCCGCCTCTCCCCCGCCCCTCTCAGTCTTCCTTCACTGAGAGGGGCGGGGGAGAGGCGGCGATGCACCGTTGACAGACGCGACTGGAGGCAGGGCTGCAGCCGTTAGCCCTGCCTCCAGGAGCGACCAAGTGTCGCAGTGGGGGGTTTGGGGGTCAAGGGACCCCCGTTTAGCGGCGCTATTGCGGCGGTTTAGCAGGGGCACACGTGCCCCTGCTAACTATGAGCTCTGAAGCGAGATTTATTCTCGCTTCAGAGTCTCTTTAAGGACCAGACCCTTTTTTTCCATTCAGACCACTGCAGCTTTCACGGTTTATTGCTCGCTCATACAACCTACCACCTAAATGATTTTTGGCTCCTTTTCTTGTCACTAATAAAGCTTTCTTTTGGTGCTATTTGATTGCTGCTGCGATTTTTACTTTTTTATTATATTCCTCAAAAAAGACATGAATTTTGTAAAAAAAAAAATGATTTTTTTAACTTTCTGTGCTGACATTTTTCAAATAAAGTAAAATTTCTGTATACATGCAGCACGAAAAATGTGGACAAACATGTTTTTAATAAAAAAAAACCCATTCAGCCTATATTGATTGGTTTGGGTAACTATGCTCCTCTCTGAATACCTTTAAGTGTCTACTTTCCAAAATGGGGTAATTTGTGGGGTGTGTTTACTGTCCTGGCATTTTGGGAGGTGCCTAATTGTAAGCACCCCTGTAAAGCCTAAAGGTGCTCATTGGACTTTGGGTCCCTTAGCGCAGTTAGGCTGCAAAAAAGTGTCACACATGTGGTATTGCCGTACTCAGGAGAAGTAGTATAATGTGTTTTGGGGTGTATTTTTACACATACCCATGCTGGGTGGGAGAAATATCTCTGTAAATGACAATTGTTTGATTTTTTTTTTACACACAATTGTCCATTTACAGAGAGATTTCTCCCACCCAGCATGGGTATGTGTAAAAATACACCCCAAAACACATTATACTACTTCTCTTGAGTACGGCGGTACCACATGTGTGACACTTTTTTGCAGCCTAGGTGCGCTAAGGGGCCCAACGTCCAATTCACAGGTCATTTGGAGGCATTTGTTTTCTAGACTACTGCTCACGGTTTAGGGCCCCTAAAATGCCAGGGCAGTATAGGAACCCCACAAGTGACCCCATTTTAGAAAGAAGACACCCCAAGGTATTCCGTTAGGTGTATGGCGAGTTCATAGAAGATTTTATTTTTTGTCACAAGTTAGTGAAAAATTACACTTTGTGAAAAAAAAACAATAAAAATCAATTTCCGCTAACTTTTGACAAAAAATAAAATCTTCTATGAACTCGTCATACACCTAACAGAATACCTTAGGGTGTCTTTTTACTAAAATGGGGTCACTTGTGGGGTTCCTATACCGCCCTGGCATTTTACGGGCCCAAAACCGTGAGTAGTCTGGAAACCAAATGTCTCAAAATGACTGTATAAGCATCTGCAAATTTTGATGACAGGTGGTCTATGAGGGGGCAAATTTTGTGGAACCGGTCATAAGCAGGATGGCCTTTTAGATGACAGGTTGTATTGGGCCTGATCTGATGGATAGGAGTGCTAGGGGGGTGACAGGAGGTGATGGATGGGTGTCTCCAGGGCCGGCGCTACCATTAAGGCAAAGGAGGCAGCTGCCCCAGGGCTTGTAGGGGCCCCCAGTGGCTACAAGAGGAAAAAAAAAATTTTTCAAAACGGCCTTATAGTTTTTGAGAAAATCGATTTTAAAGTTTCAAAGGAAAAAAACCCCACATTTAAAAACCTGCCGACTTTAATGGTTAATAGCAAATCCACCTTAAATGCTAGAAACTCTAAATTTGCAGGATATGCTAAGGAGATCATTAGGAATAAGAGGAAAAAACAATTTTTCAAAAAGTCCTTATAGTTTTTGAGAAAATCGATTTTAAAGTTTAGAAGGAAAAAAGTATAGTTTTAAATGCGGTAAATATAACTTTTAGTAGCAAACCTAACGGTAGTGTAATTTTACATGCATCAAACGAAAGCGCAATAAATTTCCTGACACGGTTTCCAGGGGGTCTATACGCAGCCGCAGTGCTTTGGCCAGGGATCGCTATACAGCCGCAATATGGCTGTATGAAGATCCCTGGCATTTTTTCCTATTTTCCCAAATTTTTTTTTATGTTTAGAGTGTGGGAATTTTTTTAAAAAAATAAAAATATGTAGGGTCCCCCCTCCTGAAACTTTTTAACCCCTTGTCCCCCATGCAGGCTGGGGTAGCCAGAATGTGGAGCTCTGACCGATTGGGACTTCACACCCTGACTATATCAGCTGCAAAAAAGGTCCCCTAATGCCGATTTTTGTTCCGGGGTATATGTTGGGGGCCCCCCCAGGTTAATTTTGCCCTGGGGCCCCATTGTTGCTTAAACCGGCCCTGGGTGTCTCAGGGGGTGGTTAGAGGGGAAAATAGATGCAATCAATGCACTGGGGAGGTGATCGGAAGGGGGTCTGAGGGTTTGGCCGAGTGATCAGGAGCCCACATGGGGCAAATTAGGGCCTGATCTGATGGGTAGGTGTGCTAGGGGGTGACAGGAGGTGATTGATGGGTGTCTCAAAGTGTGATTAGAGGGGGGAATAGATGCAAGCAATGCACTGGCGAGGTGATCAAGGCTGGGGTCTGAGGGCGTTCTGAGGGTGTGGGCGGGTGATTGAGTGCCCTAGGGGCAGATAGGGGTCTAATCTGATGGGTAGCAGTGATAGGGGGTGATTGATGGGTGATTGATGGGTAATTAGTGAGTGTTTAGGGTAGAGAACAGATGTAAACACTGCACTTGGGAGGTGATCTGACGTCGGATCTGCGGGCGATCTATTGGTGTGGGTGGGTGATCAGATTGCCCGCAAGGGGCAGGTTAGGGGCTGATTGATGGGTGGCAGTGACAGGGGGTGATTGATGGGTGATTGACAGGTGATCAGGGGGGATAGAGGCATACAGTACACGGGGGGGGGGGGGGGGAATCTGGGGAGAATCTGAGGGGTGGGGGGGGGGTGATCAGGAGGGAGCAGGGGGCAGTTTAGGGAATAAAAAAAAATAGTGTCGACAGATAGTGACAGGGAGTGATTGATGGGTGATTAGGGGGTTGATTGGGTGCAAACAGTGGTCTGGGGGGTGGGCCACTGAGGGGTGCTGCGGGCGATCAGGGGGCAGGGGGGGGGGGGGGGGAAGCAGTGTGCTTTGGTGCAGACTAGGGTGGCTGCAGCCTGCCCTGGTGGTCCCTCGGACACTGGGACCACCAGGGCAGGAGGCAGCCTGTATAATAGGCTTTGTATACATTACAAAGCCTATTATACGCTGTGATCGGCGGATTTCTTCCTTCCTCTGCCCGCCGGCGCTACTAAGTGGCTGGCGAGCTGGAGGCTAAATCCCCGGCCATCGATCCCGGGCGGAGGATCGCGTCACGAATGACGCGATCGCTCCGCCCATGCCCGTACAAGGACCGCCGCCTCTGTGCATGCGCCCGTCCTTGCGGGATCCACTTGCCGGCCGCCTCTGTGCAGTGGGCGGTCGGCAAGTGGTTAAAACAGCTGTTCCCAATTAATCAGGTTAATTAGGATGCTTTAGAACAGCTTGGACTATTTGGAATGATATAGAACTTTGGATTTTCCCATAGACTGTGACAGTTTGTGAAGGGTATGAATAATTTTAGACTGGACACTTTTTGCTCAAATGTAAATAAAAGCAGAGAAATGTGCCCCCCCCCCCCCCACACACACACACACACAATAATGCCTCTTGTACATCGTCTTATTATCTTTTGGGAGTCACCTATGTCATTTACTGTCAAAAAATGACTTGCTGGTTGAATAAAAGTAACTTTAAGTCAAAATTTGCCAGGGGTATGAATAATTATGAGCAACGCTGTAGCTGACAGCAACTGAATCCGTGTAAACCCAGCCTTACAATCTTACCTGTCTTAACTTCTTTCCAGCTGGATGCTCTCTGAGGGACAGGCGGAGTAGATATTCTCTACGTGGGTCATACTGACCATCAAACATTTTCTGGGATTTTCTCCTCCTGTACATAAAATATCTCTTTCCTAGAGACACAAGAATATCCAGTTGAAAATCCTTGCACGTGTCCTCCATTGTTATTGTATGCACTTCTACTGTAAATCCGCAATGGATTGACTGCTACTGTGGAAAGTATCTCTCTGCAACTGAACTAGTACTGTACTTATTACAGCCACACACTAAACCTTCAGGTGTGTATCTCGCCATTGAAAGTGAGATAAAACAGATTATATAATAAAAAATTACATAATCAGCAGTTGCCTTCATTAAAAAAAAAAATGTTTCAAAATAACCAGTAGTCCCTGTATGCCTTGCACCGCACGCATAACGTGCAATAGAACACTTCCTCTCCATTGCGATCCTGTTTTTGCTTAGAACGCAACACCCCAGTGTGAAAGTATCCTAAAAGTTCTTCCCCCATTCATACTGTACTACTTAAACTACTCATTTGTGAGGAAGTTTTCGGGCTCGTTTCCACTATCGCGAAGATTCGCACATGTAATGCAAGTGGATGGGCCTGTTTCCACTGTAGCGTTGTTGAGGTGCGTTTTTTCAACGGTAAAAAAAAACACAAAAGAGCCGCAGAATTCGCCTGCGAGTGGAATGCATGCGAATCGCATGCAATGTATTTAATAGGGAAATCGCATGCGGTTTCCTCATGCGTTTTTTGCCACGAATTTGCAAGCGAATTCGCATAGGTACCAATGTAAATTCACACAGGCAGTGACATGGTTCAAATCGCATATACCCTTACCTATGCGAAATCGCATGCGAATTCGCGGCAAAAACGCATGGGGAATTGCATCCGCATGCGATTTCATCAGCGGTGGAATCCAGGCGATTACGCACCGCAATAGTGGAAACGAGCCCTTCAAGAGGCTAACAAAATATTTTAAAAAAGCATTTCTGTTCCAGCACCGTACTGGAGTTTGCATTTTCATATAATAATAATAATAATAATAATAATAATTTTCCATCAATTATATGCAAAGCTCAAAAAAGTGGTAAACTTATATTTTATACCCAAGAGATGTATATGTTGATACAATTTGGAAAAATTACATATGCTACAATATGGCTCTTGTAACTAACCCTAAATCAGTAAGCAGCATATTAGATGGCTGCCTATGCCTATCTAATGATAAACGAACAGTACCAGCTTTCTGGACAAGCAGTAAGTCAAGCAAATGAAAAACCAGTGCAGAATACTCACCAATGTATACACCTACAGCAAATGTGGCCCCCAGCACAGCCACACCGGCCACCACTTGTCGGGTGACTGCAGAGAGGTACATGACCGCACTGCCAGGTGCCGGTACAAAGGACAGCAGCACTCACTGCACCCATCTCATCCCTCCTCATGCTGCTCTGCATTGGCTTTCCTTATCACGTGACTCCCTCGAAAAGAGGAAGTTGATACTTCGGAAATAGAACACAAATGATGCTTTATGAGAACACAATGATTGGTGTAATGCTGCCATCTCGTGGTAAATTGAAAGCATTACATCATTAATTGTGCCAAGTACAGTAAATGGTTTTGAGCCTTCAGGAGGAAAGTCAACAGATTTTTGACTAGTCTACATGCAAGCGCTAATATCAGAAGTGGGTTCTGGATAAGTGCAAGAAATTTAATGTCAATATTTATGTCAAAACTTCAGTGAACATTATAAAACCCTGCATGTTTATAAAATCATGCATGTTTTGAAGTAACGCTGAAAGTGTCATTTCTGCTGATGATGATAATGATAATTATTTTAGATTTGTATACTGCCAGCCTCTTCTGCTCTTTGCAATAGAGAATTCATAGTATCGGCTGTTACAAGGCAATGGGTTACAGATGACCAACAAATGGACAGGTCAGCATCATAGGTGGAAAATACTGCATACATTATTTGAAATCGGCGCCGGTAGACTTGGGCGCAGGATACAGCCGGTATATCGCTGATCCTGCTTCTGCACAAGTCCGGGCTGTGTTAATTACTATTCCCCTCCAGGCCGCCATGGATTGTAGGGAATGCTATAAGTCGACTTCCAGCGATTGCTGGAGGCCAAATTATTGTGCTATTTAAGCGACTTCGGCTCTGTCTTTATTTATTTATTTATCTACTCAGCTAATTGGTGTTCCGTTGTACAGTTGTATAAAGGAGCCAGAAGTGTAAAAAAAAAAATGTTTTAAAAGAGAACACTGGGGGGTTATTGGTGGACTTACCTCCCCATAGTAGACACAAGAAAAAGCTGTTGCTTAATTCAACAAATAAACAATTTATTTTCATACTCCTGGTAGATGCAACGCGTTTCGTGGGCACATCCTGCTTCATCAGGCAATAAAAATGGAGTACAAACGACTCATATGTTCTCAGTCAAAGCTTAGCGCCTCTGTTGACATACGAGTCATTTGTACTCCATTTTTATTGCCTGATGAAGTGGGATGTGCCCACGAAACGTGTTGCATCTACCCGGAGTATGTAAATAAATTGTTTGTTTGTGGAATTAAGGAACAGCTTTTTCTTGTGTCTACTTTGGGGAGGTAAGTCCACCAATAACCCCCCAGTGTTCTCTTTTAAAACATTTTTTTTTTTTTTTTACACTTCTGGCTCCTTTATACAACTGTACAACGGAACACCAATTAGTTGAGTAGATAAATAAATCTTTACTGAGCTTCACAGGCACTGCTCTATGTGATACTGTCCTGTGTACAGATATGGAGAACACAGGCAGAGAGGGAGGCGGGCTTGAGCAGACTGCTCTCACTGCTATAGAGCTTCCTGATGAAGCAGCCAGCCAACTGAGAGCTCAGTCGGTGTTTTTTTACAGGAGGGATAACAAGCTTACAGGGCAGATCAGAATGATACAGACAGCAGTATATAGTAATAATTAAAGCAGATTGTTTCATCTCTGGTACACTTTAAATGCTTCTGAACCAGCAGTCTCTGGCCCCTTAAGGACCAGAGACTTTTTGGTCAAAAATAGAGCTCAATGACATCACACCGCACAGACCCATTTGTGCCACTCTCCCGTCGCTGAAGTCCACTAGCTCTACTTGTCAGTAGCTGGTTCAACGGAGCTCTGCTGTCATACTAACAGCAGAGTGAGTGTGTTGCAGTGGCGGGAGAGCGGGCTGATCGGCATTAGCAGCAGAAACATGTTGCGCGGTAATTGAAATCTATCCCTGGCAGGGTTAACAGGTCCCAAAGAGGGCATGGATTTTAATTAGTAAGGTTTGGAAGCGTTTTTTAAGGTTCTTGACAATTTTGACATATCAGTTGTGTCACTATTGATACACCAATAACTTTTACAAACAAAGTAACAACATAGTGATACATAAATTGTTTGTTTTTTCAGGACAATCTAATATTTCTTTCTAAATATCATTTAATTTCACAGGCATTTTATTGAGGAAAATTAGGTGTAAACGCAAACATTATACAATTTTTTTCGTGTTTCCCCTTACTAATTACAAAATTAATTATTTGTCTCATTTGGGTTAAATCTATACTATATATATGCCATATATCATCACTAGGTGAGCATGTAGTGTACCATTATCACCAAGAAAAAACAACAGCGCTCTTATGGTGCATTACCTTATTTACTTATTTATATAATATATTGCACTTACATTTAAAAGGTAGTTACAGCGCATATCAGAGGCCGCCCACGATCTGTTCTCCTTTCCTTGGTCTGGCCAGGACCTGGGATTGCTACAGCTAATTCTGCGTTGTGCATGCGGTGGAGCAGGAGATGAGGGGGGCGTCGACTCATCACGCTATATGCCTCTCTACGTCTCTGATGTAGAACGGATCGTGGGCGGCCTCTGATATGCGCTGTAACTACCTTTTAAATGTGAGTGCAATATATTGTTTTTGCGGAAATAAGTAAATAAGGTTAATGCAACTCTTGTGTTCTTCTTGTTCAATTTAGTGCCTGGTACCACCCAGTTGAAGAACAGCACCTAGTGCATTTGACAAGAGGAATACCTTTCAAATATACAAAAATCTGCTGTCTTCCAGTAGTGCAGGATAAAAATCTTGTTTAACTGTACCAGGGATGCCCACACTTTTTCAGCTCGCCAGCTACTTTAGAAAACGCAGAGTCCACGAGATATACACCAACTGCTTTCCCCCGCACAGTGTGACAAACACCCCACCCCCCACCACCACCACCACAATCCAAAATTCTTCTCCCCCCTCAAAGCCTAACAAATAGCTGCAGAATCCCTCTCTCCCATACAGTGTCATGGATCCCCATGAACAAGCACTGGCCCATCACTAGTGACAAGCAGTGGTGCTCACCGCCAGGTCGTGATCACGCTTACGCGTGGATTCACGATCATTTTGACGCATTCCGCCTCGGACACGCTAAGCCGTGAATAGATTTTCAACCACGAAAATCTGCTTCGGCTTCGCGTGAACGCGGACAGAAATCCGCATTCACGCTCGTGAAACCCGGCGCTGAAGTCGTGGTTAGCGGAAATGCGTCAAACTATGCGGAAGTGACACATTGCAGGCCAATCAGAGGGCCCCAGCCAGGCCCTAGCAACCAATCACAGGAGGGGAGCTATGCCCTCCCCTCCTGATTATAAAGCGGCGGCCATGATGGAAAAGCTCTGTCCTTGCTAGACTGTGGTGCTGAGAGGATTATCTCCAGGCCATTGTTGTTTGAGCAAGTGCATTTATTGTATTAAAAACAAAGCGTTTTTTTTGCTAACACTGCTCTTATACTGTACACAGTTAGCTAGTCAGTGAGTGATTGCTGTAGTTAGTTGTAGTCAGTGTAGTGTAGTGGGAGTGTGGGAGTCTAGTGATTATTTAACCTCCTTAGCGGTAACCCCGTGTGTGACACGGGGTAAGCCGCCGGAGGGTGCCGCTCAGGCCCTGCTGGGCCGATTTACTTAATTTTTTTTTTGCTGGACGCAGCTAGCACTTTGCTAGCTGCGCCAGCACCCCGATCGCCGCCGCCGCGCGCCCGATCGCCGCTATCCGGTGCGGCGCGCGGCCCCCCCCCCCCCAGACCCCGAGCGCTGCCTGGCCAATCAGTGCCAGGCAGCGCCGAGGGGTGGATCGGGTCTCCCAATGACGTCCCGACGTCGCTGACGTCGGTGACGTCATCCCGCCCCGTCGCCATGGCGACGGGGGAAGCCCTCCAGGAAATCCCGTTCTTTAAACGGGATTTCCTGATCGCCTATCGCCGGAGGCGATCGGCGGGGCTGGGGGGATGCCGCTGAGCAGCGGCTATCATGTAGCGAGCCCTCGGCTCGCTACATGATAAAAAAAAAAAAAAATTAAAAAAAACTGTTGCGCTTCCCCCTGGCGGTATTTTTCATACCGCCAAGGGGGTTAACTGTGTGTAGTGCAGGCAGGTTCAGTGCTGCAGTGTAGTCAGTGTAGTGGGAGTGGGGATTATCTGTGTGTAGTGCAGGCAGGCAGGTTAGTGCAGCTGCAGTGTTCACTTGTATATTCCAGTGACAGTTATACACTTGTACTATTTGCAGGCAGCCAGTCACACCGCCGGCGCCGCCACTCTGTGCCAGCGCTGTTCATTCATTCTGTCAGTGACCTTGTGCCGTGCCCAGTGCCCACTGCTCGCTCGCTGGCATATAAGCATCTCATTACACACTTGTATATTATTTCAGTGACAGTTATACACTTCACTTGTACTATTTGCAGGCAGCCAGTCACACCGCCGGCACCGCCACTCTCTGCCAGCGCTGTTCATTCATTCTGTCAGTGACCTTGTGCCGTGCCCAGTGCCCACTGCTCGCTCGCTGGCATATAAGCATCTTATTACACAGTGTGACATCCTTGTGTGCCCACTGCATCCTTCAGTGACCTAGTTGTATATCCAGTGCCCACTGCTGTGCCCACTGCATCCTTCAGTGACCTTGTACTGTGCCCACTGCATCCTTCAGTGACCTAGTTGTATATCCAGTGCCCACTGCTGTGCCCACTGCATCCTTCAGTGACCTTGTACTGTGCCCACTGCATCCTTCAGTGACCTAGTTGTATATCCAGTGCCCACTGCTGTGCCCACTGCATCCTTCAGTGACCTTGTACTGTGCCCACTGCATCCTTCAGTGACCTAGTTGTATATCCAGTGCCCACTGCTGTGCCCACTGCATCCTTCAGTGACCTTGTACTGTGCCCACTGCATCCTTCAGTGACCTAGTTGTATATCCAGTGCCCACTGCTGTGCCCACTGCATCCTTCAGTGACCTTGTACTGTGCCCACTGCATCCTTCAGTGACCTAGTTGTATATCCAGTGCCCACTGCTGTGCCCACTGCATCCTTCAGTGACCTTGTACTGTGCCCACTGCATCCTTCAGTGACCTTGTACTGTGCCCACTGCATCCTTCAGTGCCGTTGTACTGTGCCTGGTGCATCCTTCAGTGACCTTGTACTGTGCCCACTGCATCCAGTGATTCATTACTAGCAACATGTCTGGCAGGGTTTCGCGGGGTGAGAGGAAAGGGAGTTCAATTGCCTCAGCCACTTCTGGGACTGCTCCACGTCCAGGGAGAGGACGCCCAGCTGTATGTGGTCGTGATGCAGCAGAAAGGGGGGCAGCAAAGCCTGGGCCGAGTCAGCGGACGCCATTGTCCAAATATTTTAAAGTTTCTGGTCCCCGTGTGGTGGTTGAGCAAATGGAACCTGACGTACTCATGGACATCATGACTTCCTCCCAGACCTCTACTGTGAGCAACACTCCAAGCAGCAGCAGCAGCAGCAGCCAACGTCCCACGCTTGTTGTGACATCCACCCCAGCACCCACTGGTCAGCAGCCCTCCCAGGATGACAGCGTTCTGTCCCTCAGTCCGGCATCTGGGAACCTGCTGATGCAAGAAGCTCAGGACTTACTGGGGACTGATGTGGCAGAGATTGAGATCGGGCCACAATCACAAGCGTTGAGTTCTGGTGATGAAGAAGAGGGGTCTGTGTCTGGGGATGTAGGGACAGAAGAGGAGGCGGGGGAGTCAGAGGAAGAGCTGGATTATGATGATGCTGCTGATGATGACGACGTTGTGGACCCTAACTATGCGCAGCCTGCTGAGTCCGGGGAAGAATGGTCAGAGCAGGATGACGAGTCACCTCGGCCTAGGCAAGGATATCGCCATATGTCAGGCAGGGGCAGGGGCATCGGCAGCAGTGGGCGTGGAGGAAGTAGACAGGACACTGCTTCAGCCGGCACCACCACCATGCAACCCCCGGCAACTACTACCACACATTGTTCCGCTGCACCCTCTGCTAGTGGGGGCCGCAGTAAATTAAAGTCACCAGTGTGGGATTGCTTTGACGAATGTACTGATGACAAAAGGTATGCGGTGTGCAGGTTATGCAGCAAAAGATTGAGCCGTGGGAAAAGTCTGAGCAAGATGGGTACCTCATTCCTCCAGGGCCACCTGAGAAGCCGCCACTGCCGCGAGTATGCGGACTTTAAGAGGAAGCAGGCACTGCTGGCAGGGGTTCCTGAGAGCAGAAGGCCCACCAGCGCAGCAGCATTATCCCTCCCTCAGGGTCGTGAATCCCCCACAGCAGCAGCAGTAGTAGCACGCAAGCGCTCTTCCACCTCGGCTACTCAGGACACAGACATTGAGGCTGGCAGCCAGTGGTCGTATCTCTCCTCTGTCTCCCCTGCATCCCAGCGTCGTCAGACCCTGCTGAGCGACACCTTTCAGGGTCTGACCAAGCCTCTGCCTCCAAGCCACAGGCAGATCCGCAAACTAAATGGCTTGCTGGCCCGGGCCATGGCATCACAGCTGCTTCCCTACTCCCTGGTGCAGGAGGGGAGCGCCATGCGGACGCTGCTCCAATTTGGCATCCCCGAGTGGCAAGTCCCCAGTCACCACTATTTCAGCAGGAGCGCGATCCCAGCACTCCACAAGTTTGCAGTGAAAAAAGGGACCCGTTCCCTGGACTACTCTGTGGGCAAGCAGGTCCACGTGACCATGGACTCGTGGAGTAGCAGATTTGGGACAGGTCGCTACCTGTCCCTTACGGCCCACTGGGTGACACTGATGGAAGGGAGGGAGAACAAGAGCGCATCAGCCCAGCTAGTGGTGCCACCACGCGGGATCAGGGGGGATGCAGAAGGGTCCTGTCACGACACTCCCTCTGCACCCGGAAAGCAAGCCCGCCTCGGCAGCAGCAGCGCCAAGCCTCGGCACTGCCAAGCCCTTTTAAAATTGGTGACCCTGGGGAAGGAGAGGCTTACGGCCACCAACGTCCTGGCCGCCCTCAGGAAGCAGGAGCGGAGGTGGCTGACCCCCAGAGGCCTGGAAGTGGGGTATGTGGCAGCCGATAACGGGGCCAACCTGGTGGCAGCAGTGCAGCAGGGAAACCTCCAGCACATCCCCTGCTTGGCCCACGTGCTCAATCTTGTGGTGCAGCGCTTCTTGCGCACCTACCAGGGGATGAGCAAGCTGCTGCAGGATGCCCGGGCGGTGGTACGCTTTTTCCGCCTGTCAGCCACTGCCTCTGCACTCTTGTCCACCTTACAGCAGCAGTATGGAAGGCCACAACACCGGCTGATCATCGACATGCCAGTTCGCTGGAATTCGACTCTGGCCATGTTGGAGCGGCTGTGTCAGCACAGGCTGGCTCTTAGGGCCTACATGCTAGACCCAAGTGTCCCCAGCAACCAGCAAGTCCCCATAAATACTGCCACTCAATGGACACTGATGCAGCAAGTATGCCTGGTGCTGAGTCCCTTCCTGGAGGCAACCAAGATGGTCAGTGAGGAGCGGGCCTCTGTGTGCCAGTGGGTGCCCTTGGTTTGTCTACTGGAGCAGGCAATGGACAATTTAATTGAGCGTGAGGATGAAGCCCTGAGGCAGTTGGAAGAACAGGAGCAGATGGCAGCACAGTCCAGCTCAGAGGAGGGCTCACAGCAGGTAGTGGAAGAGTTGGAGGTCCCTAACCTGAATGAGGAGGAGGAGCAGAGTGCAGCAGGCGTTGTACGTGGATGGCGGTTTGAGGAGGACAACGACATGGCATAGGAAGAGGACAGGCATGCGTTATGGAACAATGGCGAGGACGAGGAAGATCTTGCTGGCAGGGCCCACTTTTTTCCCATGGCTGTGCACATGTTGCGCTGCCTTCGCAGGGACCCCCAGGTGATCCAGATGCGTTCAAGGGAGGACATCTGGATTACCTTGATGCTTGATCCCCGTCTGAAGGAGAAGCTGGGAGACTTAATGACACAATCCACCACCGAGCAACACACAAGGAAGTTGAAGGAGGCCCTTGTGCGCAGACTACTGGAAGCATTCCCCCAGCCTTCCACCCCCACTGTAACTGCTCTGCCAAGCCAGCAAGAGGTGCCTGCCATTGCCACTAGCAGCACAACAACAACCACCAGCACCAGCAGCAGCAACTGGCGCCCCGGAGACCTGAAGTGCCTAAGCAAGAGCCTGTATGCAGTGCAGCAGCCCAGAACAGAGGTGCCCGCCACAGCATCCACCACCAACCAGCACAAGCAACGACTGACCACCATGGTGTCTGACTATATGGGGTCATCCAGCGGGCTCAATGACACCGACAGCCCCGTGGACCCCTTGGAGTACTGGGTCAAGAGACTCGACATCTGGAGCGAGCTTTCCCAGTACGCCCTGGAACTCCTATCCTGCCCTCCTTCCAGTGTCCTCTCAGAGAGATGCTTTAGTGCAGCCGGTGGCGTGGTCACAGAGAAGCGCTCTCGGCTCTCCCACGCCTCTGTGGACAAACTCACCTTCCTGAAAATCAACCAGGCTTGGGTGGAAGGTGAGTTCCTGGCCCCTATTGTCGGACACAGGGGGACATGAAGTGGCTGCTGCATGTGCTGTTGTTAACTATGCCTGCCTTTATAAAGACAGTTACTACCTGCCTAGTGCCTACCTTGGTTAATTTTTTGGTGTTATGGTACTACTACCAGTAAGTTGCCATGGTCCTCCTTCTGAGCTGCTGAACTGACCGCCCGCTTTGTCCTCCTGACTCAGTCGCTACTACACTCTGCGTTATCACTGCCCGGGTCACCGGGTGCATTTAATTTTTTGGCCAGCACTATGACACTGTGCTACTACTACTACCACCAGTATGTTGGCATGGTCCTTCTGTGCTGCTGCTGCTGAACTGACCGCCCGCATTGTCCTCCTCCTCCTGACTCAGTCGCTTCCCGCTGCTGCACTCTGCGTTCACACTGCCCGGGTCACTGGGTGCATTTAATTTTTTGGCCAGCACTATGACGCTGTGCTGCTACTACTACCACCAGTATGTTGCCATGGTCCTTCTGTGCTGCTGCTGCTGCTGCTGCTGCTGAACTGAACGCCCGCTTTGTCCTCCTCCTCCTCCTGACTCAGTCGCTACCACGGTACCACCAATGCACTCTGTCTGCGTTATCACTGCCCGGGTCACCGGATGCATTTAATTTTTTTGGCCAGCACTATGACACTGTGCTACTACTACTACCACCAGTATGTTGGCATGGTCCTTCTGTGCTGCTGCTGCTGAACTGACCGCCCGCATTGTCCTCCTCCTCCTGACTCAGTCGCTTCCCGCTGCTGCACTCTGCGTTCACACTGCCCGGGTCAATGGGTGCATTTAATTTTTTGGCCAGCACTATGACACTGTGCTACTACTACTACCACCAGTATGTTGCCATGGTCCTTCTGTTCTGTGCTGCTGAACTGACCGCCCGCATTGTCCTCCTCCTCCTGACTCAATCGCTTCCACCAATGTACTCTGTCTGCGTTCACACTGCCCGGGTCACCGGGTGCATTTAATTTTTTGGCCAGCACTATGACGCTGTGCTGCTACTACTACCACCAGTATGTTGCCATGGTCCTTCTGTGCTGCTGAATTGACCGCCCGCATTGTCCTCCTCCTCCTGACTCACTCGCTTCCACCAATGTACTCTGTCTGCGTTCACACTGCCCGGGTCACCGGGTGCATTTAATTTTTTGGCCAGCACTATGACGCTGTGCTGCTACTACTACTACCAGTATGTTGCCGTGGTCCTTCTGTGCTGCTGAACTGACCGCCCGCATAGTGCTTCTCCTGACTCAGTCGCTACCACCACTGCACTCTGCGTTCACACTGCCCGTGTCCACTGACAACTCTGCTGCAATGTCATTGCTAATTGCTGCAAAAAAAAAAAAAAAAATTACAAAAACCTCTCTGGGGCCTTTTTGGCGTCAGCTACTCATCCTCCTCCAGCCTTACCTTCGCCGCCAAGTGCCATTGGAACTCGCCTTCACCTCTTTGATTGCTTATATATCCCTTTTTAAAACCACGTATTACCAATTAATAGCCCCATTTACAGTGGTGATTTGTCTTTAAAAGCCATTAAAAAAAATGGGGGATTGTAGCATGTATGGGGGCTTTGTTATTAACGTTAAAAGAAATTCCGCCTCCGGGCGGGAATCCACGCATGATTACGCCATTCACGGCAGAAAATCCGCGTGGTTGCGTGGACGCGGACGAAAATCCGCATGCGGCGGGGCCGAATGCGGATTTTTTTTTGCAACCACGCGGATTGCCGAATTCGTGGATGAGGCACATCCGAGCATCCCTGGTGATAAGTGCACAGCAATATAGGCAAATAGCTTCAGAAGGATTCTGAGGCTGTTTTCTATGTTTGAAGGGACTATATGACTGTCTGTGCATAGGGAGGGGTGCTCTCTATTCCAGCACAAACAGTTATACTGCCCTCCAGGGGTGAGCCTGGGGTGTCTGGCACCTGAGTGCAAGATTTTCTCTGGCGCCTATGGGAGTGGTTAAATTAACCGCACCCAACCACATAACCACACCCATGTCCTGCCTAATCACACCCATGTCCCCCATTTAGGTAGTGAGTGACAGGGACCCCCGTTTAGGCAGTGAGTGACAGGGACCCCCGTTTAGGTAGTGAGAGACAGGGACCCCCGTTTAGGCAGTGAGTGACAGGGACCCTCGTTTAGGCAGTGAGTGACAGGGACCCCCGTTAAGGCAGTGAGTGACGGACCCCCTTTAGGTAGTGAGTGACAGGGACCCCATTTAGGTAGTGAGTGACAGGGACTGCCTTTAGGTAGTGAGTGACAGGGACCCCCATTAGGTAGTGAGTGACAGGGACCCCGTTTAGGTAGTGAGTGACAGGGACCCCGTTTAGGTAGTGAGTGACAGGGACCCCCTTTAGGTAGTGAGTGACAGGGACCCCGTTTAGGTAGTGAGTGACAGGGACTCCGTTTAGGTAGTGAGTGGCAGAGAGCCCCATTAGGTAGTGAGTGACAGGGATCCCATTTAGGTAGTGAGTGACAGGGACCCCCTTTAGGTAGTGAGTGACAGGGACCCCGTTTAGGTAGTGAGTGACAGGGACCTCGTTTAGGTAGTGAGTGACAGGGAGCCCCGTTTAGGTAGTGAGTGACAGGGACCCCGTTTAGGTAGTGAGTGACATGGACCCCTTTAGGTAGTGAGTGGCAGAGAGCTCCATTAGGTAGTGAGTGACACGGACCCCATTTAGGTAGTGAGTGACAGGGACCCCCTTTAGGTAGTGAGTGACAGGGACCCCCTTTAGGTAGTGAGTGACAGGGACCCCCTTTAGGTAGTGTGTGACAGGGACCCCCTTTAGGCAGTGAGTGACAGGGACCCCCCCCCCTCTAGCCGCCGCCGCTCCCCCCTCACCTTGCAGTGTCAGACCTCAGGATCAGCGGCGCCGGACGCACCCGCTCTATATGCGGAAGTGATGTCACTTCCACATATCAGTGCGGTGTGCTAGGTCCTAGCGCCCGCACTATTGGTCACCGCCTGATCGAGGTCTGACGCGGCTAGAGGGAGGGAGGGAGCGGCGGCTAGAGGGGGTGAGCGGCGACAGGGCCGCGCCTGTCAGGGACAGGCGCCTGGGTACAATGCACCCGCAGCACCCGCTAGGCGTGGCCCTGCTGCCCTCAAACATAGCAAATAGTCTCAGAATCCTTCTGAAGCTATTTGTCTATATTGCTGTGCACTTTTCACTAGTGATGGCCCAGAGCTTGTCAGCGGGAGCAGAGCTGATGATTGTTAGTGTGGCTTCCCCTGTGGCAACAGACACGTCCCTCGTCTGGCTGGCTGCACAGCTGAGTGCAGTAAATAATCTATTACTGTATCTATTGCAGTAATAATCTATTACAGTTGTAATCTATATCTGACCGTGCCTGTCGTCTTCTCCATCAGCCTGAGCAGCCTCCATACACTTCCTGCTCCCGCCCCTAGTTGTCACAGCCTTGTGGGGAGGAGATGCTGTCTCCTAATTTGCTGCTCTCCCCTTCAGCCGCGCCTCCCCTTCAACCACGCCTCCCCCTTTCCTCCCTGATGCTAGCAGCACAATTTGCATACCTCCCAACTTTTTAGGATGAGAAAGAGGAACACTTAATCCACGCCCCTGCCACACCCCTGATTATGCCCGTGTCACACGCCTAGTCACGCATACCATAAAGATTCTATAAGAAAAATATGTTGTTTTATATGCCAAACCACGCTGGTCCGTTTTATCCTGGTTCATTTTCCGTCATATTAAAATTTTAAAATCAGTAATATATTAATTCAAAGAATGGGAATAAAGTTTAGAGTCAAACACATTTTTTAGTAGATAAATATATATATTTACACAGGAAGAGAGACAAAGTCCTGAAAGAGGGACAAATGAAGAGAAAAGAGGGACAAAGGTACAGGGCTCCCAAAGAGAGACTGTCCCTCCAAAAGAGGGACACTTGGGAGCTATGAATTTGACAGCGGCGGCTGTGCAGCCACGGCTGCGGGTCAGCAAAATTTGAAAATCTGCTTAGCAGGCGGTCGCGATCTACCGGTAGATCGCGATCGACCTATTGGGCAGCGCTGATCTGTACCATTATCACCAGCCTGTGCTTATGTAGCAATTGCATGCAATCCCTAGGATACACAGTTTGGAGACCTTTGGTGCTGTATCGAAGCATTACTAGGTAAAAACATTTTGAAGCATCTATTCTACAGTATACAGCGTTGGGTCCCCGAGCTGACACCTTAGTGGTCGCATCCGAATGCTATGGGTGGCAGCCAGTACAGGTGTCCATGAATCTTAAAGACACTCAGAGCTGAAGTAAAGTCAGCACTGATACTTACCCGGGGCTTCCTCCCGGGCGCACATGCGCAGTAGACCCAGACTGACATCACTGAGCCTGTTACCGGGGCTCACCGCGACTGGACGGCAGACTTCTTGAGGACAGCATGGACAAAGTGTTTTTGAGGCTAGAGGAAGCCCCAGGTAAGTATCAGAGCTTTACTTTACTTCATCTTTGAGTCTCTTTAAGGCCAAGTACTGGTGACACAAGGGTTTAATCAGACCGGTAGGGGCTAACATGTCACACAAAAAAAAAGCACTGCCATTTTTTCTGTAACTTTATCTGAATGATTCCTGCTGGCAGCAATCATTCATCATTGGATGAGTGCGTGAGCATACGTGTGCTCGTGCTACGGGGGAGGGGGTGAGTGTTCACGATCACAGTGGCAGTTTTCAGTGCTGGGTGTGAATCTAAGGGGTGTGTCTTGAAGTGTCCCTCTTTCTTATCTCAAAAAGTTGGGAGTTATGTATATGTAACAGGTTACACAGCAAAACACATAAGGGGAAAGATCCGTGCCCGAGTGGGATTGCACTCTAAGTTGTAGAAGAATAGGTAGGGGGAGTGGCGTACAAGGAGGTGGCTAGTGGCTAGGTAAGGTTATATGTTTATCTGAGGAGATGAGTTTTCATGGTTCCGTCTAAAGATAGTCAGTGTGGATGAGTGACAAATAGATTGTGGAAGTCCCAGAGGAGTGGGGAGATTCAGGAGAAATCTTTTAAGCGAGAATAAGAGCATACATGCAAAAAGGGTGCCTGGAAAAAAGGGTAAGGGATATAGACAAAATTATACGTACTAACGCAGTGTTCCCTGAAGCCCTGCTTCTGGCGATGCGGTGCAGCAGGCGCGGTGCGGCGGGCGCATCGCTGCAGCCAGTTTGCAGTGCGAAAACGGCCTTATACTGTCGGCCACACACCCTGAACAAGCATGCAGATCAGATGTTTGACTGAAGTTTGACTAGATTTCCCGTATGCTTGTTTTGGCTGCGTGATTCAGACCGTACTGATGCATGAAAGGTCAGAAGGATGCCAGGCACCTGGTATTATTTAAAAGGAAATAAATATGGCAGACTCCATATCCCTCTCAATTCAGATGTCCTTTAACTATGTAAGCAAATAGCAAGACAGACCAGTACATGTTCTAGACTGCTTGTTGTCCATCAGGTATCATAAATCATTCAGATGTATACTCAATAACAGCTCCTCAGGAGCATTCTAAACCAATGAACACATCACCGATAAAATAACAATAAATTGCCGTAGGTCTTTTGAATGTGAAGTTATTGACAAGCATATTTTATTTCCAAGATAATATGTAACTTTTGTTGATAGAAATGCAATCCATTCAGTTCAGCCATGTACACCAATCAGCTACAGCATCCAATCCCTTAACAAGTGAAATGAATAACATTGATTAAATCATTACAACGACACCTTGTCATGGAGTGGGATATATTAGGCAACAAGTGATCAGTCCCTTCTTGAAGGTGATGATTTGTAAATAAGTAGAAAAATGGGCATACATAAGAATCTGAGCGGCTTTGACGAGGAGTCGAGGACCAGATTGTGATGGGGTAGCACAGTGGCATAGTGGACAGTACTCTCACCTTGCAGTGCTAGGTTCCTGAGTTAAATCTGAGCAAGAACCCTATCTGCATGGAGTTTGTTTGTTCTTACCATATTTGTGTGGGTTTCCTTCCACATCCAGAAATGACACAGATACGTTTATTAACTTCATGCCTAGAAATTGGCCTTAGACTATTATGGACATATGACTATGGTAGGGAGTCGATTGTGTCAGAGAGGGACATCTAGTAACCAGACCATATACTCTGTAAAGCATTGCAGAACATGTTGGTGTTATATAAATGCAAAATAAAAAATGGTGGCAAGACGACCAGGTCAGAGCATCTTCCAAACAGCAGGTTTTGAGGAGTGTTACCAGACGTACCTACCAAATGTGGTCCAAGGAAGACAGAGTCATGAGCACTCAAGAATCATTCATACACAAGAGAAACAAAGGCCAAGAAGGACTTCTGGCTTCAGTGCAGTGGGCTCACTGATGTGCATGGGAGCAAAGGTTATTCCACTTGTCTGGTTCCACAGCAGAGGTGCCAGAAAAGCTAATGCTGGCCATGAGAGAAAGGTGTCAGGACACAGAGATTACTGTTGTAAAGAAGGGCAAAATGGGATTATGTTTCTGGAAATGTGTATTTGTCTGTGTAAGTTACAAAACCACACTTGCTGCAGTAATCTGTGTTTAGTCCCTTACTTACTAACAGGTTCTTCTGGAGGTTGTTTGTAATTTGACTTTGTGAGTAAGTTGATTCATGTGTTATTCATAATGAAATGTGGATAAATTATTTAAAGGACCACTACTGCAAAAAATTTTAAAATTTAAAATACACGTAAACACATACAAATAAGAAGTATCTTTCTTCCAGAGTAAAATGAGCTATAAATTACTTTACTCCCATCTTACTGTCACTTACAGTAAGTAGTAGAAATCTGACAGAACTGACAGGTTTTGGTCTAGTCCATCTCTTCAAGGGGATTCTCAGCATGGCCATTATTTTTTATAAAGACATCCCTTGAAAAGGATTTATATAAAGATGCTGGCCAGCCTCCCTGCTCGCAGCACACTTTTGTTTAGCAGTTGGACAGAGCAACTGCCATTGAAAAGAAAGAAAACTCTGAAAATCGCCCAAGAGGAGATGGGTTAGTCCAAAACCTGTCAGTTCTGTTCTGATTTATACTACCTACTGAAAGTGACAGCAACATAGGAGAAAAGTAATGTATGGCACATTTTACTCAGGAAGAAATGTACTTCTTATGTGTATGTTTACATGTATTTTAACTTTTAAAATTTTCGCAATCGAGGTCCTTTAATTTTGAACATCTCTCAATTTGGACATATACTGTAGTGTTAAACAGCACTGTATTATATAATCGGCTCCCTGGTTCGCAGCCTGTGGTGTGCACCAGTTAATCCTTTCCTTCATTTCTCTCCCTGCTCCGCCCTCCTGTTTTACTCCAAGGTGTCATTACCTTTGAAGGCTGCTGACTGGTTTAAACACAGGAAGTTATACTGTAACTGGTGGACTTTGAGCAAGGCAACAAACAATATTAATTTATAACTAAATTTTTCAGGGGCCTGATGAGTCATTGAATGAAGGGCGGAGCCAAGGTCGAAACACCAAGCTCAACACGAAAAAAGGATATGCGGGACGCTGCAATCCACACGACCCAGAGATGGTGATATATACGCTGTTATAATGTTTAATCATGTACGGGCATTACTGTTTTTAATTTTTTTTATTAAATTTGGGTTTGGGTTGTGCCTGAAATAGGTGGTGACGGGCCTCTTCCCCCTTGTGCGTACATCGCTCCTAGAGTTGAATGTGGTCACTAAGAGGGTGCTAATCTTTTTAAGTCTTAAAACAGACTACACTATATGATTTCTCTGTTTACTAGGGTGCATTGTAATATGGTCTAGGGGTTCTTCTTTGATGGATCTGAGGACTAAGCGCAACTATATTGTGAAGTGGATTTTATGGACGTGGTTTGTCTTAAATAGTGCGCACCACTCAATTGTGGACATAGAAATAAAGTTGTATAAACTTTGAACTGAGAGAGATTGTGTTAGGATATATAGCTTTATATATCTGCTGCCACTTACAGTAATCTAAAAGTACTGCTGCTGCCACCTACAGTACAATTCTAGTACTGCATTCTAGCTGTATGTTAATGTTGTGTCTCAATAAAGTTGTTGTTGTTCCTCTGACCATGAGGCTGAGTTAACATGGTGCCAGAAGCTGGGAAGAGAACTGGTGTTTTTTTTTCACTACTAAACTGCATCAAACAGGACTAAAAGCTGTTCCTGCATACTACTAGCATCGTAGCAGCCACACAGAGAGAAAATGGCTACAAACAACATACCAGTTCCGGGTGCAATGGCCTGCACAGGAGACCTGGCAGCAAACTGGAGATTCTTCAGATCACAGTGGGAGGATTATGAGGTTGCTACTGAACTGGACAAGAAAGACCCCAAGGTAAGGGCTGCAACCTTACGCTCAGTGATGGGGAGAGACTGTCTGCGTGTCTACCAGCACCTCACACTGTCTGACACTGACAAGCAAGATGTACAGAAAACACTGGATGCATTACAGAGCTATTTCATGCCTGCCAGGAACACCATATATGAGAGATATGTCTTCAATACCACAGATCAAGGTCAGTCAGAGAATATAGACCAGTATGCCACAAGGCTGAGACAGCTAGCTGCTACATGTGAATTTGGTGAATTGCATGATGAACTCATCAGAGACAGGATAGTACTTGGATCAAGGGATATCAGTGCAAGGAGAAGAATGCTGAGGGTGTCTGACTTGAACTTACAAAAAGCTATAGACATGTGCAGAAGCCATGAACTCACAGAGCACCAGCTACAGAGTAGACAATGCAAGATAACAAGGTAGAGAAAGAGACTGTGCATTACACTACAAAGTCACAGTACAGAAAGGAGCAGACACCCAGAATGAGAGCACAAAGCAATGCAGGAGTGAGCAGGAACTGTAAATACTGTGGAAGCAGTCACACCAGGGGCAGAGAGTACTGTGCAGCCTATGGAAAAACATGCAGCAAATGCAAAAGACTACATCACTTTGCTAGTGTCTGCAGACAGAAAAGAGAAGTGATGCAAATTACTTCAGAAAGGGAAAACAGCAGCTCTGAGGAATTTGTCTTCGCTGTCATACATCAGATTGGATCAGTCAGTTCCACAGGATCACAGTGGTTTGTACCATTAGAACTCAGCATTGGCAGACAAACAGGCAAGCGAATACTCTGCCAGCTAGACTGTGGGGCCACCTGCAACCTTATGGCATACAAAGACTATTGCAAACTTACTAAAGAAATCCACCCTACACTGCAGAAGAGTAATGTAAAGCTGAAATGGTACAATGAGACATATATGACACCTGTGGGACAGTGTACGCTGCACTGCACATATAAGAAAAAAAGATACAGACTTATATTTCAAGTTGTCAAAGCCAACCACAAGCCACTCCTGTCAGCAGATACTTGTCAGAAAATGGGCCTTCTCACACTGAATATAGAGCAAAATGTGTTATCAACAGAACATAATGATCTAAAAACTGTTCAAGATTCACCACTAACATATGAGAAGATCACAGCGGACTATAAAGATTTGTTCCAGGGTCTGGGATGTCTACCAGGAGAATATCATTTAGAAGTGGACACAAGTATTACACCAGTGCAGCATCAGCCGCGCAGAGTGCCAGCTCCTCTCAAGGCTGAGCTAAAGCAAGAAATTCAGCGCTTAGAGAAACTTGGAGTACTCAAAAAAGTCACAGTGCCCACACCATGGATAAGCAGCATGGTTGCAGTTAAGAGACCAGGCAAGTTGCGAGTGTGTATTGATCCAAAGGACTTGAACAAAGCAATAAAAAGGTCACATTATCCAATGCCCACGATAGAGCAAGTGCTGCCTAGCTAGGGATGAGCGTAATGACCTAATTACGAATTTCCGAAATTTCGCGAAATTACTACAATTACGATTTTAGCAGTAATCGAAATTTTGTAATTTTCACTAATTACGCAAATTTTCGTAATTACGATTACGAAATTTAGTATTTTAAAGTTTGCAAAGGTTTCTATCCCTCTAGATGCCTAAAATGAATAACCAACCTCCTCCTCCTCCTCCTCCTCCTCCTCCTTCCTCCTCTCTCTCTCTCTCTCTCTCTCTCTCTCTCTCTCTCTCTCTCTCTCTCTCTCTCTCTCTCTCTCTCTCTCCAGAGATCTGTAGTATTTCAAAACCATACTCACATTCATGACATGTCCAGGGATCAAACCCAGGCCAACCACATGGAAGACAGCTATGCTCACCACCATACCACCAAACACACACTAAATAGACTGCTAACCTAAATCTTACTTGTAGACAGTCATATGAGACACATGCTGGGTGCAGGGCTTTGTGATTGGACCATGCGATAGAGTGAGGTGCAAAAATGAAATCATGCCTAGCAGAGGATGGTTTCACAATGCTAAATGCTAGGCTGGCTGTGGTGCAATTGGTTAGTGCGTCTGGCTGGTAACAGCAAGGTTACAGGTTCGATTCCATCCAGGCATGTCTTTTCCTTTTGCGTTCAACAGTTGTCCAAACAGAGCCAACAGAGCCCCAGATAGCCATGTAGAGTTAGGTCACAGCTAGCCTGGCTGTGGTGCAATTGGTTAGTGTGTCTGGCTGGTAACAGCAAGGTTACAGGTTCGATTCCATCCAGGCATGTCTTTTCCTTTTGCGTTCAACAGTTGTCCAAACAGAGCCAACAGAGCCCCAGATAGCCACGTAGAGTTAGGTCACAGCTAGCCTGGCTGTGGTGCAATTGGTTAGTGTGTCTGGCTGGTAACAGCAAGGTTACAGGTTCGATTCCATCCAGGCATGTCTTTTCCTTTTGCGTTCAACAGTTGTCCAAACAGAGCCAACAGAGCCCCAGATAGCCATGTAGAGTTAGGTCACAGCTAGCCTGGCTGTGGTACAATTGGTTAGTGTGTCTGGCTGGTAACAGCAAGGTTACAGGTTTGATTCCATCCAGGCATGTCTTTTCCTTTTGCGTGCGCGCGCTGCGCCATTGAACCCCATGGGGTATTTTGCGTGCGTAAAACTTTACGCATGCAAAACTTTGTGCTCGGTGTTTGGACAACTGTTGAACGCAAAAGGAAAAGACATGCCTGGATGGAATCGAACCTGTAACCTTGCTGTTACCAGCCAGACGCACTAACCAATTGCACCACAGCCAGCCTAGCATTTAGCATTGTGAAACCATCCTCTGCTAGGCATGATTTCATTTTTGCACCTCACTCTATCGCATGGTCCAATCACAAAGCCCTGCACCCAGCATGTGTCTCATATGACTGTCTACAAGTAAGATTTAGGTTAGCAGTCTATTTAGTGTGTGTTTGGTGGTGTGGTGGTGAGCATAGCTGTCTTCCATGTGGTTGGCCTGGGTTTGATCCCTGGACATGTCATGAATGTGAGTATGGTTTTGAAATACTACAGATCTCTGGAGAGAGAGAGAGAGAGAGAGGGAGAGAGAGAGGGAGAGAGAGAGAGAGAGAGAGAGAGAGAGAGAGGAGGAGGAGGAGGAGGACTGGCTGGGCTATTCATTTTAGGCATCTAGAGGGATAGAAACCCTTACAAACCTGAAAAAGTAAAATTTCGGTTGGAGACACGAAATTCGTCATTACGGGAGTGAAATTTCGATTACGAAATTGTAAATTACGATTTGAAAATTAATTACGAAATTACGAATTTGGGTCGTAATGTTAAATTTCGCATTCGTAATAAAAGCAGTTCGAAATTTCGAAAATTTCGGCTCATCTCTATGCCTAGCTTAGCAAGAGCAAAAGTATTTTCAGTTTTAGATGCCAAAGATGGGTTCTGGCAGGTCAAGCTAGATACAAAAAGCAGCTACCTCACTACATTCTGGACACCTTTTGGAAGATATCGGTGGTTGCGCATGCCTTTTGGATTAGCCTCAGCTCCAGAAGAGTACCAGCGGAGACAACATGAGGCAGTAGAGGGCCTGCCAGGAGTGGAAGTTATTGCTGATGACATCTTGGTATACGGTTGTGGAGACACCACGGAAGACGCTACAGCAGATCATGACAAGAACTTGATTAGCCTCCTGGAGAGAGCAAGAAAACTTAATCTGAAGTTAAATAAACAAAAGCTGAGACTAAGATTGTCGTCAGTATCCTATATGGGACATATACTATCTGCGGAAGGTCTGCATCCAGATCCAGAGAAGATAAGAGCTATTTTGGAGATGCCAAAGCCAGAAAATGTACAGGCAGTCCAGAGACTTTTAGGTTTTGTAAACTATCTTGCAAAATTCCTGCCTCACTTATCCGATGTATGTGAACCCCTCAGGAGGCTTACTGATAAAGACAGTGTATGGGTATGGCAAACCAGCCATGATGAATGCCGTGACAAAATAAGAGCACTAGTCACGGCTCATCCAGTCCTCAGATACTATGATGTCAATGAAGAAGTAACAATTCAATGTGATGCTAGTGAGAAAGGACTTGGAGCAACTCTTTTGCAAAACGGTCAGCCTGTTGCCTTTGCATCACGAGCACTGTCACCAACAGAGCAGAGATATGCCCAGATTGAAAAGGAATGTTTGGCCATTGTTTTTGGCTGTCAGAAATTCGATCAGTATATACATGGAAAGATGCTTGTTAACGTTGAGTCAGATCACAAACCACTGGAAAGTATTTTCAAGAAACCTCTTCTAGGAGCCCCAAAACGTTTACAGCGCATGATGCTACAGTTACAAAGATACAACTTAAAAGTTATGTACAAAAAGGGCTCTGAGATGTACATTGCAGATTTTCTGTCCAGAGCAGCATTGCCACAGAAACATGTCACAGGAGATACCCCACATTATGACATCTTTTCCAGTCAAGCTGAAGAAGATTTTCAGCATGAGGTAGAGCAGATTAACTTTACAGAATATTTGAGAGTGTCAGACTCCAGACTGCAACAAATTCAACGTCATACTGAGGAAGATGAAGTATTACAGTCACTGAAAACAACTGTTCTATCAGGTTGGCCTGATAAAAGGGAACAAACGCCAGTGTGTATTAGAGACTTCTGGGGTTTTAGAGATGAAATCACCATGCAGAACGGAATTTTGTATAAAGGACACAGAGTCATCATACCCAAAAGTATGCGTCCAGAAATGATAACACGAATCCACTCGAGTCACCTAGGCATAGATGCATGTCTTCGCAAGGCAAAGGATGTGATATTTTGGCCTCAAATGGGTCCAGATCTGATTGCTGCAATTCAGGACTGCAATACTTGCAATGAATTTCTACGCAGGCAGACGAAGGAACCTCTTATGACACACAGTTTGCCAACTCTACCCTGGAGTAAGCTGGGAATGGACCTGTTCTCAGTGCATGGACAGGACTATTTGATAGTAGTCGATTACTACTCAGACTTCTGGGAGATAGATGCATTAACTGACACAACGTCAAGGACAATAATTGAATGCTGCAAGATACATTTTAGTCGGCATGGAATACCTAACTCGGTCATTACAGATAATGGACCACAATTCGTCAGCTCTGAGTTTGACCAATTTGTTAGAAAGTGGGAATTTGAACACATTACATCATCCCCGTACCACAGCCAATCCAATGGCAAGGCCGAATCAGCTGTTAAAATAGCAAAGACACTTATAAAGAAAGCCAAGAGAGATGGCAAGGATCTTTGGAAAGCTGTCTTAGATTGGAGAAATACACCAACAGAAGGGAATAAAAGTAGTCCAGTCCAAAGGCTTATGTCTAGAAGAACACGAACTCTTCTTCCCACAGCTCAAAGGCTACTGGTTCCCAAAGTGATTGATGGAGTAGTCGAACAACTTGAACTTAAACGCAAAAAAGCAAAATTGCACTATGATAAAGGAGCCAAGGAGCTCCCTGAGTTGACTATAGGGCAATCAGTACGCATGCAACCAGCACCTTCCTCAGGTGACGGACTGTGGCGGAAAGGAACATGTGTACAGCAAGTTGCTCCATGCTCATATGTAGTGGAAGCTGACGGACATTTGTACCGAAGGAACAGGAGATTTCTTAGAGCAACAGAGGAGAGAAGTGATACAGATAATGAGGAACCCTCTACGACGGACAGGGACAGTCCAGCTGTGAACATACCGGACAATACATTGCTAAATGAATCGGAGTTGGGGTCACCTGCAGATGATGATTCTGCACCCCCTCGTTGCACTCGAACTCGAGTTATCAGAACACCTTTGAAATATAGAGACTACATCCTCTAACTTGTTTTTTCCTTAGATGCAGCAGTCCACAAACTGTCTTATGTTTAGCATTTACTTATATTTGCAAAAGAAGGGAGATGTTAGGATATATAGCTTTATATATCTGCTGCCACTTACAGTAATCTAAAAGTACTGCTGCTGCCACCTACAGTACAATTCTAGTACTGCATTCTAGCTGTATGTTAATGTTGTGTCTCAATAAAGTTGTTGTTGTTCCTCTGACCATGAGGCTGAGTTAACAAATTGTGGAGCACAGCTATTGGGTACTGGTATTGGAAATGTTCCAGTACTGCCTTAACTCTCTTGGGCATGGAGTTCACTAGAGTTTAACAAGTTGCTACTGGAATCCTCTTCCTCCATGATGACATCATAAAGCTAGTGAATGTTAGAAACCTTGCGCTGCTCTACCTTCTTTTTCAGGATTCCCCACAGATGCTCAATAGGGCTTAGGCCAGGAGACATGCTTGGCCAGTCCTGCACCTTTACCCTGAGTTACTTTTGCAAGGCAGTGGTCAATTTGTAGGTGTGTTTGGGGTCACTATCATGTACTGCCCTGGGGTCAGTTTCCAAAGGGAGTGGATCAAGCTTTGCTTCAGTACAGAACTATAGCTCCTCAGTGCTAGCAGCACTCATGCAGCCCCCAAAAATGACACTCCCACCTTGACATGCTTGACTGTAGGTAAGACACCCTTGTCTTTGTACTCTTCACCTGGTTACCACCACACACGCATGATGCCATCTGAACTAATTACGTTTATTTTGGTCTCATCAGACCACAGGACATGGTTCCAATAATCCATGTCTTAGTCTGCATGTCTTCAACAAACTGAAGGTTTTCTTGGTCATCACCTTTAGAGTAGGCTTCCTTCTAGGATGACAGCCATGCTGTAACGTTTGCGGGTTTCTATTGCCGTGGTCAGCGCACAAGATGTGCGCTGACACAGCGGAAATCCTCCACAAGCATATAATTAGATAGTACCCAGCTTGGATGCAATGCACCAGTAGAGGGCAATTCCCACCGGCAGGTGGAGCTGTAGAGTGCAGACGAGCACAGCCTCTGCACGGCCACAGATGGGAATTGTATGAATGAAGGCAATGTAGGGCACGGTAGCCCTCTAAGAGAGAGAGCACAGAGACAGACTAAATGTGTGTTCCCCAATCTAGTCGCCACCCAGCGACGGTGAACACACATCCACAGAAACAAAGCGGGAACGCAATCGCAGGAGAGAGGCGATGGCCAGAAGTGACACAAGGCCGAACAGAACAGAGCACGAGAGAGCAAAGGCACAGCAAACAACAATCAGAAGATAAAGAAAATAACAAACGGTAGCTAAACGGGAACACCGCACTCATTCGCAACAGCGAACGCGTTTAAGCACGATCACCGCACGTTAGGCGCCCAGTGATAAGCGTGCCACCCTAACTAACCAATGACACACAACACGAAATAGAGAACGCGAATGCTTGCTAAACGGTTACCTCACCGAGCCTACAGCAAGCGTTCGTATCAGACAAGACAGAGAGAAGGAACAGCCAGCAGCAACCGCAGCTCTGGCCTACACTCCCAGACAGAGTTCAGAAGGAACCACCGCTGCTACCGCTAGCGCGAGTGCGATCCAGACAGACAAACAGATGGGGCTACCAGTAGCAACCGCTGCTCTGGTTAGCACCCCTGAGGCGGAATACAGAAGGAGGCACTGCCACTACCACTAGGGCGAGTGCGATCCAGACAGATGGAGCAGCCAGTAGCAACCGCAGCTCTGGCCTACACTCCCAGAGAGACAGAATACAGAAGGAGGCACTGCCACTACCACTAGGGCAAGTGCGATCCAGACAGATGGAGCAGCAAGTAGCAACCGCAGCTCTGGCCTACACTCAGACAGACAGAACGATTTCCTGTCGACCGCTGCTGGCAACAGGACAATCGCAGCAGAGAGACAACACAGGCAAAACAGATAATGCAACCTGACTGCACTAGAAGAGCTGCCTAGTGCAGTCCCAAGGAATTACTCTAAGATAAACTTTAACAAACAAACAGGGCTGATACTCTAGGAGAGTTCATCAGTAACAAACCATGAAAATGACCAGCAAAGGATTCTGGGAGAACATGGTATTTATACTGCCAGCCTTCAAAGGAGGCAGCTAGGCAATCTGCATGACAAGTGAATGCAAATTTCTCAACAGAGCAACTCTGAAACTTGCAAAGCAGAGACAGGTCTCTTTTCCAGAGACCTGCAGCTCGCAGACCTAAAGAATGGCCAAACAGCTGTCTGCCCGTGCAGCCAGCTGAGCAGATCGTTACACATGCAGACCAATTTGATACTGTCTGCAGTGTATGGTTAGAGCGCTGACAGGCTGACCCCTCCCCCTTCAACCTCTGCAGCAATGCTGCCAGCACCCCTTGACAACATGGCCATATGGGCAAGCACGTGGCAGATGGAATTTGATGTTGATAAATGTAAAGTCATGCACCTTGGAAGTACCAATGGTAGATCATCATATAAAATAAATGGCATACAGCTGAGAACATCAGTCTTGAAGAAGGACTTGGGAATACTGATTGATAACAAGTTAGGTAATCGTATACAATGACAAGCAACAGTAGCTAAAGCAAATAGAATTCTGGGGTGCATAAGAAGGGAAATAATATCTCAAGATGCTAGTATACTACTACCTCTGTATAAATCACTTGTGAGCCCACATCTGGAGTGTGGAATCCAGTTTTGGGCACCACACTATAAAAAGGATATTGACCTTCTGGAACGGGTACAAAAACAGGCAACTAAATTAGGGATGGAAGATCTCACTTACCAAGAAATGATGAACAAACTGGGCTTATTAAGCTTGGAGAAAAGGCGACTGAGAGGTGACCTGATTAACATGTACAGTATAAATTCATCAGAGGGCTTGGCAGATGAGCTTTTTGTCCCTAGGGTTGTCGACGGACAAGGGAACGTGATTTGCGTATTGCCATCTATTTAGAAAGAGGTCCTTCACAGTGAGAGTGGTTAAAATCTGGAACATCTTACCTCAGAAAGTAGTTATGGCAAACTCTATATCTTCATTTAAAGAGGGCTTGGATGTTTTCCCCTCATTGAAGGGTATCCATAATTATTAGGTAAGTCCTGGAAGAGTTATTCCAGGGATTTATCTGACTGTCACCTGGAGTCGGGAAGGAATTTTTTCCCTTCCAAGGCTAATAGTAAGGTTTGGTAAGGTAATGTAAGCTAACTTGTAAGGTTTTTGGCCTTCCCCTGGATCAACTGGGATATGTGCAGGTTCAGGTTGGTGTTTTTTTTTTCTTTTTTATTACTATTATTTTATTTATTAATTTATTTTTCTGGTTGGACTTGATGGACGGATGTTTTTTTTCAACCAAACTAACTATGTAAATATCACTACCGCTCGACTTTTGTAAGCAGCGGTCGTTGCTTAGTTGTGCACGCTACGCTGCCACTAGCGCAAGTAATGTGCAGGTATACAGTATAACAGGTGGTTGCTCATGCTATTTCCATCGAAGAACCAACACCAAAGTGTTGATTTGAAAGACAAGGTATTGTCGCTAAACATATTGGGGCCACGTACCTCCTCTTCTTGCAGCGTGGCCGTGCAGTAGCTGCACAAGCCCACCTACGCATGCACAGTAAGCCGGTGCCACGGCTGTGCTTGCGTGTCTAGTGCACGGCCAGGGGCGTATTTGGAATATATACAGCCTATAGCAAACATTGAAATTGTAAGCCCCCCCCAGTCAGAGCCCCCCTTCCCCTCTAAACACAGCATCCTTTCTTGCGTACATGTGTTATGGTTGCTTACATTTTTCAGCTCAGGATATTGCTGAAGTTATGTTTTTGGAAGTATCTCTACATACATAAATTAAGTAGCCATTCCCCAGATAACAGAATTAATCTGACCTGAGGTCTGAGTGATAGGGAGGCATGGAGGAGACATGGTGCAGCACAAGGTCAGGCATGGGATGCAGCACAGGAGCAGGCATGGTGCTATGGCGCCCATGGCATAAGCCATGCCTGCACCCCTCTAGATATGCCTCTGTGCACAGCCACGCTGCAAGAAGAGGAGCTGCACAGCCCCAGTCCTTCAGGTGAGTATCTTATTTTGATCCCGAGCTTCGGCTCGGGATTGCTTTAAAGTGGTGATTCATGGCAAAGGTGTCACGGTGAATATAAACTCTCTTCTCCACTCTGTTTCATTAAAGCCTATTCTGTTCACCTCAGTTGAAAGAGATGAACACTATTTGGAGAGCTATAAATTGACATCTTTATAAATATGGCGATCGTTACTTATTGCTGATAATTATTGTCAATTAAAAATGGTCAGTGAGATACAAATAATTCAGATTTTATGCAGAATGCAGAGCAAAAGTGTACAGTATGCAAATGTATGCAGCTTGAAAATGTACCAATTAAATACCTCCTTAATTTGAAGCTAAATAAATTAGCATAATCCTTGATTAACTTGGAATTACTTGCTCCACATTGACTATCCACACTGACAATAATAATGTAATAAAGTAATGACCCCTTATTAAAAACTGTATAGTTTTTTGTTCAGTTTTGAACAAATTTCTCAGCTAAAGACAGCAGAATGTATACAGTATATCAACGTTAAGTAGTGTACTACCATCTAGTGGCCAAACTTTATTATTACAAGTACAAGTTTTGGTGTAATTTTTTATGCTTTGTTTTTGAGGTACAGTACATGACTTATAATAGGTGGAAAGCAAAAGGAGAATAGGAAAAGATTCTCATCTTACGTACCTGGCTACTGGTTTCATATTCTTCTGCATCCTGTGAATGATTTGCATGTTGGTCAGAGCCCCACAGTTATATGTAATAAATAGTAGAACGAGATGCAAGTGCATCTAAAACCAAACTGCACCTGACTGACACTAGCTGCATAGGGCTGCAAAGCATCTTAAAGGCACAACTGTGCTCATTACAGCTGAAACAGGTGCTACAAACTTACACTAATGGTGGATGTTCGCTTCTGGGTTCTCACCCCCCCACCCCCGGCCAAAAGGTCCCAGTTCTCCCCTGCTGCTAATCACTGTATCCTATGCCCAGCTGTTTCACATTTCCCTGCACGGATCTAGTGCCGAATCTTTTTGCTAATTTCAACCTATAAATAAGGTTAAACAGGACATTACAGCGTTAAACAGTTGTAAACAAAATAGTGATGTAACAATAAACAATGATGTGGAGATTGCAATGTAGGGATAAATATAGTAGAGAAGTCTCTGAGCCCATATTGTGGTTGGGAAGAGCACACGGGGAGAAGGGCCCTACCAAATAGTGCACAGAGAAGCACTGGCGCCAATTTTATATTTACTCCTGTAGGCACTTTGCAGTCCTCTAATCCCATCTGATTTGCTCCCCCTCTTGACACATCAAAACAGCCTTATCTGCTGCAAGTCAAGCATGGATGCCATATCATAGGAGCACTGGACCGGCAGCATCAGACAAGTGTCAGGGACTGCAAAGAGAAGTAGAGTTAAGCAGACAGGAGGAGAGGACTGTTGCGCACCATGGCAGGTAAATATACAATTGGTGCAAGTGTTTCCCTGCACACTATGCATAGCGGCTATTGGGGAGCACTGTCTGGTGATGAAGCTTTATGGGCTTTTCTGGTCCTGGACCCTCCAGCAGGCACAGTAGTTAAACTGTACGTCTGTGTCATCTCCTATTGATTTTAATTACTTTCGATACATTGCTTTCATGTAAGAACTGCAATTATCCAATACCAGTTTTGGAAAGTCTTAGTATTAGCATTCTCACAGATTTAGCAAGTGACACAAAATAGTGGCAGCTTGTGAAATGTGATGCTAATGAGCTAGGGACCGTTGGCGTATGGAACCACTTTGTGATCAAATTCTAATTCTCCATTTTTAAATGTTGAGGAATTGTCCGTTTTCCTCTGAAAGCAATTGATGATTAATTCTGAAACCATTGAAGAGCATGAGATATAGGCCCAGTGCACACCAAAAACCTTTAGCAGATCTGCAAAACGCTAGAGGTTTTTGAAGCAGATTTCAAAGCGATTCTAGGCATGTTAGAGACATTTTCTAAACATGCCTGGCGTTTTTTGGAGCGTTTTTGTGTAGCAGATTACAAATATTGTTACAGTAAAGCTGTTACTGAACAGCTTCTGTAACAAAAACACCTGGAAAACCGCTCTGATCTAGCGTTTTTAAGAGCTGTTTTCCACTTTCCTATACTTTAACATTGAGACAGAAACACCTCAGAAATCTAAAAAATGCTGCAGCCCCCGACTTGGCGTTTCTGGAAAAAACGAGCTGCTCTGGTGTGCACCATCCCATTCACTTTCATTAGCCAAGCGGTTTTCCCCCTGCAAGCGTTGTAAAAAAAACGCTCCAGAACCGCTCTGGTGTGCACCAGCCCTTAAACAGTGGTGTTTTCTGCTTCTCGGAAATCAGACATTAGCTACACAACCTGCAGAGCCTAAAATACAGAAGTATAACATTTTACATCAGCAAAACAATTCATCCCTGGAAGGCTTATTCTGACATAAACTCTGACATAAACACTTTATTCAAGCTGTGATTACTGCACATTGGCTAATTACAAACATTCGAAAATTCCATAAAAATGTTCCCAAAATAAAGCTGAACTCGGGAGTATTTCATTTACAACCACTGGGGCAGGATGGAGGTTGGGAACACAGCCATAGATTATATAATGTAGTATTAGGGTAGCTGTGTGCAGGGCCTTTTCTGATACCCAGCTTAGGAACCCCACTGCAGTCCCATGCTGTGTCACTCTTACTCATACATAACAAATAGGCCTTGTACAGTTTGCTTCTGATATGCATCTCTGAACTGCATCGCATACATTTTAAAGGGACTGTGTAATGAGGGCAACATGGAGGCTGTCATAGTTATTCCCTGTTAAATAATGCAAATTTCCTGGCTGCACTGATTATGTTTCAGGCTTCAGTAGTGGAAGCAGGTATGTGGCTAGTGTGGTAAAACTTAACAAGGAATACCGAGGTGAAGATAAACTCATGAGATATACAATTGTACCTATATTTATCCTCCTTCTCCTAAAAAATACTTTTGTACATATCCCAGTTTTATTTTTTATTGACAGAGCTAAAATTGCTAATAGAGAGAAACTGTCACTTGCATACCTGATATTTAACTCTTTCAGGCAGAGAAGGAAAAAAAGGAACACAGCATAGTTATTTGTGTGCTTGGCACTGCACATACACATGTCTATCTCATCATGTCACATGTCACCTTGGTATTTATTTTTCCTTTGAGATCATTGCGATTAGCTCAAATTGATCACAGGCAGACCGGTGGACAGAGCTCAGCTGTCATTAGACAGCTGAGTTTAGCAGTGACGGAAGCATGAAAAAAGGCCAAACTCAAAAAAATTCAACAACCCCCCCCCCCCCCCCCCCTTCCAAAATAAACAAGTATTTGACTGGTGATCACTTTGCGCTTGGCATTAAAATGTGATAGGATCTTGTGTTTATTTGCTTGTGATGTGCAGGTGAGTATATATATAAACAGCTGGGTCACATTAGTTTGACCACCTGCCAACAGCTAGAAAGGACAGCAGCCAATGTAAGTGATATCTGTCTGTGAAAGGTTAATATTATTTACCTGCGAGTAGTTTGTGCCTATTATTGGTCACAGTCTCTGTCAGCGGCGTAGCTAAGAAGCTGTGGGCCTCAGTGCAAGTTTTGCATTGGGCCCCCCGAGCATGCTATACATAACAATTAATACAGCGCACCAAAACCAATCAAGGACAACCACAGTGTCAGAGGTGCAAGAAGGGGATGGGAAACAGTGTGTTAATGATAACTATTATTCAATAGCATATATAAATGGTATTATTACAAGCACAGGACCAACAAAGAGTCTCTACCTTTGCACCCCCTATTGCTACGCCACTGGTCTCTGCATAACAGCAGGGGCCACACACAGGGCTATTTGCGCCTGTCCTCCCCTTATGTGTCGTGCCCAGGTCATGCGCATATAGCAGAACGCAATGGACGTTAAGGTAAGTGCCTGTTTTTAATCTTGGGAGGTGTGTGCTCTTCCCGGCGCTGGCCACGCTGGGGAGATTGCCTGCACCCCCCAGCCTCCACCTCCGAGGTGCCGCTGTGTGGGTTCCAGGTGGTGAGAGAGCCTGGGACCCCCGCGGCCCCCCGGTTGTGTGGGGGCAATGGGAAGCCTCCTCGTGGCGCCCCTGGATAGTGCTATGTAGCATGAACTAATTCCCGCAGGGTGATTGTTTTGCGGTTTTTGGTTTTTGACCCTGCATATGTAGGCATGCGAAAGCAAATGCATATTTGCATGAGCAATGTCTCGTGATTAGCCAATAGGCCAAATTTGCAAAGCCAGATTTGTCAGGTTCACTTGGTTGATGCACACATTTTCTCTCTGTTGTAATTAGCATTGCATTTTCTTTTCTTTGGAGGCAAGTGGTGAGTGGCTTGTTTTAGGAGGTGAGAGCCCTGGAGCAGGCTATTTGCGCCTGTCCTCCCCTTATGTGTCGTGCCCAGGTCATGCGCATATAGCAGAACGCAAAGGACGTTAAGGTAAGTGCCTGTTTTTAATCTTGGGAGGTGTGTGCGGGCGGCTCTTCCCGGCGCTGGCCACGCTGGGGAGATCGCCTGCACCCCACAGCCTCCACCTCCGAGGTGCCGCTGTGTGGGTTCCAGGCGGTGAGAGAGCCTGGGACCCCCTGCGGCCCCCCGGTTGTATGGGGGCAATGGGAAGCCTCCTCGTGGCGCCCCTGGATAGTGCTGTGTAGCATGAACTAATTCCCGCAGGGTGATTGTTTTGCGGTTTTTGGTTTTTGACCCTGCATATTTAGGCATGCGAAAGCAAATGCATATTTGCATGAGCAATGTCTCGTGATTAGCCAATAGGCCAAATTTGCAAAGCCAGATTTGTCAGGTTCACTTGGTTGATGCACACATTTTCTCTCTGTTTTAATTAGGATTTGTACTTCTTACCGCCCAAGGCCGACTATTACCAGCCGCCCCAACTGAAACCGTATCCTACCACCTCTCTCCACACAGACACCCACACAAACATTTTTGGGCCGCTGGTGTCCACTATTGTGGCTAGTGCCGAGGTCTCCATGGCAACGTGAAGTGAATCAATCACGCCACATGGGGAACTGGTCAATCAAGCGATCTACAGGTGATGGGCGTGGTGGGAGCCGTCCACCACACATACGTAGTCAAAAGTGTCTCACAATTGGACATTGGGTGGGGTCAGCAACACGTAAAAGTGAATCCTGTACACACTGCTTTCTCCAGGGTAACAGCGCTGCCAATCAATAATTAAGAAATAGGCACTGTGAGAGGCTGCCTTCTGTATTCTGTACTATTTGCTGGTGCTGCCCCTGGTCCTTTCATCCCCCACACCAAGTGCGTGAGACCTGGCCTTCTGTTACTGCCTGCAGCTGCTGCTATGTCATTGGACAAGGTCTGGCAAACGTTTGGTTAACGGACTGCAGCTGCCTGCAGCACAGCCAGGGCCGGTTTTAGCAACAATGGGGCCCCAGGGCAAAATAAACCTGGGGGGCCCCCCAACAGATACCCAGGAACAAAAATCGGCATTAAGGGACCTTTTTTGCAGCTGGTATAGTCAGGGTGTGAAGCCCCAATCGGTCAGAGCTCCACATTCTGGCTATCCCAGCCTGCATGGGGGACAAGGGGTTAAAATGTTTCAGGAGGGGGGACCCCACATAATTTTAAAAAAAAACATTTCCCACACTCTTAACATAAAAAAAATTGGGAAAATAGGAAAAAATGCCAGGGATCTTCATACAGCCATATTGCAACTGTATAGCGATCCCTGGCCAAAGCACTGCGGCTGCGGAGGGGTTTCCAGGAGGTCCATACGTACTGCGTATGAACCCCCTGGAAACCCCATCAGGAAATTCATTGCTCTTTCTTCTGATACATGTAAAATTACACTACCGTTAGGTTTGCTACTAAAAGTGACATTTACAGCATTTAAAAGTATACTTTTTTCCTTCAAAGCTTTAAAATCGATTTTCTCAAAAACTATAAGGTCTTATTGAAAAATTGTTTATTTCTTCTTATTCCCAATGATTTCCTGAACATATCCTGCAAATGTAGGGTTTCTAGCAGGGGTGAGCCTGGGGTGCCTGGCACCTGGGTGCAAGATTTTTTCTGGCGCCTATGGGAGTGGTTAAATTAACCACGCCCAACCACATAACCACACCCAACCACATAACCACACCCATGTCCTGCCTAATCACACCCACACCTTCCACCTCTTTACGCATGCATGTGATACCCCATTCTTACCCCTCTTCCATGGGCTTGCTCCTGGCTGGCTTTGGCTGCCTGCGAGTCTGCTTGTCTCTGGACTGACTCAGGCTGAGAGGCTCTGCGAGTGCGACGCAGTCACACACTGCATACTTATGGCTGCCTGCGGCCACCCTACTTTCGCTCGCTGTTGGCTCCTCCCCCCACCAAGCCCAGGCGTGAGGTGGGCTGCCTGTATCTTTCCCGTTGCGCCGCCAGCCAGTGTTGCCAACCTTTCACGTTATTTTTTTACTGACAAATACCTAAACATTTACTGACAAAAGTTTATTTTACTGACAAAATTTCCACACTAAATGCAAATAAGAGACAGCGTTTCACCAGTAAGTGCACGTAATGACAGACAGCCTTTCATCAGTAAATGCACATAATGAGAGACAGCTTTTCCCCAGTAAATGCACATAATGAGAGACAGCTTTTCCCTAGTAAATGCACATAAGAGACCGCTTTTCACCAGTAAATGCACATAATAAGAGACCGCTTTTCACCAGTAAATGCACATAATAAGAAACCGCTTTTCATTAGTAAATGCACATAATAAGAAACCGCTTTTCACCAGTAAATGCACATAATAAGAGACCACTTTTCACCAGTAAATGCACATAATAAGAAACCGCTTTTCACCAGTAAATGTACATAATAAGAAACAGCTTTTCACCAGTAAATAAACATAATAAGAGACCGCTTTTCACCAGTAAATGCACATAAAAAGAGACAGCTTTTCACCAGCAAATGCACATAAGAGACAGTTTTTCACCAGCAAATGCATATAAGAGACAGCTTTTCACCAGTAAATGCACATAATGACAAACAGCCAGTGTCCCCAGTATATGTAGCCAGCCTGGACCCCCTTTAGGTAGTGAGTGACAGGGAGCCCTTTTGGCAGTGAGTGACAGTGAGCCCTTTAGGCAATGAGGGACAGTGAGCCCTTTAGGTAGTGAGTGAGTGACAGGGAGCCCCATTAGTTAGTGAGTGACAGGGAGCCCCGTTAGTGAGTGACAGGGAGCCCCTTTAGTTAGTGAGCGACAGGGAGCCCCTTTAGTTAGTGAGCGACAGGGAGCCCCTTTAGTTAGTGAGCGACAGGGAGCCCCATTAGTTAGTGAGCGACAGGGAGCTCCTTTAGTTAGTGAGCGACAGGGAGCCCCTTTAGTTAGTGAGCGACAGAGAGCCCCATTAGTTAGTGAGTGACAGGGAGCCCCTTTAGTTAGTGAGTGACAGGGAGCCCCTTTAGGTAGTGAGTGACAGGGAGCCCCTTTAGGTAGTGAGTGACAGGGAGACCCATTAGTTAGTGAGTGACAGGGAGCCCCATTAGTTAGTGAGTGAGTGACAGGGAGCTCCTTTAGGTAGTGAGTGAGTGACAGGGAGTCCCTTTAGGTAGTGAGTGACAGGAAGACCCATTAGTTAGTGAGTGACAAGGAGCCACTTTAGTTAGTGAGTGACAGGGAACCCCTTTAGTTAGTGAGTGACAGCTAGCCCCTTTAGTTAGCGAGTGACAGGGAGCCCCTTTAGTTAGCGAGTGACAGGGAGCCCCATTAGTTAGTGAGTGACAGGGAGCCCCTTTAGTTAGTGAGTGACAGGGAGCCTCTTTAGTTAGTGAGTGACAGGGAGCCACTTTAGGAAGTGAGTGAGTGACAGGGAGCCCCTTTAGTTAGTGAGTGCGTGACAGGGAGCTCCTTTAGGTAGTGAGTGAGTGACAGGGAGCCCCTTTAGGTAGTGAGTGAGTGACAGGGAGCCCCTTTAGGTAGTGAGTGCGTGACAGGGAGGCCCTTTAGGTAGTGAGTGACAGGGAAACTCATTAGTTAGTGAGTGACAGGGAGACCCATGAGTTAGTAAGTGACAGGGAGACCCTTTAGTTAGCGAGTGACAGGGAGCCCCTTTAGTTAGCGAGTGACCGGAAACCCCTTTAGTTAGCGAGTGACAGGGAGCCCCTTTAGTTAGCGAGTGACAGGGAGCCCCTTTAGTTAGTGAGTGAGTGACAGGGAGCCCCATTAGTTAGTGAGTGACAGGGAGCCCCATTAGTTAGTGAGGGACAGGGAGCCCCTTTAGGTAGTGAGTGAGTGACAGGGAGCCCCTTTAGGTAGTGAGTGCGTGACAGGGAGGCCCTTTAGGTAGTGAGTGACAGGGAAACCCATTAGTTAGTGAGTGACAGGGAGACCCATTAGTTAGTAAGTGACAGGGAGACCCTTTAGTTAGTGAGTGACAGGGAGCCCCTTTAGTTAGCGAGTGACAGGGAGCCCCTTTAGTTAGCGAGTGACAGGGAGCCCCTTTAGTTAGCGAGTGACAGGGAGCCCCTTTAGTTAATGAGTGAGTGACAGGGAGCCCCATTAGTTAGTGAGTGACAGGGAGCCCCTTTTGGTAGTGAGTGAGTGACAGGGAGCCCCATTAGTTAGTGAGTGACAGGGAGACCCATTAGTTAGTGAGTGACAGGGAGACCCTTTAGTTAGTGAGTGACAGGGAGCCCCTTTAGTTAGCGAGTGACAGGGAGCCACTTTAGTTAGCGAGTGACAGGGAGCCCCTTTAGTTAGCAAGTGACAGGGAGCCCCTTTAGTTAGCGAGTGACAGGGAGCCCCTTTAGTTAGTGAGTGAGTGACAGGGAGCCCCTTTAGTTAGTGAGTGAGTGACAGGGAGCCCCATTAGTTAGTGAGTGACAGGGAGCCCCATTAGTTAGTGAGTGACAGGGAGCCCCTTTAGGTAGTGAGTGAGTGACAGGGAGCCCCTTTAGGTAGTGAGTGCGTGACAGGGAGGCCCTTTAGGTAGTGAGTGAGTGCCAGGGAGCCCCTTTAGTTAGCGAGTGACAGGGAGCCCCTTTAGTTAGCGAGTGACAGGGAGCCCCTTTAGTTAGCGAGTGACAGGGAGCCCCTTTAGTTAGTGAGTGAGTGACAGGGAGCCCCATTAGTTAGTGAGTGACAGGGAGCCCCATTAGTTAGTGAGTGACAGGGAGCCCCTTTAGGTAGTGAGTGAGTGACAGGGAGCCCCTTTAGGTAGTGAGTGCGTGACAGGGAGCCCCTTTAGTTAGCGAGTGACAGGGAGCCCCTTTAGTTAGCGAGTGACAGGGAGCCCCCCTCTAGCCACCGCTCCCCCCTTACCTCGCAGTCAGTCAGCACTCAGCAGACCTCAAGATCAGCAGCAACCCGACCAGTAAGTGCGAGCGCCGGACGCACCTGCTCTATATGCGCAAGTGATGTCACTTCCGCATATCAGTGCAGGCGCTGGGTCCTAGCGCCCGCACTATTGGTCGCCGCCTGATCGAGGTCTGACGCGGCGGCGGCGGCTACAGGGAGGGAGGGAGAGAGCGGCGGCCAGATGGGGTGAGCGGCAGCATCTGCCCAGGCTCGGCCCTGGTTTCTAGCATTTAAGGTGGATTTGCTACCGTATTAACCATTAAAGTCATCGGGTTTTTAAATGTGTATTTTTTTTTTCCTTTGAAACTTTAAAATTGATTTTCTCTAAAACTATAAGGTCTTTTTGGAATTTTTGTTTGCCTCTTGTAGCCACTGGGGACCCCTGCAGGCTCTGGGGCCCTGGGGCAATTGCCTCCTTTGCCCCTATGGTAGAGCCAGCCCTGAGCACAGCACAGGCAGATGCCAGCTGGTACTAATAGTGCAGTTATCCTGACCCCTTTCATTTGTTTGGACACTTGCAAATACTGCCCTGCAAATAATGCCCACTGTCTGCAGGCCGCCCCTTGTTTATCTGGTGCCCTAGGCCATGGCCTATGTGGCCTTGCCAGAAATCCGGCCATGGCCACACACTCCGCCAGCATTCACAATGCATGTAATAAGGCAATAGCCACTCAGTCTCATGCAAAACTGCATTTAAAAAAAAGTGCAATTTTAGGAGTGGGGCATGAGCTTGAATTGGGTGAAGCTGAAGGTGGGGCACGGGTGTAGTAAAGCATAATGATTTCAGTACTAGAAATGTTGGAAGGTGTCCAGGCTTTGAACATAACAAAGTGACTGTTGATGGTAATTGGAGGATTAATGAGTGATCTCTAACTTTAAATGCAGCACAGGGAATATGTAGGAAACACCTGTATAGTCCTTTGCAGTACATGGTGTTGTACAAGATAGAAGAGACGTAAGTAATAATGTAGATCAACAGTTCAATGACTGTATACCATATTGTCTGTACAGAGTGCTGCATGAATACTGCACGTTTTCAGATGCTAGCTGCTAGTGTATACTGTAGGTTACGGTACCTTGGTGCATGCAACTGTAGTGACAGAGAATCATCAGCTTTTACAACACGTTGTCAGAGCCCATTCTCACTGTATACACTTTGGCATGACTTTCGGGGCACCTGCTTTTTGCAAATCTGCAAGGACATGCGATATCTCACAGAAACCTCTGTTTTCTGTTCCCACTTGTGATGATGTCCAGTGGTGATTCAGTCCAATTTCCAAACACAACACACTACCTTCTGTGTTTTTATTTACTCAGCGTGCTGATTGCTGAACCATTCAGGGGATTTGAGTGGGGTCTAAAAATTCAATAAAAATGCATAAAAAAGTGCACACTAAAATAACTTGTGTTTTTTCCAGAACACAACTTTGCCTTTTTTTTGTGGGAATGTATAAGGGGCACGCAGTAGTAAGCCCCCCGCATGGAAGTGCGGCAGCCCACCTCTCTCCCTCATATCCTATATAATAATATTCAAGTGTCTCTGCGCCCGTGTATGTCCCTGTGTGTGTGTGTGTCCCTGCTCATAACGAACTGCGCATGTGCGCAGAGACACTAAGGGGGAGTGACGTGTGGCTTCAAGGGGTGGACAGGGCCAACGGGCAGGCGCACGTGATGGGTGCGCACGCGGCAGCACACGTGCAGTGCCAGTGACATGCGGTGACAGACCTAGAACCCGTTTTTAAATGGGCTTAGGTCAGCTAGTACTTTATAAAAAGGCTTTCTACCTTTTTGCTGCTGTATTAATTATCGTGCAGGTGAGACTGGCCGTTGCTGGGCAAAGCTGCAGCTCGTGAGGGTCACAGCTGGTGACTGATTTATGTTCTGCTGAGGGTATATAAGCTCTCCTCTGTGCACGTGTGCAGCTCACATTTCCTGCACTTAGGGAGCTGTTTGCCCCCCTTTTTAATTTGCAATGTCACGGTCGCGGTTGTTTTATGTGATGTAGCCCCTTTCAAGTAAAGAGGACAGTTTTGTTACACCGTCATGTCTGTCAGGGCGGGGTGCCAGGCAGATACTTGAAGTTATTTTTATGTTTGGGTTCTTTTCCGTTAGCCGGGTGCATCCTCTAGGTGGCGATAGAACTCCAGCAAAGTTACATTTTTCCCTACTATCCATGGCGGCCTGGAGGGGGAATAGTAATTATCGCCACCTAGAGGATGCGCCCGGCTAACGGAAACGTACCTATGTTTGTACTTTACAAGTGGTGCTTTGTTATTAAAGTTTTGGAAAGTATCTGTTTAATGCTATCATTGAATTAATCAATAAAATAACCGCTGCCAAGTTTTTATACCCTTCAGGGTGCATGTGTCGTTTATTATTAGAATAAGTTAAAGTCTGTTTTGTTATGTGTTTTTGGGGTGTTGTGCTGCCTGCACGTCCATGTGAACTAGAATCCATGAAAGTTAAACAGAAACCTTCTCTTACAAATTACATAATGTCAAATTATTTTTTAAAAATGCATCAACAGAGATCTTATGGGATAGAGAATTGTATTTTATAACTCAAATTGGTTATGATGCCAGTCATAAAAGCACTCCTGTATCTCAGAATAATTTTGGCTTATACCTAATTATTTCACATATCTGCATCACTGTTTAATCTACCTAGGTACATTGTCCTTCAGTAACCTACACCCTAAAAAATATCTCATTAAGTTAATGAAAAATATTGTAAAACAGACAATTCAGAAAAGGGAATGCGGTTAGAAGCTCATTAGTGACACCCTTTTTTGATTATCAGCATTCCTGGCCTGCTCAGTTACTCTGAGTGCTCATTTGCCCACGTTAACCTTGCTATGTCTCCCAGCCAGACCCCGTGTCCAGCTCACATCTGCTGTGCTGACATCAGACCAAATTTCATTCTGGTCCAGAGATGTTACAGGCATAGCCAAGTATAAGTAGGTTCCAAGGCTAAGAGCAGCTGCGGATTATGAGCTGAGCACCTGGGCACTCTCTGCAGGTGATTCACGTTTAACTGCAACTGAGCGAGCCTGGTAATAGGCACAAGCTGCTGGATGTGTTCCTGGCAGATGGAACTGGGATACTTTTAACCCTGTCATGCAAAACAGATTTATAAAACTTCTGCAGTGTTAAGATCTTAAGCCACACTTCTTTCTCAGGCATCACATGCTTACTTACCTCCGATTGTGCTAATTATCCATATACGTGCACAGTTTGCATATTACAATATATATTTTTTTTTTACAAACAACTGTGGAATTTTAAGAATTCTATGGCTATATTTTTAAGGGCTTTGTTGGCCTGGAGATAATTGGAAAACATTCATGATATCCCAAATCCAACATGGATTGATCACAAACTGGGTTATAATGGGACACAGTGAAACTTGCTGAAAGTATGGGTATTAAGCAGTTGTGCATCTGCAGATAAAATGTTTAAGTCATTCAAGACAAGTGAGCTTATAATAAAAAAAGTCACTGAGACTAAATTCACTCTATGTGCATTGCGTAACATGACATGACATGACATATGCCTCCAAGACACATGCAGGCATAACACACATTATAATGTGCAATTTATTTTGCATACAATAAAGAATTGCTATGCAAGAAGGAGTTCACACTATGCGCGTTGAGGTACGTTGGCACTACAATGCGTTGCTATCCGCATTTTACACCTGATGGCCCGAACGGTTCTCCCACGAACTTATTCGTGCGAACTTCGGTGGTTCGCGTTCGCGGTGAACCGCGTACTATATGCGAGTTTGACCCGCCCCCCTATACTGCATCATTAGGGTCAACTTTGACCCTTTACATCACAGTCAGCAGGCACAGGGTAGCCAATCAGGCTACACTCCATCCTGGAGCCCCTCCCTTATAAAACGCAGGCATCGTCAGCCATTTCACTCACTCGTGTGGCAGCTGTAATTAGAGAAGGGAGAGAACCTGGCTGCTGACATAGGGAAAGCTTAGTTAGACTCTTGTGTTAGGCTTGTTAGGTTGCTCTTTCTTGCTGATCTTATTGCTAAAAAGCACTCCTCATCCTCAACAGCTCTTTCGAGAGCTAATGTTGTTCTTGTGATCTATTTTGTGTGTGTGTGTGTGTGTGTCCCACAGACACTTGTGTTGCATATACTGCCCTGTCAGTCAGTTGCAGCTGCTGGTGGGACCATGGCTCCTTGGTAATTCCTACTGTTCCACTGCCAGGCCCAGCACATTTAGTGACTACCTGTGTGTGTGACAGCTGCACATTTGTAATACCAATCGCTGTATACCCACCTGTTCAGTGCACCTACCTACCTACGTGAGCGCACGCAGTGTCACTGCACCTGTTCACGGTACCTGTGCGCGTGACAGCTGCACATTTGTAATACCAATCACTGCATACCCACCTGTTCAGTGCACCTACCTACCGACATGAGCGCACGCAGTGTCACTGCACCTGTTGACGGTACCTGTGTGTGTGACAGCTGCACATTTGTAATACCAATCACTGCATACCCACCTGTTCAGTGCACCTACCTACCTACGTGAGCGCAAGCAGTGTTATATACCAGTCACTGCACCTGTTCACGGGACCTGTGTGTGTGTGACAGCTGCAAATTTGTAATACTAGTCATTGCATAATTGTTCACAGTACCTGTGTGACCGCACGCTGTGTACTATACCAGTCCGTGCATACCTGTTAACTGCACCTGTGTGACAGCTGCACATTGTATTGTAATACCAGTCACTGCACACCTTTCACCAGTGACTGCACATTGTATTAGTCAAGTCAGTGCATACCTTTCACCCCCCCTGGCCCAAAGTATAATACTCAGAAGAAGGCACGTCCCATCAACTCCCAAGATTGTCAGGACGTGGTTGACTATTTAACACAGAACACCTCATCTTCCACATCCACCAGCGCTACTACAAGCACCACATCCGCTGCATTTGACACTTCGCAGGAGTTATTTGGTGAGGAATTAACTGATTCACACACATTATTGTTACAACAAGATGAAGGCGCTAAGCAAGTTACACTACCTCATATGTCTGAATTAGGAAACACTATGGACGCAACGTGTGCGGGCGGAGGATGATGAAGTTACTGCTGTTGGTGCAGTTTATGAGGTGTCTGAGGCAAGCGAAGCTGGGGAGGATGATTATGATGATACAGATGCCACGTGGGATCCTAAGAGACAAGATGACCAAGGGGACCGTTCAGAGGGGGAGTCAGAGAGGAGTAGGAGGAGACGAGTTGCTGAAGTAAGCAGGGGGAGCTCGTCTTCAGAAACAGCTGGTGGCAGTGTCCGGTGCCATTTATCGCCACCTATGGACAGCCAGCCAACATGCCCTTCAACGTCAGCTGCTGATGCCACCATAGTGCCATCATCCCAGGGGGGCTCAGCGGTTTGGAAACATTTTTTTGTGTCTGCCTTAGACCAGAGCAATGCCATCTGTTCTCATTGCCGCCAAACATTGAGCCGTGGAAAGGCCAACAGCCGCTTAGGGGCAACTGCCTTACGAAGGCACATGGAGAAAAGGCACAAATTGCAATGGGAAGAGCACCAGAGGAAAAGCAGCACACAAAAGCAAAGCCACCCTCAATCTCCTCTTCCTACTTCAGGTGCATTATCTTCAGCCGCTTTCTCCCTTGCACCTTCACAATCACAGCCACCCTCCTCCACTCCGCCTCTCACCTTGAGCGGTTCCTGCTCCTCTGCACACAGCAGCAGCCAGGTGTCCATGAGAGAAATCTTTGAGCGGAAGAAGCCAATGTCTGCCAGTCACCCCCTTGCCCGGCGTCTGACAGCTGGCTTGGTGGAACTGTTAGCTCGCCAGCTGTTACCATAACAGCTGGTGGACTCTGAGGCCTTCTGAAAATTTGTGGCCATTGGGACACCGCAGTGGAAGATACCAGGCCGCAATTATTTCTCAAAGGCGATACCCAAACTGTAACATGAAGTTGAAAGGCAAGTGGTGTCATCTCTGGCAAACAGAATTAGGTCAAGGGTCCATCTGACCATGGATGCCTGGTCTGCCAAGCACGGTCAGGGTAGGTACATTTCTTACACAGCCCATTGGGTCAACCTGGTGACAGCTGGCAAGCAGGGAGTACGTGGCTGTGCAGCGGACCTAGTTGTGACACCTCCACGGCTTGCAGGCAGGCCTGCTGCCACCTCCTCTCCTTCTCCACATACTCCTCCTGCTACATCCTCTTCGCTGTTATCCTCCTCCTCCTCGGCTGAGTGGCAGTGCTACTCTACTGGTGCTGCGATCTCCTCTCCAGCTACACAGCCCCAGCTCCCCAGGGCCTATGCTGCATGCCAGGTACGACGGTGTCATGCCATCTTAGACATGTCTTGCCTCAAAGCGGAGAGTCACACAGGAGCAGCTCTCCTGGCTGCTCTTAACAAACAGGTGGATCAGTGGCTGTCCCCGCACCAACTGGAGATTGGCAACGTGGTGTGTGACAACAGCATAAATCTCATTTTGGCTTTGAATTTGGGAAAGTTGACACATGTACCCTGCATGGCACATGTGCTGAATCTCATAATTCACAGATTTGTGTCTAAGTACCCAGGCTTACAGGACGTCCTGAAGCAGTCCAGGAAGGTGTGTGAGCATTTCATGGCACGCTTTGCCGATATTAAGCGGAGAAACAAATTACCGGTGAGACGCTTGATTTGCGATAGCCCGACTTGCTGGAATTTCAACGCTCCTGATGTTCAACCGCCTGCTACAACAGGAGAAAGCCGTCAAACCGTATCTCTACAACTACAGTCAAAGGACACGCTCTGGGGAGATGAGGATGTTCTGGACGAAGTACTGGACACTCATGCGAAATGCCTGCAGGCTCATGCAGCCGTTTAAGAAGGTGACAAACCTGGTGAGTTGCAGTGAAGGCGCCATCAGCGACTTGATCCCATATGCTTTCTTCCTGGAGTGTGCCATGCGTAGAGTGGTGAATCAAGCTGTGGAGAAGTGGGAACAGGAACAGGAGGAAGAGTTGTGGGATCAATTCTCAGCAGAAGCAGATGATTCCTCAACACCTGCGGCAGCACAGAGGGGGGAGAAGGAAGAAGAGTCATGTGGGGAAGAGGAGTCAGATGATGAGGAAGGTGGGTTTTTTTTGGAGGAGGAGGCGGCAGAAGAACAACCACAGCAGGTGTCGCAGGGGGCTTGTGCTGCTCAACTTTCCCGTGGTATTGTTTGTGGCTGGGGGGAGGAGGAGAACTTAGCTGACATCACTGAGGAAGAGCAAGAGGAGATGGATAGTACATCTGCATCTACCTTTGTGCAGATGGCATCTTTCATGCTGTCCAGCCTGTTGAGGGACCCCCATATAAAAAAAACTCAAGGGGAATGACCTGTACTGGGTGGCCATGCTACTAGACCCTCGGTATAGGCACAAAGTGGAGATGTTTCCAAATCACCAGAAGGCAGAAAGGATGCAGCACTTGCAGGACAAGCTGGCAACTATGCTTTACAGTGCGTTTAAGGGTGATGTCACAGCACAGTGGAATAAAGGTGCCACTGCCAGTAATCCTCCTCCTCCCATGTCCACGCAGGCAAGGACAGGACGCTCTAGCGATCTCATGGTGATGTCGGACATGCGGACATTCTTTAGTCCAATAGCTCACCTTAGCCCTTCCGGAACCACCCTCCACCAACGCCTGGATCGGCAGGTAGCCGACTATCTGGCCTTAAGTGTGGATGTAAACACTGTGAGCAGTGATGAACCCTTGGACTACTGGGTACGCAGGCTTGACCTGTGGCCAAAGCTAATAAGGTTGTTGCTTCATTGTGGACAGACCAAATTCGATCAGCTGGACAGTCACTGTTCTGTTCTGTGCATGCAGCACATTGCAACAAATTTCAAAATTAGATTGAATGTCCAGAGTTGAGACACCTGTTTCATTAGTTCCCTGAAGGGTCATTGGGAGAAGAGCAGAGGACACGTGTCTACTGGTGATGCCATGAGATCTTTTTTTAGGTTGGCCTATGCGTGAAAAAAATCATGTCATATACTCTTGATTGAGGGATCATTTTCTCTGGTCCAATGGTCAACTCACTAAGGGCCTGATGCACTAAACTCCGGTAAAGTTGCATTTAAATGCAAATCTGCATTTAAAGAGAGCTTGGATGCTTTCCTAGCATTGAAAGGCATCCACGGCTATAATTATTAGGTAATTCCCAGGACAGTTGATCCAGGGATGTATCTGACTGCCTTTGGAGTCTGGAAGGAATTTTTCCCTTTTAAGGCTAATTGGCCCAGGCCTTGTAAGGTTTTTCGCCTTTCCCTGGATCAACTGAGATATGTGCAGGTTCAGGATGGTGGGAGTTTTTTTTGTTTTGTTTTCTGGTTGAACTAGATGGACAAAAGTCTTTTTTCAACCAAACTATGTAACTATATAACTATAAGAAGACCTTTATCTGTAAGGAGCCGATGTGCCCATTTCACCAAGGGTACAGTGGGTAACAGATTGCCTATAAGCTTTTGACATGCTGAGGCAAATAATGAGGAAGAGATTGCTGATATCACTTTCTGTTGAAATTATAGAATTGTAACGATTGGTGTCAGCAAGAACAGATTTTCTGATTATTGGTGATCTGCAGTATCACCAATAATACAGATACTATACCTGATTATGTGGTGATCTGCAGAATCACCAATAATGTGAGTATACACAGGACAACCAGATGTAAAGATAGGTGTTTGGTGCAACAGTAATACAGATAGAGAGACACCAACTCCCCCAGAGAAGCTGGTAGAGGGAGATATCTCTATAGAACACAGGGATCAGCACTCCAGCAAGCTGGAGATGCAGATGAACTAGTAATCATTTCACCCGAGGAGCGGGTGGTGCACAGTAAGACAACGTATACTGATCACCCGTGGAGCGGGTGATTCAGACTGTACTGCAGCAGGTGATCACCTGAGGGGCAGGAGATCAAGACTGTACTGCAGCTCCTAATCACCCGAGGAGCAGGTGATGAGGACAGTACCGTAGTTACTAGTCACCTGAGGAGCAGGTGATTAAGACTGTACTGCAGCTACTGGTCACCTGAGGAGCAGGTGATTAAGACTGTACTGCAGCTACTGGTCACTTGATGAGCAGGTAATTAAGCTGTACAGAGAATCCCTCACCAGGGACAAGGCTCACTGGTGAGGGCAGGAGGTTTTGGGCACCACACTATAGAAAGGACATTGACCTTCTGGAACAGGTACAAAGATGGGCAACTAAATGAATCAGAGGGATGGAAGATCTCACTTACCAAGAAAGGTTGGAAAAACTGGGATTATTTAGCTTGGAAAAAGGTATAAATACCTCAGAGGGCAATACAAAAACTTGGCAGGTGAGCTTTTTGTTCCTAGGGTTGTACGACGAACAAGGGGACATGTTGGATGTATGGAGGAAAAACGTTTTTTTTTCAATCTGTGGATAAAATATGGAACATCTTACCTCAGGAAGTAGTTTTGGCAAAACTCTATATCTGCATGAGGGCTTGGATGCTTTCCTTGCATTGAAGGGCATTCAAGGCTATAATTATTAGGTAATTCCCGGAAGAGTTGATCCAGGGATTTATCTGACTACCATCTGGAGTCAGGAAGGAATTTTTCCCTTTTAAGGCTGATTGGCCCAAGCCTTGTAAGGTTTTTCGCCTTCTCCTGGATCAACTGGGATATGTGCAGGTTCAGGATGGTATGTTTGTTTATTTATTACTTTATTTTATGGTTGGACTTGATGGGCGATTGTCTTTTTTCAACCAAACTAACTATGTACCAATGTATAATGGTACAGACAAAGCTCTGAGGCATTCAAGTCTTATTCACTCCTGTCATTGGGCACTTTTTTGTGGGTTCAATTGACCTGAGGAAGCGTGCAACACCAGCAAAACACATTGTCTAACCCTATTTTCTGTGCATGAAGGTACTTTCAGCTGTACTGGCAACTTTGTCTACAGGAGAGGAAAGTCAACCACTGCCTCTCCTTTTTAACTTGTTTTTAATGGTTTTACTATTTTGTTGTTATAGTTGTTTTTATTATTGTAACATGATATTGTTCTGATCAGAATGATGATGATAATCTAAAAAAGCAGCAACAGGGCATTGCTATTGCAATAGTGCATTATGCCATTGTAAAGCTTAACCACAGTGTGGTTGTCTGGTGAATTACAGTAACCTGGTATACAAATTTCAGAAATTGCATAAAAGATATAGGGGTTGATTCACTATAGCAAATTAACATGGGGTCCAATCACTTTAAAGGACTTTATCCCCACACTTTGATTGGCCCAATAGGCTGCCTTTCAAGTTTCCTGTCAAGTGACAGGCAGCTTATTGGGCCAATCAAAGTGCGGGGATAATGTCCTTTAAAGTGATTGGACCTGAAGAAGCTCAGGGCAGGACGAGTGAAGCTCTCGTTATTGCCATTTAGCAGGCATAAGTTCGTAGTGCTTGCTATGCTACTCTGATAAGGCATGCTAACTCTGATAGGGTATGTTAACTGTGATAAGACATGTTAATGCGCATAAGGCATGTCAACTCTGATAAGGTACGCTATTTGTTATAGTGAATCAACCCCATAGTATTTAAAGTACTTAAAAAAGCCATCTCAAGAATTTATTTTATTTTTATTTTTTAGGGGAACAGGCTGGTGTTGTACTTTGTTCTCTGGTTGAATTCGATGGACGTATGTCTTTTTTCAACCCAAATAACTATGTAACTATGTAACTTCAACCAGCATAGAAAAAGGGTAAAACTTTTGTGAATTGTTACTTCTGTTTGTTTTCCTGTTCCGTAGTGTAGCAATCGCCCCTCCAATCCCTGACAGCCTGATAGGTCCTCTTCCATTCTCTTCAGAGCAGCTCATTGCCGCACTGTGCAGCCAGAGACCTTGTGGCTCCATTTTCTGCATGTCATGTGACCGGGTTGGAAGCCGCATGCATGCTAACTGGTTCCACTGAAGAGGATGGAAAAGGACCAGTCTTGCCTCCAGGAGCAGTAATGTATAATACTCTGCTGCTGCTCTGCATTACATTCAGGAGCGGGCCCCCCATGGAGGTCAACAATATACTTGGCAAGTGCAGATGGCAGCTGGCAGAACTCTGCCATGGGGTGGATTAATGTAGCTGTGCTCTTGTTCCTGTTATAGATATATATCAATTTTCTATTTCTTATTGTATATTTAAGTAATGCTGACACCACCTGCAGAACCTTTTACATAGTTCATAGCTCCCAACTGTCCCTCTTTTGGAGGGACAGTCCCTCTTTGGGAGCCCTGTCCATCTTTCCTCTTCATTTGTCCCTCTTTCAGGACTTTATCCCTTTTTCTATGTAAATATGTATATTTCTCTACTAAAAATGTGTTTGATTGATTCTAACTTGTATTCCCATCCTTTAAATTGATATATTACTAATTTTAAAATGTTAATAAGAAGGTAAATGAACCAGGAAAGAAATAACTAGTGTGGTTTGAATTATAAAACAACATAATTTTCTTATGAAACCTTTATGGTATGCGTGACTCATGGTGTGGTGGTGGTGGCGTGATCAGGGGTTTGGCTTAAGTGTCCTTTTTTCTCATCTCAAAAAGTTGGGAGGTATGATAGTTACATAGTTAGTTTGGGTAAAAAAGATACATCCATCCATTAGAGACTCTGTAACAAAATGTTCAGCCTTATTTCTTCTATCCTATAAGTTCCTATACCTGTTCTAATGTGGTCTGTCTTACTGCAGCCTTTTCTAGTTGCACTGTCACTGTAATAGATCGAATTTTCTTTTCTTGTCAAGCCTTGTCGAGACAAAGAGGAATGCATTCTCTCTGCTGTGATAGGTAGAAGTTATGCATGCCCCCGCCATGCCCCCTGCAGGCTCTCCTGTGTGTGTATGAGTCACAGGCAAAGTCTTTGCTCACAGCCAGCCTCTCTGCAAGGCTCGTGGAGCTGAGAAATTTCAAACAGCTGTGAGTGCAGAGAGATCAGTGCAGAGCTCAGACAAGCAGCTAAGGAAACACGTGGGAGTAACATTCCAGCAATCAAGTCACATTTGAGAGGAGCTTCTGCAAAGGCACCTGCTCTGATGATGTATTTCCTGTTTGGCAGCCATCTTCATTGTTTACAAAAACAATGAATAAAACAGTGATTTTATCACCAGGAAAGCAGCGGGAGCGGCGAAAATGTCACAGAGGGGGCTAGGAGAAGACAACAAACAGGCTGGTACTTTTATTTATGTAAGATTTTCACAGTACATATTCTCTTTAAGCTGAACCAGGACAAAATATAAATAAATACATTCAGTGCATTTCTGTCATGCACCCTTACATATCCCAGTTGATCCAGAGGAAGGCAAAAAAAAAAAAACCTTACGAGGTTTGGTCAATTAACCTTTAAGGCTACTTGCACACCAAGACGTTGCGTTAGGTGCCACGTTAAGGTCGCATAACGTGCACCTAACACAACGTATGGTGCTGCAAGAGCCGACGGTAGAGTGAGCCGCGTTAGGCGGCTCTATTCCGATAAAGTCTCCCAGAGTGGCGCTGATTGGCCGGCGGGACCACGTGACGCGGAGCGAGACACTCCGCATCACGTGGTCCCGCCGGCCAATCAGCGGCCGCCAGTGCAGTGAATATTAAGTAGCCATGTGCGCGGCTACTGTAGCTGGCTCTCCCCGCCTCCTCTCCGCCCCCTACTGCGCATGTGTAAACAGTCTAACGCGGCTATAGCCGCTCTAACGCCGTAGCATGCTGCACTTTCCGGGCAACGTACAGCGTTACATGTAACGCAACGTGGGCTGTGTGAACAGCCCACTTGAGTTACATTGCTGTGCGTTGGGGGAGCGTTACAGGCGCACTAACGTGCGCCTGTAACGTCCCTGTGTGTAAGCAGCCTTAAGGAAAAAAATTCCTTCCCAACTCCAGGCGGCAGTCAGATAAAATCCCTGGATCTACTCTGCAGGGAACTACCTAGTAATAATAACCATGGCTGTCCTTCAACGCAAGGAAAGCATCCAAGCCTCCTTTAAATGTAGATATAGAATTTGCTATAACTTACTGTGGTAAAATATCCCACATTTTAGCCACTCTTACTGTAATGAACCCCTTCCTAACTTGATGGCAAAACCTTTTTTCCATCATACGCAAATCATGCCCGCTTGTCCGTTGTACTTACTGGGCATTGGGGACAAAAAGATTATCTACCTAGCTCTGACGTCTTTATACATGTTAATCAAGTCACCTCTTAGCTCTCTAATTAATTTAGTTGCCTGTCTTTGAACCTATATATAAATGTCCTTCCTATAATGTGGTGCCCAAAACTATAGCCCATACTCCAGTTAAGACCTCTCAAGTGATTTATACAGAGGGAGTAGTATACTAGCATCTTGTGATTTTATTTCCAGTTTTATGCATTCCAGAATTTTATTTTCTTTAGTTGCTGCTGCCTCTTGGCATTGAATATGGTTTCTTAGCTTGTTATCAACCAGTATTCCCAAGTCCTACTCCAAGTTTTACCAGCAGCAGAGCTGGAACATCCACAAGGCTAACCTAGGCAATTGCCTATGGCCTGAAGGTAATGATCAGTAGTGGGTCTAGGGCCTCATTTCATCTTAATCCTTTTCTGACTAGCTGTATGGTATTGATAATATATGGTGTTCTACCATCGCCATGTCCAAGGTGTAGGATCTATCTACATTAAAGCCGAAGATGGATGGGCACCATGGTGGGTGACAGCGGATAGGTAACATATAAATGCATGCACAGGGGACACTTTTACACTAGGGGGACAGTGACGGAAGTGGCGGATGCGGCATTAAGAGGCTGATTCCTGAGAGGTTTTATGCTGAACATGATTTGGAAATGATTTGGAAACGGCCTGCATCTATGAACAGCCAACAGGTCTCTTTCTGAGGAGAGTCGATCAGAGAGAAATCTGTCTCTTGGTCGAATCTGCCCATCATCGCTACATGATGTATGGGCACCTAACTCTGCCTCAGAAGAACTCATAATTTAATACCTAACATTAATATAGACTTAGGTCCCTCTAGTAGATTAGGACCAATCTTGCATGGAACCAATTAGGTTGTCTGTATGCTTTTTGGGTGCAAGAGAAAACCTGAGTGCCCTGAAGAAACTTACACAAACACAGTGAAAACATATTAATCTTAGACTTTCCCATGAGGAAGCACATGACGTGCAAAATGGCTGTCTTGGTCACCCTCTCGTCCTTGGCACCATATCAACGAGCTGACTGAAACTATTAAATATGGTAACTTAATATATGTTCTAAGGTGGCATAATGGCCCTGGAGAAAGAGCTCTAACACAGAGGACCACCAACAGTACAATCAAGTCCTGCATGAGCTTAGGGATACTGTTTTCCATGCAAGCAATTATACTTCTCCTCAGTCATTTACTCACAGTCCCGCAACCCTAAACAACTTTTGAACTCCCTACTATGCCTCTCAACTCTTCCCCAACCACACGTTTATTAAATGAAGACTTCTCCTCATACTTCACCAGCAATATTGATATGAACCAATTTGCACATGAGCCCTATTCACCAGTACAACCATCACCTTCAACCTCCTCCTGTCTGTTAGCTCACTCATCCAGTCTAAACTAATCCACTGTGGTGGTTGCCAGGCAGCATATTGCACGTGGGCGCGTATGCTGAAATCTCTCGAGAATAGGCCTGCTGGTGTATGAGCAGGCAACCAATCTCTATCTGATCAGGTTCGATCAGATCAGAGAGATCTGTCTCTTGATCGATCTGCCCATGCATCGTCTGATGTATGAGATCCTTTAGTTTGGTTACATCACAGGATCCTGTTAAGTCTGGTGTGTCAACTATGGCTGTTCTTGTGGCAAATTAACTATCTAGCTAACATCAACCCCAAATGTTGCTCTTTGCCATGGAGACGGGATCTTCACCTGATATATCCAGAGGAATACTGGAATCTACCTCTTACAAGGATGAGACAAGGAAGGAGAAGGGCCCAAGCATGTGTATATATAAGTAGAGACATTAGAGTAGAAAGGATGCCCCTTTTTTCCCCCTTCCCCTTAGTTAGCACTTATATAATATGCCATAACTTATATTATTTAAAAGTAGAGCGGACCAGCACCCAAATGGAGAACGGACGCTTAACCCAACCCAACGGGATCTGGAAATATTGTGAGCAAAGGATTCTGCAGCATCACGTAAGTAAATATAGCTCTTTAAGCTAAAATAGAGAGGTAGCCATGAACAGTGACAGACACTGTTTAGGACTTGCCGTCCTTTTTCAAACTGTGTTGGCTCTCTCTCTATATAGCTATATTTACTTACGTTGTGCTGCAGAATCCTTTGTATATAAATATTTATTTGTAAATAATCCTACCTGTTTTATATCAAGTGGCCGGTCGTTAATAAGTATGTAGCATAAGATAGTAGTACAATCTACATGGGGCATTCTGAGGATATGGCATGCAACCATATTTCCACTGTGGGTTATTCATTCTAACGACATGGCATGTGGTCATATTTTTGCACAGGTACCGTAATTCGAAGGGTGTTGGTATGAAATCATTAATGAAAAGTAACTTGAATCTTTCTTTTATTTGCATAAAATATGTTTCCCTCTGTTTCAGTTTTTTGTATTTCTGAACAAAATAGATTTTTAACATTTTCCCATACTTATTTATTAGTAACAGAGTACGTGGCTGTTGTTATGCCAGTTGAATAACAAAGTGTACACTTTACCCAACAGGGCTAAAATCGTGGAAGCCATTTCACATGTAGTCCAACACTTACCCTCTTATACAGAAAATCTTACATAATCAAAGACTTATTTTTAAGTAGATAACTAAATCATTGGTTAGCTGCTAAAGTTACTAGCGATGTATTGCCAGATCTACCAAGAGACAGATCTCTCTCTAATTGAATCTGATCGGAGAGAGATTTGTTGGCTGCACATACATTTCAGGCCGATTCCCGAACTCTTCCAGCATGAAGAGAGAGAAGAAGCAGACGAGATCGGGAGTCATCACAGCTGAAGCAGGTGAGATTACAATGCATGGGCACCAGGAAGGGCACATTTAAATTTGGGGGACAGCGGCTGGAGGTCCATCCCGTTTGTCAATCATTGCAATATCGCGCGCCATTACCTCTACGCACCCGATCGCCCCCCTCGGACCGAGATTTTCTAACATGTTCCATCGATACATTCACCCGATTTTGCCCCAAATGCTTGCATGCTTGTTGCGGCACAGATTTTTATCCCATTGTGTAAAATTAATGAATCGGATGGTCGATCAGGCTGTAACATCCCTAAATGTATGGCCAGGTTAAGAGTTAAACCTCTCAAATATTTGCCTTGTTAAAAAAATGTCAGGCAGTACTTAGTATATGAATAAGTTTGCAGGTGAATCAAGTATTGTAGCCACCATGTACATCCCCTATACATTCACAAACCCACACAGGCACATACACAAGCACAAACATGCACAAACATGCACACACACACACACACACACTCACACACACACTCACACTCACACTCACACTCACATATACACACACACACACACACATATACACACACACACACACACACACACACACACACACACACACACACACACACACACACACACACACACACACACACACACACACACAGTGACTGTGTTCCCAGCTTATCAAATAGGTGATAGCATATAACGTGTTTGTGATTACCAGAAGACAATGGCTTCATTCATCCCCATTTGTGGCCTCATTACCTGCTTAAAGGTATTTGCAGAGGGCACCTGAAGATTGTACGCATAGTAATGGCATTGTAATAACTACACTGTCCATCTGCTGCTTTCACTAGAATCTCCACTACTGCCATCCATCCTGAGTGCCAGCTAAGTCAGTGCCAGGTGACATACAGTTTCCAAGCCAGGGTTTAACCATAGGAGCCTTCAGCTCTAAAAAAAGGAGTGAAATCATTTTAGATTCTAGCAATTAAATGCAGTTCATGCCCTCTTACTTCAAATTCATAGAGTAATTATTTTTTTTATGTTTTTGTAGGACGAATATGAAAAACCTGTATATTGACTAAAATATTCATGATAACACAAGTACACTGATCCTGCATTTACTGCAGTAAGCGGAACATTAAAATGTTTGTCAGCTATGCTGGTAGAGACCTGTTGACTAATTCAATACGACAAAGTAGAACTCTTGTATTGCTTTTTAGCTGACATAAGTATACTAAAGAGGGAATTGATTTCCATGGGTGTCTATACTGTGCAGTCTGTACATCAAAAAAAGTGAAGTGAGGAGCACCTTAGCACAAAAAGGTGTGCCACGACCCCGTCCCAGTGTCTCTTGGGACCACTGCAATCAAAAGTATAAATGGGTTGGCACCACCAAGTAGTAAATATATAGCTCTTTATTCCAGCAGTGACAGACGCTGTTTCGGGCTAACAAGCCCTTTATCAAACTGCTCACAGTCTGTACATCAACGGCGATCTTTTTTGTTCATTAAACATAGCCAGTTACTAATGCATAACTCCCAACGGTCTCTTTTTCAGAGGGACAGTCCCTCTTTGGGAACCAAATCCCTCTGTCCCTCTTTTTTCCTCATTTGTTCCTCTTTCAGGACTGATGTAGAGAGCTATATAAATATACATTTTTTTTTCTACTGAAAAAATGTGTTTAACTGACTCTAAGCATTTTTGCTATCATTTAAATTGATTTATTTCTTATTTTCAAGTGTTAAAATGAAGCATGGAGGAAAAATGTTTTAGCCATTTATTTAGGAAAGGGTTCTTTACAGTAAGAGTGATTAAGATGTGGAATGCATTGCCACAGGAAGTCGTTATGGCAAACTCTATACCTGCATTTAAAGGGGGCTTAGATGCTTTCCTTGCGTTGAAAGACATCCATGGCTACAATTACTAGGTAATGCCTAATGATGTTGATCCAGGGATTTTATCTGATTGCCATCTGGAGTCGGGAAGGAATTTTTCCCTTTAGGGGCTAATTGGACCATGCCTTGTAAGGGTTTTTTCGCCTTCCTCTGGATCAACAGGGATATGTGAGGGAGCAGGCTGGTGTTGTACTTTATACTGGTTGAACTCGATGGACGTATGTCTTTTTTCAACCAAAATAACTATGTAACTATGAAAACTACTGAAGATAGAAAGGACCAGTGTGTTTTGGACGATATCGCATTGTTTGCTTCTGAATTCTTTGTGATACACATGACAAGGGGTGGGGCGTGGTTAAAGGTGCAGCAGGGGCATGTTTTAGTGTCCCTCTTTTTTATCTCAAAATGTTGGGAGGTATGCTAATAGATATTTATGTTTTAAAATTTTTACAACCTAAGGCTAGTTTAACACTGGGGTGTTGCATTGCACATTCTGTAAAAACAGGATCACAAAGCAATGGAGGGGAAACATTGCATAGTGCACTATGCGCGCTATGCACGCTATGCGGCGCTATCAATGCATAAAATATACGCTTCACTGCAACTATAAATGCGCACATTGTCTAGTCCTGCACAGCATACCTCGCATTATTCCTAACAGATTCTGCCAGACTGTACTGCTATTGAGCAGTTGTGAAAGTCCTAGTACAATACGATTGCATAGTGATATTGTCCTACACAACAAAATGTGTGAAAGTAGCCCTATGGTTAAATTCCACAATATCAACAAAATTCAGTTCAGTCTCCAGCACTGAGTCGTTCATTGTAAAAATATATTCCTATTAGACCTACCGGTAATGGAGTTTCTGGTTGTCATCCGGGACAACCCGAGATCCGGTCCCGCCCAGGATCTGGGGAAACACCAAATCAAGAAGTTTAAAAGCCCCCGCCCTCCCTCAATCCTCAGTGCGTCTGAAAGTAAGTAGCCTAGAAACACCAAGGTGAAGGAAGAGCTAGACACCTCTAGTGACTAAAAATTCCCTGTGCTCCTAAATAGCAGAAAGGTGCTGGATAGGAAAGGGAAGGGTTATAGACGTTGTCCCGGATGACAACCAGAAACTCCATTACCGGTAGGTCTAATAGGAGTATTTCTCTAATTGTCATCCGGGACAACCCGAGAGATAGACAAGAAGTCTTCGCTAAAGACTCACCTAGGGAGGGACCACCGCCTGAAGCACCTTTCTGCCAAACGACTGGTCTTGTTGCGATAAAACATCCACTCTGTAATGCTTGATAAAGGTAGATGCGTTTGACCATGTTGCCGCTTGACAAATCTGGTGAATGGTGGCTCCTGCCCTCTCTGCCCATGATGTGGATAAAGAGCGAGTTGAGTGAGCTTTAATGTTACTAGGAACGGGACTATCACTACCCTCATATGCTAAGGTAATGGTCTGCCTGATCCATCTTGCGATTGTCTGTCTGGACGCTTGCTGACCTCTATTTTTCCCTGAAAATAGGACAAATAAACTACTGGATTTCCGAAACTCTCTAGATCTAGAAAGATAAACTAATAAAGATCTCCTAACGTCCAGACAATGGAAAGATTCCTCTTTAACCCCAGCTGGCCTATCACAAAATGAGGGAAGAATGATTTCTTGAGACCTGTGAAATTCAGATGTTACCTTAGGTAAATAAGAAGGGTCTAATCTGAGTCTTACACTATCAGGACAGATAATGAGGAATGGGTCCTTGATGGATAATGCCTGAAGATCACCCAAACGCCTGGCCGACGTTATAGCAATCAAAAAGGCCAATTTGAGTGTTAAAAATTGTATATCAATATTCTCTATGGGTTCGAAAGGACCACCTGTCAGTCTGTTCAGTACTAAAGACAGATCCCACTGAGGAAAAATCTTTGATTTAACTGGAGTTGATCTCTGTAATGCCTTGAAAAAATTCTTTACTAATTCCTCCCGCGCCAAATGTCTATCCAACAATATGGATAGAGCCGAACACTGGACCTTGAGAGTGCTGGGAGCTAACTTCATCTCAAATCCGTCCTGGAGAAACTCCAGCACAGAACTGGTTGAATGCTGATCCCTCGCCTTAGACTCACACCATGCTAAATAGACCTTCCAGACCTTGCGATAAATGCTCTAAGTTACAGGCTTCCTGCATTTCATTAAGGTTTCGATAACTTTCTCTGACAATCCCTTCTGTCTTAAGATTACCCTCTCAGGATCCAGGCTGCCAGTTTGAACAAATCTGGATTGGGATGGATTAGAGGCCCCTGGATTAATAGATCCGGACGGAGTGGGAGGGGCCATGGAGGCTGAATTGTCATTTTCAGTAATGTCGCATACCAAGGCCTTTTTGGCCATTGGGGTGCTATCAGAATTAGGCTCCCCCCTTCTCTTTGAAATTTTAGAAGAACTTGAGGAATTAGGACTGTTGGTGGAAAGGCATACCCCAGAACAAATTCCCAAGGAAGATTTAGCGCATCCAATCCCAGAGACCTGCTGCTTCTGTGAAGGGAGAAAAATCGTTCCACCTTCGCATTCTTTGGGGATGCGAATAGGTCTATCTCTGGTAGACCGAATTTCACCACCAGACTCTGAAAAACCTCTGGATGGAGTTCCCATTCGGCCTGGTTTACTTGTTGGCGGCTTAAAAAGTCCGCCTCTACATTGAGAGACCCCCTTATGTGGATCGCTGATAAGGACAGAATGCGAAGTTCTGCCCAGGTCAGAATTTCTGAACAGAGAGTCATGAGATCGAATGACCTCGTTCCCCCCTGTTTTGATAGATAAGCCACCGTCGTGACGTTGTCTGAAAACACAAGGACATGATTCCCCTCTATTAGAGAGTGGAATGATAGAAGGGCCTTCTGTACTGCCATCAGTTCTCTGAAATTGGATGATTTCTTGCTGACTGCCTGAGGCCAACTCCCTGAGCGTGATTCCCCCTGGCTGTTGCACCCCAACCCCAAGAACTTGCATCCGTAAAGATCTTTACTGGATCTATCTGCCTCCAAAATCGACCTTCGCTGAGATTGTGACTGTCCAACTACCAGAGAAGACTGGACTTTACTAAGTCGGGAATAGAAATTAGTAGATCCAGGGAATCCTCTGATTTGTCCCAATTGGAAAGCAACAGGGACTGTAGCGCTCTGCCGTGAGACTGAGCCCACGTCACTGCAGGGATAGATGCTGAAAATAGACCGAGGACTCTCATGATGTGGCGAAGAGAAGATCTCTCTTGAACCATCAGAGAATTTACCTCTGATTGGATTTTCAGAACTTTGGCCTCGATTCATTAACACTTAGCAAATTTGATAACAACAGTTTGGTAATATACCGAATTTGTTAACTTCATTTCAGGATTCATCAAAGTTATCTACAGCTGTTAGCGAACATTCGTTAACGATTCGGTAACGATTCGCTAAAACGGAAGAAAGTGCAATTCATGAAAAAGAAAGTGGGCGTGGTTTAGCGTTACATTTAGGATTAGTTATCTCCTTCACTGCTCTGTCGTTATTCCTGTCAGATCATTGCTGACAGAGAATATGGAGCCATTTGAAGTGGTTATGTATCAGCTGAGAGTGATTCAAAGGCGCAGAAGGGCAAGAATAAGGTCTGCAACCATATAAATTTGTAAGAGAATAGATTTATTTGCTATATTACGACATCTGCATTTCTCTTGAATCATCTTGTAAGAGAACACAGGCAGTGCCAGGGTTAACTAATTTTGCTAGCTGCACTATAATTTTTTAGAAAAGGCTCATATCAAATTGTGGGATTGTCCCAACCACTTCCAGAATCCTGGTCCAGGTGTTAAGCCCTATTCAGAATGTTGCTACGTAGTGCTCAAAGGACTGCCTTTTACCCACAATTCCATGGGAATCTTATGGCCTTGTGTTAAATTACCGCTGTAAAATGGAAATATCGACACGTTACCGAATGTTTACCGAATTGTTATCGAATTCACACCGAATGCCGAAAAACCTTGATGAATACAACTAGAAATCGCTAAACTTCGAATTCGGTAATTTAACAAACTGGAAAAAGTTATCTCAAAGACAATGATGAATCGAGGCCATTGTCTGGAGGAAGAAAGATTTTTCTCTTCATAGAATCTATCTTGTAGCCCAGAAACATTATTTGCTGGACCGGCTGCAGAGCTGACTTGTCGTAATTGACAATCCATCCAGCCTGAGTCAGAGTCCTGATGACAATATCCCGGTGTGAACACACCAGATCCCTTGTCTCCGCAAAAACCAAAAGATCGTCCAGATATGGAACTATCGAGATTCCCTGGATCCTTAATTCTTTCATAATCTCTGCCAGGACCTTCGTGAATATTCGAGGGGCTGATGCTATGCCAAATGGGAGCGCCTGAAACTGGAAGTGTTGAACATGGGAAGGAGTTCGAATTGCAAACCTTAGAAACCTCTGATGTCTGTAAAAAATCGGGATGTGCAGGTAGGCGTCCTGGAGGTCTATTGAGTTGAATTCCTTCCCCTGCAATAGACCCCTTACTGAATAAATGCTCTCCATCCTGAATTTCTTGTAGATCAGAAATGGATTGAGAGACTTCAGATTCAAAATAAAACGAAACTCCCCGCTGGTTTTCTTCACCAGAAAGACATGGGAGTAGTACCCCTGGAATTTCTCCTCCTGGGGAACTGGAATGATAACTCTTTTTTCCTGAAGTTTCTGAATTTCCATTTCCAGGCCCCTGGCTTTTTCCGGGTCCCTTGGAAATGAATTCACAAACCTTCTTAGAGGGGGTTTGACTGAAAACTGAAGACGATAGCCTTCTTTTATAATACGAAAAACAAAAGGATTGGGATTTAATTTCTCCCATTCTAACCGAAAATAAATCAGTCTTCCCCCTACTGGTAAAACGTCATTTATTCTGCTTGGGAGGGTCTGTCCTGCCAAGGACAAAACCCCCTTTTCCCTTTCCTTTCGGAAAGGACCATTTCCTCTGCACATTCCTCTTTCTTACCTGTTCCTCTCCCTGTTTTTTAGGAACAAAAGGTTTTTTAGCTCTGGGATTTCTCTTTTTATTGGGGAATTGTTTCCCTCTTTCTGCCGAGCGGGCTAAAATATCTTCTAGACCCGATCCAAATAATAGATTACCCTCAAAAGGGATCGAACAGAGCCTGTTTCTAGATGTCTGGTCCCCCTCCCAGGTTTTCAGCCATATTGCCCGCCGTGCAGAATTAATTAACGCCGTGGTACGTGCGGAAACCCGAATGAGTTCCGTGACTGCGTCGGCCAAAAAAGCTACCGCTTTAAGTACCACAGGAAGGGAGGCTGCATAATCTTTAAGAGGAGCCCCCTTAGAAATTTGCTCAATCAGATTATCCATCCAAATTCTTAAGTTGCGAGAAATGCAGGTGGCTGAAATCCCTGGGATGAAGCCAAAAGCTGCCGATTCCCAGGCTTTCTTTAGTAGGGAATCCACTTTTTTGTCCATTACATCCTTGAGGACACCCGAATCCTCAAAAGATAAATCGGAATCTTTGGAGTATTTAGATAAGGAGGCGTCTAGCTTTGGACATTTCGTCCATTTATCAATTTCTGACTGAGAAAAAGGAAACTTTCTTTTAGGGGATTTGGGTATAAATAACGGCCTTTCTGGATTCTGCCACTGGGAGGTAATAATCTCCTGAAGAGTTTTATGGAGGGAAAACACTCTTCCTGTAGCCTGGCCCAGACCTGAGTATACCTGATCCTGAGGTGTAATCTCTGGAACTGATTCCTTAATCTGTTCCGTGGGGTATACAGCTTTTAATAGTTCGGAAGATTCATCTGGGGAAAAGAGGAATCTAGGAGCTCTCACTAAATCCTCTTTTTCTGAGTTCTCCGACCTGGGTTGTTCCCCCTCCTCTAAGGAGACTGACCCAGAAATATCCTCCCCCTCTTCCTCCTCTTCTTCCTCAGCTCCCAAAATATCTGCTATGGAAGGAGGCTGCACCCCAACCCCAGAAGGCACTGTAGAAGGGCCTGGCAGGGGATCAGAGGGAGGAGGAACAAAAGATTCCTTAAATTTATCTAATGTTTCCTGCATATTCTTATTGACTGCCTCCATAACTCCCTTTAAAATATTAGAAGTCTCTGATACCACAATAGAATCTGTGCATGCTTGACAAACATTTCTAGGGGCATCTGGAGCGATCTTAGTGTTACACAACCCACATCTTTTATACTTGGGCGGAACATTAAATTTAGACTCAGTTCTTGCCTGAAATAAAACATACAAAAAAACAGGCGCATAACTGACAAGTCATCCAAGGTGATACAGTTATAAGCAAGACATCACCCTCCACTGGAGGACTTACCACCCCTGACCCGGATGGCTGCGTCTGTGAGGAGGACTTGGCTGCCGGCACTGCCACCTCCGATTGCTGCTGCTGTTGTGGCGGCTGCGGCTGTTGCTGCTGATGCGACATGCCTCCGCTGACACAGAACGCTAGGGGAGACGCCAGGAGCACGCTGCCTTTACTTCCTGGTTCCCCGTGATCCTCCCCTCCTGTGGCCACGTGACGTCCGTGCGCGCTCCGCCTCTTGCGCCTGACGTCATCGCGGAGGCCGCTGAAGCCTGACGCCGGATACGCCTTGCAGAGCCGGCGTCTGGCGAGGAGAGGGAAGGCATGCCGACACTAAAAATGCCACTCGGTCGCTGCCTCCCTAGATGCAGAGGAATTTGCAGTTGAGCGCCCACCTCCGCAAACGCCACTCCACTGACCAGTCCCTCTGCCTTCCAAGAAAACACCCACCCTCTGGTGAGTACCAGAAAACAATAAAACAATATATTCCAACGGAGCTTGCTTCCAACAGGTGTTTCCGCTGCGGAAACACAGATGAGCTGAGGATTGAGGGAGGGCGGGGGCTTTTAAACTTCTTGATTTGGTGTTTCCCCAGATCCTGGGCGGGACCGGATCTCGGGTTGTCCCGGATGACAATTAGAGAAAATGCTGGTAAAGACCTATTTACACCAAGAGAAGGAAAGGTCACATTACCTCACCCCTTATACCCTCCCCTGTTACTGTTGTCACGTGCCAATCCCAGACACACATTAAGAAGTGTTGCTAGAAGTTATGGATAAGCATGTGATAAGTTTCATCAGGTAACAGAATTTCAAGCCTCTGAATTGCTGGTCACAATCTTGTGCCAAAGCAGGATTTTACCACAGCAAATCAGTACCATACAAATGTACCAGCTGGTAAAACTGTTCACATGCTTTTCCATAATTTTGTAGTATACACATGAGAAACACTACACACAAATAAGTAATTGGTTGCAGAAGAAGATAGTTATTTTCTGGAATTTTCCAGTCAGAGTGCTCCTGGCCATAATCCTGTGGAAATATAGGAGCAGGTGTAACAGGTACTTCATATGGTGCAGCACAAGGTCAGGAATGGGGCGCAGCACAGGAGCAGCCATGACACCCATGGATGGTGCTATGGCTCACATGGCACGAGCCATGCCTTCTCCCCTCTAGATAAGCCTCTGGATGGTGTAAATGTCCTCCAAGCCATAAGCATGACTGATCTGAGTAGGGACTGATCATAGAGATAGCATGTGAGGTACAAATAGTTTACATTTGGATGCAAATATCTACCCTATGTTTGTTTCTTACTTTGTACAGTGTTTCGGAATATGTTGGAGCTTTATAAATTAATAATAATCATCATCATCATCATCATAATAAATATTATGCAGTCTAGAATTGGGCCAGTCATAATGCATATAACTTGCATGCAAAGTTGCATCTCACTGATCTCTAATCATCAGTTACCACAAACATGTATTTACAATTACAGCTGTCCAGGAAAACACCCCAGTTTCTGGCTGAAATCAACTGGGGGCATTCTTGCAGGCTTTCACCAGCTGCCATTGGGCAGCTGCCTCTCCCTGGCCGTCCCCCTGCTGATCCCCCCCCCCCCCTCGCTGCACGCTGATAGAGTATCTCTCTCTCCTTCTAGCGTTGTGACCCCAGAGGTCATGGAAGTGAAAGTAAGCAGATGTGGCCCACAGGAGCAGCGGACAGCGGCAGAGATGGCGACTACCCGATCCTCCCAGCCCCCCGGATCAGGTAGAATTGTTTTTTTTTATTTAAGTCCCCACCTTGGGTTCCCTATAAGGCCATGTTTAAAGTTGTGAGTTGTGGTGCGGCGTAATTGCCACTTTGTAACACGGCTTATTGCACTGCAATGCACCACCTATACAGACAACAGTGCGGTGAGTGTGTTGGCAGTACAACGGAGTTCAGGATGGTAACTGCATGCAGTGCTTTACTGGAAAATGCACATGTTAACAGTTACAGTGAAGCACACTTTTCATTGACTGTATGTTTCACTGTATGCGAGTGCGATGTAACGTGTGGCACTGCTTTTCTGATCTGTTGCGTTCCTGCTGTCACAGGGAACAGAACACAATGGTTACTGTGAATGTGGCCACATACTTTAGATTTCGTCTAATCGTGTTTTCATCATCTTCAGTGGAGAGGGTGGGTGTTGAACCTTGTGAAGAAATGTCTCACTCTCTCTTTGATTTCCATACCTACCAATTGAGTGTTAGGGTAAGAACTCACATTTTTATTGTAACTTTTGTTGCAGAAGAAACCAGATGACTTGACAGTTGACATTATTCAGTTGCCTGAATGAAGCCAGCAAAGTGGAAAAATCTTGCCCAGCAAGGTCATCTGAATGTCCATTTCAACCACACAGTAAGCTGCATTTTTAGGCAGTAAACTGCTAAATATTTTTTTTGCAGCAGCAGCAGCAGAAAGTTATACATGTGATTAGCATAATAAGCATAGAGTAGGCTACACATATTGAGGAGGGGGGGGGGGGGGGGGCTGATGACTGTCACTGGCCACTATGCACAGAAGGGTGGGAGGGTGGGTAAAGAGATGTTTGGCCACTATGTGCGGGAGCGAGGTGTAAATAGATGACTAACCACTACCTGCTAAAGGGTGTGTGTGTGGGGGGAAAGGGGGGGGGGAGAGATACGGGTTATTCTGCAGGGGGCCCCAAGATCATTTTGCTGTAGCAGTGTAGCCTACGATTGTGTGGCTAAGTTGCTCTAGTTTGCAATAAATCGGCCAGGAGCAAGCCACTCATCGTGCCAAATCCTTAAAACAATCCTGAAGTCAAAAGTAAAACAAAAGGTAGATACTTACCTCAGTAGTAGGAGGCCTCTGGATAAGCACTTTCTTTATCATTTGGACATAAGCGAGGCTGGGATGAGTGCATCTGTGCTGTGCATGCACAAATATAGTCTGTACATGCCCAGTAAAAGGATGTATTAGTGCATGGGTTTTTTCATAGATGCATGAGCAATTCCCTTTGGTGGGCATGTGTGGACTGTGTATACCCAGTCTGGATGCGTTTGTCCACCGCCACACTCATGGCCACAAGAAACCTATTCAACTTGCTGAGTCGAATAGGTATAGAGAGATCCTGTGATGGGATGTAGGAGGATCTGGAAAGCCTTTGCCCTATCCAGAGGTTTCCCACTACTGAGGTCAGCACCTCAAAGGATTGCTTCAAGTGACCCCTGGGGACACCTGTACACAAACAGAATTCTCAGCCAAGATGGCTCTCAGTGGTTGTCTTTGGGGATTTCTATTTAGCGTGTGCTCAGACTGTTCTGCTGCCAACATTGAATTATACCAGATAGGCCCAGTGCACACCAAAACCGCTAGCAGATCCTCAAAACGCTAGAGGTTTTTGAAGCAGATTTTCAGAGCGATTCTAGGCATGTTTAGAGAGGTTTTCTAAACATGCCTAGCGTTTTCTGGAGCGTTTTTGTGTAGCAGAATGCATATATTGTTACAGTAAAGCTGTTACTGAACAGCTACTGTAACAAAAACGCCTGGAAAACCGCTCTGATCTAGCGTTTTTCAGAGCAGTTTGAGCTTTTCCTATACTCTACATTGAGGCAGAAATGTTTCTGTAAACCGCAAAAGTGCTGCAGGACCCAAGTTTGCGGTTTGCTAAAAACCTCAAACCGCTGGTGTGCGCCATCCCATAGATTATCCCATACATTAGCCAAGCGTTTTCACAAGCGGCAGTGGTTTGCGAAACGCTTCAAAAACCGCTCGGTGTGCACCAGGCCTTAGACTCAGTCCATGCAGATGACAATATTGCTGAATTATAGAGAAATAGCTGTTGTAGTTTTTAACTGGATCTTTCTTTCTTTTTTCACCAGTTGATAGTGGATGAAACTATTTGGAAGGTGAAGATATTATTGTGAAGAGCAAAGAAACAAAGATCAGCTTGGTCATGGGGCTCACCTTATCAATTTAAAGGGACTCCGACCAGTGCAAGTAACTATGGAAAGATGGATATAATTTTACAGCTCTCTTTATCCTCTTTCTGGCGACACCTAAATCGTCGCCCTACGCCTTTTAGTTTTCTCTATTTTCGCGATTGAAATCGCGGCCGCTGCAATTTCAATTGCGAAAATAGCGAGAACTCAAAGGCGTAGTGCAGCGGTTTATATATCATTGGAAAGAGGAGAAAGAGAGCTTTAAAATGATATGCATCTTTTCATAGTTTCTGCACTGCTCGGAGTCCCTTTAATACTCCCTAGAAAGCAAGGAAATACTGAAAATAAGTTTGACAGTACTTTTTCAGATGTTACGAGCTAAAAAGTTATTTTATTGGTAAGATGAAGACTGGTTTCCTTGGAGAATACTTAACTGAATAGGGCCCAAGTGCTTTATTTTGAATTGAATCTGAGAGGTGAGTGGCAGCAGTAACACATTACAGAGGTTGTATATCTGTAAACCCTCTTATCATCATCTGTTCCTTTTGATACGCTTTATTCACTTCCTGCCTTGACCAGAAATTAATAAAACTCTGCCTAATGGGACACTAACATAGGATCCTAAAACTACTACTTTAGATGAGGTTAACTGTTAATATTGTCCTTCTGGAAACGTCCTAGTAGCAAAAAGAGATGGCACACCACTGGCTGCAACAAATTTTGCTGTATTCAGGAACACTACATGTCACGAATATTACATTCTTCAGGTGTTAGAAGTAGAATGTAATATTTTAACACGTAGTGTACTTGTTCCTGAATACAGCAAAATTTGTTGCAGCCAGTGGTGTGCCGTCTCTTTTTGCTACTAGGACGTTTCCAAGCCGTTGGGGCAATCCGACTGAGACAAGGCACTGGCAAGCATACAGGTCTAGTAGGCCGGATACACTTGTTCTCTGTGCACCAGTTGATGCAATTAATCTTGTCCTTCTGTCTGTCTGGGAGGGGCCGCCTTTATTTTGTGCCTCACCATGTTCTTCCTGACTTCAGTCTATGTGAACTTATCCTGTAGAGTTAAAGACATCTCTTTGGCAGGGAGTATTACTCTGCAGTGTATGGTGAGGAGCCTTTGGCATTTTAGATGTTGCTTTCCCATTTGAGATTCTATTGGCGCAATCAATGTGCCCGACTCCAGCTTCCTTTCAACATTCCCTGTACATGCCATATAAATCCTTCTCCTTTTATTTCTTCAGGGTGACTCCAGGGTTGACCTCAGCTTTCTCTAATGCACCAAAGCCCTTTCCGTATATCTATAAAACTAAGAATCTGTAAAGTCTATTAGAGTAGAGAACATCTGACCTGCTCTTGTAATAACACAGTCCAATTAATGTCAGCTTTGCTTTCATGATAAATTGGGGCAGACAAATTGATTTGCCTTTTCCAAAGGAACAAAAGCGACAAAAAAGAGTTCCCTCCAGATCTGACAGTAAGCATGTTTTTCATTCTTCTAACACTGACCTATTATTTTTCAGCTGCTACAGCTTGACTCAAACACTGTTTCTTGCACCTTTCAGTCCAAGGACAGGCTGTGATCTTAAGGGATTGATCAATAGAAATAGGTGTACATTTTGCAGCAAGCACTCTGGTAATATACATGACAGGTGCAGCTTGTACCCTTTTCCCGCTTATCTAACCATAACTCACTTTACCCTCTCTTCACATACACAAAGGATCAACTGACCGATACCCATTACCCCACTTAAAACTTACACAAAAAACATAACTACTTGCATAAAGTTGGAACGATACTTTAATTGATATCGGCCACAGCTTACAACAAATTAACCAAAAATAACGAGTGCAGGAAAAAACAGATACTTTGCTTCCTTGTGAGTGATGCATAATTAGCAGTAAAACTCCCAGGGGTAGCTTCACATGCAGCCAACACAAGCCCAAGCCGCATCTCTGGCTCTGGGCTCCACGGGCTAAACATGCCGCTCGATTAAACCAATACTTAACCGTGAAGATACCCTCCTCACCTGTCACCTCCAGGAAGCAAAGAATCTCGCCAAGCTGTGACAAACATTACAAAATGCGAACACAATGCCATACAGTGCCCCCACCTCACAACGTGGGTAGCAGACCGTGTTTACACACACACATATATATATATATATATATATATATATATATATATATATATATATATATATTTATTTTTTTTTATAACAAACAACATTCACATATACTGTATATAACAGTGTATACATATAAACTCTTGTATATGTACAAAAGAAAAATATTTCACATCCGTCCTAAAAGCTTTCTGAAGGACCTTTTATTGAAATAATCCTGAGAAACTTGTCTTATATGTCCCTTAATAAAAAACATAACCAACAGACCTCGTCCATAACTAAAAGTCGAAATCCATTAATTCTTCCAAGACAAACATCAGGGGGGAGGGGACTTTCTACTCTGCTGTGCCTGGGAAAGTGACGATACGTCACATCCCGGTCCCACATTCCCCTGCAATGCCCACCTCCAACTGATTCTCCCCCTATTCATTAAAGGGCCCAAACACCCCCTGACTGGGAGCTCACTAAGGGACGTGCACCCTGATATGATGCCCACGGGTGAATACCCAGGGCATCTCTTGACTGGTGCAGCTTGTACCCTTTTCCCGCTTATCTAACCAACACTCACCTTACCCTCTCTTATCATACCCAAAACGATCAACTGACCGATACCCATTACCCCACAAAAAACATAACTACTTGCATAAAGTTGGAACGATACTTTAATGGATATCGGCCACAGCTTACAACAAATGAACCAAAAATAACATGAGTGCAGGAAAAAACATACTTTGCTTCCTTGTGAGTGACGCATAATTAGCAGTAAAACTCCCAGAGGTAGCTTCACATGCAGCCAACACAAGCCCAAGCCACATCTCTGGCTCTGGGCTCCACATGCTGCTTGATTAAACCAGTACTTGACCGCGAAGATACCCTCCTCACCTGTCACCTCCAGGAAGCAAAGAATCTCGCCAAAAGCAAGGCAGAGTTGACGCCCTTAACTCTGACGTGCCCGCCACATTTCAAATGCCACTTCAAGTTTCATTTGTAAATGAAAATTGAATAAGTCCAATCCCACGTCCGAGAGATGGACCCCGTCCGCCTGACAGAGGCAACGTGCCCCCTCTATATCTAGATGCCGAACGCACAATCCACCTTGATCCGACACCAAACGCGAAACAGCTCTGTTTACCTTGATCCAAGCCCAATCAATGGCCTTAATAACTCTGCCTTGCTTTTCGCCAAAAGCAAGGCAGAGTTGACGCCCTTAACTCTGACGTGCCCGCCACATTTCAAATGCCACTTCAAGTTTCATTTGTAAATGAAAATTGAATAAGTCCAATCCCACATCCGAGAGATGGACCCCGTCCGCCCAACAGAGGCAACGTGCCCCCTCTATATCTAGATGCCGAACGCACAATCCGCCTTGATCCGACACCAAACGCGAAACAGCTCTGTTTACCTTGATCCAAGCCCAATCAATGGCCTTAATATCCCGTGCGCCTTGCCAATAACACCTTGGTATAATCACTGACCATATGATCACTATGCCAGGGGCAACCGCCTTAAAATGAATCAAGTCACGGCGAATGATTCTAATCAATCATCTGATTGGAATCTTTCCAAGGTCGTGGCCGCCGGCGTGAATGATCAGAGCATCTGGAAAGCCATGTGACGTTGCCCTATCAAAAAATGTAACTGGCAATTCTTCCCAGCAGAGACCCCTATCACCCAACCAAGTCACCTGAGCCTGGTCAGAAGGCAACCCTAGGCAAGAGCCATTCAGCCGGATATTTGCTCGCTTGGCCGCCCAATACATGAACGAATGACCCATGCACCAAACCACGAAGCGCCTCTGATCTAAAAGAGAAAGGAAAATATGCATGCCAATACACTACCTCTAGCAACAGACAATTCTATGCACGTCTACTCAAGGATGTTCACAATGGGTATTTCACTTTAAAGCTGGTAACTATAATTTTTTTTTTATATACTTAACTAATCCCCCACATTCCCAATTTTTTGTACGCCATGTGGTCTAACATACAGAGTGTATCTGTTTGATTGCCAACGACCCACTCTCCTCACCATTTCAGTGGACATACCCAATCGGGAGGCTTCCGTCGCAGCTCCTATCCGAAAGGAGTGCGACGTGTATTCAGTACCATCCATACCCAACATTGTAAAGCACTGCCGAGGTACCACAGAAAATTTAAAACAGGTCAATGGTAACCCATTTTTGTGTAACAGCAATGAACCTGGGCAAGCCGGTCTGATCTGTAAAAAAAATTTCAGATTGTTCACAGGACAGGAAATACAGGAAGGGAGGGAATATAAAGTAATAATTACACCCTTTCCTAGCTGATCAGTCTTGGACCGTCGCAAAATTATATCTAATCATGAGTTTGAACCCAGAGACACGTCCTCTCTCTGAATCCCGGCATGGATGCATGAATTATGGCTGACCAGCTTGCTGATCCTGAATGTGCCATAAAATGCAAGCTAGAAAGCGAGAGCAAACATAACTGCTTCAAATTGTGACGAACACACCGTGGGGAGATGATCTAACAGACACTTAAGGATTTCCCATGTGATGGGCCTCCTTTAGTCCGCCCGTCGCGAATCCCTCCTCCACCCTTTTAAAGTCTGTTGGACAAGAAATTGCTTGGTAAAATCTTCCCATCTCATTAATTTGCATAAAAATGTTAAGGCAGAAGCGCGTTTTTGAATTGCTGATGGAGATTCCCCTTTTTTAAACGAGGACGCTACCACCCACAAATAGAGATGTCCCGAACGGTTCGCCGGCGAACGGTTCCAGGCGAACTTTGGGTGGTTCGCGTTCGCCTGCGAAGGCGAACTTTTGTGGAAGTTCGATTAACCCCATAATGCACTATGAGGGTCAACTTTGACCCTCTACATCACAGTCATCAGGCACCTTGTAGCCAATTTGGCTACACTCAGCCCTGGAGCCCCCCCCCCCTCTTATATAAGGCAGGCTCGCCGGCCATTACACTCACTCGTGTGCCTGCAGATAGACAGACTAGAGCGAGCTGCTGCATATTTTTTCTCCTAGGGAAAGATTAGTTAGGCTCTTGGCTTGTTAGCTTACTCCTGGCTGTATCTTATTGCTTTAATAGCACCCCTCATTCAACAGCTCTTTTCAGAGCTAATTCTGTTTTTGTGATAATTTTTTTTTCTGTGTGTCAAACTGACACTTGTGTTGCATAGACAGCATTGCTAATTCATACTGTGTGTGTGCCACTACCAGCAGCCCAGCAGCACATTCAGTGACTACCTGTGTGTGTGACAGGGAGCTGCACATTGTACTACCCAGTACTGCATATACCTACTAGTACCTGTTGTGTTAGTTAACCCACCTCATCACTGCACATACCTACCTTTGTGTTGAGTGAACCCACCTCACTGCATCTACCTAGCTGTTGTGTTGAGTGAACCCACCTCACTGCATCTAACTACCTATTGTGTTCAGTGAACCCACCTCACTGCATATAGCTAGCTGTTGTGTTGAGTGAACCCACCTCAATGCATATACCTAGCTGTTGTGTTGAGTGAACCCACCTCACTGCATCTAACTACCGTTAGTGTTCAGTGAACCCACCTTACTGCATCTAACTACCTTTAGTGTTCAGTGAACCCACCTCACTGCATCTACCTAGCTGTTGTGTTGAGTGAACCCACCTCACTGCATCTAACTACCTTTGTGTTGAGTGAACCCACCTCACTGCATATACCTAGCTGTTGTGTTAAGTGAACCCACCTCACTGCATATAACTACCCTTGTGTTCAGTGAACCCACCTCACTGCATTTAACTACCTTTGTGTTCAGTGAACCCACCTCACTGCATTTAACTACCTTTGTGTTGAGTGAACTCACCTCACTGCATCTAACTACCTTTGTGTTCAGTGAACCCACCTCACTGCATATACCTAGCATCCCCCCGAGATGGACAAAATGGACAAACCAGGTAGAGGAAGAGGTAGAGGCAGACCCAGAGGAAGGCCACCTGGCACCGGCAGGTCTGTGCAAGGTCGTGTTGATGTGATTTTGTGCGGACCTGGCCCAAAGTACAGTGCTCAGAAGAAGGCACGTGCCATCACTTCCCAAAATTGTGAGGACGTGGTTGAGTATTTAACACAGAACACCTCATCTCCCGCAGCCACCAGCGCTACTACAAGAACCACATCCACTGCATTTGACACTTTGCAGGAATTATTTGGTCTGGAAATCACTGATTCACAGCCAATAATGCTACAACAAGATAGAGGCGCTAAGCAAGTTACAACACCTCATACGTCTGGGTAAGGTTGCGTTAGTATGGACGTAACGTGTGAGGAGCGGGATGATGAAGCACCTGATGTTGGTGCAGTTGTGGAGGTGTCTAAGGAAAGCGAAGCTGGGCAGGAGGATTATGATGACGATTATACGGATGCCACGTATGTTCCCAATAGAGGAGATGACCAAGGGGACAGTTCAGAGGGGGAGCCAGAGAGAAGTAGGAGGAGACAAGTCCATGAAAGAAGCAGAGGGAGCTCGTCCTCAGAAACAGCTGGGGGCAGTGTCCGGCGCCAAGTATCGCCAGCTATGGACAGCCAGCCAACATGCCCTTCAACGTCAGCTGCTGATGCCACCATAGTGCCATCACCCCAGGGGGGCTCAGCAGTTTGGAAATTTTTTAATATGTGTACCTCAGATCGGAGCAAAGCCATCTGTTCTCTCTGCCTTCAAAAATTGAGCCGTGGAAAGGCCAACACTCACGTAGGGACAAGTGCCTTATGAAGGCACCTGGAGAAAAGGCACGAACAGAAATGGGAAGAACACCTGAGGAAAAGCAGCACCCAAAAAGACAAGCCACCCTCCTTCTTCTCTTCCTCCTTCAGGTGCATCATCTTCAGCCGCTTTCTCCCTTGCACCTTCACAGCCACCCTCCTCCACTCCGCCTATGCCCTTGAGTGGTTCCTGCTCCTCTGCCCACAGCAGTAGTCAGGTGTCCGTGAAGGAAGTCTTTGAGCGGAAGAAGCCATTTTCTGCTAGTCACCCTCTTGCCCGGCGTCTGACAGCTGGCATGGCGGAACTATTAGCTCGCTAGCTATTACCATACAAGCTGGTGGAGTCAGAGGAAGTTACCAGGCCGCAATTATTTTTCACAAAAGGCTATACCCAAACTGTACTGTGCAGTTGAGAGGCAAGTGGTGTCATCTCTTGCGAAGAGCGTTGGGTCAAGGGTCCACCTGACCACGGATGCCTGGTCTGCGAAGCACGGGCAGGGCCGCTACATTACATACACAGCTCATTGGGTCAACCTGGTGACCGATGGCAAGCATGGAGTACGTGGCTGCGCAGCGGACCAACTTGTGACACCTCCACGTCTTGCAGGCAGGCCTCCTGCCACCTCCTCTCCTTCTCCTCCTGCTACATCCTCTTCGCTGTCATCCTCCTCCTTGGCTGAGTAGCAGTTCAACTCTAGTGGTGCTGCCATCTCCTCCTCTCCAGCTACACAGCCCCATGTCCCCAGAGCCTATGCTGCATGCCAGGTACGATGGTGTCACGCCATTTTAGACATGTCTTGCCTCAAAGTGGAGAGTCACACTGGACCAGCTCTCCTGGCTGCTCTTAACAAAGAGTTGGAGCAATGGCTGACCCCGCACCAGCTGGAGATCGGTAACGTGGTGTGACAATGGCAGCAATCTCCTTTCCGCTTTGAATTTGGGAAAGTTGACACATGTACCCTGCATGGCACATGTGCTGAATCTGGTCGTGCAAAGATTTGTGTCAAAGTTCCCAGGCTTAGAGGACATCCTGAAGCAGGCCAGGAAGTTGTGTGGGCATTTCAGGTGGTCTTACACGGCCATGGCACGCTTTGCGGACATTCAGCGGAGAAACAACTTGCCGGTGAGACGCCTCATTTACGATAGCCCGACTCACTGGAATTCCACCCTGCTCATGTTCTCTCGCCTGCTAGACCAGGAGAAAGCCGTCACCCAGTACCTGTACAATTACAGTAGAAGGACACAATCTGGGAAGATGGGGATGTTCTGGCCACCGAACTGGACACTGATGCAAAATGCATGCAGGATCATGCAGCTGTTTGAGGAGGTGACCAACCTGGTGAGTTGTGCTGAAGGCACCATCAGCGACTTGATCCCCATACGCTTACTTCCTGGAGCATGCCATGTGTAGAGTGGTGGATCAAGCTGTGGAGGAGCGTGAAGAAGAACAGTTACGGCAGGAGGAGTCATGGGAGTTATTTTCATCCGAACCAGAGGTTTCCTCGACACCTGCGGCAGCACAGAGGGGGGAGGAGGAAGAAGAAGAGGAGTCGTGTGGGGAAGGAGAGGAGACAGACTCGGATGAGGATGAGGAAGGTGTTTCTGTGGAGGAGGAAGAGGCGGCGGCAGAAGAACAACCGCAGCAGCCGTCAGAGGGGGCTTGTGCTGCTCCACGTTCCCGTGGTATTGTTCGTGGCTGGGGGGAGGAAGAGGACTTGCGTGACGTCACTCAGGAAGAGCAAGAGGAGATGGAGAGTACGTCTGGATCCGACTTCGTGCAGATGGCCTCTTTCATGTTGTCCAGCCTATTGAGGAACCTCTGTATCAAAAAAACTCAAGGGGAATGACCTGTACTGGGTGGCCACTCTACTAGACCCTCGGTACAAGCAGTGGCGGTGCCACGCTGGTGCTTAAACAGGCTTCAGCCCCAGCTGTCAACTTGCCAGCCCCCCCTAAAGCCCCCCCGCGGGCTGCAGCCGCCGCAAGTCAGTACTAGTGGTTCAGAAGAAGGAAGGATGGAGGAGGGCTGGCCTGGCTGTCAGAAGGAGCCCCGCCCCTGGCCGGGTAATTATACAGTCTGTCTGTATACAGATGCACCTGTCACGCTTGGTGGTGTGTTCTCCACAGTCAGCATGCAACACATAAGCTGACGTGAAGGAGGTACACACACCAGCACAAGGAATCAGGATATGCCCAGTTTAGTGGAGGAGAGGACTGACTCCAATAGGAGATTGTGGTGCACAGAGCCGGTGCAGATCCGAACGACCACAAACAATACTTTCGTGATAACGTCTCAGCGCAAAGTAGCGCTGAGCGCATAAACCAGAACTGAGGAGATCAGGACAGGTAGACAGAATGAACGCTTGCTTAACTAGCTTCTACTTAGTGACAGCAAGCGTCCACAAGACAGACTGGAATGAGGCAGCCAATGCATTTGCAGCGATGGCGTGCCTCACAAAGACAGGACAGGATAGTCAGGAAATAACAGGATCAAGATAGATGAACGTAACACAGACAAAAATACAATAAGTAAGTTTTCCTAGCGTATTACAATTACAGCTATCAATGAAACTATTTGTAACGTCTGACTAACATATGTATATATCGGCAATGAACCGATATATGACATAAGCAGGAACACTGACTAGGACTGGAGCAATACAGGGAACAGGACTCAGAAGGATTCGCTATCTCTTCGCAGAGATGAACGCAATCCACAAACGGTAACAGAACAGGATTCAGAAGGATTAGTTATCTCTTCGCAGAGATGAACGCAATCCACAAACAGAACCAGGAGCAGGATAACTAACTCAGCACGGGTGATCACGATTAGTGATGCTCGGATACCCCTTTTTATTATTCGAGTTTGGTCGAATTCGAATAGTAAATTATTCGAATTCAGTCGAATATTCGAGTCGAATATTTTTTACTATTCGATTCGACCTCGGACTTCGAGCTCACAATTCGAGTCGGTATTCGAGCTCATTATTCGAGCTGACTATTCCAATTGGCCTTAAATAGCTTCCAACGCTTGTTTTGAGGGTGAATGATGCAAGAAACATCTTTTTTTCCAAGTAACAACAGCAAGTGATTATGTGGGGATGTTCCTTTAAAAAAAAAAAAGGTGGAAAGAGAAGTTGTGTCCAGAATTTTGTTCAGTACTGTATATACTTCTTCTTCTTCTTCTTTTTTATCTTCTATATCTTCTTCTTCTTCTTCTATATCTTCTTCTTCTATATCTTCTTCTTCTTCTATATCTTCTTCTATATCTTCTTCTTCTATATTGTCTTCTTCTTCTCCTTCATCTTCTTCTTCTTCATCTTCTTCATCATCATCTTCTTCTTCATCTTCTTCTTCATCTTCTTCTTCATCTTCTTCATCTTCTTCTTCTTCATCTTCATCTTCTTTTTCTTCTTCTTCATCTTCTTCATCTTCTTCTTCTTCATCTTCTTCTTCATCTTCTTCATCTTCTTCTTCTACATCTTCTTCATCTTCTTCTTCTACATCTTCTTCATCTTCTTCATCTTCTTCATCTTCTTCATCTTCTTCTTCATCTTCTTCATCTTCTTCTTCTTCATCTTCTTCATCTTCTTCTTCTTCATCTTCTTCATCTTCTTCTTCTTCATCTTCTTCTCCTTCTTCTTCTTCTTCTTCTCCTTCTTTTTCTATATCGTCTTCTTTTTCTTCACTTATTTCTCTTTTATATATTTTTTTTAAAGAAATGGAGCTATTTTTGAGCGTAATAAATAGCTGGTGGCGCACGCATGTTGGAAGCGCCATTGTATGTGCTACCTGGCAGTGGAAACACACAGACAGCAGGAGGTAAATTCAGCAGCAGCAGGAGGAGGCGGATGATTGTGTGGCAGCAGGCAGTCAATGAGGCAGGCAGCGAGACATAATAGGCTGTGTGGTACCTAGCGGTGGTACCAGGCCGTAAATACACAGCATGAGGTTCCAGACAGCGGTCGTGAAGCCCATATCATGTCCAATACACAACTGGGACAACACAGTTTTCAACCCGGACACCTCTAAAAATAATATCACACAGTATTAATAAAAAGTATATATAATGTTTTTGTTTTTTTAAAGAAATGCAGCTATTTTTGAGCGTAACAAATAGCTGGTGGCGCACGCATGTTGGAAGCGCCATTGTATGTGCTCCCTGGCAGTGGAAACACACAGACAGCAGGAGGTAAATTCAGCAGCAGGAGGAGGAGGATGAGTGTGTGGCAGCAGGCAGTCAATGAGGCAGGCAGCGTGACATAATAGCCCTGGTACCTAGCGGTGATACCAGGGCGTAAATAAACACAACAGGAGGTCCCAGACAGCGGTCGTGCAGCCCACATTGTGTCCAATACACAACTGGGACAACACAGTTTTCAACCCGGGCACCTCAGAAAAATTAAACCTTTTTTTTTTTATGGTTTTTTGGTTTTGTTTGTAAAACAAATTACACAGATATATAGCTATTGTTTGACGTAATAGCTGGTGGCATAGTGGCAGCAGAAGGTAAATCTGTGTACCCTGGCGTTGGGAAACACAGACAGACAGCAGCAGCAGCAGGAGGAATGGAGGAGTAATTATGTGAGCAGCTATTGTTTGACGTAATAGCTGGTGGCAGAGTGGCAGCAGAAGGTAATTCTGAGTACCCTGGCAGTGGGAAACACAGACAGACAGCAGCAGCAGCAGGAGGAATGGAGGAGTATTGTGAGTGTGGCAGCAGGCAGGCAGCGTGACATAATAGCCCTGGTACCTAGCGGTGATACCAGGGCGTAAATAAACACAACAGGAGGTCCCAGACAGCAGTCGTGCAGCCCACATTGTGTCCAATACACAACTGGGACAACACAGTTTTCAACCCGGGCACCTCAGAAAAATTAAACCTTTTTTTTTTAATGTTTTTTTAGTTTTGTTTGTAAAACAAATTACACAGATATATAGCTATTGTTTGACGTAATAGCTGGTGGCATAGTGGCAGCAGCAGGTAAATCTGTGTACCCTGGCGTTGGGAAACACAGACAGACAGCAGCAGCAGCAGGAGGAATGGAGGAGTAATTATGTGAGCAGCTATTGTTTGATGTAATAGCTGGTGGCAGAGTGGCAGCAGAAGGTAATTCTGTGTACCCTGGCAGTGGGAAACACAGACAGACAGCAGCAGCAGCAGGAGGAATGGAGGAGTATTGTGAGTGTGGCAGCAGGCAGGCAGCGTGACATAATAGCCCTGGTACCTAGCGGTGATACCAGGGCGTAAATAAACACAACAGGAGGTCCCAGACAGCGGTCATGCAGCCCACATTGTGTCCAATACACAACTGGGACAACACAGTTTTCAACCCGGGCACCTCAGAAAAATTAAACCTTTTTTTTTAATGGTTTTTTGGCTTTGTTTGTAAAACAAATTACACAGATATATAGCTATTGTTTGACGTATTAGCTGGTGGCAGAGTGGCAGCAGAAGGTAAATCTGTGTACCCTGACAGTGGGAAACACAGACAGACAGCAGAAGGGCAGTACACAGCAGCCCACTGTAGGTGTAAAATGTGTGGCTGCAGGCGACGTAATAGTCAAAGTGAACCAGCATGGCTTAGTGAGCAGGAACCAGGAGGTGGTAAAGGGTTCTTCAGTTCATGTCCCCCTCTCGCCGACAACAGGGGCCAGGAACTCGCCTTCCACCCACGCCTGGTTCATCTTGAGAAACGTCAGTCTGTCCACAGACTTGTGAGACAGACGTGAGCGTTTCTCGGTGACCACGCCACCAGCTGCACTGAAGCAGCGCTCGGACAGCACGCTGGAAGGGGGACAGGACAGCACTTCCAGGGCGTACTGCGCCAGCTCACTCCAGATCTCCAGGCGCTTGACCCAATACTCCATGGGATCAACAGGGGTATCGCTGTCAAGCCCGCTGTAGGACCCCAGGTAGTCAGCCACCATTCGGGTCAGGCGCTGGCTGTGACCGGAGGAGGATGCTGCTGCATGCACCTCCTCTCTAGTCACTGCTGCCGGAGCCTCTACAGTCCTGTAGAGCTCGTTGCTGAGAGACAGCAGGTCTGTGGGGCGCTTGCTGCTGGATGCAGGCACCTGCTGCTGCCTCTGTGCTGGCTGGACAGTGGGGGTGGAAGGCTGGGGGAAGGCTTCCTCCAAGCGCTCAACAAGGGCCTGCTGCAAGCTCCTTATTTGTTGCGCTGGGTCTCCTCCTGCAGGCGGCAGGAACTGGCTCAACTTCCCCTTGAGGCGTGGGTCCAACATCATGCTGATCCAGATCTCCTCCCTCTGCTTCATCTGGATCACTCTGGGGTCCCTGCGCAGGCACGCCAGCATGTGCGCTGCCATTGGGAAGAGGCGGGCCACATGTGCTGGCACATCGATGGCAGTGCTGCTGTCCTCATCCTCCTCCTCTGCCGCCTCATCCTCTCTCCACCCCCGCACCAACTCAGCTGCGCTGTGCTGATCCCCCTCATCAGCAGCAAGGTCAGGGACCTCCACCAAGTCCTCCTCCTCCTCCCCCTCAGAGGTGGACTGTGCAGCTGCTTGCCGCTCCTGCTGGTCCAAGGCTGCCGCTCCCTGTTCCAGCAAAGCATCGAGGGCCCTGTTCAGCAGACAAACCTGGGGCACCCACTCGCAGACCATAGCATGGTCCCTGCTCACCATGTTAGTGGCCTGCAGAAAGGGAGCCAGCACTAAGCACACCTGCTGCATGTGCCTCCAGTCATCATCGGGGACGATGGACGGGATGTTGCTGGTCTTGTCCCTTCTCTGAGCGGTGGAAACAGTGGCCAGGGCAAGGTACTGGTTGACAGCGTGCTTCTGTTCAACCAGACGCTCCAACATCGCCAGGGTGGAGTTCCAGCGAGTCGGAATGTCAAGGATCAGCCGATGGCGTGGCAGCTCCAGCTCCTTTTGCACGTCTTCCAGGCTCGCACAGGCTGCAGCCGAGCGTCGGAAGTGACGCACAACATTCCTTGCCGTTTCCAGCAGTTCGCCCATCCCCTGGTAGGTGCGCAAGAACTTCTGCACCACCAGGTTCAGCACGTGGGCAAGACAGGGGATGTGGGTCAGGTTTCCCCTGTCTATTGCGGCAACCAGATTGGCCCCATTGTCGGCCACCACCTCTCCGACTCTGAGGCCTCTGGGGGTCAGCCAAATCCTCTCCTGCTCCTGGAGTTTGGCCAACACATGGGTTGCCGTCAGCTTGGTCTTCCCAAGGCTGACCAAGTGCAGCAGCGCTTGGCAGTGGCGGGCCTTCACGCTGCTGCTGAGGCGGGGGGTTTGGCCAGGTGTGCCGGAGGATGGCAGAGGATCGGAGGAACCTGCTGCAGTTCTCCTGACCCTGCGGGGTGGCACCACCCACTGTGTTGCTGCTGCTGCTGTGCCCGCTGCTGCTCTCCCATCCTCACCCCCTTCCACCAAGCTGACCCAGTGGACAGTGAAGGACAGGTATCGGCCTGTCCCGAAGCGGCTGCTCCAGGAGTCCATGGTGACGTGGACCCTTTCACCAACCGCGTGCTCCAGCCCTCGCTCCACATTGGCCATCACAAAGCGGTGCAGTGCAGGAATGGCCTTGCGGGCGAAGAAGTGTCTGCTGGGGAGCTGCCAGTCTGGGGCTGCACAAGCAAGCAGCGCACGCATGTCGCTCCCCTCCTGCACGAGCGTGTACGGCAGGAGTTGGGAGCACATGGCCCGTGCCAGCAAGCCTTTCAGCTGCCACACGCGACGGCTGCTGGGAGGCAGAGCCCTAACCACCCCCTGGAAGGACTCGCTCAAAAGGCTCTGGCGTGGCCTTTTGCTGGCACGGGAATCAGCGGACACAGCAGAGGAGGCCACTGAGGACTGGCTGCCAGAACAGGCCTCAGTGTCGGCGGCAGGAGTTGCAGAGGGGGGAGGAGCAGTGTGTTTCCGCACTCCTGCTGGTGCTGCTGGAGGAGCAGGAGGGCGGGTGGCTGCTGTTGCTGCTGCTGCTGCTGCTGAAGGCTGTGCAGTGATGGGTGTGGTGCCACTGCCAGCACCAGATGCCTTCAGCCTCTGGAACTCCTCATGCTGGTGGAAATGTTTCGCAGCAAGGTGGTTGATGAGCGAGCTGGTGCTGAACTTTAAGGGGTCTGCACCTCTGCTCAACTTCCGCTGACAGTGGTTGCAAGTGGCGTACTTGCTGTACACTGTGGGCATGGTGAAAAATCGCCAGATTGGTGACAAAAACAACCCCCTATGGCATGGAACCGCTGCTGCCTGTCTCCCTGTGGTGGTTGGGGGGGGGGGCTTGGGTGCGGCTGGTGGTGGTACTGGCAGATGCTGCTGCTGCTGCTGAGCCTGAGACACCAGCAGGCTGTGGGACCTGCCTACTGCTGCCAATGCTTGCAATGATGCGCCTCCTTGCAAGGCCCACAAGCGCATCCTCCTCCTCCTCCTCAGAGCTGCTGATGACGACATCCCCTGGAGCTGGTGGCACCCAGTCTCTGTCTGTCACCGTGTCATCATCATCCTCCCCCTCCTGAAACATGTCCTGCTGGGATGATGACCCCCCAAACTCCTCTCCTGATGCATGGATGGGCTGCTTGACTGTCGCCACAGTCTTGCTTTCCAATCCCTCCTCCCCCAAAGTGCCCATCAGCATCTCCTCCTCAAAATCGCCAACAACAGCAGACAATACCCTGATGGTGCCTGGGGTAAAAAGACTGCTGAGTGACAGGTCGGCGACTGACGGTGAACTGGCCTCCTCCCCAGGCCCTGCTGGGCGGCTGCTGCGAACAGGGGTGGTGGTGGTGAGGGTGGAGGCCTCGGATGCAGAGCTGATGGCGGGCTGCTCATCCTCCGTCATCAGTTGCACCACAGTGTCTGCATCCTTTTCCTCAATGGGACGTTTCCGACCCGGCTGGAGGAAAATCGGAGCAGGTGCTACACGCTGCTGCTGCTGTGTCTCTGCAGCGTGAGTTGCAGATGCTCCTGCTGGGCGGCGCCCAAGGCGTCCACGGCCAGTGGCTATAGGAGGAATGTTAGCCACTGACGCTGCTGCTGCTGCGGAACTGTGCATGGTGGCGCGGCCGCACCCGCGGCTTGCCACAATGCTGCTCCCTCTCCTCCTGATTCCCTTGCTGCCCTTCCCCTTGCCCAAACCGCGCTGGCTGCCACTTCCAGACATCTTCGATGTTTTGGGCGTAAACACAAAATTTTTTTAAAAGGGCGGGTGAAAAGTGGGGTACTTTAATGGAGTGGGTTGGTGGGCGAGGTGACTGAGTGAGTGTCTAGTACAGTAAGTAAGTAGTAACAGTCAGGAAGTACAACTAGAAGTTACAATAATAGGTAGTAATCACAAGGAAATAGAGTGTGTGTACACTACAGACAGTGAGTGCACGCACGCGCAAACACGCGCAGGAGCTAGCCTATGAACAGTGACTGAGTGAGTGTCCCTAGTACAGTAAGTAAGTAGTAACAGTCAGGAAGTACAACTAGCAGTTACAATAATCAGTAGTAATCACAAGGAAATAGAGTGTGTGTACACTACAGACAGTGAGTGCACGCACGCGCAAACACGCGCAGGAGCTAGCCTATGAACAGTGACTGAGTGAGTGTCCCTAGTACAGTAAGTAAGTAGTAACAGTCAGGAAGTACAACTAGCAGTTACAATAAGAAGTAGTAATCAGAAGGAAATAGAGTGTGTGTACACAGACAGTGAGTGCACGCACGCGCAAACACGCGCAGGAGCTAGCCTATGAACAGTGACTGAGTGAGTGTCCCTAGTACAGTAAGTAAGTAGTAACAGTCAGGAAGTACAACTAGCAGTTACAATAATAAGTAGTAATCAGAAGGAAATAGAGTGTGTGTACACAGACAGTGAGTGCACGCACACGCAGGAGCTAGCCTATGAACAGTGACAGTGAGTGTCCTAGTACAGTTACAGTATATAACTACAATACAAAATACAATCAATCAGTAGTAAAGGACAGCAGAAATACTGGTATAGATGAGAAATAAACAGAGGACAGGAGAGAACAGCTGCCCACACAGGCAGGCCCTGAGGCCTAAAGCTGTAAGCCTGCAGCAGCTGTCTCTCTCTATGTAACACAAAAGCTACTAACTAAAATACAATGTCTATCTAACTAACAACAATATAGGTGTACATAGGAGGTGTATGTGAGCAAAAACGCTAGGTGATTGACCACAATAAAGCTCTTGCTAAGCCAAAGCACAAAGGAGCAGATCTCTCTCTGTACAAAGTCAGGCAAGGACGGAAAAACCGAACATGGCGGCCGCTATTTATAGGGTAGGGGCTGGCCAGGGTCCCCCTCAGTGATTGGCTGCCGTCAGAGGGCCTGGGAGCACTCTGATTGGCTCTAAGGACATCAATCTGGGCTATGACGCTATTCGAGCTCGGTATTCGAGCTCGAATAGCGCTGTTTGCTCGAATAGCGCGAATAGTGAATGAGCTATTCAAGTTTACTCGAATAGCCCATTCGAATACCTGCAGCTATTCGGAGCTCGAATACCGAGCTCGAATAGCTGAAAAAGAGCTCGAATATTCGAGCTACTCGAATATTCGAGCTCTGCTGAGCACCACTAATCACGATACGCGCAACTACCAAAATGTGCTGGAAAGCTGACTAACTGAACACAGGATATAAACAGTTCGTGTACGTATACATCAGCGACACTGATGTATCAACGTAACACGAATACAAGGAAAATAATAAACGTGCTGGTATGCATATATATTGGCAATGAACCAATATATGATGCAAGACCAGCAAAGTATCTTTAGAACAAGAAACACGATCTGGGGCTGAAGCAACAGCAAGACAGGCTTAAACTGAAACTATGATAGCCCAAGGAGCCCTGCAGGAAGCAGATCTTTATACTGAGGTCATCCAATGGGAGCAGACATGCAGATGCCCACACAGGTGAATGATAATTAGTCACAAGCTGACAGCAGGAAAAGGCAGACAAAGCTATGCAGCTTGCATGGAAAGAGATCAGAACTGCCTGAGCTGCAGCACTACTACTGCCAGCAGTACCTGCTGCAGAAGCGATCATAACAGTACCCCCTCCTTTAAAGGCGGATACTAGACGCCTTTCAAAACTGACATTCCCAAGGAAATAACCTAACTGATTATTCATGATGACCGGGACAGCCCGGCAAGACCAAAATCCAGAATCAGTCATCACAAGACTGGACCCATCAGAACCAGAACCTACAGAACCATGCCCATCAGTACTACAAGCCCCAGTGTGACACCCATCAGAACCATGATTTCCAGAAGAAAGCCCCCCGAAGCTCTCTGAGCGATACCCACTGCCTTCCAGGGACCGTCCAAAAATGCCAAAACCTGTGCAATGCCCACCGGAACTGTCTTTACCAACACAAAACCCACTGCTGAACCAATCCAAGGCACCAGGACAAGTTTCCTCAGAGTTCTCCCAGAACACTTTGAAGTTCCACAGAGATCCCAAAAGGTCAGAACGCCCTTTAGGCTCACATGGAGAACTATCAAGAACCCCTATGGAACCTAGGGCAATTCCCGAGACAGGGTTACAAGGACAAATATCAAGATCAGGGCTTTCAAGGACCAGAACCATCTCTGGGCATGCAGGCAGACTGGCAACATCAGAACATGTCTCTCCTAAGGAAGCATCTGAGCACGCTAACACCTTAGACACACTTGGGCATTCTGGCACACAAAGCACATCTGGGCACACTGGCACAAGAGAAACCTCTGGGCATGTCAAGGAACTGTGAGCCTCAGGCTCAGCCAAGATAGGACCAAAACCAGGACTGGCCCAAAAAAATCCATCATGACTAGACTTCGCAACTACTGGACTCTCACAAAAGAATGCAGGATCAGACTTAGATGTTGCTGATTCCAGCAAGGTTATTAACAAATCAGGTTCAGGGGCACTAATAAGACAGGACAACTCTTCTGATGTACGCACTGAACTAGATAGGGACTCCACAACTTCCTCTGGACTGGACAGAGACTCCTCTAATACACTGGATTGGAGCTCATGAGGGGCTGCAGAACAAGTCAGTATTGCAGAAACCCCCACTGGACTAGGCAAAACTGAGGGATTCACTAGACAGGAAGGGGACTCTGGAACTTCTGCCACACCGGCCAGAGAACCAGAATCTTTCAGGATACAGGGCTGGGTTTCAGGAACACTCATCAAACCGGACTGAAATTCTGAGATTTCTATTACCCTTTCCAGAGAATCAGAATCATCCATGTTACAGGGCAAGACTTCTGAAACATTCAGAGGACAGGGCTGAAGTTCCCTGGCTACAGTAATATCAGAGAGGGACTCAACATCATTAGCTAAATCAGACTGTGCATAGGGCAAGGTATCAAAAACGCTTGCTGACAAAGACAATGTTTCAATGGCTTCTGCTTCACTGGGCAGATATTCATCAAGTTTTACTAGAGCAGACTGTAATTCCAAAACAGCTGCTAAACAAGTGAATATTACTGCAACACCAACTGAAGTAAGCAGTGCCTCAGACTCCTCTGCTAGAGGGTCTGAAGTATCCAAAGTACAGGGTAAAGCATGAGACTCTGCGACCACAGCTTCACTGGACAGGATCACTGAATAGTCCATATTGCAGGGCAAAACCATGGAAGCACCTGCTGGACAGCACAATGATTCTGTGACCTGAGCTTCATTGGAGAGATCTACTGCACAATTCATGGTACAGGGCAAATTTACTGGAACATTTTCTGAACAAGGTAATAATTCTGTGATTTCGGGTTTCACATAGCAAATGCTCTGAGCTATTCACGAAACTAGAGCGAGGTGTAGAAACAGGAAGATCAAGACACAATGTTTGCACATCTGAATCACTATTCAATTGTAAAATTGGGAAATTCAGATGCTGGGGTTCTGAGGTTTCTAGACAGGATTGCTGGGACTCAGAAACTAATGTAGTGCATCTATTGGCATCTGCTGGATCAGACAGGAGTTGAACTTTATTAACACAGGTAAATTCTACAGAAGTGTTTGCAGAGGCAGGCAAAGATTTTCTGATGTCTGTTTCACTGAACAAAGACTCATGAGTACTGGCTAGGCTGGACTCAGAAGTCAGCAGGACCTCTGGAACCTCTGCTGATAAATTTGTGCAGGGCAAGGTTAAGGAAATATCAGTAGCTTCTGTTTTACTGGGAAGTAACACTGAGTTATCCATGGTACAGGGTGGAATTACAGGAACATTCACTGGACAAGGTAGGGACTCAGGAACTGGAGAAGTGGGACAGTCTCCAACTGACAGGGTACTTTCCCTGGTATCAACTGACTGAATCACATAAAAATCATCCAAAATAATTTCCCACACATCGATCAACGGAGCCACAAAGTCATACCCACACACACCAGTTTTTATTAGGTTATAGGCAGACTTAATGCACGCATTCAATACTAATTCACTTTTTGCACTGTAGAATTGACAAAATGAACTTGAATCACGTTTCCATTCACAGACCAGGGCTTCCATCTCTCCTTTCTCAAATGGAGGATCCCATGCATACTTAACATCTGAACATTCAGGCTGATCACAGATTGTGGCAGGAACATGTATAGGGTTATTTAGCAGGCGATTGGCAGATTTCTTATTCCTAAGGATCTCCAATACTTGTAGCAAGTGTTGAACTGTAGTGTATGCAAATTTCCCTTGCTGCACGAATAAATTGATCTGTTCAATACTCTGTAATATCTCTTCATAATCATACTCAGATAATTCTTTTAGACACAAATCTTTATTTTCCTTGGCCAGTGATGAAAGTTCATTAGTAGTTTCATAAGTCCATTTAACTCCCCCGAAAGACAATTGCATTTCATTATCTGTTAATGGCTGAATCTCATTACAGGTCTGATGCGCAGTCGCTAAAGATAACGACTCTGCTGATTGTACACGTTTCTTAGAACGTTTACGTTTGGCTTTAGACCCTGCTGCCTTTGACGATTTATTCAAGGCTGAAGGGAAATTATCAGAACTACTCTCTGCTTGCTGATTATTTTTGCAAGCAATTGAAGGAGCAGCTGATTGACCTGCTGCCAAAAGCTCATTAAGAGGAAAAGGCAATGGATCTATGCGCAACCAATTGTGAATTACAAAAGCTATAAATTGCAAAGGACTTTGTCTAAACTGAGTGTGATCTAAAACATCGATTGCCCAATCAAAAAGCTTGCCCTTAAAAAGAGCGCAAACGATCCAATCAGACCAGGTAGAAATTGCAGAAGCCCGAAAGTCTGGATTGGCCAAAACCTTAACCAATTCTGTTATAAATGTGTCTGTAACTTCAGGGCCAAGCTTTTCAAATTTTTTAAAGGAGCAGGACTCCTGACAAACAGTGTCATAATTTCTGGAAATCCCCCCCACAATGGGGATTGGTAATGGGGCTATCATAATGTCACGCTTGGTGGTGTGTTCTCCACAGTCAGCATGCAACACATAAGCTGACGTGAAGGAGGTACACACACCAGCACAAGGAATCAGGATATCCCCAGTTTAGTGGAGGAGAGGACTGACTCCAATAGGAGATTGTGGCGCACAGAGCCGGTGCAGATCCGAACGACCACAAACAATACTTTTGTGATAACATCTCAGCGCAAAGTAGCGCTGAGCGCATAAACCAGAACTGAGGAGATCAGGACAGGTAGACAGAATGAACGCTTGCTTAACTAGCTTCTACTTAGTGACAGCAAGCGTCCACAACAAGACAGACTGGAATGAGGCAGGCAATGCGTTTGCAGCGATGGCGTGCCTCACAAAGACAGGACAGGATAGTCAGGAAATAGCAGGATCAAGATAGATGAACGTAACACAGACAAAAATACAATAAGTAAGTTTTCCTAGCGTATTACAATTACAGCTATCAATGAAACTATTTGTAACGTCTGACTAACATATGTATATATCGGCAATGAACCGATATATGACATAAGCAGGAACACTGACTAGGACTGGAGCAATACAGGGAACAGGACTCAGAAGGTTTCGCTATCTCTTCGCAGAGATGAACGCAATCCACAAACGGTAACAGAACAGGATTCAGAAGGATTCGTTATCTCTTCGCAGAGATGAACGCAATCCACAAACAGAACCAGGAGCAGGATAACTAACTCAGCACGGGTGATCACGATACGCGCAACTACCAAAACGTGCTGGAAAGCTGACTAACTGAACACAGGATATAAACAGTTCGTGTACGTATACATCAGCGACACTGATGTATCAACATAACACGAATACAAGGAAAATAATAAACGTGCTGGTATGCATATATATTGGCAATGAACCAATATATGATGCAAGACCAGCAAAGTATCTTTAGAACAAGAAACACGATCTGGGGCTGAAGCAACAGCAAGACAGGCTTAAACTGAAACTATGATAGCCCAAGGAGCCCTGCAGGAAGCAGATCTTTATACTGAGGTCATCCAATGGGAGCAGACATGCAGATTCCCACACAGGTGAATGATAATTAGTGACAAGCTGACAGCAGGAAAAGGCAGACAAAGCTATGCAGCTTGCATGGAAAGAGATCAGAACTGCCTGAGCTGCAGCACTACTACTGCCAGCAGTACCTGCTGCAGAAGCGATCATAACAGCACCACGCACGTAACCAGGCACAGAGCGCCCGCAAGGGAACGTTCGTGGCTCTTAAATTTGTGTCACGTGACGACGTCCGTCACGTGACACGCAGCAGTGTGCAGCGTGTTGCCTGGCCTGCCCGCCCGCCCAGCTTCAGAGGCAGAGCAGAGAGGTTTTCTTCTTTTCACTCCGACGGCGCCGGGGACTCAGCCACCAGACTGTCACTCACTACTAGTGACTCAATCACGGAGACGCAGGAGGACCTCCATTGACAGCTCAGCAGAAGGAGGAGGAATCAAGGTGAGTTACTGTGGGGTGGGCAGCCAACCCAACTTGAATTATTTTTTTTGTACATGTGATGCTGATGTGAGCCTGGGGCCCCCAGCCCACTACCACCAGCCAGACCTGAGCTGCCCCCCCTGGGGCCCCCAGCCCACCATCACCAGCCAAGCGCCTCCAGCCCAGCCCACCACCAGGCAGACCTGAGCTGCCCCCCTGGGGCCCCCAGCCCACCATCCCCAGCCAGGCGCCTCCAGCCCAGCCCACCACCAGACATACCTGAGCTCCCCCCCTGAGGCCCTCAGCCCGCCACCAGCCAGGCCTGAGCTGCCCCCCCTGGGGTCCCCAGCCCACCACCACCAGCCAGACGCCTCCAGCCCACCACCAGCCAGACCTGAGCTGCCCCCCCTGGGGCCCAAACCCACCACCACAAGCCAGACCTAAGCCTGGGGCCTCCAGCCCACCATCACCAGCCAGGCGCCTCCAGCCCAGCCCACCACCAGCACGACCTGAGCTGCCCCCTTGGGGCCCCCAGCCCACCACCAGCCAGGCCTGAGCCTGGGGCCTCCAGCCCAGCCCACCACCAAGCAGACCTGAGCTGCCCCAGGGCCTCCAGCCCAGCCCACCACCAGGCAGACCTGAGCTGCTCCCCTGGGGCCTCCAGCCCACAACCAGCCAGGCCTGAGTTGCCCACCTAGGGCCCCACCGCCACCAGCCAGGCCTGAGCCTGAGGCCTCCAGCCCACCACCAGGCAGACCTGAGCTGCCCCCAGACCACCACCACCAGCCAGGCCTGAGCTTGGGGCCTCCAGCCCAGCCCACCACCAGGCAGACCTGAGCTGCCCTGGGGCCCCCAACCCACCACAATAAGCCAGACCTGAGCCTGGGGCCTCCAGCCCAGCACCAGGCAGACCTGAGCTGCCCTGGGGCCCCCAACCCACCACCATAAGCTAGGCCTGAGCCTGGGGCCTCCAGCCCAGCCCACCACCAGGCAGATCTGAGCTGCCCCCCCTGGTGCCCCCAGCCCACCACCAGCCAGGCCAGAGCTGCCCCCAGCCCACCACCACCAGCCAGGCCTGAGCCTGGGGCCTCAAGCCCAGCCCACCACCAGGCAGACCTGAGCTTCCCCCAGCCCACCACCACCAGCCAAGCCTGAGCCTGGGGCCTCCAGCCCAGCCCACCACCAGGCAGACCTGAACTGCCCCCTTGGATCCCCCAGCCCACCACCAGCCAGGCCTGAGCTGCCCCCAGCCCACCACCACCAGCCAGGCCTGAGCCTGGGGCCTCCAGCCCACCACCAGACAGACCTGAGCTGGCCCCAGCCCACCATCAGCCAGACCTGCGCCTGGTATCTCCAGCCTATCCACCACTGCCTCTTATGTGCATTTACTGGTGAAACGCTGTGTCATTATGTGCATTTACTGGTGAAAGGCTATCTCTCATTAGATGCATTTACTGGGGAAACACTGTCTGTCATTATGTGCATTAACTGGTGAAACGCTGTCTCTCAATACCTACATTTACTGGTGAAAGGCTGTCTGTCATTACGTGCATTTACTGGGGAAACGCTGTCTCTTATGTGCATTTAGTGGTGAAACGCTGTCTCATTATGTGCATTTACTGGTGAAACGTTCTCTCATTACGTGCATTTACTGAGGAAACACTGTCTGTCATTATGTGCATTTACTGGGGAAACGCTGCCTCTGATTATGTGCATTTAGTGTGATTATGTGCATTTACTGGGGAAAACGCTGTCTGTCATTATGTGCATTTATTTCATATTTTTTTAATGTAACTACATTAGCTGGTACAACTACATTAGTTAGCCTGCCCACATGATGTCATTACCATGCCCATTTTTTCGCCTCCCTTATGAGCCCCGCCAGCCAGCCATTGTGCCCCTTTTGAGCCCCCTCAAAAATCTAAAGCTGGAGCTGCCACTGGGTACAGGCACAAAGTGGCGGACCTGTTACCAACTCAACAGAAGGCTGAAAGGATGCAGCACTTGCAGAACAAGCTGGCAATGATGCTTTACAATGCGTTTAAGGGTGATGTGACACCACAACGCAATAAAGGTACCACTGGCAGTAATCCTCCTCCTCCCAAGTCCATGCAGGCAAGGACAGGACGCTCCAGCGATCTCAGGGTGATGTCAGACATGCGGACATTCTTTAGTCCAATGCCTCACCGTAGCCCTTCCGGATCCACCCTCCACCAACGCCTGGACTGGCAGGTAGCCGACTACCTGGCCTTAACTGTGGATGTAGACACTGCGAGCAGCGACGATGAACCCTTGAACTACTGGGTGCGCAGGCTTGACCTGTGGCCAGAGCTGTCCCAATTTGCCATCCAACTTCTCTTTTGCCCTGCCGCAAGCGTCCTGTCAGAAAGGAAGTTCAGTGCAGCTGGAGGCATTGTCACTGAGAAGAGAAGTCGCTTAAGTCACAAAAGTGTTCAGTACCTCACCTTTATCAAAATGAATGAGGCATGGATCCCAGAAGCTACTGCCCGACCGAAGACTAAATCAGTCCCCACACACAGCATCTCTGCCTGCAGGCCGCTTGCCTTCTCCGCCACCACCAACAGGGTCCAGGACTCTAGGCGGATTCCTGAATTTTTAAGGCCGCTGCTAGCAGCGGCCGCTATACTAATTTTTCTGGTGCGTGTACATGCCTGCCTAATTTTTCTGGCTGCACTGCGGGCGGCTGCAAAAAAACCCAAAAGGCATGTACATGTGCCCATCCCCCTTCATGATCATTACCTTGCCGTGGTGAAGGGGCTTGCGTATCACAATGAAGCAATGACCGCTGGCTATATGAGTGTCTCGGGTGGGGGTGGCACACCAAAGATAATAAGGTCGTTGCTTCATTGTGGTCAGACCAAATTTGATCAGCTGGACAGTAACTGTTGTTCTATTATTTAGCTACCACAGCCCGGCGACCGTATGGGCTGGAAAACCGCCACGGCCTGCACTCTGGTCATGTTGCGCACCAGTCCAGCACGGCCGTCACTACGCAAACAGCTGTTTGCGGTGCGTTACACAGTGAGTTTGGTGTGTCAATGTGAGTTTGGTGTGTCAAGATGTTTTAAAGCACTTTAGGCCTGCAATTTAGCATTCAATGTGATTTCTGCCTTTAAAACGCTGCTTTGCATCCAATCCAGATTTTTCCCTGGGACTTTTGGCGTCTATCCCACTCCGCCATGCCCCCCTCCAGGTGTTAGACCCCTTGAAACATCTTTTCCATCACTTTTGTGGTCAGCATAATTTTTTCTATTTTTCAAAGTTCGCCTCCCCATTGAAGTCTATTGCGGTTCGCGAACTTTTGCGCGAACCGAACCTTCCGTGGAAGTTCACGAACGGGGTTCGCGAACCGAAAATTGGAGGTTTGCGACCTCACGCCTATCTGCATCCAGAGCCAGGGTCCGAAATCGATCCCACTGAAAGCGAGAAATGGAATCGGCAATATCATTACGTTTTCCTGGCAAATGCACCGCTTGTACAGTAATATTCAGCTCTAAACTCCATAACACAAAATGTCTTAACAGTGCCATAACTGGGGGAGAGGAAGATGTAATTGAATTAACAATTGATACCACCGCCATATTATCGCACCAGAAACAACTTAATTCCTTAATTTACTGCCCCACAATTCAATTGCGACCAAAATTGGAAAGAATTCCAATAGAGCCAAGTTTTTAACCAAACCCATGTTGATCCATGACAATGGCCATTCCCCAGAGCTCCAGCGCCCGGAAAAATAGGCGCCGTACCCATGACTGCCAGAAGCATCGGTGAAAAGTTTGAGACTATCACTGTCAACTGGCAAATCCTGCCAGTATACACGACCATTAAAATTGGAAAGGAAGTTGTGCCAGACCGTCAAGTCCTCCTTATGTTCTCTTTTTAACCTAATGAAATGGTGTGGTTCCCGAATGCCGCATGTAGTGATGGCTAGGCGGCTCGAGAAAATCCAACCGACTGGGAGAACTTTGCACGCAAAATTCAGTTTTCCTAATAAAGATTGTAACTGTTGCAAACACAATTTTTTAGACCGTAGAGCCAGTTCCACATTGTCTATTAGGTCCCGAAGCTTATCATCCAGTAAGCGACAAACCCCAGCAATCAAATCGATTTCTATCCCGAAAAACTGTAAAACCGTCTTTCAAGTATCCCTTCCAGTAAAATTTCACATAACCTGGACCCTGCTGGCCCGTCGCAAAAGAAGTCATCGACGTAATTACTAATGAGTTACTGAGATGAGCCCCGTCTGTTATTTTATCACCCACTCCAAAAATGTTGCGAATGTCTTGAAGTAGGCACAGGAAATGGAGCACCCCATGAGCAAACAACAGTCGATAAAAAAAATTGTTTTTAAAGTAACAACCCAGGAGGTGCTGGCTCCTCGGATGAAATGGTAACAACCGGAATGCCGACTCCATGTCTTTTTTTGCCATGAGTGCACCAAAACCAGCCCTCTTCACAATGCCAAACGCAAAATCAAAAGTCGTGTATGAAAGAGTTCGGCCACTATGCCATCATTAACCGATCCCCCTTTTGGGAACGATAAATGATGTATCATCCGAAATTTGTTAGCCTCTTTTTTTGGGGATTACACCTAAAGGTTATAACACTAAATTTGATATAGTAGGGGATTTGAAACCGACAGCCATTTCCCCACTTACATTGTGAGTCATTATAGGCCCAACAAACTCCCAGTCTTGCCACTGAGGCAGAACCCCCCCATCACTGTGGAGGGGGAGCCGCTCTGAAAGGGCATCGGCCCGGAACCTGAATAACTCCCCGTCACCTTACCTGACATCACCCTCATCCATATTCCGATATCCCGGTGATCCCACTGTAGATCCGGAAGAACCAACATCCTCTGCCTAAACTGTTCCTCATAGCGGAGCCATGCAGTACCCCCATGTAATCTATGAGCTTCCCAAATCGTGTCCAAATAGCAGAACAATGCCGAACACTTCTCCGGGTGTTTTTCCCCCACTATACTGCCCAAAATGGTGAATGCCTGCAACCAATTGCCAAAAGTGCGGGAATCAACCTATAACGCCGCATGTCTTCATCTTCCTCCTTCTTGTGCTCCTTGCCTTTTTCCCATTTTTCCAAATTAAACCTCTCCAAAGGCAGAAACGTAAAGATGTCTAAGTACTCGCTTTTCCACACCTTCTCTCTCAATTCCACTTTTATATGGGCCCCGAGGGGTCCCTCAAAACAAATGCAGGAGTGCCCTTTTGCCTTATCTGATATCAGAGTTTTCTTTTTACCTGTCTCCTCGACCAGTACCACTGATGAGGCCTGGGGCTGTATCACCATGTCAGCACTCCCAACCCCGCTCGACTCACCCGATCCCACAGTACCTGCTTCTCTCACACCAGCCTCCTTGTCCCACACCTGCAATGGGCTTGCCACCCGCCTGTGACTGGCGCATCAAAAACCCCAATCAGTTGTTTTAATATTGCCATCAAAGACACTTCATCATGTGACCGATTCAAGCCAGCTGCTAAATCAGCAGTATAGACTAAAGATAAAGAGGGCTGGGACTCACCAATCGGATGGGTGGGGGTATCACTTCCGCCATCCATGGATCTGGCCAGCTGGGGAGGTGCTGCCGCTCCAAAAGACCCAGGGTCTTGACTCGTTGTCATCTGGTGCCCAGGGGAGGGCCCTCTTGTTCCACCAGCATACGGGGGAGGATGCTGCAGGGGATAAAGAAAAGAGACATGGGTATTGCCGGGAGACGACAACCCCACACCCGTTGAACCCGAACCAAGTGGGTGTGCCATCACACTGTTTTGTGGCAAGTGAAACCCAAGTGAAGGGTGCGTGCAGGGCCGACGCTACCATAGAGGCAAAGGGGGCAATTGCCCATGGCCCCAGAGCCTGTAGGGGCCCACAAGGGGTCTCTCCCCAACTTAACTGTTGCTCCCCAGGGCCCCTACACAGTCTGTGGCAGAGCCAGGGGGTGTCAGCCTCTGGCTCAGGGGTCCTATGGGGAAATATGGCTGCAACAAAAGGTCTCTACTGCTGCTTTTTGGTTGGGGGGCCACCAGGTTAATTTTGCCCAGGGGCCCCATTGTTACTAGAACCGGCCCTGGGTGCGTGGAGCCCAAGGCCTGGGGAACTGGACCCATATGGGGGACCCCGCCGCATCCTGGCTAAGCTTCAACAGGATCTGGGGAGGTGAGGGAGTTACCTGCACCCTGGAGGAAGGGGCCGCAGGCTGGCTGGGAAACTGAGAGTGGGTAACCCTAGGTGGCTGCAACTGCAGGAAGGAGCCTGGAGGTGGGGGAGGGGCGGTGCCCCCATGATGTAGGGTGAGCCCCGGACATTGGCCCTGGGAGGAGTAGGTGGGATTGGGGCTGGGGACCCAAAAAAGGGGTAGAAACAATGTGCGGGGAGGGCTAATGCCCAAGGGTGGGGTAAAAAAGGCGGCGGGGGGCGGAGACCAACCAAGAACAAGATGGCGCCGGACTCGGTCGCCTCGGCCACAGGGCTCCGGCCTTTTTTGCTTTTTTAGGAGGAAATCTCTCCTCCACTCACCTCTGAGCTACACCTCTTGATGAGGTAGGAGGCGGAGGACATGGGGACTGCCGGTCCGGCTCCGCATTGGCCACGGATCAGCATATGACGGCGAGAGGTCTTAGCTGCTTGGGTGGCCCACGTGTAGTGCGCATTGGCATGGAGAGTCAGCACGGAGCTCTGCTGATCTGCTGCCGCTGCCCCCGGACCATCGGCGACCATCTGCGACACCTCCCAGGCCCTGCTCCTAATCCACTGGGGAGGATGTGGGGACACGGGAGAGCTCCCCACAGTGCGATCCATCAGCCGCATGACAGCAGCGGCATGCCATGCCAGCTGATCGGGCGAACAGCTGATCGGGGCCCACGTGCTCTGACTGAAACTCCACCGCTGCTGCCCGGACTGCTGAGGGAACTGTGTAACCTGCCGCTGCTGGAGCTTTATGACACACTGGAGCCACACTAGCAGCTCTCCACCGCTGCTGCCGGGTCCTGGATCAGCGTCTGCCTTTCTACGCAGACACAGTAGGCCACTGATCCCCGATTGCTGCCCCAAGCCAGCCACCGCCACGACAGGAGGCTTTCAGAGACCGCAGGACCCCACACCTAAAGCAGGCTCACTGCCGACACAGAACTCGGGTCGCATATCACCGCTTCCTGCGGGACCTCCCACATGGACGAGATCCTCAGCTGAGCTCCAGAGAGGGTCTCCACCACCATCTCCACTATCCGCAGCCTCCAGCCTGCTCAGCCACCCAGTGCCTAACTCTGCCACTGCTGAGGACTGAGCCAGCCTGCACCACCACCCAGCCCTGAAGATCAGCTGCCCACCTGCCAACACCGGATCGGACCACAGGCATGGACACTTTTCGGACTGATTGTCGGTCCCAGGGGAGTTATTAAATCTGCAGCCTAAAAGAACTCTGCCTCTGTCTCTCTCCTCTGGCCTTGGTTTCTGTCTCTTTCTTCCTCAGTCTCTCGTTAACTATCCCTTCTCTCTATCTCTCTCTCCTTCTCTATCCACTCTCTTCCAGGACACACGGGGCACCTGGAATGGCTACGGAGCTGAGCGAGCGCCACCCGTAGATGGGCAGGCTGCTCCCCTCACATAGCACCCCAGACTCCCCACGCGTCCCTCGCTACAGTTATGTGCTGTATGTATATATAGGTATATGCTTACTTGGATACTGTCTGTACCTGATTGTATGTGTTGGATTGCATGTATGTGTTTGTACCATCTCCGACCCTGTATGAGCCAAAAATAATTCCGGGTACAACCCCTGTTGTACTTGGCGAAATAAAATGATTCTGATTCTGATTCTGATTCTGATTCAGAAGGGGGGCCTGATTGTAAGGAACAGTTAACAATTTTGAGGAATACTGGTACAAACAGGTCAGGGCAGTTCAACATGAACTGTGTTGGGCCAGGATCCAGGTCACAGGTAGTTAGGCGGAGGTGAAGGAGGATGCTTGATGTGACTTCTTCATCCATTTCTTTGAAGTTTGACCAAGGTGTTACGTTGTCTCTGCTAATGGTCTTTGCCGTTATATTAGGCTTAGATGCTGTAAGCTGGATGGTGGACCTTATAGCGGAGACTTTGTCTGTGAAGAAATGGGCAAATTGGTCACTTTGAAGACTCGATATTACGTTTTTGACATGCAGGTTGCAGAGTTTTTCCACTGTGCGGAACAGTTGGGCTGGGTTGTAAACTGCATTTGCAATCTCTTGTGATAGAAAGGATGATTTTTTTTCCCCTGATTACCTTTTGGTAGTTCTTCAAGTGGAGGATTCTGCCGACTGAGATTTGCGCCACAGTCTTTCAAGTTTTCGGCTTTGTCTTTTCAGCTCTTAAAATATTGTCGTCATACATTGTGATAGGGACATCATTTAAATGGTGTAATAACCGGGACAAATGGGCAAATACAATACGTGGGTTTTAATTATGGAGGCATGTATTATTTTAAAACTATAATGGCCGAAAACTGAGAAATAATGAATTTTTTATTTTTTTTTCTTATTCTTACTGTTAAAATGCATTTACAGTAAGGTAGCTCTTAGCAAAATGTACCACCCAAAGAAAACCTAATTGGTGGCGGAACTGATATAGATCAGTTAATTGTGATAAGTAGTGATAAAGTTATAGGCTAATGAATGAGAGGTGAACATTGCTCGGATGCATAAAGTGAAAACGACTGAAGGCTGAAGTGGTTAAGGATGTTAAATTGTAAAACAAAATATCTTTTTTATTTACTTGGCAAAAACATTGGCCAAATAGCCCAAAAATACAAAATACCAGACATACTAAGAAAAAATACAAATGGCTGAAAAATTAGCAAGCCTCCCATCAGGAATGTTTAAGTTTTGTTTTCCACTGCAAGCAGTTTTCCTTTGATATCCAGTTGCATGCAAATCACAAAATGCAAGAACATAAGCAAAATGATGGAAATCATAGGTAGCCTTTTATACTGATGCAATGTGATTACAATGCAATTTTGCTGAACTGCAAAAGTTCTACACACTGCATTTTTTCTGCCTTTGTTCCTAGCATCCAGATGAAATCTAATCAAAATAGCAATTGGTTTTGCGTTTTGTAGTGGAAAACAGCAAATACTGTATTTTTCGGAATATAAGACGCTCTGGAATATAAGACACACCTAGGTTTAGGGGTAAATAATCAGGGAAAAAATAAAAATACTAAACCTAACTGTGTCTATAGTTCAGGACCTTTCCCCCCCAAGCTATCTATATCTAAACTACATTGCCCAGCTACACCTACCCCTGCTGCCCCCACCAGCTAACTAACCACTCTACAATAACCCATGCTGCCCCTCCAGCTACACTAAACCCTGCTACAACTACAAGGAAAACTCACAAATCCCTGCTAACACTTAACCCTGCTAACTAAACCCTACTAACACTAAACGCTGCTAGCACTAATCCCTGCTAACAACAAATTACAAGTGCAGCAGAAGTACTAATTAGCTATTCAGCCGGTCAGGCGTCCCTCCCATTGGGCGCAGGGGGGCGTGGCGCCCCGGGTGACTGACACTCAAGGGGGTGTCACCACGACCACCCATGGTAGGGGATTAGAGCAGCGCTAGAAGGAGGGGTTGGGGACAGCGGCGGGGAGGGGGGACAGATCCCCCCTCCCTCACCTAGGTCCCCTCCTTCTTCCTCTCTTCCCCGCTGCCCGCCCGGGACCCCCCAACTTGAACTCCCTGCAGCCCACTGCGGGGACTGCCTCCCGAAGCCAGAGCAGGGCTACGGGAAGATGGCTGCCGAAGCCCTGCACTGGAGACTATTTGTGTCTCCAGTACAGGGCTTCGGGCGCCATCTTCCCGTAGCCTTGCTCTTTGCCTGTCAGCGCGGGAGATTTACACTGGCTGCAGGAGGATCGTCAGGGAGCTGCGCGTCAGAGGATGGCCAGGTGAGTGAATTTTTTTTTCTTACAGGTTTATTTTCTGGTGAATGCTGCGCACATAGCGATTATTTTCTGGTGAATGCTCCCCACATAGTGATTATTTTCTGGTGAATGCTGCGCACATAAAGATTATTTTCTGGTGAACGCTGCGCACATAGCGATTATTTTCTGGTAAATGCTGCCCACATAATGATTATTTTCTGGTGAATGCTGCGCACATAGCGATTATTTTCTGGTGAATGCTGCGCACATAGCGATTATTTTTTGGTGAATGCTGCGCACATAGCGATTACTTTCTGGTGAATACTGCGCACATAGCGATTATTTTCTGGTGAATGCTGCCCACATTACGATTTCTGGTGAAATGCTGCTCTCTTTACGATTATTTTATGGTGAAATGCTGCCCACTTTACGATTAATTTCTGGTGAAATGCTGCCCACCTTACAATTTCTGGTGAAATGCTGCTCTCTTTACGATTATTTTCTGGTGAAATGTTGCCCACTTTACGATTTCTGGTGAAATGCTGCCCTCTTTACGATTATTTTATGGTGAAATGCTGCTCTCTTTACGATTAATTTGTGGTGAAATGCTGCCCACTTTATGATTATTTTCTGGTGAAATGCTGCCCACTTTACGATTTCTGGTGAAATGCTGCTCTCTTTACGATTATTTTATGGTGAAATGCTGCTGGCTTTACAATTATTTTATGGTGAAATTCTTCCCACTTTACGATTAATTTCTGGTGAAATGCTGCCCACTTTACGATTTCTGGTGAAATGCTGCTCTCTTTACGATTATTTTCTGGTGAAATGCTGCCCACTTTACGATTTCTTGTAAAATGCTGCTCTCTTTACGATTATTTTATGGTGAAATGCTGCTCTCTTTAGGCTACTTGCATACTAAGACGTTGCGTTAGGTCTACGTTAAGGTCACATAACGTGCACCTAACGCAAGGCCTGGTGCTCTTCGATGTGGACGTCAGAGTGAGCCGCGTTGTGCAGCTCACTCTGGCGTTCCATGATGCCGTGATGCGTACTCTTGGACGTGGTCCCGCCGGCCAATCGCCGCACAGAGCGGCCGCACCAAGAAATAAACACTGCACGTCACAACGTGCAGTGAATATTAATTTGCCATGTGCCTGGCCACTCTCCGCTCCTCCCCAACATGACTGCGCATGTGCAAACAATCTAACGCAGCTTAAGCCGCTGTAACGCCGTAGCATGCTGCACTTTCGGAAGAACGTGCAGCGTTACATGTAACGCAACGTGGGCAGTGTGAACAGCCCACTTGTGTTACATTGCTGTGCGTTGGGGGAGTGTTACAGGCTGCACTAACGTGCGCCTGTAACGTCCCTGTGTGTAAGCAGCCTTACGATTATTTTCTGTTGAAATGCTGCCCACTTTACAATTTCTGGTGAAATGCTGCCCACTTTACTATACAGGGAGCACCTATACCCACCGTGGCGTGCTTAGTATGCCACACTCGCTCCTTTTTTGGGGGGGGGGGGCGGGAGTTGGGAGGAGGGGTGGTGGTAGGGGGGTGTCTTATAATAACCAGCAGCGGGTGTCAAATGCCCTAGGTACGCCACTGCAGCCGGTGCAAATCCTTCACCTGGTCTTCCTCTGACACAACACCAAGCCAGTTTCTGTCTTCCATCCCATCTTCTGTCCCATCTGCAGCCAGCGTGAGTCCTCTGTCTTCAGGTGGTGCAGTGTAACATGATCAAACACTGCCCCGGCTCGCTCCAAATCCCATCTTCTGCCACTTTCTGGTTCATGCTGTCATGAGTGACCGCACGGCTACTTTAAAATTCACCTTACCTCTCCTGGATTGGCTGCCAGCCCTCACATGCTCAGCGATTGCCAGAGACAGGACTTCTAGGTCCCACCCATAAAGGTATCACAGCCAATATTTCACCTGGGGCTACCTTATACTGTATACTGTACATTTTCTCCCCACTTTTGGGGAAGAAAAAGTGTGTCTTATATTCCAAAATAAGGTAATCAGATCTATTGTTAGAACTGATCAGATTAAACCAAGAGAGGATCCTTTTGTAATTTATATTTTACAGATCTGATCTTTTCTAAGATTGATCTATTAAAACATCGTTAGAAATCTATTCATGTATGGCCTGCTTAAGAACTAGATTTGTGTTAAGCAGCTGGCAGTATTTCAAAATATTTAGACATCCCAGCTGTGAAAGGTAACAATTATATAAGGAGCAAGGGAGTATTTTGTCACTAAAATGTATGGGATATGTTTCAAGGAAATAATTAGGCCTAAAAGATGTGTTATTTATACATTAATGAGTCCATCCCTTTAGCAAAAGCACAATGACAAATGAAAGCTTAGGCAGATAAGCTCTATGTATCAGTTTTTCCCTTCTGCAGACTGCAAATGTGTTCACCGCATATTTATGTCTCAGATAAACATAATTGCAAAGTCATAAAAGTCACAATCGCACAAGAGCAATAAGCTGGAAGATCGATATCATAACTTGGAGGTTTTTTTTTTTCTCCACTGCTGAAAAAATGCAGTAATAATCACGAAAGTATATGCAGTCATGTTGTTAACCATTTATTGCAGTGCTTATTGAAGTTAAACTAGAGGTGGTTTATCTACAAAAGATATTTCCATAGTTTCAATAAAAAAAGAACTCACTACAACATTGAAAGACAATCTGTGTCACAGTAATCATTAAGGGGCTTGATTCACAAAGCAGTGCTAACCTACTTAGCACGTCTAAAGTCTTTAGACGTGTTAACCAGGGTGCTAAGTAGGTTAGCACCGGATTTCTCAATCATATCGCGCGCAAAGTTTTGCATGCAAAGTTTTACGCGCGCAAAGTCATATGCGCGCGCTAAGTCCCATAGGCTTTAATGGGCACTTCGCGCGGAGCGCCCTGCGCTCTCTGCAGTGCACGCGTAAAGTTTTACACGCATAAAGTTTTGCGCGCGAAAAGCTGGTTTAGATGTGCTAAGGGAATTTTCACAGGCGTGCTAACAGTTAGCACCACTTTGTGAATCAAGCCCAAGGGCTGGTGCACACTTAGGGCTCAGACACACTATAAGCACTTTTCAGAGCGCTTTTTGGCCTCTAGACTAAGCTTTCAGAGAGCTTTTTAAAGAAACTCTCTCATTGACTACCATTAAAATCACAGTAAAATTGTGGTAAAATCCAGATTGTGCTAAAATCGCGTTATTTCATCGCAATCGCAGTTTTAACATGATCACAATTTTAAAGCAATTTTAATGGAAGTCAATGGGAGCATTTTTTAAAAAGCTCTCACTAAGCTCTGGAGGCCAAAAAGCGATCAGAAAAGCGCTTAAAGTGTGTCTGAACCCTTAGGGCCCATTCACACTTGAAAAAGGCAAAACAGCGCTAGTGTTTTGCACAGATGAATTGACCACGTTTATCGTGGTATAATTACTGTACAAATTTGCGTTTGAGTGATCGCGATTAGGGCTTCTATGGCATGCTAATTGCGATCGCTACCGAATCGCCCCAAAAATGCTGCCTGTAATGCGTTTGCGATTGCCGCTAATCGCCAAAACGCCCCCGATCAGCGGCAATTGGGGCAGTGAGATCACTGCCATATACTTAATATTGCGCTAGCACTTCAGCAATTAGTGGGAATCACCCGCGAATTGCCTAGATGTGAACGAGCCCTTAGAGCGCTTCTGAGCACTTTTGAAAACGCTAGTGCTTTCAAAAGCACTTGGCTAATGTTTTTCTGGATCAGACCAGAGTGATGTAATTTTTAGAGAAACGCTAATGCGGGTCCTGCAGCATTTCTGAGGCGATTCAGTCTCAATGTTATGGCTCGTTTCCAAATAGCGCGCTTTCAGCCACGCTTATGGAATTACGATCGCAGGGACAGCAGACAGTGCAGTTTATGCTATGTTTCTATTCATGTGCTGTGATTCACTTTTAAATCGCAGCACATGGTTGCCTGCATTTTCGGTGGGGATTGCGCCTGCGATCCCATTCAGTATGATGAATGGGATCACAAGCTTCGCCCCCTGGTAGTGACCAGGGCGGCTCTGTGTTACGAGCCCTAAAGTATAGGAAAGTGCAAAATCGTTTTAAAAAACGCTACAACAGAGCGATTTTTCAAGCTTTTTTTTTTACAAAAGCTGTACACTTTCAGCTCTACTGTACAAAAATAAAAAAATTGCTACACCAAAACACTCTAAGGGCTCGATTCACAAAGCGGTGCAAAGTGTTAGCACCATGGTGAAAAGGCCCTTATCACGCCTAAAGTCACTTTAGGCATGATAAGAAGAAACTCGCGCGAAGTTGCCGCGCGTACGCGCGTACGCGCGTAAGTGCGCGCGCAACACCCGCCGCTTCGCGCGAAGCTCCCATTAAGCCCTACGGTAACTTCGCGCGAAGAGCAGGAAAAATCGGTGATAACTCAGTGGTGAAAAGGTCATCACGCCTAAAGTCTTTTAGGCGTGATAACTGGGTTATCACCGCTTTGTGAATCGAGGCCTAAAGGGCCCTTTTCCACTAGCAATCGCTAGCGTTCGCGTTGAACGCTAGCGATTGCGATTCAGCAAAAGTTGAAAATTACCCGGCGATTTCCCGACGTTTGCAATCACGATTTTGCTATGCTATGCACTGCATAGCAAAATCGTGCCAAAAATAGTTACGCGGCGCGTTCGCGATTTAGTAAAAAACGAATTGCGATAATGGAAATGACCTCCTGCGATTCCTATGTTAAAAATCAAACTGTAGCGATTTGAAAATCACTAGCAGTTTGCGATTTTGCGATTCAGCAATCGCAAACGCTGTAGTGGAAAAGGGCCCTAAAAATCACAAGGCATAACTAGCAAATCGCTAGGCACATGCTTTGTATAGGTTAGAAAAATCACTTCTAAAGGCTTAGCGTTTGCGATTACGCTGGTGCTTTTAGGTGTGCAACAGCCCTAAATTGGTGCTGAACAATAGGTCATATGGATAAAATCCTGCTATCTTTCAGAAAAAAAATGTATCATGCAAGGGATCTAGAAGGTTCAACACAAGGGCCTACTGTTAAGATTGTTGCGGATTCTGTTTTTTTATCACCTGGACTATCCAAAAAGTGAACAAATGGGATCCACCAGACCCAACAGGACATTTTTTATAAACAGCAGCCAGGGACTAGTAAGCAAGGCTATGTTGAACCATGCTCACAGTAAGTTGGACATTTTTGTGTTATCAGCTGCTGTGACTTATTTTGTACAGTGGAGCAGCAGCAGTACCGCCCTCAGCCAACTGTCCTTCATTGAATTCTATACCTTTGCCTCTTAGTTACCCTTGCACCCATTTCTTGACACATTCAACGCTAGTTTGCACATTTGCAAATATGTAATTATGTGTACACACAGGAAAAAATACCAGGGCTTTCTAGGCACTTCCATCCTGCCCTCTGCTCCAAATAGTTACCTCTGGAAAGAAGGTGGTGTGGGATGACAATGAGGAGCATGCAAGGAAAGGCTGCTTCCCCGGTCTCCTTAGAATGAATACTAGAAGTGTAGTCTAAAATAAAATAACTTTTAGTCAGTTACGTGTGTATGTGTTTGTGTAAATATTGCAATCATTTTTTCTCTTCATTGGTGCTGTGGCAGGTGTCTGAACATGCATTGTACTGTTCAATGCAAATTGGCAAAGCGCTCCACTCTGGCTGGCTTTACATCCCAGGAGCTTATAGGCACAGATGTCCTGAAACCCTACACTTCGCCCTCCACGAACCTACAAACCCCTGCTCAACTGCACCACTAATGTGCTGGCTGGCCCCACTGTCACTTCTCCCTTACTTCCCTTGCCCAGTGAAGATAAACACGTGTCCCTTACCAAATACCAATTACTAAGTAGCTAGAGGTGCTCCCAAGTATTAGGTAGCTAGCGGTGCCCCCGACTGAAGGAAGAGATTGTCAGTGGAATGCCGAGAGTATAGTGAGTAACCTCTCATTTATATCAGGCTCTTGTGGATAAAGAAAAAAGACACAGGGAGACCGGGAGCCCGATCTGGTGTATTATCAAGGGGCATCAGCAGATATGTGTAGAGCAAGAATTATACTTATCTAGCATGTGAGGAAGAACCGTCCCCACTCGGCCTTGTGTCCCACAGTGTGGTAGGTCGCAGCTCCAAGGAAAAAAGATGCCACAACTGGAAAGCGTGTATTCCCCTACATAGGCGTGAAGGTAACTGGGAGAAAGTAGGAGGCGCCTGCAGACATATAGCTGTATTTACATATACAGGAATAAGCTAAAAATTGATTATACTGATGTTCCTACCTTAAAGAGAATCTGTACTCTAAAATCCTTACAATAAAAAGCATACCATTCTATTCATTATGTTCTCCTGGGCCCCTCTGTGCTGTTTCTGCCACTCCCTGCTGCAATCCTGGCTTGTAATTGCCATTTTTAGGCAGTGTTTACAAACAAAAGACATGGCTTCTCACTACAGTGTGATAGGCTTGAGAGTAGCTCAGCCTCTGACTCATACAGAGCTTGGAGAGGGTGTGTATAGCTTCTGCCAATGACAAGCAGTGCAGCACATTCCACACATTCCAGCCTCAGGAGCCGACAGAAGAGAGAAGATTAAATCATTTAAAAGAGATAACACAGCCACTGTGCAACTAGAAAAAGCTGCAGTAACACAGACCACATTAGAACAGGTATAGGAACTTATAGGATAGAAGAAATAAGGCTGAACATTTTGTTACAGAGTCTCTTAAAAGGAGTCAGACTCACGGGAATAAGCTAAAAATTGAGTAAAGTACCAATGTTCCTACCTTAAAGGAGTCTGACTCCTTTAAGGTAGGAACTTCAGTACTTTACTAAATTTTTAGCTTATTCCTGTATATGCAAATATAGCTACAGTGGTGTGAAAAACTATTTGCCCCCTTCCTGATTTCTTATTCTTTTACATGTTTGTCACACTTAAATGTTTCTGCTCATCAAAAACCGTTAACTATTAGTCAAAGATAACATAATTGAACACAAAATGCAGTTTTAAATGATGGTTTTTATTATTTAGTGAGAAAAAAAACTCAAAACCTACATGGCCCTGTGTGAAAAAGTGATTGCCCCCCTTGTTAAAAAATAACTTAACTGTGGTTTATCACACCTGAGTTCAATTTCTGTAGTCACCCCCAGGCCTTATTACTGCCACACCTGTTTCAATCAAGAAATCACTTAAATAGGAGCTATCTGACACAGAGAAGTAGACCAAAAGCACCTCAAAAGCTAGACATCATGCCAAGATCCAAAGAAATTCAGGAACAAATGAGAACAAAAGTACTGTAATTGAGATCTATCAGTCTGGTAAGGGTTATAAAGCCATTTCTAAGGCTAAATTCACACCAGGACGTTGCGTTAGAGGAAGCGTTAAGGTCGCATAACGTCCCCCTAACGGGAACGCCTGGTGGTGCTGGATCTGGACGTCAGAGTGAGCCGTGTTGTGCAGCTCACTCTGGCGTCAGTGGTGCCGTGATGCGCACTCTTGTGCGCATGAGGCATCACGTGGTCCCGCCGGCCAATCGCCGCACAGAGCGGCCACTCCAGGAAGTAAACACTGCACGTCACAACGTGCAGTGCATATTAATTAGCCATGTGCCTGGCCGCTCTCCGCTCCTCCACAAGATTACTGAGCATGTGCAAGCAGTCTAACGCGGCTCAGCCGCATCTAAAGTACTGAATGCAGTACGTTGTCTTGTGACGCAGCGTTACAATGTAACGCAACGTGGGCACTGTGAACAGCCCCATTGATTTTTCATTACTGTGCGGTGGGCTGCGTTACAGGCTGCTCTAACGTGCGCCTGTAACGTCCCACTGTGAAACCAGCCTTAAGCTTTGGGACTCCAGCGAACCACAGTGAGATCCATTATCCACAAATGGCAAAAACATGGAACAGTGATGAACCTTCCCAGGAGTGGCTGGCCGACCAAAATTACCCCAAGAGCGCAGAGAAAACTCATCCGAGAGGCCACAAAAGACCCCAGGACAACATCTAAAGAACTGCAGGCCTCACTTGCCTCAATTAAGGTCAGTGTTCACAACTCCACCATAAGAAAGAGACTGGGCAAAAACGGCCTGTATGGCAGATATCCAAGGCGCAAACCACTTTTAAGCAAAGAGAACATTAAGGCTCGTCTCAATTTTGCTAAAAAAAACATCTCAATGATTGCCAAGACTTGTGGGAAAATACCTTGTGGACCGCCGAGACAAAAGTTGAACTTTTTGGAAGGTGCGTGTCCTGTTAAATCTGTCGTAGAAGTTACACAGCATTTCAGCAAAAGAACATCATACCAACAGTAAAATATGGTGGTGGTAGTGTGATGGTCTGGGGTTGTTTTGCTGCTTCAGGACCTGGAAGGCTTGCTGTGATAGATGGAACCATGAATTCTACTGTCTACCAAAAAATCCTGAAGGAGAATGTCCGGCCATCTGTTCGTCAACTCAAGCTGAAGCGATCTTGGGTGCTGCAGCAGGACAATGACCCAAAAGACACCAGCAAATCCACCTCTGAATGGCTGAAGAAAAACAAAATGAAGACTTTGGAGTGGCCTAGTCAAAGCCCTGACCTGAATCCTATTGAGATGTTGTGGCATGACCTTAAAAAGGCAGTTCATGCTAGAAAACCCTCAAATAAAGCTGAATTACAACAATTCTGCAAAGATGAGTGGGCCAAAATTCCTCCAGAGCGCTGTAAAAGACTTGTTGCAAGTTATAGCAAACGCTTGATTGCAGTTATTGCTGCTAAGGGTAGCCCAACCAGTTATTAGGTTCAGGGGGCAATTTCTTTTTCACACAGGGTCATGTAGGTTTTGAGGGTTTTTTTCTCACTAAATAATAAAAACAATCATTTAAAACTGCATTTTGTGTTCAATTATGTTATCTTTGACTAATAGTTAACGGTTTTTTGATGAGCAGAAACATTTAAGTGTGACAAACATGCAAAAGAATAAGAAATCAGGAAGGGGGCAAATAGTTTTTCACACCACTGTATATGTCTACGGGCGCCTCCTACATTCTCCCAGCTCCCATTTATGCTCCACTTGGAACTCTGCTTAGGGAACGAAGGAGGCCCTTGAGGAGTGGAGTGAGCCACCTTTCCATCATCAGGTGCCTGTAGGAAGGGCAGTTTCTAGGCTAAATTTCACCCAGTTCGAGAGTCCAAAAATATGCCCCCCCCCCCCTTCCCCAAAATCAGATCTGATAAGTGAAATCATGTCAAAAGGCTTCTTGTAACCAACTCACCATTTTTATTTTTTTTCAAATGCTGGTGCGCACAGCTCCTCCTGCCTCAGTCTTGCTGCACCATGTCCGCGCGTCACCGACTCCTAGCAGCAGGGGTGAGCCTGGGGTGCCTGGCACCTGGGTGCAAGATTTTCTCTGGCGCCTATGGGAGTGGTTAAATTAACCGTGACCAACCACATAACCACACCCATGTCCTGCAGTTTTACCCACAAAGGCAATCTTATTGGCAGCAGTCGATTTCCCCACAATTTGTGGGGAAATCGACTGCTGCCAATAAGATTGCCTTTGTGGGGAAATCGACTGCTGCCAATAAGATTGCCTTTGTGGGGAAATCGACTGCTGCCAATAAGATTGCCTTTGTGGGGAAATCTGCTGCTATTAAGATTGCCTTTGTGGGGAAATCTGCTGCCATAAAGATTGCCTTGGTGGGGAAATCTGCTGCCATTAAGACTTAATGGCAGCCAGATTTCCCCACAAATGCAATCTTATTGGCAGCACAGCAATTCACTCACCTCTGGCTGGGTCTGGGTGGAGGAGGTAGGAGGATATAGGCAGGCAGAGAGGCAGGCGGCTGCAGCTGACTGTGACCACTGTGGCCGGCGGCATTAGGAGGAGCTGGCCGGGCTGCGGGCACTCACTGTGTCTGTGCTGGCGCTGCTAGTCGCTCTCTCAGAGTGAGTCTCTCTAGACTCTACTCTGGCTCCGTCCACGCACACACCACGGGTCGGGTCGGGCGGGCGGGCGGCAGTCTCACACGCTGAGGCTGTGGCTCCTCCCCCCATCAAGCGTGACGTGAGGTCAGGTGGGCTGCCCGTTTCCAAATTGGGCTGCGCCGACGTCTACATGTGACGTCAGGCACAGCCGCCCGCCCCGCACAGTGTGTCGCTGGGAATGGAGTGGGGAGATCCTCATCCCGGGGAGATAAGTTAGGACGGTAGACCCGCCAGCGCCTGTCAGAGGCCGGCGCCTGGATGCAATGCACCCGCCCAGGCGCGGCCCTGCCTAGCAGTGACGTGACGTCACATCATGGTCGGACTGGGACACTAAGGGCCCACCAGGGAAGTTTCAACCTGGGGCCCACCCCCCGCCTCCAACCTTCACCTTCCCCCTCCCCCCCCCAGATCTGGAGCCCACATATCCATGCTCTCTGTAAATTTCACATAGGTGTCAGTGCTATATAACTACAAAATAATTTTATTTGGACTATGATTATGGCAGGCAGGCAGGGAATAGATTGTGAGCTCTTCTAAGGACAGTCCATGGCATGACTATGCAGGGGCTGCTCCAGAGGGTGGCAGGGCGGCTATGCAGGTCCTGGATTCACTGGCATGGGAGACTGCCATATGCGGCACACGCAGCAAAAAAATAAAAATAAAAGGGGTGTGGCCATGCACTGGAACATGAGCATGGTGATGATGGATCATGGGCAGACCCAAAGTTCCGCTCAGAAAAACCTTAGATAACTGAAAATTACCCGGGGCTTCATTCAGCCGCTAGAGGTCTGTGTGTCCCTTGCTGCAGCTCTGGTCTTCTCCTAGGTACCGCTGTCAGTCCCATAGTGCATGCGCAGGTGCTTCTCATGATCCCACAGCCAGAAGCCTTCTCTGCACAGCGCATAATGCTCCTGGGTGTGATTGTGAAAAGTGCGCCCGCACAAGCTGCTAACCCATCACTACGGGACTGACAGTAGGACCAGGATCGAAGCTGCAGTGAGGGACACACAGACTTCTGGGCTCAGTGCTCAAATGTCAAAGACCTTGTCAGTGTCACCTAACCATCTCCCTCCAAAACAGCCATAACACACACAAGCAACCCGCACAAACAAAGCATAAGTAATATGAATAAATGCGAAAAATAAATATTACCCACACCTCAAAGGCTATTATCACAGGGTATGACAGAGTTTGTCAGTCTCTGTTTCAGACAGTAATAGATTTGCTGCCCTATGATTGTACCTTAGTGTGTTTTACTGTCTCCCCCTGGCCTGGCTCTCTGCAGTGTGTACAGTCCATTCCTCGTGCTTGGCTCAGGCTCCTGCCACAGGATTATTGATGACAGGCTCTGTGTGCTGTCTTGGTGTCTCCAGGCCCCCCTCTCTCTCTTGCCGGGCTGGCTCTCTCCCTCCTCCTCCTCGTCATGGCTGGGTGCTCCTAATAGTCTCTTTTCTGTCGCTGCCCCACACTTCAAGCACAGTGTGTGCGAAATGTGTGTAAGACCAGCAGCTGTGCAGGTTCGAACTACGCGCCAGACTCCAGAGCCCAGAAGGACGTCACTGTCATGTGACTAAGCCGAGGGGAGGGAGGAGGAGCAGGAAGAACCAGCACTAACTTCAACTTGCAGCATGACTGACTGGCTCCTGTTACTGTCAGTCACGCTGCCGCTGGCCCATGGGAGAAAGAGGAGAGGGGCCCTCTGGTCATGTGACCTGTGACGTCACACCTTTCTGCCTGGCGCCCCCCTAATCTGTCTCTCATCGGCGCCCCGTTCAGCAGAACCGGCTGAACGGGGCAAGAAACGGCCCTGCCTGTAGGCACAAGCCTACAGTGCCTTATGGTAAATCCAGCCCTGCATGGCAGAATTACTGGGATTTTGTGAATCAACCCCATAGTAACTGCATTTTGTATATGAGGGGTTTGAAGGCTGCACTTGTTATTTGAGGGACTTAATTCCTGCTCGTGTTATATAATTGATATAATGGATGACTTATTATATGAGGGATTCATTTTCTGCTCTTATTATATAGAGGAAATCATTGGTGCATTTGTTATATGATGAACAATGTGGCTGGATTTGTTATATGAAGGAAATTGTATCAGTCTGATAAGGTATTAGATTTATATGGTTGCTGATGATCATGTGCTAAAGCAAGAAGTGATTGCTAAATAACATATTCAAACTTTTCACATGCTTCTCTATGAATTCTGGTGGTACAAATAAGCATTGCTGCCAAACAAGTGGTGCAATGAAGCAGTCCAGCCAGCAGGGTATAGCCCCACCACAATTCAACAGAACAGTTTTCAGATCTGATGCTGGGTACAAACTATGAGATTGTATGGTCGATTTACTGTCAGATCGATTATTTCCAACATGTTCGATTTGCTTTCCGATCGATTTCCGAGTATTTACCGATTGTTTTCTGTTAACTTTAATAGGAAATCGATCGGAAAGCAAATCGAACATGTTGAAAATAATCGATCTGACAGTAAATCGACCATAAAATCTCATAGTGTGTACCCAGCATGAGTTCCAACTTGTAGGGACCGGCAATACAAATAAATATACAAAACTTTATTCACTGCTAATTGAACATTTTTGAGGTAAGACCCGCTATTTGTAGCCAGTTTGCATAGCAGGCGGCCTCTGTGACTGCTATTATAACAGGTGCTCTTCTAATCAGGAGGCTGACTGTAGAGATGGCTCGAACCTCCAATTTTAGATTCGCAAACCTCGACCGCGAACTTGCGCAAAAGTTCGGGTTCGCGCGAACTTGCAAACCGCTAATAGACTTCAATAGGGAGGCGAACTTTGAAAACTAGAAACATTTATGCTGGCCACAAAAGTGATGGAAAAGATGTTTCAAGGGGTCTAACACCTGGGGGGGGCATGGCGGAGTGGGATACACGCCAAAAGTCCTGGGGAAAAATCCGTATTTGACGCACAGCAGTGTTTTAAGGGCAGAAATCACATTTTATTGCTAAATTGGAGGCCTAAAGTGCTTTAAAACATCTTTGCATGTGTATACATCAATCAGGTAGTGTAATTAGTGGACTGCTTCACACTGACACACCAAACTCACTGTGTAACGCATCGCAAACAGCTGTTTGTGTAGTGATGGCCGTGCTGGACTGGTGCGCACCATGGCCAGAGTGCAGGCGATAGCGGTTTTCAAGCCCATATGGTTGCCGGGCTGAGATAGCTCAATGACAGAACAACAGTGACTGTCCAGCTGATCGAATTTGGTCTGTCCACAATGAAGCAACGACCTTATTATCTTGAGTGTGCCCCCCTCCCCCGAGACATTCACATAGCCGGTGGTCATTGCTTCATTGTGATATGCAAGCCCCTTCACCGTGGCAAGGTAACGATCACAAAGGGGAATTGACACATGTACATGCCTTTTGTTTTGTTGTTGCAGCCACAGTGCAGCCAGAAAAATTAGGCAGGTATGTACACGCACCAGAAAAATTATTATAGCGGCCGCTGCTAGAATCCGCCTGGAGTCCTGGACCCTGTTGGTGGTGGTCGGAGAAGGCAATAAAGCGGCCTGCAGGCAGAGATGCTGTGTGGGGAACGACTTAGTCTTGGGGCAGGCAGTCACACGGTGTGGAGGCAGAGATGCTGTGTTCAAGGACTGACTTAGTCTTCAGACGGGCAGTAGCCCTCTGGGATCCCTGCCTCATTCATTTTGATAAAGGTGAGGTACTGAACATATTTTTGACCTAGGTGACTTCTCTGCTCAGTGACAATGCCTCCAGCTGCGCTGAAGGTCCTTTCTGACAGGACGCTTGAGGCAGGGCAAGACAGAAGGTCAGGTAAGTTCTCCTCCCCCAGCCACGAAGAATACCAAGGGAAAGTTGAGCAGCACAAGCCCCCTGCGATGCCTGCTGTGGTTGTTCTTCCGCCTCCTCAAGAAAAAAACACCATCCTCATCATCTGACTCCTCTTCCCCACACGACTCTTCCTCCTCCTCCCACCTCTCTGCTGCCGCAGGTGTTGAGGAAACATCTGGTTCTGCTGAGAATTGATCCCACAACTCTTCCTCCTGTTCCTGTTCATGCTCCTCCACAGCTTGATCCACCACTCTACGCACGGCACGCTCCAGGAAGAAAGCATATGGGATCAAGTCGCTGGTGGCGCCTTCACTGCGACTCGCCATGTTTGTCACCTCCTTAAACAGCCGCATGAGCCTGCAGGCATTTCGCATGAGTGTCCAGTACTTCGGCCAGAACAACCCCATCTTCCCAGAGCATGTTCTTGTACTGTAGCTGTACAGATACTGGTTGACGGCTTTTTCCTGTTGTAGCAGGCGGTTAAACATCAGGAGCGTTGAATTCCAGTGAGTCGGGCTATTGCAAATTAAGCGCCTCAACGGTAAGTTGTTTCTCCGCTGAATATCGGCAAAGCGTGCCATGCTGTGTAAGACCGCCTGAAGCCTGGGTACTTACACACAAATCTCTGAATTATTAGATTCAGAACATGTGCCATGCAGGGTACATGTGTCAACTTTCCAAATTAAAAGCCGAAATGAGATTGCTGCCGTTGTCACACACCACGTTGCCGATCTCCAGTTGGTGCGGGGTCAGCCACTGATCCAACTGTTTGTTAAGAGCAGCCAGGAGAGCAGCTCCAGTGTGACTCTCCGCTTTGAGGCAAGACATGTCTAAGATGGCATGACACCGTCGTACCTGGCATACAGCATAGGCCCTGGGGAGCTGGGGCTGTGTAGCTGGAGAGGAGATCGCAGCACTAGTAGAGTAGCACTGCCACTCAGCCAAGGAGGAGGAGGAGGACGACAGCGAAGAGGATGTAGCAGGAGGAGTAGGAGGAGAAGGATAGGAGGTGGCAGCAGGCCTGCCTGCAAGCCGTTGAGGTGTCATAACTAGGTCCACTGCATTGCCACGTACTACCTGCTTGGCAGCAGTCACCAGGTTGACCCAAAGGGCTGTGTAAGTAATGTACCTGCCCTGACCGTGCTTGACAGACCAGGCATCCATGGTCAGATGGACCCTTGATCCAACGCTGTGTGCCAGAGATGACACCACTTGCCTTTCAACTTCATGGTACAGTTTGGGTATCGCCTTTTTTGAGTAATAATTGCAGCCTGGTATCTTCCACTGTGGTGTCCTAATGGCCACAAATTTTCGGAGGGCCTCAGAGTCCACCAGCTGGTATGGTAACAGCTGGCGAGATAACAGTTCCGCCAAGCCAGCTGTCAGACGCCGGGCAAGGGGGTGACTGGCAGACATTGGCTTCTTCCGCTCAAAGATTTCCCTCACGGATACCTGGCTGCTGCTGTGTGCAGAGCAGCAGGAACCACTCAAGGTGAGAGGCGGAGTGGAGGAGGGTGGCTGTGATTGTGAAAGTGCAAGGGAGAAAGCGGCTGAAGATGTTGCACCTGAAGGAGGAAGAGGAGAAGGAGGGTGGTTTTTCTTTTGTGTGCTGCTTTTCCTCAGGTGGTCTTCCTATTGCAGTTTGTGCCTTTTCTCCATGTACCTTCGTAAGGCAGTTGTCCCTACGTGGGTGTTGGCCTTTCCACGGCTCAATTTTTGGTGGCAGAGAGAACAGATGGCATTGCTCTAATCTAAGGCAGACACACTAAAAAATGTCCACACCACTGAGCCCTGGGATGATGGCACTATGGTGGCGTCAGCAGCTGACGTTGAAGGGCATGTTGGCTGGCTGTCCATAGGTGGCGCCGGACACTGCCACGAGCTGTTTCTGAAGACCTTCGCTTGTATCAGACACCTCCAAAACTGCACCAACAGCAGGTACTTCATCATCCTCCTCCTCACACCTTACGCCCATAGTGCCGCCTAACTCAGACATATGAGGTGGTGTAACTTGCTTAGCGCCTTCATCTTGTTGTAACAATAATGGCTGTGAATCAGTTAATTCCTCACCAAATAACTCCTGCGAAGTGTCAAATGTAGCGGATGTGGTGCTTTGAGTAGCGCTGGTGGCTGTGGAAGATGAGGTGTTCTGTGTTAAATAGTCAACCACGTCCTGACAATCTTGGGAGTTGATGGCACGTGCCTTCTACTCAGCACTGTACTTTGGGTCCAGGTCCACACAAAATCACGTCAGCACGACCTCGAACAGACCTTCCGGGTGGCCTGCCTCTGAGTCTGCCTTTGCCTCTGCCTCTACCTGTTTTGTCCATATCAGGGTGGGGGTGGGGGGGGGGGGGGGAAGAAGTGAAAGGTATGCACTGGCTTGACTAATACAATGTGCAGTCACACAGGTGCAGTGAAAGTTATGCAGTGACTGGTATTACAATACAATGTGCAGCTGTCACACAGGTGCAGTGAACAGGTATGCACGGAATGGTATTACAATACAATGTTCAGCTGTCACACAGGTGCAGTGAACATGTATGCACGGACTGGTATATAAAACAGCGTGCGGTCACACAGGTGCAGTGAACAGGTATGCTGTGACTGGTATTACAAATGTGCAGCTGTCACACACACAGGTACCGTGAACAGGTGCAGTGACTGGCATATAACACTGCGTGCTTCTGTCACGCAGCTGCAGTAAACATGAGCAGATATGCAGTGATTGGTATTACAAATGTGCAGCTGTCACACACACAGGTACCGTGAACAGGTGCCGTGACTAGTATTTAACACTGCGTGCTTCTGTCACGCAGGTGCAGTAAACATGAGCAGATATGCAGTGATTGGTATTACAAATGTGCAGCTGCCTGTCACACACATGCAGAGAAAAGGTACGCAGTGAATGTGCTGGGCCTGGCAGTGGCACAAGGGCCAGCTGCGACTGACTGACAGGGCTGTATATGCAAGTGTCAGTGGGACACACACAAAAAAAAATGGACCACAAGAACAACATTAGCTCTCAAAAGAGCTGTTGAGGGGTACTTTTTAGCAATAAGTAACAGCAAGGAGCAAGCTAACAAGCCTACCAAGAGCCTAACTAAGCTTTCCCTATGTCTACAGCAGGTTCCTCTCCCTTCTCTAATTACTGCAGCCACACGAGTGAGGGAAATGGCAGACGCTGCCTGCCTTTTATAGGGAGGGGGGAGGGGGGGCTCCAGGAGGGAGTGTAGCCTGATTGGCTGCCATGTGTCTGCTGACTGTGATGTAGAGGGTCAAAGTTGAGCCTAATGATGTAGTATAGGGGTCGGGCCGAACTCGCATATAGATCGCGGTTCACAGAAGTTCGCATCAAATCAGTTCGCGGTCGAACCCTTCGGGCCATCTCTAGCCGACTTCACCCTTTTCAACTACTCCGCTTCAATGCTTTAATGTGATTACATAATTTCCCAGCATGCATTGTGACTGTTAGGGACACACAACACCAAAGCAGGAGCTTGAAACTGCATTATTTGCAGGCCTCCCTGGAAGAGATGGAGGACAACATAAAGACAGGAAACTAAGATACACTCCACCAAAGGTAAGTAATGCATGTCAATCACCCCCCCCCCCCCCCCCCAATCCCCACGACCAGACCCGGATTTACATCACAGGAGCCTATAAGCACAGATGTCCTGGCACCCTAGACTTTGCATCCATGAACCTACAAACACTTGCTGAACCGCACTGCAAGTGTGCTTGTTGACCTAACGGTCACTCTTCCCTTAGTTCCCTTGCCCATCATGGGTAGCTACAGGTACCCCTTAGTATTAGGTAGCCAGAGCTATCCTCAGAATTAAGTAGCTAGAGTTGCCCCCAAGTATTAGGCTGCTAGAGGTGCCCCCAATTGAAGGGAAATCTCGTCAGTGGAATGCCAAGACCCGGGTGAGTAACCTGTCAATAACACCTGCTTGGGACACTGCAGGAAGCACTTGGGAAGAGGAGTGAGCCGCCCTTCCATCATCAGGCACCTGTAGACCTTTTACACCATTGCTAAGGTCATGTATATTTGGCCCCACCCATTACCACGCCCACATTCTGTTGGGTGACCACGCTTATTTTTCAGTGCAGGGGTTTTTATCAGTAAAAAATATCCTTTGTCAGTAAATTTTTATATCTTTGTCAGTAAAAAATAATGTGAAAGGTTGGCAACACTGGTATGGGGCCCCATAATTTCCTATTGCCCGGGGGCCCCATAAGTTGTCAGTCCACCTCTGTACTAGACTATACACTGAGGAGTTGATAGCACCCCCCCTCATGCAGGAACATGGTCCAGCTCTGCAGAGCCGACACCTTTTTGTATCTGGAGGCCTCGGGGTGATTTTACAACCGACAGGCAGAGCTGGGTGAGGAAAGAAATTGATCCTAGTACCTGTAATAATGTGTGCCCTAACATACAACATTTTTAAAAAGTTGCTTTCATCGATAGAAGTCCTTTAATAAGTCCTTTTTAATAAGTAGAGAGCAGAATTATTGTTACCGTTTCCCAGAAAACTTGGTAATTACCTGTAGATGCAGCATCTTTTTGGCAGGGCCACTTCTCCTCATCCTTATTGCTGCTACTATAGAAGCCAGAATATGACTGTGATATTACAGTATGTAGCCATATATGGTTGAGATTTGCCCAGAGCCACAGAGTTAAAAGAAGTAGCCATCATCTTTAAAAAATAATGAAAGAAGTTTGGTCTATTTTAAATTTTAGGCAGTTAAACAGCAGTGTAGTAAAAAGTGACTGTTCTCTGCTACTGACAGTTTAATGTCTTATTTGGTGGTCAGCAGTTTCAGAAACACCTCGCAAGTGGGTTGGCATCCAGCTCGGTGCTTTGCCAGGCAGGAGATATGGTGCCCAAAATAAGCAAAAGTTTCACTTCCTTTCCAAGGAGCAACTCATTGCCCATTGCCTCATCTCTACCACCTGCTTGGAAAATGATCAGCAATTTTTTTCTAACATTTTACTTTTTAGTAAAAAGCCTTTTTATACGTCTGTTAACCATTCAATTTTGATTCAAAAATAGTAATAATGAAATGCTATTAAAGGATGATGTTTTGCCACAGCATTCTTCTCTGACCACCCCTTTCATTGGAAGATTCCCCTTGCACGTTATACTGTATATATTCTCTCTTTAAAGAAAGCATTGTGAAGAATACAAATTCCATTAGATATTGTTTCAGTTTCATACGCTCATTAGGTCTAGATATATACTATATAAATTATATAATATAATATAGACAAATCATGTACTGAATACAGTACTCTGTATTTACTTGTGAATTATACAAAGATAAAAGTTAAATATATATTGCAGTGTTGCATCACCATTTTCCTTTAGCAATAGTCTATAAATGTTTGGAAAGTGAACAGACTAATTACTGGTTAATTTGGCTCATTCTTACATAGTACAGGATTTCAGCTGCTCAACAGTTCAGGGCCTCTCACACTGATGCATTGCGGTGGCCTGGTTCCGCCGCAGACCACAACTACGTCAATAAAAGTCTATGTGGCAGATTCCCGATGCAAGCGCAAACCTACGTTAAAAGTAGCAAAAGGATAGGAAATCCGGACACCAGTTGAATTTGCAAGTCCCCTGTTTATTTAGCTCCCGACACCTTCAAACATACATGCAATGAATCTTGGCCTTAGAGGCGTTTCGCAGGGTAATCCTGCTTCTTCAAACCTACGTTACCGTGCAACCTCTTCGGCGACCTGCGGTGGTCCGGAAGTCATGTAAGTCTATTGCGACGCGTGTTTTTAAAAATGACTGCCATAAGTTTTACGCACCATGCATGTATGGAAGTGTATTTTAGCAATATGCTTCCGCGCATGTCATCGATTCGGCCACAGGAAGTGAGCGTCACCTCCTGTTTGGCCTGCTGCCAGACGGGGTTACCATGTACCAACGCGGTAATCCCCGAAGGGTGTTTTCTGAGGTGTAGTGCGACTGCACCACACTGCAACTGAACCACAGTTTCAGTGTGAAACTGGCCTCAGTGTCTCTATTTTTAAGTTAATATCCTTTTTGATAATCCTCAGTGCAGCCAGCTTATTTGACTAAGCCCCCAACTGGGCTGGATGCTGGTAAGACTGGCTGATTAGTTATACCATGCAGACAGATTTGTACGCTGGATGTATGTTGGGGCCTCACCTCCTGCACACTCTCTCCCTGACCAAAGTCCCTTTAAATAATGATAACAAATGTCCTGCCCTACAGCAGTGACATCCATCAACAACTGTACCCCTGCACTGCTACAGCCAATGATACAGTCTATGGAGTCAACTACATAGACAGACACACTGAATCAGATCACCAGATCAGAGCCCTAGGATGGTCATTATGGCATGGATTATAGGATATGTATGCTAAAGGGACCCTGAACAGGTTATAAAAATCTGAATTTTACATTTACCTGTGGCTTCCTCCAGCCCACCGTAGCTCAGGACCGGTGTCCTCCTGGCTCCTTCCCTGGTCTCGGTCCCGGCTCTAGTACACAGCGACTTTGGCCTGAAGTCTGCAGGGCTGCTTCCCGCCGACTACACGTCATCACGCCGGCTGGCTACGCCTCATCCCACCAGCTGGTGTGAGAGTCCTGCGCATGCGCGGTTCAATCTTAGAGAACCTTGCATGCGCAGCACTCTCACGATAGCCGTCATGGTGCTGCGTAGCCGGCCGGCGTGATGACATGTATTGACCGCAACGGGAAACAGCCCTGACGACTTTAGGCTGAAGTAGTCGTGTAACGGAGACGGGACCTGGAGTGTGCGTTCAGCCGGTAATAGTGCGCGGTACGACGATAACGCCGCACCCACTGCCCTGTAAATGTCGCACCCGGTGCGACGAAAACAGCACATCGGGTGCCCCCGAAACGGCACAGCTGTAGATATCAAAACAGGGATGAGGTGACTCTTCACCGTAAAGAAAGTACAGAAACAACGGGAGCCCAAACAGTGCAATAGGATAAATTCAAGACTGTGATATTATTTCCTCACTGGTGATATTTACAGACAGCAAAATAGCACACTTTTCACGTTAATTCACAAAGGTTTTCACCTCATGCTTTATATTAAAGCTGGATCTTCCTTTTTTAAGAATACATGTGGTATTTCATGTGTTATTTATGAATGCCTGTGGCATTTATTTCTTTATACAGTAAGGTTTCATGTGGTATTATCCCTTATTGCAGTGCATAGGAAATGGAAGCCAGCTGTGATAAAATTAACATTTGTTATAAACTGCAATTCTTAAATCTACTCAGAATGGTCAATGACTGAGATGTAAATGATTACAAGTTAATGCAGGATGATACGAATATTCTGTGAAAATTCAAGCTGGTTGAAATGTCCATAGCATTAGTATGTTCATCAGACAGTGCGGTTAAGGCCCAATTCACATTGGAGTTAAAAAACGGCCGTTCCCGGATCGGAAGGGAACAGATCATAACGGATGGGAACGGTTCCATTGTTAACCTATGCATCCTATTACATTCGTCCGTTCAAACGGATCCGTTCCGCACGATACGCTGAATGGACCGCAAGTTTCCTGAAAACAGAACGGAAACAGAAGCTAAAGTGCTGCATTGGGGGCAATGAGAAACGGACCGTTCTAAATAGAAAACTACACTTTGTGGGAGGGGGTCTGGGGGGGATGTGGAGAAACAGAATGGAACCAGAGGAATGGAAATGGAGTGAAAGTAGATCCGATCAAAGGGTGGTCAGATCCGTTTTCACTGATCCATTTGCCACTTCAACGCAAGTGTGAACCAGGCCTTATGCACTTTCTGATGTCTTTGCATTTCACAATTTGATCTATGTTGCTGACATTCGGTCAGCAATGCATTGACTGCTCAGGCCCTTCAGCCTCATACACACATACAAGGGCTGTCGCTTGCAGGGCTCTGGGTAATTGTCATTTAGTAATTGGTTTAACATCACTATAATCTTTCAGAGCTGACCTGCGTGGAAATATGCCAGTAGGAATTACGCAAACTGGAGCTCAAACAGACAAAATATAAAAAGCACATGTACATGACAGCCAGAGGGATATAAAACAGAAAAATATATAAAAAAACAACTTGCAATGTATAAAATATGTTTTTATATTGTGTCTGTTTGACCTCCAGCTCTGGGCATCATGCATTTGCTAATTTTAGGCACTGCAGTTGGCCTGAGAAAGTGGGCATAGATCCACGAAACACGTTGCCAATGCCAATATATTTTTCTTGCATTATAATTGTGTCATCACGAAGGTAAGCCAACTGTCTCATGTGTCGTTTTAGTAGTTAGTGGTTTTTAACTAAGTTTTATATGACCTTGGGCATCTCTTCCTCCCATTTTGTCCAGACATTAGATGTTTGAAATAAAGCAAGCCAACCCAACGCCGCCCAACTCAGGCTCCTCAGACTGTTACCTTAAAGAGGAGCTTTAGCCTAAACAAAAATACTGGCATTAACTTGTACAGGACCGTGTCACACCGATGGGCATGACCGCAGTGGCAGCCCTAGGACCACCAAATCGCCAATCGGCGTAAGGTCCTGTGGACATGTTTTGCAGGAGATCGCGCATCTCCGCTTGAATGACAACATCAGCCTCCTAGCGGCGATCGCAGCCAGGAGACTGTTAGATGGTGAAACCGCCATCTATTTACTGTGTACAGCGATGTGATCTATGGCAGCGCTGTACTGGGGACAGCCGTGTGACATGGCTGTCCCCTCTGGACCCACTAGAGCCTATGACAGCCGATCACAGTGATTGGCTGGTGGAGGCGAGGGGGGGGGATGCTGTCCCCTCTGGACCCACTAGAGCCTATGACAGCCGATCACAGTGATTGGCTGGTGGAGGGGAGGGAGGGGATGCTGTAAAAATAAAAATAAAATAGTCAAATGTATTTAAAAATAAATAAAATAAATATTTACAAAAAAATAAACATCCTAGGAGCGATCATTGCCCACCAACAGAACTCTGTTGGTGGGCAGAAAAGGGGGGGGGAATCACTTGTGTGCTGAGTTGTATGGCCCTGCAGCAAGGCCTTAACCTCCCGGGCGTTCTGATTTATTGCGGCGCACGGCCACGGGAGGGTTTTTTGAAGCTATTTTCTTTTTATCACTAGCACTAGCTACATGCTTCCCCCCTCCCTTCGCTTTCCCACCCACCCCTCCGATCACTGCCGGCGCAAATACCCAACAGGAAATCCCGTTCTGAACGGGATTTCCTGTATGGGCTTCCCCCGTTGCCATGGCGATGATCGCGATGACGTCATCGACGTCGTGACGTCAGGGGGAGTACCGATCCACTCCATAGTGCAGCCTGGCGGTGATTGGCCAGGCTGCGCAAGGGGTCTGCGGGGGGGGGGGGTCTTCTTTCGCGGCAGGCAGCGGTGGATCGGCGGCCAGCGGCGACGATCGCAACAAACACGCAGCTAGCAAAGTGCTAGCTGCGTGTTTGAGAAAAAAATTGTGCAAATTGGCCCACCAGGGCCTGAGCAGTGTACTGCGGCGTTACTGGACGAGCTGAGCTCGTCCGTAACACCCAGGAGGTTAAAGCTGCAGTGGCCTAATTTGTACAAAATGGCCTGGTCTTTAGGGGGTTTAAGCCTGTGGTCCCTAAGTGGTTAAGTTACATAGTTATGTTCCCATCATGCTTTGCACAGCATCAGGAGAAAAATGCCCGGGCAGATTTCTTTGATGGGGCAAAGCTCAGCTTCTGTGCAGCTAAAAATGAGGCTTGGGTAAGAAAAACAAAGTTCTGATGCTGTGAAACCGTTAAAGAAACACCGCTCCTTTGCAGTGCTGCTGAGTAGATTTTTAGTCTGGAGGACCTCAAAATCCATCCCTGAGGCACAAGCAATCTTTTCCATGAAACTACTTGCCATTGGTCTGTGCATCTTATTTCAGATAGGGGATAAATGTGGGGACTCTTTGCTAGAAACAAGTCACTAACCTTCTCTGTCTTTGTAAGAAGCAGGATTAATGGGGTTTGGATTCCATACAAAACATTACCACAACCACTCTAACTAGTTACTAACCACTCATAATAAAACAGTAAAAACCTAAAAACTAGATATAAATATAAAATAAAACTGTAGGATATCTTAAAAAGTCATTTTTAGAAGACTGAGAATACCGTATTTTTCAGACCATAAGACGCATTTTTCCTCCCCCAAACATGGGGGGAAAAAGTGCCTGCGTCTTATGGTCCGGATGCAGCAATTTCTACCCATATCCAGTTGTCACCCGTTGTATCCCCGTGACTGTCCAGACCTCCCGTCTGTGTGAGGAATCTGTGTATGTTTTGCAGAGCATGTTTTTGCAGGATGTGATGAGTGTACGTGTCCCCGGGGCTGTCCCGTCCCGCCCCTCTATTCCGGTGCGTTCCCGCCCCGTACTTAGCTGTCTCGTCCCCTCTAACTACTTTCCCCGGCTCTCTAAGGGTTACGTGAGGAGTGTCAAGGCATAGGCTTACCGCTGGATGTTAGCGCTGTCAGCGGAAATCTTCCGTGCTAAAGCCGCTGGGTGGTCCGTGCGCGCTGCCAAAGCCTTCCTCCCTTCACTTCCGCATTGGTGATGAAAGCGGAAGTGAAGGGAGGAAGGCTTTGGCAGCGCGCACGGACCACCCGACGGCTTTAGCACGGAAGATTACCGCTGACAGCGCTAACATCCAGCGGTAAGCCTATGCCTTCACATTCCTCACGTAACTCTTAGAGAGCCGGGGAAAGTAGTTAGAGGGGACGAGACAGCTGAGGACAGGGGGCGGGAACGCACCGGTATAGAGGGGCGGGACGGGACAGCCCCGGGGACACCTACACTCATCACATCCTGCAAAAACATGCTCTGCAAAACATACACGGATTCCTCACACAGACGGGAGGTCTGGACAGTCACGGGGACACAAGGGGTGACAACTGGATACGGGTAGAAATTGCTGCATTCTGTAAGCCTATGCCTTGACACTCCTCACGTAACCCTTAGAGAGCCGGGGAAAGTAGTTAGAGGGGACGAGACAGCTGAGGACAGGGGGCGGAAACGCACCGGAATAGAGGGGTGGGACGGGACATCCCCGGGGACACGTACACTCATCACATCCTGCAAAAACATGCTCTACAAAACATACACAGATTCCTCACACAGACGGGTGATGAAGAAGATAAGTTTCACAGGGGGACAGACTAGTACAGCGGTTACTTAGTACCGCACAGGGCATTTTAAAGGACACGGGGGACAGTTAAGAGTACATGGGTGGCATCTAAAAGCACACAGCGGGCACTTAAAGAACTCAGGGGGCTCTTTGAAAGACACAGGGGACACTTTAGAGAATACATGAGGCACTTTAAAGGACACAGAGGGCACTTAAGACAACAGGGGGGGGGCACTTTAGAGGACAAAGGGGCCACCTAAGAGGACAAAGTGGGCATTTAAGAGGACACAAGGGGACAGAGGAGGACACGGGGACAGAGGAGGTCACAAGGGAGACACTAAAGGTACAAATGGGACACAGGGACACAAGAGGTACAAGGGGGACATATAAATTGCGGAGGGGACATAATCCACAAGATGTCCCATGGATGCACCAGGTTTAGTATTTATTTTTTCCCTCGATTTTGTCCTCTAAACCTAGGTGCGTCTTATGGTCTGGAGCGTCTTATGGTCCGAAAAATACGGTAGATACAATTGTTTTTCTCATCAGTTTATTTTCACCTTGGATGTCCTTTAAAATTAACACATACCTGTGTACTCACAAGCTGTGCTATCTATTCCTGTATCCTTATTTCTATAGTGGAATAATCCCCACTTCAGAAAAATCTGACTGTTAGAGAAGTTGGCTAGAGCTAAAACTAGATGCCATGCAAGCCTCTTCCCTACTCCCACCACACTCTTGCTGCAACTTTCAAGGGTGAGGTTGTGGGGTTTATATCACACTGTGGGTGGAAAAGGCATGAGGAATGGACAGAGAACGTCAACTCCTACATCAACGGCAAGCTACTCTGGCTCTGGAAAATAAAGGAAGTTGCACATAAGTCTGGCACATCAAAGAAGTTCAAGGAAGCCAGGAACACCCTTAAGCAAAAAACTTTGCGCTGCAAAGAGGGACTACTCCAATAAGCCTTAGAGCAGCCACAAACCTCAATCTCCCTCCTCAACATGCAGCCCCAAGACCCAAACAAGCTGAAAAACTCAATGAGTTCTATTGTTGGCTTGAGTACCTACCCAACCACCTAGAGCATCCCCCCCTCCACCTCCCCATAATGAACCGCATCCTCTGAGCGTCAGTAGCAGTCCTGGAGGTCGATATACTAAGGCAGCGTTTTTCAACCGCTGTTCCGCGGCACGTGTGCCGCGGGATGTTGCCTGGTGTGCCGTACAGGTCTGGCCTCTCGCTCCTCCCCTCCCCGCGGCTGCCGCTCCTGTCACCTTATCAGCGGGCGGCCGCTTGTCCGATTAGATTCCCCCGTAGTAGCCGCTCTCCTCTGTGGCATCTCCTATTACAGCAGCGCGCTCGGCGGCTGCTGTGATGACCAGGAAGCGGTACAGCGGTTCCCATGGTAACGGCGATGCATATCGCCGCTACAGGAAGCCGCTGTACCGCTACCTGCTCATCACAGCAGCCGCCGAGCGCGCGCTGCTGTAATAGGAGATGCCACAGAGGAGAGCAGCTACTACGGGGGAATCTAATCGGACAAGCGGCCGCCCGCTCATGATAAGGTAACAGGAGCGGTGGCCGTGGAGGGGGGAGGGGCACACCTACCCATACTAGTAAGCTATATTGGGCACTATACTAGCTATACTGGGCACTATACTTGGGCACTACCTACCTATACTGGGCACTATACTAGCTATACTGGGCACTACCTACCTATACTGGGCACTATGCTAGCTATACTGGGCACTATACTAGCTATACTGGGCACCATGCTAGCTATACTGGGCACTATACTAGCTATACTGGGCACTTTACTGGCTATACTGGGGCACTACCTACCCATACTGGGCACTATACTGGGGCACTACCTATCCATACTGGGACTATACTAGCTATACTGGGGCACTATATTGGGGTAACTATACTAGCCATACTGGGGCAACTAAACTCCCCATACTGGGGCAACTATGCTAGCTATGCATCCACACCCCTCCCCCCCTCCCCCCCATAGCCTGCTGCGCACGGCACTGTCCACTAGGTCGCGCAACCCCCCCCCCCCCCCCACCGTTCCCCGGAGAAAAATATGGTCACAAAGTGTTCTCCGGGCCGGAAAAGGTTGGGAACCACTGTACTAAGGCACCTCTGGAAGCTGAGCCCCAGTAAAGCCTCTGGCCCAGGCAGAATCTCTTCTATCTGAGTGAGAACCCGTGTGGAAGGCTGCTGGCCCCTCTCCTCACCTCCATATTTTAGAAATCCTTTAGAAATTCCCTCCTGCCTTAAAAGGTCTACCATCATACCTATCTCCAAAAAGCCAGGAGTCATGGACCTCAACAATTACAGGCCTGTTGCCCTAACTCCAACCATCTTGAAGATCCTTGAAAAACTGGTTCTTGCCCATCTGAAGGGCTTAACTGACACCCTCCTAGAACTGCTTCAATTTGCATACAGAGCTAACAGGTCCATAGAGGATGCCATGAACATCAGTCTGGCATTTATCACAGAACATCTCAAAAGACCTGACATCTACATCAGGATCCTCTCCATAGACTTCAGCTCTGCTTTCCATACAATCTGTCAGATTATTTAATATTTGTGGTATTGCATGACCACCCAGGCCATCCAGCGTGTATGGAGATTAAATTCAATTGCCTTCATTGTCAAGGAGTGGAAATAAAAGTCCTCCAGAGTGTCCCTTGGTGCAGATATCCAATCCAATAGTAATTGCCACTTTAGGTATCAAATTATATGCCACATGTTTAGATGTTGCAACTGTGATGCAAAGTTTATATGGAAAGTCCTGCCAGGGAAGCAAGTCCCTTATGCTGATATCCACATACAGCATTGGAATAAGGAGACATTAGGTTTTGATGAAAAGAAACAAATTCCTAAGTTGCTGACAAAATACCAAAATAGGTCAAGCAGTCTATCACTGGTATCCCTGCTATGACTGTTAAACAAGGCATAATAAATGGAAGAGTCTAAAGACGGCTGTCAGTCTCCCTCAGACTGGGGCTCCATGGAAAAAATCACCTTATGTGGTATCACTGATGATATGAAAGGTGGGGAATTATCCCAGGACCACAAGGGAGGAGCTGGTCAATGACATGCAGAGATCCGGGAACAAAATTTCGAAGGTCACTGACGGTAGAACACTACACTGTTATGGTTTCAAATCATGCATTGCACGGAAGGTTCCCCTTCTCAAGTCATCACATGTCCAGGCCCATCTGAAGTTTGACTGACCATCTGGATGATCCAGAGGAGGCATGGGAGAAAGTCATCTGGTCAGATGAGACCAAAGTAGAACTTTTTGGTCTAAACTTAACTCGCTGTGTTTGGAGGAAAAAGAAGGATGAGTTGCATCCCAAGAACACCATCCCTACTGTGGGGTGGTAACATCATGCTTTGGGATTGCTTTCCTGCAAAGGGGAGAGGAAAATTGCACAAATATTAACACTGATCTATTTTTTTTTAAATGCTGTCTCTCACAGTAGGAATGTGCCTTCAATGTGAATTTCAGACCCCTCCGTGATTACTAAGTGGGAGAACTTGCTAAATCGCAGGATGTTCAAATGCTTACGCTCCACACTGTATCTCTGTATGTAGAATGGCAGAGCATTTAATCTCTTTTAAAACATACATCACCAAAGGTATGTTTTTATTATTTTCAATTTTGAAAAGCTTCTTTCTCTAGAGACGACAGTGATAGGAGTAGTAAAAAAACTCTGTAGGCTTTTGCAGCATTCTGAAAATAATTCAGTTGCATAATATACTTAAGAATCTCAAGGGTGCTGCGTATCTCATCAAGTGTGACCTGTAAAAGCACTTTTAAATCTGAAAACAAATCTGCACCATTTACATCTGTGGAGCCATTATGCTAGAAGGAAATATCTAGGTCAAAACAATGCTTTTGGAGGTCACTTTCTTCAAGGGATTTCCATTTCTCACTGTGCAAAATGTGAATAGATGCTATTGCATGGTGAATACTGTTCATTATTATTCTTGTTATTACCTGGCTGCCTGGGTTTGTGATACTGACTTCCTGTGCTAATGTCAGATGCAGATTGGTAAAACGTAACAGTTTATATTCTATCCAAATTACTCTCTCTACCCCATCATCACCCACAGGAGATAATCAATGAGTAACAGAGAGAAGGCATGAGCCAGTCTAAGGCTAGGTTCACACTGCAGCAGATTGAGAATGTATGTTTAAAACCATGTCTGATTTCTGTTTCATTGGATCCGCTTGTATTGGTTTTTAATACGTTTTTCTGAGTTTACAATCCATTCCATACTTTGTACTGTGAACAAAAAATGTATGAAACTTGGACAGCCCTACTCAAATTCCTCCTTTGTTTGGACAGTAAATTATATCCCTAGTACCGTATATGGTAACAATATTTTATTTGGAAATAAAGGTGCATTTTTCAGTTTTACAAGCCCATAATTTAATAATAATATACCCACTTGACATACATATTAAAACCTTTTTATTCCCTGAAGTCTATAGGTGTAATTTTACTATTTGGCCACAAGTACGCTAAATAGAAAGTAATGCGTGGCTGTGTTACTTCGGAATTGATACAGGCATCTCATTGATGCCTGCAATCACATGGACCTACAGGGGAGATTAATGAATAGGAACTTTGTTCCAATTCATTAAGCTAACAATCGGCAGCGGGAGCGGCAGAAACGAGCGAGCGGGAGGCAGCGTGGTGGCACATTCTAAGGATGATCAGTGTTTTTGAACAAGTGAATGGGAGCGTTTACACCGAGCTTTTGCGTGCGTTTGCACGAACGAGGCGTTCGGGTCCCGATTTTCGCGAGCGTTCGAGCGAGCGTTCGAGCTGCCCCTGGAAGCGACATGTAGTTTCCAGGGGGCGGCCAACCGCAACGGCTAATGTCCCCCTAGGGGAATAAAAATGCGACCGCAACACAACGCAATGCGAAGGCTACTGAAAGCCTGACCGCGCAGCCGCCGCAACGCCCCCGAACGTGACGCCGCCGAAACGTCCGTCTGAACCAGCCCTTAGTTATGCATTGTTATATTTTACAATGTTTTGCTAATTTTTACTACAATACTTTGAGAAGTTTGAGAACACTTGGGAAACAGTGACAATAATATGGTAACATTTGACCTGCTACTTAACAGAGATGTGAGTAATGGAACAGCTAAAACTATCAATTTTAAACAGGCAAATTTTAGAAAGCTCAGAGATTCACTTAATGTGGTAAAGTGGGACATCAACCTGTTGCCGACTGCTCCACGCCGAATGGCGTGAACGCGGCGGCAGCCCCAGGACGACTCCACACCAATTAGCGTAAAGTCCTGGGGCGGGGTTTTGCATGAGATCTCGTGCCGATGCGCGTGCATCTCCGCTTCAATGACGGAGCTCCGCTCCGTCATCAGTCTCCCAGCAATTGTCGCTAGGGACAGTCTATTTATACCGTACAGCGCTGCAATCTACGGCTCTGTTGGTGGGCAGAAAAAGGGGGGAATCACTTGTGTGCTGAGTGGTACGGCCCAGCAGCGAGCCCTTAAAGCTGCAGTGGCCTATTTTGTAAAAAATAGCCGGGTCACTACGGGAGTTTAAGACCACGGTCCTTAAGTGGTTAAATTACGAGGCAAGGATACCAAAAATAAATGGCTAACCTTTTTGTCGAGAGTTCTTCTTGATTACCTGTCTCAAAGACATGACAGGAAGTGCTTACTTTTAGTAACTACTAAGAGTTGTTACCAAAAGAGACAAAGTTTTATCCCAAGTTTCTGTTTATTGTAGGCATAGGGCACTGGTAAACAGAGCAGAGGGGGAAATCCCACTGTCATGGGGTCTTTTCATGCTTATTATCAGCCACTATGGCTAGGGGTGGGAGCTGGTATCAATTTAAAAAGCAATGGTATCAATTTAAAAAGTTCATTTTGAGGCTGTGGTAACTGGTGCTTATTGGCAATCCCATAGACCGCAAGGAGACATGTTTTTTTTGTATGGGGAGCTTGGTGAGCAGTGCGACTGATACGGAGAGCAATGTAAGTGTTCGGAAGTGATCAGCTGGTGGTGCAAGTGTTCAGGAAGTGTTTGGTTAGCAGTGTAAGTGCTTGGCAAGCAATCAGTAAGTAACACCTGGCAGAAATGGCATGCTGGGAGGTTTAGTTTGGCATCAGGACTTTGGTAAGTAGATAGGGCATAAGTGTTCAGTAAGCAGTTGATTTGATGCATTGGTAGAAAGATTAGAGTTAGTTGTATCGGTAAGAAGGTTAGTGTTGGATGCATTGGTATGAAGGTCAGTGTTAGAGGATAGGGTAGGGGAGGTTAGAAGACTAGCATTGGGAACAAAAAACAACCTGTCACGATCTCTCCTGTAGCATGTTCTGTTGGTTGCTATGGGACTGCAACCAGGCAGTTCTGACTTATCTGCTTGCATTCAGTTGCGCATTCGCAATAAGTCCCATAGTCATTTGCAGTCACTCTGCATTCAGAGCAGTTCAGGATGCTGTCATAACTCTTCCCTTTGCTTGCTGCAGTTGAACTGCAGCCAGATATCCCTGGATTTCCTATATGCATGTCGTTGCATAGTATTGCATGTATTTATGTGAGTCTTTCAGCTGACAGCTTGTGATCAAGCTGGCTCAGGATTGCATAATTACCATTCAGCTGTGTGGGAATTTGCATGCCTGCATCCATTGGCTGATGCCGACATAAAAGTCTGCCTCCCATTTCAGACCCCGCCCGACATATCGTTCAGCTCTCTGAGTTGTCATTGGGTCTATGCTGTTAAAGTTGATATTGCAAAAATGTATAATGCCTTGCTCTGTAATTTCATGTCTGCTGGACATTTGCTGACCTTTGGGGGTCAGTAAAGTCCTTCTGATCCTGATAGTTCGTATTCTGCCAGCACCTCTTTGATGTCTGGTAGTATTCCTTCTAGCCTTGTTCTTGCCTTGTTCTTGAGGATGATGAGGTTAGTTTCACTCCTACCTGTTAGTCTTGTCGATCTCAGTGTGAATGTTGCCGTCGCTGAAACAGCGACTAGATTGGCTGAGCATTCCGTCTGTCTGTCTGTTGTCTGCCTTGTTAATTGTCATTACTTGTGCTTTAGCTAGTGAGTTATTTGAGAGCTACATTTCATATATAGTGCATCAGCACGATATATATGTACTCTAGTCAGTCAGCATTGTATTATTTGTAATATTGTATATTATATTATGTACCGACCTTTGCCTGCCTCTCGACTACGAATCTGCCTAATCCTTCCAATACGATTGACATCTGAATTAACGTGTATGACCCAAGCCTGTTACCGACTACATCTGTTGTGTATTTTATCACTTAGCATCTGACTGATGGGCGGCCCAGAGCTGCAGTTGCTCTGGGCAATCTTGCTCCCTTGTTCATTACTCCTGTGTCCATCTGTGGAGTCTCCTCCATTATCCAGCTACTTAGCCTTGTTCCGCTGGGTGGTCAGAATGTATGCCCCCCAGCATTACACAACCAATTGCTGACAGTGGTAGAAAAACAGTTACATAATGTTATCGATATTGTAATTGCTGGCATTGCAGGCACCGAGAAAGAATAGCGCAGTGCCTATGCATTGATTTATGCACTAAATTATGCACAAAGTTAATCCAAATTGTATCTCATATGTGTTTTATGGTACTAAAGTACGAGGTAACATGATGTTAGTGGACACTTAAAAGTATGAAATGAAGCAGACTTTCAAGGCATAAAAAAACTTAGATGCACCATGCGTCTAATGTGAACAGCACAATATAACCCAGCAGTAGATTCTTCATCAATGACTGAACAGTCACATAGTTTATAATCAGATTTTGAAGCACGAGTACCTATATACATATCACGTTACTACAAGCCACAGGCCTCTCTGTTCATTCTGATAGGTAACAGATGTTAAATGGCTGTTAACAAGAACACACTGCCCAATTTATATAGCACAATAATCAGCCTTTTTATATACCTGTAAATGGTGCATGTTCAGTCAGAGCTCGCAATAATCAGTACCCCTCCACATCTACAGCTTCAGAAATAATCCTCATTAGTCTGCAGTGCAAGATTTTTATATAGCATATTGGAATACCTCACAGCTCATTAACTCACCAGGTTTGGGAAACACAGTACTTTGCTCAATATCATTATCTAGAACAATGTTATTTTATGTTATACAGAGCAGGAAATAGGAAGGATTTCTACTGGGTGAATCAGGGAGTCAGTATACCATTTCAAAGAAGCAGCATATATTACATTTGTAGTTGAACACCTCTCAGAGAGACTAAAGCAACTAAAGCCCCCTCAAATTCTAGCTTGTATTGTCATTGCATTTAAAACTCCACCAATGCTAGTAGCATTTAGGCTAATTTCACACCAGGATGTTGTGTTATAGGGGGCGTTAAGGTCGCATAACGTCCCCCTAACGGAACGCCTGGTGGTGCTGGATCTGGACGTCAGAGTGAGCCGCGTTGTGCAGCTCACTCTGGCGTCAGTGATGCCGTGATGCGTACTCTTGTGCGCATGCGGCATCACGTGGTCCCGCCGGCCAATCGCCGCACAGAGCGGCCGCTCCAGGAAGTAAACACTGCACGTCACAACATGCAGTGCATATTAATTAGCCATGTGCCTGGCCGCTCTCCGCTCCTCCACAAGATTACTGAGCATGTGCAAGCAGTCTAACGCGGCTCAGCCGCGTCTAAAGTACTGCATGCAGTACGTTGTCTTGTGACGCAGCGTTACAATGTAACGCAACGTGGGCACTGTGAACAGCCCCATTGATTTTTAATTACTGTGCGGTGGGCTGCGTTACAGGCTGCTCTAACGTGCGCCTGTAACGTCCCACTGTGAAACCAGCCTTAGACTTGAGCAAAACAGAGAACTTTCACTTTACCAGAGAACATTGCGGTGAATAAAAACAAAGTGAAATGTGTTGGTGTCAATGGTCCTGGAGGCTGTGAAATCTCAGTCTATAAGAGTGTCAAAGAGGGTCCAAAGACAATTTTTATTTATTTATTGTATTTATAAAGCGCCAACATATTACGCAGCGATCAACATTAGTTAAGGTTACAGTCAATATTTAGGGGTGACACACAGCAATAAGACAATACAGGAATACAAGAAAAACCAGATCACGCAACACAGTATGAGTACAATTGAGAATTCACACCTCCACTCCCTTATGTCAGGCCAGAGCACCTGGACCTGGATGCCGGTGCTGGTCTCCCACAGGTACACCACTCCTGTGCTCCGCCAATGCCAAAAAACAAACACAGAGACCGCACTCAAAAGGCTTGTTCAATCACTGTATTGACAGAAACCAGAGCAAACAGAGGCACACGACATGTTTCGGGCGTAGCCCTTCCTCAGGTGTGCCATACCCGTCACCAGTGACACCTTTATACCCCACCCACAACATCATCTAATCAATTCACATCACACGAAAAGACACATACAGTATATACAACATCAGAGGAACTACACACGAGTGTATACCTCAAAAATAACTGAGTTAGGCCACCCTAATATGCATAGTTCAACAATATGAAAGTTCCTTTATAATAATTACATATTCAATGTCTAACTTTAAGCATTATAACAATACCAATTTCACAAAGTACTGTATAGGATATCGACAGACGACCTTAAAGGACCTAAAGGGAGGAAGAACATTACAAAAAGCACTTTAGACTCAAATTTTCATTCAGGCCATTAGGCTGCATGCAGTTAAATTTCCTAATCCATCTTGCTTCAAGCTGCAATACCAATTTCTTCCTATAACCCCCCCCCCCCCCCCCCGTCGGAGGCACCTGCACCCCATCCAGCACACACCATCTAAGTTGGGACGCAATATGGCGCTGGCTCAAAAAATGGCGCGACACAGATGTTTCATACTCTTTTTTTGCCTTGCACAAAATGGGTGATATCACTTTTATGCCTTTGAATTCTCTCCTGTAATGAATAGTGGAGATACCGCCGCGCGGGCAAGCGGCAGGGCGGCTATCTCCGCGTTCCAGCCGGCGGCCTCTGCCGTGCAGCAACATGTCACTGGTTCGCCTGGGCCTTCTAGTGCACACAGATGGAGAGCTACGCGCGCACGCCAGGCAACAGGACCTGTATGCTAGCAGAAGGGGAATCAGCTGATCTTGCCGATCAGCTGATCCCAGCTAGGCTCCGGATTGGCTGAGTGGCTGGGGCGGCGCTGCGGAGCGCTGTAGGTATATATAGGACTTGCCTGTTAGTTGCAAGTTATCTGCCGTTGCGAATACTTACGTGTGAGCACTCAGACCTCAGTCAGATCTTACAGTGTGTTAGAACCAGCCGGAGCTGGGAATTCACACTTAGTCAGATTCCGCTGATAACTTCTATTGTATTATTGTATTGTGTATGTATAGACTAGTTCCCAGGTGTTGAGACCAAGGACCTCACACCTAAGACTAGGAGATTGCTGTTTTGCTACTGTTATCTACTAGACTAGTTCCCAGGTGTTGAGACCAAGGACCTCACACCTAAGACTAGGAGATTGCTATTTTGCTATTGTTATACTAGACTAGTTCCCTGATGTTGAGACCAAGGACCTCACACCTAAGACTAGGATTGAGAGATACTGTTTCCCGTTATGATCTCTGGCTTTCCTGACCACTCTCCTGTTTACTGATTCGGTACCTTTGCCTATCTGTCTACCTGTTGTCAGCCTTGCCTGTACCCGGATACCGAATCAGTCTTCTGTCTCTGAACTTTGTCTACTCGTGTGTTGCCGACCTGGCCTGTCTGACCCTTCTGGCTGTCACTCATTCCTTGGGTGATCAGCCTTACTGTACTACCTGTGACACTAACTCTCCAGGTGTCCATTAGCTGCAAGGGCTACCTGCTCCTCAGGAAGTCCCTCTGGCAGTCCAGTCAGTGGGCTCTACCCCATAGGAGTCCACTGGCTGCAGTACAGTCTGATTCCCAATCCATCAGGGAATCCTTGGCTGCAGTACAGTCTGTATCTCCTCCTCTTAAGGAGGTCAGCTCCAGCACAGTCAGTGGTCACCTGCCCCTCAGGGGTCCACTGGCTGCAGTGCAGTCCAATTCCCTGCTCTTCAGGGAATCCTTGGCTGCAGTAGTGTCTGCATCTCCCGCTCCTCGGGAGATAACCTTTTCTTACTGTCACAACACTTTACCACATTAGGTGTCCTGTGTCAAGCTATACTTGTATTATTGTTGATTCTGCAGATCACCATATAATCAGGTATAGCATCTGTATTATTGGTGATACTGCAGATCACCAATAATCAGAAATACTCTGTGTGCTGACACCATTCGTTACATCTCCTTTACAGCTCGCTCCGTTTTCCCAATGTACACCTGCCCACAGGGACACTTGAGCGCGTATACAACATAAGCGCTCAAGCAGGAAAACCTGCCCCCTATCGGGACCTGCACGCCGGTCTGCGGATGCAAGATCGAGTTGCCCCTGATGATAGCATTACATTCTGCTGAATGGAGCTGCTGACTTTAGGAAAAAGTCGCCCTGTGTAACACAATGTAACTATGGAAAGATGGATATCATTTTAAAGCTCTCTTTCTCCTCTTTCTGACGACCCCTAAATCGTTGCCCTACGCCTTTTAGTTTTCTCCATTTTCGCGTTCGAAATCGCAGCCGTGGCAATTTCGATCGCGAAAATATCTAAAACTAAAAGGCGTAGGGCGACGGTTTATATATCATTGGAAAGAGGAGAAAGAGAGCTTTAAAATTATATGCATCTTTTCATAGATTCTGCACTGCTCGGAGTCCCTTTAATGGTTGGATGGGCCACATTGGCCTCATCCACCATTTGTTCAAACAACCACTGAGGGCCATCCCACAGGATGAGTATGTCATCCACGAACCGAAAAAATGCAATGATGTGATCCTTATATTGCTCATTGTTGATGAACATAGCTCTCTCCAGGTCTGTGAGAAATAAATTAGCAAATGAGGGTGCTGCCGGGGAACCCATACTCGTGCCTTGGCACTGGGTGTAGAAATTGTCTACAAAATGGAAATAGTTGCATCGTAGAATAAGATCTAGGGCGTCCAGCAGAAAAAACACCTTTCGGTTAGGAAACGCTGTTTCCAACAGTTTCTCCTCAATCTGCTGCATCCCTTCCTCATGAAGGATTGAAGTAAACAGACTTTGTACATCCAGTGAGCAAAGTAACAGGCTATTAGGTAATGGCCCCAACTTCCCCAGATGACACAACAAATTTATTCGTGTCAATTAAGCAAGTGTCTACCTTAGCAACCAAATCTTGCAGGTGATAATCCACATACTTTGCCAGAGGATAGAGGATACGCGCTCAAGTGTCCCTGTGGGCAGGTGTACGTCGGGAAAACGGAGCGAGCTGTAAAGGAGAGAACTAGGAAATTTAACTGCATACAGCCTAATGGCCTGAATGAAAATTTGAGTCTAAAGTGCTTTTTATAATGTTCTTCCTCCCTTTAGGTCCTTCAAGGTCGTCTGTCGATATCCTATACAGGACTTTGTGAAATTGGTATCATTATAATGCTTAAAGTTAGACATTGAATATGTAATTATCATAAAGGAACTTTCATATTGTTGAACTATGCATATTAGGGTGGCCTAACTCAGTTATTTTTGAGGTAGACACTCGTGTGTAGTTCCTCTGATGTTGCATATATGCGTCTTTTCATGTGATGCGAATTGATTAGATGATGTTGTGGGTGGGGTATAAAGGTGTCACTGGTGAAGGGTGTGGCACACCTGAGGAGGGGAGAAATAGCTCTGTAAATGACAATTTTTTTATTATTTTACACGCAATATTTCTCCCACCCAGCATAGGTATGTGTAAAAATACACCCCAAAACACATGATACTACTACTTATACTACCTAAAATGCCAGGGCAGTATAGGAACCCCACAAGTGACCCTATTTTAGAAAGAAGACACCCCAAGGTATTCCTTTAGGAGTATGGTCCACCAAGATGGCGCCCACGCGGGTCGCCTCGGTCACATGGCTCCTCCATTTAGGCAGTTTTTAATGTTTTTTAGTGTTTTTAGTTGTTTCTTTTTAGCTTTTTCTAGTGTGTTAAATGTTAGGGATAGGTTTAGGATAGGTTCAAGAATACTTACTCCACTCTATGCCGAGGAAGGTGGCCAGCACCCATCCAGCAGCTAAGGTGGCCTGCATCCAGCAGCTCTCCGCACTACCGCCGCCGCTCTGTCACCGCTCCAGCTGGCCTGCCTGCACTCCACACGGCTCCCGTCCACAGACTACAACTCCACGGATCCGCTGCAGCAGCCCCAGCCTCTGGCATCCTGCCGCTGCCCCGACTGCCTCCAGCACCCATCCAGCAGCTAAGGTGGCCTGCATCCATCCAGCAGCTCTCCGCACTACCGCCGCCGCTCTGTCACCGCTCCAGCTGGCCTGCCTGCACTCCACACGGCTCCCGTCCACAGAGTACAACTCCACGGATCCGCTGCAGCAGCCCCAGCCTCTGGCGTCCTGCCGCTGCCCCGACTGCCTCCAGCACCCATCCAGCAGCTAAGGTGGCCTGCATCCATCCAGCAGCTCTCGGCACTACCGCCGCCGCTCTGTCACCGCTCCAGCTGGCCTGCCTGCACTCCACACGGCTCCCGTCCACAGACTACAACTCCACGGATCCGCTGCAGCAGCCCCAGCCTCTGGCATCCTGCCGCTGCCCCGACTGCCTCCAGCACCCATCCAGCAGCTAAGGTGGCCTGCATCCATCCAGCAGCTCTCCGCACCAGTGGTGCTCAGCAGAGCTCGAATATTCGAGTAGCTCGAATATTCGAGCTCTTTTCCAGCTATTCGAGCTCGGTATTCGAGCTCCGAATAGCTGTAGCTATTCGAATGGGCTATTCGAGTACACTCGAATAGCCCATTCACTATTCGAGCTATTCGAGCAAACGGCGCTATTCGAGCTCGGTACCGAGCTCGAATAGCGTCATAGCCCAGATTGATGTCCTTAGAGCCAATCAGAGGGCTCCCAGGCCCTCTGACGGCAGCCAATCACAGAGGGGGACCCTGGCCAGCCCCTACCCTATAAATAGCGGCCGCCATGTTCCGTTTCTCCGTGCTTGCCTGAGACTTGTACAGAGAGAGAGTTGCTCCTTTGTGCTTTGGCTTAGCAAGAGCTCTATTGTGGTCATTTACCTAGCGTTTTTGCTCACATACACCTCCTATACACACCTATATTGTTGTTAGTTAGTTAGACATTGTATTTTAGTTAGTAGCATTTGTGTTACATAGAGACAGGCCAGCTGCTGCAGGCTTACAGCTTTAGGCCTCAGGGCCTTGCCTGTGTGGGCAGCTGTCCTCCTGTCCTCTGTTTATTTCTCTCTATTCTATACCAGTATTTCTGCTGTCCTTTACTACTGATTGTATTAGTATTGTAGTTATATACTGTAACTGTACTAGGACACTCACTGTCACTGTTCATAGGCTACTAGCTGCTCCTGCGTGTGTGCACTCACTTTCTGTGTACACACTACACACACTCTATTTCCTTCTGATAACTGATTGATTATTGTAATTGATTATTGTAATTAGTTAGTTGTACTTACTGTTACTACTTACTGTACTAGGAGTCTAGGACACTCAGTCACTGTTCATAGGCTACTAGCTCCTGCGTGTGTGCACTCACTGTCTGTGTACACACTACACACACTCTATTTCCTTCTGATAACTGATTGATTATTGTAATTAGTTAGTTGTTTGTACTTACTGTTACTACTTACTCTTACTGTACTAGGAGTCTAGGACACTCAGTCACTGTTCATAGGCTACTAGCTCCTGCGTGTGTGCACTCACTGTCTGTGTACACACACTACACACACTCTATTTCCTTCTGATAACTGATTGCTTATTGTAATTAGTTAGTTGTACTTACTGTTACTACTTACTCTTACTGTACTAGGAGTCTAGGACACTCAGTCACTGTTCATAGTCTACTAGCTCCTGCGTGTGTGCACTCACTGTCTGTGTACACACACTACACACACTCTATTTCCTTCTGATAACTGATTGATTATTGTAATTAGTTAGTTGTTTGTACTTACTGTTACTACTTACTCTTACTGTACTAGGAGTCTAGGACACTCAGTCACTGTTCATAGGCTACTAGCTCCTGCGTGTGTGCACTCACTTTCTGTGTACACACTACACACACTCTATTTCCTTCTGATAACTGATTGATTATTGTAATTGATTATTGTAATTAGTTAGTTGTACTTACTGTTACTACTTACTGTACTAGGAGTCTAGGACACTCAGTCACTGTTCATAGGCTACTAGCTCCTGCGTGTGTGCACTCACTGTCTGTGTACACACACTACACACACTCTATTTCCTTCTGATAACTGATTGATTATTGTAATTAGTTAGTTGTACTTACTGACTGTTACTACTTACTTACTTACTGTACTAGGGACACTCACTCAGTCACTGTTCATAGGCTAGCTCCTGCGCGTGTTTGCGCGTGCGTGCGTGCACTCACTGTCTGTAGTGTACACACACTAAATTTACTTGTGATTACTACTGATTATTGTAACTGCTAGTTGTACTTCCTGACTGTTACTACTTACTTACTGTACTAGGGACACTCACTCAGTCACCTCACCCACCAACCCACTCACTCCATTAAAGTACCCCACTTTTCACCCGCCCTTTTAAAAAACTTTTGTCTATACGCCCAAAACATCGAAGATGTCTGGAAGTGGCAGCCAGCGCGGTTTGGGCAAGGGGAAGGGCAGCAAGGGAATCAGGAGGAGAGGGAGCAGCATTGTGGCAGGCCGCGGCCGCGCCACCATGCACAGTTCCGCAGCAGCAGCAGCAGCGTCAGTGGCTAACATTCCTCCCATAGCCACTGGCCGTGGACGCCTTGGGCGCCGCCCAGCAGGAGCATCTGCAACTCACGCTGCAGAGACACAGCAGCAGCAGCGTGTAGCACCTGCTCCGATTTTCCTCCAGCCTGGTCGGAAACGTCCCATTGAGGAAAAGCATGCAGACACTGTGGTGCAACTCATGACGGAGGATGAGCAGCCCGCCATCAGCTCTGCATCCGAGGCCTCCACCCTCACCACCACCACCACCACCACCCCTGTTTGCAGCAGCCGCCCAGCAGGGTCTGGGGAGGAGGCCAGTTCACCGTCACAAGTTGGCGACCTGTCACTCAGCAGTATTTTTACCCCAGGCACCATCAGGGTATTGTCTGCTGTTGTTGGCGATTTTGAGGAGGAGATGCTGATGGGCACTTTGGGGGATGAGGGATTGGACAGCAAGACTGTGGCGACAGTCAAGCAGCCCATCCATGCATCAGGAGAGGAGTTTGGGGGGTCATCATCCCAGCAGGACATGTTTCAGGAGGGGGAGGATGATGATGACCCGGTGACAGACAGAGACTGGGTGCCACCACCTCCAGGGGATGTCGTCCTCAGCAGCTCTGAGGAGGAGGAGGAGGATGCTCTTGTAGGCCTTGCAAGGAGGCGCATCATTGCAAGCATTGGCAGCAGTAGGCAGGTCCCACAGCCTGCTGGTGTCTCAGGCTCAGCAGCAGCAGCAGCAGCATCTGCCAGTACCACCACCAGCCGCACCCAAGCCCCCCAAGCCCCCCCCCCCAACCACCACAGGGAGACAGGCAGCAGCGCTTCCATGCCGTAGGGGGATGTTTCTGTCACCAATCTGGCGATATTTCACCATGCCCACTGTGTACAGCAAGTACGCCACTTGCAACCACTGTCAGCGGAAGTTGAGCAGAGGTGCAGACCCCTTAAAGTTCAGCACCAGCTCGCTCATCAACCACCTTGCTGCGAAACATTTCCACCAGCATGAGGAGTTCCAGAGACTGAAGGCATCTGGTGCTGGCAGTGGCACCACACCCATCACTGCACAGCCTTCAGCAGCAGCAGCAACAGCAGCCACCCGCCCTCCTGCTCCTCCAGCAGCACCAGCAGGAGTGCGGAAACGCACTGCTCCTCCCCCCTCTGCAACTCCTGCCGCCGACACTGAGGCCTGTTCTGGCAGCCAGTCCTCAGTGGCCTCCTCCGCTGTGTCTGCTGATTCCCGTGCCAGCAAAAGGCCACGCCAGAGCCTTTTGAGCGAGTCCTTCCAGGGGGTGGTTAGGGCTCTGCCTCCCAGCAGCCGTCGCGTGCGGCAGCTGAACGGCTTGCTGGCACGGGCCATGTGCTCCCAACTCCTGCCGTACACGCTCGTGCAGGAGGGGAGCGACATTCGTGCGCTGCTTGCTTGCGCAGCCCCAGACTGGCAGCTCCTCAGCAGACACGTTTTCTCCCGCAAGGCCATTCCTGCACTGCACCGCTTTGTGATGGCCAATGTGGAGCGAGGGCTGGAGCACGCGGTTGGTGAAAGGGTCCACGTCACCATGGACTCCTGGAGCAGCCGCTTCGGGACAGGCCGCTACCTGTCCTTCACTGTCCACTGGGTCAGCTTGGTGGAAGGGGGTGAGGATGGGAGAGCAGCAGCGGGCACAGCAGCAGCAGCAACACAGTGGGTGGTGCCACCCCGCAGGGTCAGGGGAACTGCAGCAGGTTCCTCCGATCCTCTGCCATCCTCCGGCACACCTGGCCAAACCCCCCGCCTCAGCAGCAGCGTGAAGGCCCGCCACTGCCAAGCGCTGCTGCACTTGGTCAGCCTTGGGAAGACCAAGCTGACGGCAACCCATGTGTTGGCCAAACTCCAGGAGCAGGAGAGGATTTGGCTGACCCCCAGAGGCCTCAGAGTCGGAGAGGTGGTGGCCGACAATGGGGCCAATCTGGTTGCCGCAATAGACAGGGGAAACCTGACCCACATCCCCTGTCTTGCCCACGTGCTGAACCTGGTGGTGCAGAAGTTCTTGCGCACCTACCAGGGGATGGGCGAACTGCTGGAAATGGCAAGGAACGTTGTGCGTCACTTCCGGCGCTCGGCTGCAGCCTGTGCGAGCCTGGAAGACGTGCAAAAGGAGCTGGATCTGCCACGCCATCGGCTGATCCTTGACGTTCCGACTCGCTGGAACTCCACCCTGGCGATGTTGGAGCGTCTGGTTGAACAGAAGCACGCTGTCAACCAGTACCTTGCCCTGGCCACTGTTTCCGCCGCTCAGAGAAGGGACAAGACCAGCAACATCCCGTCCATCGTCCCCGATGATGACTGGAGGCACATGCAGCAGGTGTGCTTAGTGCTGGCTCCCTTTCTGCAGGCCACTAACATGGTGAGCAGGGACCATGCTATGGTCTGCGAGTGGGTGCCCCTGGTTTGTCTGCTGAACAGGGCCCTCGATGCTTTGCTGGAACAGGGAGCGGCAGCCTTGGACCAGCAGGAGCGGCAAGCAGCTGCACAGTCCACCTCTGAGGGGGAGGAGGAGGAGGACTTGGTGGAGGTCCCTGACCTTGCTGGTGATGAGGGGGAGCAGCACAGTGCTGCTGAGTTGGTGCGGGGGTGGAGAGAGGATGAGGCTGACGAGGCAGAGGAGGAGGATGAGGACAGCAGCACTGCCGTCGATGTGCCAGCAGACGTGGCCCGCCTCTTCCCAATGGCAGCGCACATGCTGACGTGCCTGCGCAGAGACCCCAGGGTGATCCAGATGAAGCAGAGGGAGGACATCTGGATCAGCATGATGTTGGACCCACGCCTCAAGGGGAAGTTGAGCCAGTTCCTGCCGCCTGCAGGAGGAGACCCAGCGCAACAAATAAGGAGCTTGCAGCAGGCCCTTGTTGAGCGCTTGGAGGAAGCCTTCCCCCAGCCTTCCACCCCCACTGTCCAGCAGCCAGCACAGAGGCAGCAGCAGGTGCCTGCATCCAGCAGCAAGCGCCCCACAGACCTGCTGTCTCTCAGCCATGAGCTCTACAGGACTGTAGAGGCTCCGGCAGCAGTGACTAGAGAGGAGGTGCATGCAGCAGCATCCTCCACCGGTCACAGCCAGCGCCTGACCCGCATGGTGGCTGACTACATGGGGTCCTACAGCGGGCTTGACAGCGATGCCCCTGTTGATCCCATGGAGTATTGGGTCAAGCGCCTGGAGATCTGGAGCGAGCTGGCGCAGTACGCCCTGGAAGTGCTGTCCTGCCCCCCTTCCAGCGTGCTGTCCGAGCGCTGCTTCAGTGCAGCTGGTGGTGTGGTCACCGAGAAACGCTCACGTCTGTCTCACAAGTCTGTGGACAGACTGACGTTTCTCAAGATGAACCAGGCGTGGGTGGAAGGCGAGTTCCTGGCCCCTGTTGTCGGCGAGAGGGGGACATGAACTGGCTAAGAACCATCGTTAATGTGCCTTACCACCCTTTACCACCTCCTGGCTCCTGCTCACTAAGCCAGCCTGGTTCACTTTGACTATTACGTCGCCTGCAGCCACACATTTTACACCTACAGTGGGCTGCTGTGTACTGCCCTTCTGCTGTCTGTCTGTGTTTCCCACTGCCAGGGTACACAGATTTACCTTCTGCTGCCACTCTGCCACCAGCTATTACGTCAAACAATAGCTATATATCTGTGTAATTTGTTTTACAAACAAAACCAAAAAACCATTAAAAAAAAAAAAAAGGTTTAATTTTTCTGAGGTGCCCGGGTTGAAAACTGTGTTGTCCCAGTTGTGTATTGGACACGATGTGGGCTGCACGACCGCTGTCTGGGACCTCCTGTTGTGTTCATTTACGGCCTGGTATCACCGCTAGGTACCAGGGCTATTATGTCACGCTGCCTGCCTGCTGCCACACTCACACTACTCCTCCATTCCTCCTGCTGCTGCTGTCTGTCTGTGTTTCCCACTGCCAGGGTACACAGAATTACCTTCTGCTGCCAGTCTGCCACCAGCTATTACGTCAAACAATAGCTGCACACATAATTACTCCTCCATTCCTCCTGCTGCTGCTGCTGCTGTCTGTCTGTCTGTGTTTCCCACTGCCAGGGTACACAGAATTAGCTTCTGCTGCCACTCTGCCACCAGCTATTACGTCAAACAATAGCTGCTCACATTACTCCTCCATTCCTCCTGCTGCTGCTGCTGTCTGTCTGTGTTTCCCACTGCCAGGGTACACAGATTTACCTTCTGCTGCCACTCTGCCACCAGCTATTACATCAAAAAATAGCTATATCTGTGTAATTGGTTGTAAAAACAAAACAAAAAAAACCAAAAAAAAAAAGGTTTAATTTTTCTGAGGTGCCCGGGTTGAAAACTGTGTTGTCCCAGTTGTGTATTGGACACAATGTGGGCTGCACGACCGCTGTCTGGGACCTCCTGTTGTGTTCATTTACGGCCTGGTATCACCGCTAGGTACCAGGGCTATTATGTCACGCTGCCTACCTGCTGCCACACTCACACTACTCCTCCATTCCTCCTGCTGATGCTGCTCTCTATCTGTGTTTCCCACTGCCAGGGTACACAGAATTAGCTTCTGCTGCCACTCTGCCACCAGCTATTACGTCAAACAATAGCTGCTCACATTACTCCTCCATTCCTCCTGCTGCTGCTGCTGTCTGTCTGTGTTTCCCACTGCCAGGGTACACAGATTTACCTTCTGCTGCCACTCTGCCACCAGCTATTACGTCAAACAATAGCTATATATCTGTGTAATTTGTTTTACAAACAAAACCAAAAAACCATTAAAAAAAAAAAAAGGTTTAATTTTTCTGAGGTGCCCGGGTTGAAAACTGTGTTGTCCCAGTTGTGTATTGGACACGATGTGGGCTGCACGACCGCTGTCTGGGACCTCCTGTTGTGTTCATTTACGGCCTGGTATCACCGCTAGGTACCAGGGCTATTATGTCACGCTGCCTGCCTGCTGCCACACTCACACTACTCCTCCATTCCTCCTGCTGCTGCTGTCTGTCTGTGTTTCCCACTGCCAGGGTACACAGAATTACCTTCTGCTGCCAGTCTGCCACCAGCTATTACGTCAAACAATAGCTGCACACATAATTACTCCTCCATTCCTCCTGCTGCTGCTGCTGCTGTCTGTCTGTCTGTGTTTCCCACTGCCAGGGTACACAGATTTACCTTCTGCTGCCACTCTGCCACCAGCTATTACGTCAAAAAATAGCTATATCTGTGTAATTTGTTGTAAAAACAAAACAAAAAAAACCAAAAAAAAAGGTTTAATTTTTCTGAGGTGCCCGGGTTGAAAACTGTGTTGTCCCAGTTGTGTATTGGACACAATGTGGACTGCACGGCCGCTGTCTGGGACCTCCTGCCTGCTGTGTTTATTTACAGCCCTGGTATCACCGCTAGGTACCAGGGCTATTATGTCACGCTGCCTGCCTCATTGACTGCCTGCTGCCACACACTCATCCTCCTCCTCCTGCTGCTGAATTTACCTCCTGCTGTCTGTGTGTTTCCACTGCCAGGGAGCACATACAATGGCGCTTCCAACATGCGTGCGCCACCAGCTATTTGTTACGCTCAAAAATAGCTGCATTTCTTTAAAAAAAAAAATTTGAAAAGAGAAATAAGTGAAGAAGAAGACGATATTGAAGAAGAAGAAGATGAAGAAGAAGAAGAAGAAGAAGAAGAAGAAAAAGGAGAAGAAGATGAAGAAGAAGAAGATGAAGAAGATGAAGAAGATGAAGAAGATGAAGATGAAGAAGATGAAGAAGATGAAGAAGAAGAAGAAGATGAAGAAGAAGAAGATGAAGAAGAAGAAGAAGATGAAGATGATGAAGAAGAAGAAGATGAAGAAGATGAAGAAGATGAAGATGAAGAAGATGAAGACGAAGAAGATGATGAAGAAGAAGAAGAAGATGAAGAAGAAGAAGAAGATGAAGAAGAAGAAGAAGAAGATGAAGATGAAGAAGATGAAGAAGATGAAGAAGAAGATGAAGAAGATGAAGAAGATGAAGAAGAAGATGAAGAAGATGAAGAAGAAGAAGATGAAGAAGAAGAAGAAGATGAAGAAGATGAAGAAGATGAAGATGAAGAAGATGAAGAAGATGAAGAAGAAGAAGATGAAGAAGATGAAGAAGATGAAGAAGAAGATGAAGAAGATGAAGAAGAAGATGAAGAAGATGAAGAAGATGAAGAAAAAGAAGATGAAGAAGAAGAAGATGATGATGAAGAAGATGAAGAAGAAGAAGAAGACAATATAAAAGAAGAAGAAGATATAGAAGAAGATATAGAAGAAGAAGATATAGAAGAAGAAGATATAGAAGAAGAAGAAGAAGAAGATATAGAAGATAAAGAAGAAGAAGAAGAAGTATATACAGTACTGAACAAATTTCTGGACACAACTTCTCTTTTCAACTTTTTTTTTTTAAAGGAACATCCCCACATAATCACTTGCTGTTGTTACTTGGAAAAAAAGAGGTTTCTTGCATCATTCACCCTCAAAACAAGTGTTGGAAGCTATTTAAGGCCATTTCGAATAGTCAGCTCGAATAATGAGCTCGAATACCGACTCGAATAGTGAGCTCGAATTCCGAGGTCGAATCGAATAGTAAAAATTATTCGACTCGAATATTCGACTGACCTCGAATAATTTACTATTCGAATTCGACCTAACTCGAATTTTGAAAAGGGGTATTTGAGCACCACTGCTCCGCACTACCGCCGCCGCTCTGTCACCGCTCCAGCTGGCCTGCCTGCACTCCACACGGCTCCCGTCCACAGACTACAACTCCACGAATCCGCTGCAGCAGCCCCAGCCTCTGGATTCCTGCCGCTGCCCCGACTGCCTCCAGCACCCATCCAGCAGCTAAGGTGGCCTGCATCCATCCAGCAGCTCTCCGCACTACCGCCGCCGCTCTGTCACCGCTCCGGCCAGCCTGCCTGCACTTCCACACGGCTCCCGTCCACAGACTACAACTCCACGGATCCGCTGCAGCAGCCCCAGCCTCTGGCGTCCTGCCGCTGCCCTGACTGCCTCCGATGCTCCCCTGGATCGCCCTTTGCTCCTGGCTGGATCCCATCCCATCCTGCCACGGTACATCTCCTCCGCTGCACCCACGTGGTCCGGCCTTGCACCCACGTGGCCCGGCCTGCACAACACCAACTTGCCTCCGGGACAGCACCTCGCAGGGGAGGAGGCTAGGAGGACTCCGCTCTGCCCGGCCTGACTGCACTCCCCGCTCTGTCCGGCCTGACTGCCTGCATTCCGGCAACCTGTTAATTCCATCTCACCTGGGGAAGAGGACTCCACGCTGCAGGCCCCACCAGGGCCCCGGCATACCCTGTGCCACCCCTAGTCCTCCGATGGGAAAGAGCTCTCTGCCTACCATGGCGTCCCTACATGCCCTGTGCCATCCCTGGTGAGTTCCACAGTTGTCTCCTCACCTCCTAGTCTGTGCTGTGCTGCCAGTTTTTTCCATTTCATCCATATGTGCCATTGACTGTACTGTTTTCCATTGACTGTACTGTTTTCCATTCCATCAATATGTGCCATTGACTGTACTGTGCTGTGCTGCCTGTTTTCCATTCCATCCATATGGGCCATTGACTGTGCTGTGCTGCCTGTCCCTCACCATCTATCTGTGCCATAGTCTGTGCTGTGCTCCTGCTCCATACCATCTATCTGTGTCACAGTCTGTGCTGCGCTGCCTGCCCCATACCATCTATCCATGCCAGGCGGCCTGCTCCATACCATCTAGCTTGGGTCATGAACTGTACTGTGCTGCCTGCTCTGTACCGCAAGCCTGGGCCATCAACTGTGGTGTGTTGTGCCGCGCTGTGCGCTCCTTACCTTCTACCGTGCCGCACTCTGGGCCGTGCCGCCTGCCCTAGTCCATCTATTTGGGCCCCCTGCTGAGACGGGCTGCCTGCCCCATACCATCTACCTGGGACAGTCTGTGTGGAGTCGCCAACTCCACTCCACCCGCTCCATATCCGCACCACAGTCTGCGCTGTGCGGCCTGCCCGTTGCCCTCTAATCTCGCCACTCTCTGAGCCGGGCCGCCGCCGCCCCCCCCCCCCCCCCATACCATCTACCGGTGCCCCACACCCTGTGATGTCCGTTCCACTCCATCCACCTGGGGCGCACACCTGTGCTACCTACCGGGATAGCTGTGCCATAGGCACAGAACGGAATGCCACTCTCTCTAGAGAGGCCCTTCTTAAATGGGAACCCCCGGACACCCCCAACCCTACACCGGGCTCTCCCCTGTGGAATGCTGTCACGGCACACATCAATTATCTCACCACCAAGCGTGCACTGAACAAACGCCGCCACAGAGGAAGGAGGGCGGGGGCCCAGGTCCGACTCAAAAGGAAAGGCCTTCGCTCCCCTGTCCCTGCCATTCTTCTCACAAACGTCTGCTCACTCCCCAACAAGCTGGACGAGCTGGTCCTCCTACTTGGCAGCAAACCCCTGATCAGCAAGAACACCCCTGTTCTCTGTTTCACCGAGACCTGGCTGTGCGACAGCATCCCCGACAACTCTCTACATGTCCCAGGCTACAACCTCCTAAGAGCAGACCGCGATGCTGCCCTCTCTGGGAAAACGAGGGGGGGCGGTATCTGCTTTTACATAAACACCTCCTGGTGCTCCAACAACACCACTCTCCACAAGGCCTGCACCCCAGATGTTGAGCTCCTTGCCATAAACTGCAGGCCTCGGTACTCCCCGCGGGAGTTCTCTTCCCTTGTCTTCGTTGGGGTCTACATTCCTCCCGATGCATGCACCAAGACTGCCCTGCATGCACTCAGTGACTGTATCTCGCGGTGGGAAACGGCCCTCCCAGAGGCCCTGTTCATCATCCTGGGCGATTTCAATAAGGCGAACCTTCGACACGAGCTGCCCCGCTACAAGCAGCACATCACCTGCCCTACCAGAAACAGTAACACCCTGGACCACTGCTACACGGTCCACAAGAATGCCTACAAAGCCACCCAAGGCGCCCCCCTGGGGAACTCCGACCACAACACAATACACCTGATCCCCACCTACAGGAGGCTCCTGGAGACCTCAAATCCCACCGTCAAAACCACTAAAAAATGGACAAATGGAGGCCAAACTGGAGCTCCAAGCGTGCTTTGAAACCACCGACTGGACGACTCTGGAGGCATCGACCCTTGATGAATGGGCCGAGAATGTCACCTCCTACATTAGCTTCTGCGAAGAAGCATGTATCCCATCCAAGTCCTTCAGAGTCTACCCCAACAACAAGCCTTGGTTCAATAACAAGCTTCGCCGACTCCGGAAATGCAAAGAGGAAGCGCACAGGTCTGGCTCCCCAGAGGAATTCAGAGAGGCCAGGCTCGCCTTGAAAAGAGAACTGCGAACTGCAAAGAGGGCCTACGGCGAAAAGCTGAGACTCTGCCTACAGTCCTCTAATACACGGGACGTATGGGAGGGCCTGAGAGCAGCCACGAACTTCAAACCAGCACCCCATACGGCGCCCCCGAGCCCTCGACTGGCAGAAGAGCTCAACGAGTTCTACTGCAGATTCGAGCAGCATCCCAACCAGCCCGTGGGCCAAACAGCATCGACTTTGGTGACCCCCCCCTCTGGGGAACTCGTCCCCCTGGCTCCTGTCTCTGTTCTGGAATCGGAGGTACTCCGGCACCTCCGTAAGCTAAACCCAAGAAAATCCTCTGGCCCGGACGGAGTGTCGTCTATCTGCCTGCGATCCTGTGCTGACCAGCTAGCTCCTGTGCTCACCTCCTTATTTAAGCAGTCCTTATCGGATGGTACAGTCCCCTCCTGCTTTAAGAGATCTAAAATTGTACCAGTCCCAAAAAAAACAGGCAGCTCCAAGCACAATAACTTCCGACCAGTGGCCCTAACCTCTAACATCATGAAGCTCCTTGAGCGGTTAGTCCTGGCCCACCTGAAGAAGTCCACGGACACCCTTTTAGACCCGCTCCAATTTGCATATAGGGCAAACAGATCTGTAGAGGACGCCATCAATGCCAGCATGGCATACATCACCGAGCATCTAGACAGCCCTGCCTCCTATGCTAGGATCCTGTTCCTAGACTTTAGCTCAGCATTCAACACGATCTGCCCAGACATCCTGATCACCAATCTGACGCAGCTCGGAGTTGACCCTACTCTTCGGGCATGGATCAAAGACTTCCTGACAAACAGAACGCAGCAGGTGAAGCTCGGCAACCACCTCTCCAGTGTTCGTACCACCAATACAGGGGCTCCACAAGGCTGTGTTCTGTCACCTCTACTGTTCTCCCTCTATACCAATAACTGCATCTCATCCACTGACTCTGTGAAAGTCATCAAATTCGCAGATGACACCACTATCATTGGCCTTATCGGTAGAAACGGGGAGTTGGAGTACCGCAGCGAAGTAGAGAGAATATACAACTGGTGCAAGGACAACAACCTAGTCCTCAACGCAGCAAAGACTGTCGAGCTAGTCGCTGATTTCAGGAGAAACCCTCCCCCCTCCCACCTGTCCTCATTGGGGGAACCGAAGTTACTAGAGTGACATCTGTGCGGTTCCTCGGCACGACTCTGACAAACAATCTGAAGTGGGAACAGAACACCACCAAAATCCAGAAGAAATCTCAGCAGAGGCTGTTCTTCCTGCGCCAACTGAAGAGATTTGGCATGCCCAGGGAGCTGCTGACTAGTTTCTATACTTCCACCATAGAATCCATCCTCTGCTCCTCAGTCATTGTCTGGTATGCTGGTGCAACGGTCAGCGACAAACACAAACTGCAGAGAGTCATAACGGACGCGGAGAAGATCATCGGATCTCCTCTTCCACCTCTCGACCTCCTCCACTCAAATAGGATGAGGAAGAGGGCCACCATGATCTCCTGTGACCCCGCTCACCCTGGCAGCCGCTACTTTAAGCTCCTCCCACTGGGCCGTCGCTATAGGGCTATACCATCCAAAACCACCAGGCGAAAGAACACCTTCTTCCCCCAAGCTGTTTGACTTCTGAACTCCAACCTCCCCCTATCTGGCCCGCATACAAGCGCACTCTAGCTGGGCTCATCGAAATTGACTCGTGGCCACTACCTGCACCTTTACTATTTTTATTATTAGCATTATTTACCTGTGTTTGTAATAGCAATGTATTTAAAGTATACATGTTGTGCGTCTGTCTTGTATTATACTAATTTAGGCCTATGCCATGTGTACCACAAATAATTCCGATTACAGCTTTTGCTGTACTTGACGAAATAAAGTGATTCTGATTCTGATTCTGATGGTGAGTTCATAGAAGATTTTATTTTTTGTCACAAGTTAGCGGAAATTGATTTTTATTGTTTTTTTCACAAAGTGTCATTTTCCACTAACTTGTGACAAAAAATAAAATCTTCTATGAACTCACCATACACCTAACGGAATACCTTGGGGTGTCTCCTTTCTAAAATGGGCTCACTTGTGGGGTTAATATACTGCCCTGGCATTTTAGGGGCCCTAAACCGTGAGGAGTAGTCTAGAAACCAAATGCCTCAAAATGACCTGTGAAATCCTAAAGGTACTCATAGGACGTTGGGCCCCTTAGCGCACCTAGGCTGCAAAAAAGTGTCATGCATGTGGTATCTCCGTAAACAGGAGAAGTAGTATAATGTGTTTTGGGGTGTATTTTTACCAAATGCCTCAAAATGACTGTTCAGGGGTATAAGCATCTGCACATTTTGATGACAGGTATTCTATGAGGGGCCGAATTTTTTGGAACCGGTCATAAGCAGGGTGGCCTCTTAAATGACAGGTTGTATTGGCACTGAAGTGCAGGAAGCGCAGGATGTTCTCAAATCGTGACCTGGACATGGCAGCAGAGAACATGGGCATGTGATGTATTGGGTGCGTAGACCAATAAGACCGCAATACATTATTTTTGACTAGACCCATGTTAAGGAGAAGGACCCCAAAAATGTTACGTTCGGAAACTTGGAGTGGTTTCCACCGAAAAGGCTGGGCAGTTAAATTCTAATTGCTAAATTCTAATCTAAAAATTTGAGAGTGAATTTAAAACAATGAAGGGAGCTAGCCACTAGTATACTTACATTCAATTTTGCACAGTGGGAGACATGGCAGCGCTTTCAAACAAACCTCATACCTGAATGGTTTCTCTGCATTAGTGAGCAGAGCTCCAGAAACTGGACTATATTACACACCCAACATACACTGCAGGCAAAGAGAGGGAGGGGGAATTAGTGGTTAATCTGCACCGGTGGGCAGAACTCCAGAAACTGGACTATATTACACACCCTGCATACACTATAGGCCAGGGGGGGGGGGGGGGGTTAGCTTCAGTGATAATTAGTGCATAAATTGTGACCTAATAGACTTCCCCACGGCGGGGACGTACCCCCCTTGGGGAAGACCTACCTCTAACCTAGCAATAAAAACATAATTCCTCGTGCTGCTATTCATAAATGGTATACACATTTCATAAGACAAGCAAACAGACAAATGATAAGCGCTCAAGGATGCACCTGAATTGTAAGCCATGAATGTAAGTATACTAGTGGCTAGCTGCCTTCACTGTTTTAAATTCACTCTCACATTTTTAGATTAGAATTTAGCACATAATTTTGCATCTGTTTTGCATTAAAGGCATGTATTTAGCCCTGGGGGGCTCTGCATTGCCTCTGATGGCTTACAATTCAGGTGCATCCTTGAGCGCTTATCATTTGTCTGTTTGTCAGCCACAATTAAGTTGTAGAGACCAGCAGTGATCAAAAAAAAATCTGTCACTGCGGTGGGGTGGGTGAGGGTTTGGCCGAGTGATCAGGAGCCCACACCGGGCAAATTAGTGCCTGATCTGATGGGTAGGTGTGCTAGGGGGTGACAGGTGGTGACAGGAGGTGATTTATGGGTGTCTCAGGGTGTGATTAGAGGGGGAATAGATGCAAGCAATGCACTGGGGAGGTGATCAGGGGGGGGGGGGGGTGTCTGAGGGTGATCTGAGGGTGTGGGCGGGTAATTGGGTGCCCGCAAGGGGCAGATTAAGTTCTAATCTGATGGGTAGCAGTGACAGGTGGTGACAGGGGGTGATTGATGGGTGATCAGTGGATGATTAGAGGGGAGAACAGATGTAAATAATGCACTGGGGAGGTGATCAGGGGGGGTCTAAGGGCAATCTGAGGGTGTGGGCGGGTGTTTGGGTGCCCGCAAGGGGCAGATTAGGATCTGATTTGATGGGTAGCAGTGACAGGGGGTGATGGGTGATTGATAGGTGATCAGGGTGTGATTAGAGGGGAGAATAGATGCAAGGGGTCTGAGGGCAATCTGAGGGTGTGGGCGAGTGATTGGGTGCCGCAAGGGGCAGATGAGGGTCTGATCTGATGGGTATGATGGGTAGCAGTGACAGGGGGTGATTGATGGGTGATTGATGGGTGATCAGTGGGTGATTAGAGGGGAGAACAGATGTAAGTAATGCACTGGGGAGGTGATCGGGGTAGGGGGGGGCTAAGGGCGATCTGAGGGTGTGGGCGGGTGTTTGGGTGCCCGCAGGGGGCAGATTAGGGTCTGATCTGATGGGTAGCAGTGACAGGTGGTGACGGGGTGACGGGGTGATTGATAGGGGATCAGGGTGTGATTAGAGGGGAGAATAGATGCAAGCAATGCACTGATGAGGTGATCAGGGGGGTCTGAGGGCGATCTGAGGGTATGGGCGGGAGATTGGGTGCCCAAAAGGGGGAGATGAGGGTCTGATCTGATGGGAATGATGGGTAGCAGTGAAAGGGGGTGATTGATGGGTGATTGATGGGTGATCAGTGGGTGATTAGAGGGGAGAACAGATGTAAATAATGCACTGGGGAGGTGATCGGAGAGGGGGGGGGTCTGAGGGCGATCTGAGGGTGTGGGCGGGTGATTGGGTGCCCGCAAGGCGCAGATAAGGGTCTGATCTTATGGGTATGATGGATAGCAGTGACAGGTGGTGACAGGGGGTGATTGATGGTTGATCAGTAAGTGATTAGAGGGGAGAACAGATGTAAATTATGCACTGGTGAGGTGATAAGGGGGTCTGAGGGTAATCTGAGGGTGTGGGCGGGTGTTTGAGTGCCTGCAAGGGGCAGATTAGGGTCTGAGCTGATGGGTAGCAGTGACAGGTGGTGACAGGGGGTGACGGGGTGATTGATAGGTGATCAGGGTGTGATTAGAGAGGAGAATAGATGCAAGCATTGCACTGGTGAGGTGATCGGGGGGGGGGGGGGTCTGAGGGCGATATGAGGGTGTGGGTGGGTAATTGGGTGCCCACAAGGGGCAGATTAGGGTCTGATCTGATGGGTAGCAGTGACAGGTGGTGACAGGGGATGATTGACGGGTGATTGATGGGTGATCAGTGGGTGATTAGAGGGGAGAACAGATGTAAACAATGCACTTAGGAGGTGATCTGAGGGTGGGTCTGCGGGCGATCTGAGGGTGTGGGCGGGTAATCAGGTGCCCGCAAGGGCAGGTTAGGGTCTGATCTGATGGCTGGCAGTGACAGTTGGTGATAGGGGGTGATTGATAGGTGATTGACAGGTGATCAGTGGGTGATTACAGGGGAGGATAGATGTATATAGTACACAGGGGGTCTGGGGAGGATCTGAGGGTGTGGGGGGTGATCAGGAGCCCCCAGGGGGCAGTTTAGGACCTAATCTAAAATATAGCGTTGACAGATAGTGACAGGGAGTGATTGATGGGTGATTAGGGGGTTGATTGGGTGCAAACAGTGGTCTGAGGGGGTGATCAGGGGGGGTCTGAGGGGTGCTGTGGGCGATCAGGGGGCAGGGGGGGCAGGATCAGTGTTTGTGTGTGCTTACTTGTGGGGCTGCCTCCTGCCCTGGTGGTCCCTTGATCACTGGGACCACCAGGGCAGGAGGCAGCCTGTATAATACGCTTTGTATACATTACAAAGCGTATTATATGCTTACTATGCGGCAGATCGGGGGTTAACAACCCGCCGGCGCTGCTAATTGGCCGACGGGTTGACGTCGTGGGTGGGCGGAGCCTAATGCCGGCGGATGTGCGCGATCCCTGGCAATTCAGTCCCCCCAGGAGCCGCCGCTGATCGGCGTTACGATGTACTGGGGGTGCCACTTTGCCGACGCCCATAGGTAGCGTGCGGTCGGAAAGTGGTTAATGCGCCTGCGCAGGATGCGTTCGATGACTTGTACTAACCAGTTAGGTTAGCCAGGTATAGGTGCCCCAAATATAGGTCAGCCAGGTATAGGTGCCCCAGTATAGGTTAGCCAGGTATAGGCCCCCAGTATAGGTTAGCCAGGTATAGGCACCCCCAGTATAGGTAGTACAGGTAGTAACCGGGTATAGTTGACTCCAGCTCCTGTCATCTCCAACTCAAAAACATATCTTGCTTCCAACCTTTTCTCACTCAAGACACAACTAAAATGTTAATACATGCTCAAAAAATATCTCGTCTGGACTATTGTAGCATATATACTTTGTGGTCTACCTTCTAACAGACTGGACCCACTCCAGTCGGTACTGAACTCAGCTGCTCGTCCCATTTATCTTTCTTCTCGATCTTCCTCGGCTGCCCCTTTCTGTCAAGCTCTTCATTGGCTACCAATTAACCAAAGGATCCAGTTCAAACTCTTAACCCTAACCTACAAAGCTCTCCACAATCTCTCTCCCCGGTACATCTCCTCAGTAATTTCCAGATACAAACCCAATCACAATCTCAGATCTGCACATGATCTTCTGTTGTCCTCCTCTAGAATCACCTCCTCACATTCACAATAACAAAATTTTGCACGCGCTTCACCCTTCTCTGGCATGCCGTCCCACAACACATCGGTCACTCGCCAACCTTTGTTACCTTTAAACACTCTCTAAAAGCTCACTGTTCCAAAAGCATATGCTCTTCCTTAGGCCTCTTCCCCGTTGTCCTAATACCAAGCTGCACTCCTACTAGATATCGTAAAACACACTGCCTTTATTTTTTTATTGTGTACTACCCCACCTCTTGTTTCCCCTCATTCCTTTAGTAAGCTCACAAGGGCAGGACTCTCTCCCCATTTTGTGTCTTGGAATTCATTATGCATTTTATGCATCATGTTACTATTATCACTGTCATTCTCAATTTGTATTCTGTATTTTGTATAGTTTTGTATTTTGTCACCAATTATTTATTTTGTATATTAGTGAACACCAGTGTCTGTATTATTATGTACCCCATGTTCATTTCCTACTTTGTACAGCGCCACAGAATATGTCAGTGCTTTATAAATCAATAATAATAATAATTGAAGGAGGGCCCCTGGTGGGCCCCTTTGATCCTGGGGTCCTGGTGTGGTCACAACCACTGCATCCTCTATTGCTACAATTTTGTACATAGGAATGTTTAAGTTAACCTGCAAAATATACACTGTTGGCCTAAGGAGAAGATTAAGAAAAACTGATGGGAAGCTGTTTTGCTTTGCTGATGGACATCAGCATAGAATTTGATTGGATAGTATTGCCCATTCACTATATGAGGTGCTACTGCCACTTGCACCATCTTCCTCACAAAGCAGAGTTTAGGAACATAGAAATCATTTTGAACTTTAAAATTTCAAGGAGAATGTTGAACATATTTAAAAAGGATGACAGTGCTCTAGAAAAACAAATAATGCTCTCCTTGTTTATAGCAGTTTATTAACCATATGGAGTTGTAAACAGATGTGAAGCAATGCAGCAGATTAGTCTTAAAGCTGAACATTTGAAAAGCATGTGCTGGCTATCCTGATGGCTATTATAACCTTGTACTAAACTATGTCTTCGTTCATAAAAGTAATTTTATTCCTCGGTACAACACAAAAGAAGAGGAAGAATAAATGTGCCAATAATCCGGGAAATTTCTTTGAAAGTCAAGTCTTACAGCTTGTGACTTTTTTCCTCTTTTCCTCCTTTTTCCTGTTTTATTCAGCTGCAGGGAGGCGGCAACTGCCATTAAAGCTCTAGCTAGACGTTTTATCCAACAACCTGGAATAATGATTTTGGAGAGCCAAACTCGCAGCCATCAAGCCATCACTTACCATCAAGGGGGCATTAAACCTCTTAATGATTCAGGGGGAGAATGGGCTGAGCACCAGCTCAAGCTAGCACCGCTGGCCTGGAAGAAGGCATCATAAGAAGGAAGCAGCTGGCTCAGGATAGGAAGCTGGAAAGAGAGACTTGGACAGAGAAGGAAGGATTGCAGCCTCGGCTTTCACATCACCTGCATTTGGCTGTGTAGTGTTTCTCCCAGGGCTTAATGTGATTTTAATAGTTTGACTCCTAGAGAGGCACTACGAGTTATGAACAACTAATTAAAGACCCCAGAATGACCCCTGTTCTGAAAGGACAGATCACCTATGGCAATTGGAATAGCTCTTTCCATTGGCAGCATTGAAAAATATACTTATCTAAACGCATAAGACTGTCATCTTATCCAGATGAAAACCTTTAAGGATCTATAGCATCTGCCAATCACTGTTAGCAAGTATCATAATCTACATGTGCATCATTTTTCAGACTTGTTTTATCTAGATGTGATAGACAGCAATTCCAGCAGGATGAGGTCTTGGTGCATAAGTTTCCCATCTGAATTATTTCACTATAGTAATCAAAGAGAACCTAAAGTGAGAGGTATATGGAGACTGTCATATTTATTTCCTTTTAAACAATACCAGTTGCCTGGCAGTCCTGCTGGTCTATTTGGCTGTAGTAGTGTCTGAATCACATGCCCGCAACAATTTTCTCAGATTTTTGTCAGAAATATTTGATCTGCATGTTTGTTCATGGTCTATAGCTAAAGACAGGCAGAAGATCAGCAGGACTGCCAGGCAACTAGTATTGTTAAAAATTAAATTAAAGAAATATGTCAGCCTCCATGTCATTCTCTCACTTCAGGTTTTACTTTAAAGAGACTCTGTAATTTTAAATAAAAAAACAGTAATTTTAAATTAAAAAAAAAAAACAGACACTTACCTGGAGAGGGGAAAGCCTCTGGATCCTGATGAGGGTTCCCCCGTCCTGCTCAGCCAGTCCGATCCAGCACTGGCATCCCTGAACTAACCAAAACAATAGTGCAGATGCACTAGCGGCTTTCTGCTCTGGCAGAAATAGCCCAGCCCGATCGGGTCTTCTCTACTGTGCAGACACATATGGCTAACCACTATGCTACTGTCTTATCCCATACCTCAAGTCTGAACTTTGCAGTTAGTTAGTCCCAAATCATCTGCAGTATTCAATGTTTCTGAACCTCTCCCATCCCTGTCATGGGCAGTTATCTCTCCTTTCAACTGTCCTCAATGCCTTATAGTCTCTGCATGCTTCAGGTCATATGACCAGCTAGCTCACAGTTGCATAAGGAAAACAAAATATATAATTTAATTAAAAAGGTATCCCATTTAGGCCCCTTTTTACACTTCTGCGCTGTGTCACACTTCCCCGCAACATCCTCACCACAATGGCCATGAAAGTCTATGGAGACTCTGCTACGCATTGATGCAAGATCCATGCCTACTGCATGGATAATGCAGCAAGGCAAGTCAATGGGCAATGCAACAAATGTGAATGGCGGGAGCGCAATGCGACGTTGCATGCATGGACCAATGGGAATCCCAGTGGTTTAGTTCCTGCCAAGCAGGAAGTAAGTTACTGAGCAGGGGGAGGCGCTATGTACATGACCCTGCAGGCTTCCCTGCCGCATGATCACCACACCGCTTACGTGTAAAACCAGCCTTAATTTTAGAGCTACTTGGCCATCTTATAACTCTAGATCCAAGTAGTAGCACTTTCCTGTCAGCAGCCTGTGGTCTCTCAGTTGCTAATCATCTGCTTCCTGTCTTTGATCTCAAGTAGAAAAGGAAGTGCCAGCATAGGAATTGACATGGACTTCTGCCCATCTTTCTTGCATACAAATGAATATAGATGAGGTGGCCTTGCAGGGGAGGTAAAAAGTGCTACATGGATTCTTGTATGTCTTGCATTCAAGCTGCTACTGTTTCATACTAATTACAGTATTTTTTGGACCATCAGGAGCTGACCATAAGACGCATCTAGGTTTAGAGGACAAAAAATTACTAAACCTGGCAAGTCCATGGTGCAGGGGCTTCTTGTGGATCTTCTCCCCCCAATTATTAAGTCTCCCTTGTACCTCTTGTGTCCCCCTGTGTACTCCTCTGCCCCCCTTGTTTCCTCCTGTGCCCCCCTTGTGTTCTCCTGTGTCCCCTTGTGTCCTCTTCTATGACCCCTGCGTCCTACTCTGTGCCTCCTGTGTTGTCCTCTGTGCCCCTTGTGTCCCCCTCCATGCACCTTGTGTCTTCCTGTGCCCCCCTGCATCCTACTCAGTGCCTCTTGTGTTATTTTGTGTCCTCCTCTGTGCCCCCTGTATCCTCTCTGTGCCTCTTGTATCATCCGGTTATCCACAGTGTCCATCTCCGTGCCCCCTGTGTCATCCTATGTGCCCCTTGAGAAAGAAAGCAAGCACTTTTGAACTCAGGAATGCAAAAAGACCTGGACGTCCATGGAGGACAACAGTGGTGGATGATCGCAGAATAATTTCCATGGTAAAGAGAAACCCCTTCACAACAGCCAACCAAGTGAACAGCATTCTCCAGGGGGTAGGCGTATCAATATCCAAGTCTACCAGAAAGAGAAGACTACATGAAAAAAAATACAGAGGGTGCACTGTAAACTGCAAGCCACTCATAAGCCTCAAGAATAGAAAGACTAGATTTGACTTTGCTAAAGAACATCTAAAAAAACTAAACAAAGGAGGGACACCAAGAGCCCAATATGGTGTATTATGTACTGGTAGTAGAGGAAAAGATGATGGAGTAAATACAATATACTCACAAGTCAGGAGTACCTCACAGGCAACCTGCAGGTGGGGAAATTAGACCTTACCCTTACTAAGGATTAAGAAGTCACTCTTTGTAGATAGGAAAAATGGTGAAAACACCCCTCCACCAACGGTGGACTTGTACAATGGTATAGGTATACAGAGGCGCCAAAAGAATAAAAGTATTTAAAAAGTTGAAAAATAGAGAAGGCAGTGGTGGACTTACCTCCAAGAAGACACAAGATAATATTGATGTAATATCAATAAAGCAGTTTATTTATACACTCCAAAGATCATACAATGCATTTTGCAGGATTGACCCCGCTTCCTCAGGCAATAAGGACAGAGCATATACTGTAAAAAAGACAGTAGGCATGGCTAAGTGAGGCTCGCATAAGAACATTGAGAAAAGTAGTAATTGTGTATAATTCACTGATATAATAAAATTAATATAACAATAATATAGGTGATAAGATTTTATAAATTTGAAGGGGGGGTTAGTTGGTGGAATACGGGGTATTTGGGAGGAGGCGGAAGAGGGGAGGGGGGGGGGGTTTGGGGGAAAAGAGAGGGTGGGGGTGGGGGGTAGAAAAAAAATAATGAGCATGGGGGGGGGGGGGGTTAGGAAGTAATTACAACTGATATATGTACTTGGGCTGATCTTAGCCCAATTAAACATGCATTTCACTTGTTGAAGACTAAACTTTTTTTTCCCTAGCTCATTACTTTCTCCATGTTACAGTCTACAGAGGGTCAATTTCCTTAATCAGTTCATAAAAGTTTAAAAATGTAACTAGAGTTGAGCTGAAATTTTCGTAATTTCGCATTACTATAATTACGCATGCGAAATTTGCGATTACGATGCGAAATTAGCGTAGCGAAATTGCCATTAAAATCGTAATTGAAAATACCGTAAGCGTAATTTTCAACGCGAAATTTCGCGTTTCGTTCATGCCGTAATTTCGCATTAAACGCTACCGTAATTTCGCGTTAAACCGTAACGCTCCGTATAATATAAAAAAGCCGCCGACTTTAAGGGTTAATAACAAAGCCCCCTTAAATGCTAAGAGCCTCAAATTTGGAGAATATATTAAGGAGATCAGGAGGAATAAGAGGAAAAAATTTTTTTTCAAAAAGACCTTATAGTTTTTGAGAAAATCGATGTTAAAGTTTCAAAGTAAAAATGTATACATTTAAAAACCCGCCGACTTTAACGGTTAATAGCAAAGCCTGCTTAAAGTTTAGGAACACCAAATTCCTAGGGTATATTAAGGGGATCAGTGGGAATAAGAGGAAAAATTTTTTTTTCAAAAAGACCTTATAGTTTTTGAGAAAATCGATGTTTAAGTTTCAAGGGCGAAAATGTCTTTTAAATGCGGAAAATGTCAGTTTTTTTTGCACAGGTAACAATAGTGTATTATTTTCATAGATTCCCCCAAGTGGGAAGAGTTTTACTTACTTCGTTCTAAATGTGTGGGAAATATAAAAAAAAAACGACGTGGGGTCCCCCCTCCCATACCTCTTTAACCCCTTGTCCCCCATGCAGGCTGGGATAGCCAGAATGCGGAGCACCGGCCGCGTGGGGCTCCGCACCCTGACTATACCAGCCCGCATGGTCCATGGATTGGGGGGTCTCGGAAGGGGAGGGGCAGCCAAGCTTTCCCCTCCCCCTCCGAGCCCTTGTCCAATCCAAGGACAAGGGGCTCTTCTCCACCTCCGATGGGCGGTGGAGGTGGAGGCCGCGATTTCCTGGGTGGGGGGTTCATGGTGGAATCTGGGAGTCCCCTTTAAAAAGGGGTCCCCCAGATGCCCACCCCCCTCCCAGGAGAAATGAGTATAGAGGTACTTGTAGTACCCCTTACCCATTTCCTTTAAGAGTTAAAAGTAAATAAACACACAAACACATAGAAAAAGTATTTTAATTGAACAAAAAACATAACCACGAAAAAAGTCCTTTAATATTCTTAATTAACCATTAATACTTACCTGTCCCTTTAAATAAATGATCCCACGCAATATCCTCGGAAATGTTCTATCAGTTACAATGTAACAAAGTTATTACAATGTAACAACTTTGTTACATTGTAACTACGCCGCACCCTACGTCACTCACCGCCGCCGCCGCCGCCTCGTCTGCGCTGCAGGACCCGACAGAGCTCTGAGCTATAGCTCAGAGCTCTCGAAAGCATCTTTGTATTTGGGCTCCAAGGAGCCCCATTGGTCCTTAGCAGACCAATGGGGTTCCTTCTGATTTGAAGGAACCCCATTGGTCTGCTAAGGACCAATGGGGCTCCTTGGAGCCCAAATACAAAGATGCTTCTCAGAGCTCTGAGCTATATAGCTCAGAGCTCTGTCGGGTCCGTGCAGGACGCTAAGTCCCCGCCGGCTCCGCTGCCCTCCCCGCCTCTCCCACATGTCACCCACATGTCACCCACATGTGGGTGACATGTGGGTGACAGATGTGGGCGGGGTGGACAGCGGGAGCTGCGGGGACGTAGCGTCCTGCACGGACGCGTATGCGGCGGCTGAGCGGCGAGTGGCGTCGGGTGCGGCGTAGTTACAATGTAACAAAGTTGTTACATTGTAATAACTTTGTTACATTGTAACTGATAGAACATTTCCGAGGATATTGCGAGGGATCATTTATTTAAAGGGACAGGTAAGTATTAATGGTTAATTAAGAATATTAAAGGACTTTTTTCGTGGTTATGTTTTTTGTTCAATTAAAATACTTTTTCTAAGTGTCTGTGTGTTTATTTACTTTAACTCTTAAAGGAAATGGGTATGGGGTACAAGTACCTCTATACTCATTTCTCCTGGGAGGGGGGGTGGGCATCTGGGGGACCCCTTTTTAAAGGGGACTCCCAGATTCCACCATGAACCTCCCCCCCAGGAAATCGCGGCCTCCACCTCCACCGCCCATCGGAGGTGGAGAAGAGCCCCTTGTCCTTGGATTGGACAAGGGCTCGGAGGGGGAGGGGAAAGCTTGGCTGCCCCTCCCCTTCCGAGACCCCCCAATCCATGGACCATGCGGGCTGGTATAGTCAGGGTGCGGAGCCCCACGCGGCCGGTGCTCCGCATTCTGGCTATCCCAGCCTGCATGGGGGACAAGGGGTTAAAGAGGTCTGGGAGGGGGGACCCCACGTCGTTTTTTTTTTATATTTCCCACACTCAGAACGAAGTAAGTAAAACTCTTCCCACTTGGGGGAATCTATGAAAATAATACACTATTGTTACCTGTGCAAAAAAAACTGACATTTTCCGCATTTAAAAGACATTTTCGCCCTTGAAACTTAAAAATCGATTTTCTCAAAAACTATAAGGTCTTTTTGAAAAAAAATTTTTTCCTCTTATTCCCACTGATCCCCTTAATATACCCTGGGAATTTGGTGTTCCTAAACTTTAAGCAGGCTTTGCTATTAACCGTTAAAGTCGGCGGGTTTTTAAATGTTTACATTTTTCCTTTGAAACTTTAACATCGATTTTCTCAAAAACTATAAGGTCTTTTTGAAAAAAAAAATGTTCCTCTTATTCCTCCTGATCTCCTTAATATATTCTCCAAATTTGAGGCTCTTAGCATTTAAGGGGGCTTTGCTATTAACCCTTAAAGTCGGCGGCTTTTTTATATTATACGGAGCATTACGGTTTAACGCGAAATTACGGTAGCGTTTAATGCGAAATTACGGCATGATACGACTGTAATGCGAAAATTACGCTTACGCGAAATTTCGCGAAATCATTCTTCATTACGATTATGTACTTACAGCCATAATCGTAATTACACTAATTACGCGAAATTTCGCAAAATCGTAATTAGGTCATTACGCTCATCTCTAAATGTAACGCCCCTACTAAGGATAATGTTTCCCATCAAAGGCCTCTTCTGCACTATTGTCTGCACTTTTAAATAAATTCAAGTTCATCTTATGGCTTTTCTATTTGGATTTACATATTCCTGTATGTGACGGATGCATGGCTGTTTCCAACTTTGCATTTTTTGTAATGGACTGTGGCTTTGCTAAGCGCTGGTCATTTTCTTACTAACTGGAAACAGATCTAAATATACCATCTAAAAGATGAGAAATAAGTCTATGTGCCCAAATGTTAGCTTTCAATGCAAAAAGCATCTTCTACAACGTAAAAGTCTATCTTGAAATTTTGGAAACATGATCAGAAGTGCTGAGGCAGCTTTTAAGCTCTTAGGATGTGGCTGCTACTGATGCTTATATTGCATCATCTCCAAAGTTTAGACCGCAAGAGGGCCAGCACATTCTGTATCTGTTTGAGAAAATTGCAGCCTAGATCAGCAAAGTATTTGACACTCTACTAGTGGTGTTGGCCCATCATCCCCTGCACAGTTGCCTGTTGCTGGATGAGTGACTCCACTACCTGCGTGAGCCTGTGTCAGTTTCAAGTGATTAGATTAGAAACAGGTGTGTAGTGCACCATGTATTGCAGTAGTCTCCCATACACAGCTGTCAGGGCCTATTGTGCCCCCCCCCCCCCAAAAAAAAAAAACCCAAACAGCACCCACTCTGTAACATCTGGCTATTTTCTGTTTGGCACATTGCCACCATATGTTGATGTCTACCAACTAGAACTCTGATTCACTGGAGGACATTGCATGTCCTGTATATGGCCTTTGGTATGTAAAACATGACGTAAGACAGAGAGAAAGGTGATCACATCACAAACACTGACAGACACCTCCTGTTCTTCTGCATGTCCCTGGCCCTGACGTGTTATTACTAACATTTATACCGGTACTTATCAGCACTGGGATAGTGTTTCAAGAGCATGGGAGACAAGGATATCATTGGCCCCCACTCAAGAATGCCGTGCATTGAGGTCTATATGCCTCATATATCCCCAGTTCATGAATCTATATAATCAATGCTAGCAACTAATGAGGATGTATCTTCTGTGGGGTGTCGTGTTATGGCACAGTCATTTAGAAATTTCATCCATTCTAAAAAAAATGTGGGAACATTGTGGAGAGATGGCTTTGTTGTTGATAGACATAAGGTTGAGTGGGAATGAAAACATATGGCATTTAAAGAAAACCTGAACTGAAAATTTAAATCAAAATAAGCATACACAAGTCATACTTACCTTCCATGTAGTCTACTCCTCAGTGTCTTTCTCCTGTCCCACGTCCTGTTTGTTCACTGTGATCAAGGGAATTTTCCGTCCTTCATTTTGAAAATGGGCATTACCCATAACAGCTTTCTGGTCAGCACACAGTTAAACTGTAACATCGCCCACTTGGGCCATAGGGAAAGATGGACATTACCTGGTACATCAGTTTTCCTCTCAGCTATAACTGACAGCAACTGATATTTTACTGACAGCAACTGATATATTTCAGATCTGACAAAATATTGTCAGAACTGGAAGGGATTATTGTCAGAAGAAAATGGTGAGCTTCTGAGAGGAACTGATGGCAAGGTAACTATGTAATGTTCATTTGAAGTTACCTCATGTGTTTATTTTAAATATTTGTACTCAGTACAGGTTCTCTTTAAGACCTGAGAAAACAGCCAGCTGCAGACCGTGGACACACTGTAGAAGTCAAATGCAGGTCATGATAGCAGAATATTGCTTATTGCTGAATGATATGGGCACTACGAATTGACTCTGAAGTTAAAAACAAATACAGCAATATGTGACACAGGCCCCATAAGTTAGGATAAGGTTTCAGTTTTGTAGCCACTAGAAGTGGTGACTGCCAACATGTGTGATTTGTAAAACCAATTATTACTATGACAGTATTAGTATTATTTATTTATATAATGCCAACATCTACTGTAGTTACATAAAGAGTACAAAACAGACGGTAGTGTGGCGCATAGATATCATAAGTTGTTCAACGCACAATACAGTCAGAACATCAGAAAAACACAAGTACAAAATACATACAAATTTAATGAGTGGTTTAAAATATCAGCTGCTTGTACATTTCGGTAGGAGGTTTGGTGTGGCACACTATTCCGTTCTCAAAGGAATGATGTCTGAGCACATGCTTGTAGCACGACCCAGACGTTGTGGGTGGACAGATAATTCCTTACATTGAGTCAACACATACATGGCCAAAGCACACCTTTCCCTTTCCCACATCTTGGAGCTAGAAATTAAAAATGGAATGATCAGGCATGTCCCCTATTAGTATTCATCCCACTCGGTGTTCCAAGACATGTGATTTTCTTCTTTTATTTCAGGTCACAACATTGTCATTTCAAAAAGCTTACCCGCCACCCGCCCCCCAATTTTTATCTGGAACTTTTTCTTAGAATAGAAATACAGTATACAGTCTCAAAATTGCCATTATGTGTTGGCAAATCATTTAAGACTTTAGCATGTGTAACTTTCTCTTTCTTACATCATCTGTGACACTTCCAGCTTTCGCATTCACTTGTCCACCAGCATCTCCAGACATAAATTCCAAGTGGACACAAAGGCATGACATTCACACTTTCTGTTTTAATGCTTTATAGTGTGTTGGATGGAGACTGTAAAAGATTAGGAAACACTACAACTATCTAGTAACTGCCAGGTCACCAGCCCATCTCTTCTACAGTCAATCATATATTATAAAACATCTTATATAATAAAACCTAACCTGTTCCTGCATCATCCTGTCCCTGTGTCCGTGGTGGACAGCCGTTGGGACAGGAGGACAGAGTCAGGGAGCCGGGCGGGCATGTGCACGTGCGGTAGGGTGCAGGCGGCGGACGGGTGCACGCGAGCATGTGGTGGACAGGTGTGTGTGCATGCGCACTAATATGCAGCGGTGTGGCGTTTTTAAACGGGCTTAGGTCTACTAGTCCTATATACTAAAACCCCTGGCTCTGCGTCCTTCTGTGTTCCTGTGTCCGTGCTTTCAGACCTGACAGTTTGCTGCTTGTGAACCTCATTGCATTGTGGGAAATAACACCTTTTTCAACTGCCAGGCAAGCAACATCTCCTTGTGTGCATATGCAGTGGAGGACAGGCGAGCTGGATGTATCTGTGCGTTTGTTGCCTAGCTGCTGTGGCCTAGCGGCCGTTTTTTAACAGGCGGGCCTTTTTACTAGTATATTATAAAACATTGATTGTATAGTGGTTTTACATTGAACAACAATCTAAAAATAACAGCAACATACTTGTAAGACAATGTAATCTGGTAACTGCCAGGCTGCCAGCCCACTTATATCATAACAGGTAGTCATTATATTACATTCAATCTGTGCACTGAGGAGAACAAACCAACAGGTAAGATACATAGAGGGGCTTTCTGAAAGACTCCATTGTGAAGGTTCAGTCTGGTAAAACTTTTAGCTAATGACACAGTTAAAGAGGTTTATTTTGCCTGTCCAGACACTTTGTTAACCACTTGCCGACCGCACACTCATAACGTGCGTCGGCAAAGTGGCAGCTGCAGGACCAGCGACGCAGTACTGCGTCGCCAGCTGCAGCCTAATTAATCAGGAAGCAGCCGCTCGTACGAGCGGCTGCTTCCTGTCAATTCACGGCGGGTGGGCTCCGTGAATAGCCTGCGGGCCGCCGATGGCGGCTCGCAGGCTAGATGTAAACACAAGCGGAAATAATCCGCTTTGTTTACATTTGTACGGCGCTGCTGCGCAGCAGCGCCGTAAGGCAGATCGGCGATCCCCGGCCAATCAGCGGCCGGGGATCGCCTCCATGTGACAGGGGACGTCCTGTCACTGGCTGCACAGGACGGATAGCGTCCTGTGCAGCCCAGATCTCCCGGGGGAGCAGGTAGGAGAGGGAGGGGGAGGATTTCGCCGCGGAGGGGGGCTTTGAGGTGCCCCCCCCGCAAAATGCCAGCCAGGAGGAGCGATCAGACCCCCCCTGCACATCATTCCCCTAGTGGGGAAAAAAGGGGGGCGATCTGATCGCTCTGAGTGCCCTTTGATCTGTGCTGGGGGCTGCACAGCCCACCCAGCACAGATCACCTAAAACAGCGCTGGTCCTTAAGGGGGGGTAAAGGGTGGGTCCTCAAGTGGTTAACAGCCTTTGAACATATTAAAATATACAGTGGGTTGCAAAAGTATTCGGCCCCCTTGAAGTTTTTCACATTTTGTCACATTACTGCCACAAACATGAATCAATTTTATTGGAATTCCACATGAAAGACCAATACAAAGTGGTGTACACGTGAGAAATGGAATGAAAATCATACATGATTCCAAACATTTTTTACAAATCAATAACTGCAAAGTGGGGTGTGCGTAATTATTCAGCCCCCTGAGTCAATACTTCGTAGAACCATCTTTTGCTGCAATTACAGCTGCCAGTCTTTTAGGGTATGTCTCTACCAGCTTTGCACAGCTAGAGAATGAAATCCTTGCCCATTCTTGTTTGCAAAAAAGCTCCAGCTCAGTCAGATTAGATGGACAGCAGTTGTGAACAGCAATTTTCAGATCTGGTCACAGATTCTCTATTGGATTTAGATCTGGACTTTGACTGGGCCATTCTAACACATGGATATGCTTTGTTGTAAACCATTCCATTGTTGCCCTGGCTTTATGTTTAGAGTCGTTGTCCTGCTGGACGGTGAACCTCCGCCCCAGTCTCAAGTCTTTTGCAGACTCCAAGAGATTTTCTTTCAAGATTGCCCTGTATTTGGCTCCATCCATCTTCCCATCAACTCTGACCAGCTTCCCTGTCCCTGCTAAAGAGATGCACCCCCCGAGCATGATGCTGCCACCACCATATTTGACAGTGGGGATAGTGTGTTCTGAGTGATGTGCAGTGTTAGTTTTCCACCACATACCATTTTGCATTTTGGCCAAAAAGTTCCATTTTGGTCTCATCTGACTAGAGCACCTGCTTCTACTTGTTTGCTGTGTCCCCCACATGGCTTGTGGCAAACTGTCCTCTGGACAGATTCCCCCACCTGAGCTGTAGATCTCTGCAGCTCGTCCAGAGTCACCATGTGCCTCTTGACTGCATTTCTGATCAGCACTCTCCTTGTTCGGACTGTGAGTTTAGGTGGACGGCCTTGTCTTGGTAGGTTTACAGTTGTGCCATACTCCTTCCATTTCTAAATGATCGATTGAACAATGCTCCGTGGGATGTTCAAGGCTTTGGAAATCTTTTTGTAGCCTAAGCCTGCTTTAAATTTCTCAATAACTTTATCCCTGACCTGTCTGGTGTGTTCTTTGGACTTCATGGTGTTGTTGCTCCCAATATTCTCTTAGACAACCTCTGAGGCCATCACAGAGCAGCTGTATTTCTACTGACATTAGATTACACACAGGTGCACTCTATTTATTCATTAGCACTCATCAGGCAATTTCTATGGGCAACTGACTGCACTCAGACCAAAGGGGGCTGAATAATTATGCACACCCCACTTTGCAGTTATTGATTTGTAAAAAATGTTTGGAATCATGTATGATTTTCGTTCCACTTCTCACAAGTACACCACTTTGTATTGGTCTTTCACGTGGAATTCCAATAAAATTGATTCATGTTTGTGGCAGTAATGTGACAAAATGTGGAAAACTTCAAGGGGGCCGAATACTTTTGCAAACCACTGTATTTAACAAGTGTACATTGCTGCAGCTCCTGTATGATGGTATGACCCTTTTGCACACTTTCAGACTGAATATTTGGTGAAACTTCATGGCCCATATGCAATTAAAGTGTACCTGAGATGAAATGTGATGTGAGGAGATAGACATTTGTATATACAGTGGCAAGCATACCGTCAAGGACCGCAAGTCAGTGGTGCTCAAATACCCCTTTTCAAAATTCGAGTTAGGTCGAATTCGAATAGTAAATTATTCGAGGTCAGTCGAATAATTTTTACTATTCGATTCGACCTCGGAATTCGAGCTCACTATTCGAGTCGGTATTCGAGCTCATTATTCGAGCTGACTATTCGAAATGGCCTTAAATAGCTTCCAACACTTGTTTTGAGGGTGAATGATGCAAGAAACCTCTTTTTTTCCAAGTAACAACAGCAAGTGATTATGTGGGGATGTTCCTTTAAAAAAAAAAAGTTGAAAAGAGAAGTTGTGTCCAGAAATTTGTTCAGTACTGTATATACTTCTTCTTCTTCTTCTTTATCTTCTATATCTTCTTCTTCTTCTTCTTCTTCTATATCTTCTTCTTCTATATCTTCTTCTTCTATATCTTCTTCTATATCTTCTTCTTCTTTTATATTGTCTTCTTCTTCTTCATCATCTTCTTCATCTTCTTCATCATCATCTTCTTCTTCTTCATCTTCTTTTTCTTCATCTTCTTCATCTTCTTCATCTTCTTCTTCATCTTCTTCATCTTCTTCTTCTTCATCTTCTTCTTCTTCATCTTCTTCATCTTCTTCATCTTCTTCTTCTTCATCTTCTTCATCTTCTTCATCTTCATCTTCTTCATCTTCTTCATCTTCTTCTTCTTCATCATCTTCTTCATCTTCATCTTCTTCATCTTCTTCATCTTCTTCTTCTTCATCTTCTTCATCTTCTTCTTCATCTTCTTCATCTTCTTCATCTTCTTCTTCTTCTTCTTCATCTTCATCTTCTTCTTCTTCATCTTCTTCTTCTTCTTCATCATCTTCTTCTTCTTCATCTTCTTCATCTTCATCTTCTTCATCTTCTTCATCTTCTTCATCATCTTCATCTTCTTCTTCTTCATCTTCTTCTTCTTCATCTTCTTCTTCTTCATCTTCTTCATCTTCTTCATCTTCATCTTCTTCATCTTCTTCATCTTCTTCTTCTTCATCTTCATCTTCTTCTCCTTCTTCTTCTTCTTCTTCTTCTTCTTCTTCTTCTTCATCTTCTTCTTCTTCATCTTCTTCATCTTCTTCTATATCGTCTTCTTTTTCACTTATTTCTCTTTTCAAATTTTTTTTTTTAAAGAAATGCAGCTATTTTTGAGCGTAACAAATAGCTGGTGGCGCACGCATGTTGGAAGCGCCATTGTATGTGCTCCCTGGCAGTGGAAACACACAGACAGCAGGAGGTAAATTCAGCAGCAGGAGGAGGAGGATGAGTGTGTGGCAGCAGGCAGTCAATGAGGCAGGCAGCGTGACATAATAGCCCTGGTACCTAGCGGTGATACCAGGGCTGTAAATAAACACAGCAGGCAGAAGGTCCCAGACAGCGGTCGTGCAGCCCACATTGTGTCCAATACACAACTGGGACAACACAGTTTTCAACCCGGGCACCTCAGAAAAATTAAACCTTTTTTTTTTTTTGGTTTTTTTTTGTTTTGTTTTTACAACAAATTACACAGATATAGCTATTTTTTGACGTAATAGCTGGTGGCAGAGTGGCAGCAGAAGGTAAATCTGTGTACCCTGGCAGTGGGAAACACAGACAGACAGCAGCAGCAGCAGGAGGAATGGAGGAGTAATTATGTGTGCAGCTATTGTTTGACGTAATAGCTGGTGGCAGAGTGGCAGCAGAAGGTAAATCTGTGTACCCTGGCAGTGGGAAACACAGACAGACAGCAGCAGCAGCAGGAGGAATGGAGGAGTAATGTGAGCAGCTATTGTTTGACGTAATAGCTGGTGGCAGAGTGGCAGCAGAAGCTAATTCTGTGTACCCTGGCAGTGGGAAACACAGACAGACAGCAGCATCAGCAGGAGGAATGGAGGAGTAGTGTGAGTGTGGCAGCAGGTAGGCAGCGTGACATAATAGCCCTGGTACCTAGCGGTGATACCAGGCCGTAAATGAACACAACAGGAGGTCCCAGACAGCGGTCGTGCAGCCCACATCGTGTCCAATACACAACTGGGACAACACAGTTTTCAACCCGGGCACCTCAGAAAAATTAAACCTTTTTTTTTGGGGGGGTTTTTTTTGTTTTGTTTTTACAACCAATTACACAGATATAGCTATTTTTTGACGTAATAGCTGGTGGCAGAGTGGCAGCAGAAGGTAAATCTGTGTACCCTGGCGGTGGGAAACACAGACAGACAGACAGCAGCAGCAGCAGGAGGAATGGAGGAGTAATTATGTGTGCAGCTATTGTTTGACGTAATAGCTGGTGGCAGACTGGCAGCAGAAGGTAATTCTGTGTACCCTGGCAGTGGGAAACACAGACAGACAGCAGCAGCAGGAGGAATGGAGGAGTAGTGTGAGTGTGGCAGCAGGCAGGCAGCGTGACATAATAGCCCTGGTACCTAGCGGTGATACCAGGCCGTAAATGAACACAACAGGAGGTCCCAGACAGCGGTCGTGCAGCCCACATCGTGTCCAATACACAACTGGGACAACACAGTTTTCAACCCGGGCACCTCAGAAAAATTAAACCTTTTTTTTTGTAATGGTTTTGTAGTTTTGGTTTTACAACCAATTACACAGATATAGCTATTTTTTGACGTAATAGCTGGTGGCAGAGTGGCAGCAGAAGGTAAATCTGTGTACCCTGGCGTTGGGAAACACAGACAGACAGACAGACAGCAGCAGCAGCAGGAGGAATGGAGGAGTAATTATGTGTGCAGCTATTGTTTGACGTAATAGCTGGTGGCAGACTGGCAGCAGAAGGTAATTCTGTGTACCCTGGCAGTGGGAAACACAGACAGACAGCAGCAGCAGGAGGAATGGAGGAGTAGTGTGAGTGTGGCAGCAGGCAGGCAGCGTGACATAATAGCCCTGGTACCTAGCGGTGATACCAGGCCGTAAATGAACACAACAGGAGGTCCCAGACAGCGGTCGTGCAGCCCACATCGTGTCCAATACACAACTGGGACAACACAGTTTTCAACCCGGGCACCTCAGAAAAATTAAACCTTTTTTTTTGTAATGGTTTTGTAGTTTTGGTTTTACAACCAATTACACAGATATAGCTATTTTTTGACGTAATAGCTGGTGGCAGAATGGCAGCAGAAGGTAAATCTGTGTACCCTGGCGTTGGGAAACACAGACAGACAGACAGCAGCAGCAGCAGGAGGAATGGAGGAGTAATTATGTGTGCAGCTATTGTTTGACGTAATAGCTGGTGGCAGACTGGCAGCAGAAGGTAATTCTGTGTACCCTGGCAGTGGGAAACACAGACAGACAGCAGCAGCAGGAGGAATGGAGGAGTAGTGTGAGTGTGGCAGCAGGCAGGCAGCGTGACATAATAGCCCTGGTACCTAGCGGTGATACCAGGCCGTAAATGAACACAACAGGAGGTCCCAGACAGCGGTCGTGCAGCCCAAATCGTGTCCAATACACAACTGGGACAACACAGTTTTCAACCCGGGCACCTCAGAAAAATTAAACCTTTTTTTTTTTTAATGGTTTTTTGGTTTTGTTTGTAAAACAAATTACACAGATATATAGCTATTGTTTGACGTAATAGCTGGTGGCAGAGTGGCAGCAGAAGGTAAATCTGTGTACCCTGGCAGTGGGAAACACAGACAGACAGCAGAAGGGCAGTACACAGCAGCCTACTGTAGGTGTAAAATGTGTGGCTGCAGGCGACGTAATAGTCAAAGTGAACCAGGCTGGCTTAGTGAGCAGGAGCCAGGAGGTGGTAAAGGGTGGTAAGGCACATTAACGATGGTTCTTAGCCAGTTCATGTCCCCCTCTCGCCGACAACAGGGGCCAGGAACTCGCCTTCCACCCACGCCTGGTTCATCTTGAGAAACGTCAGTCTGTCCACAGACTTGTGAGACAGACGTGAGCGTTTCTCGGTGACCACACCACCAGCTGCACTGAAGCAGCGCTCGGACAGCACGCTGGAAGGGGGGCAGGACAGCACTTCCAGGGCGTACTGCGCCAGCTCGCTCCAGATCTCCAGGCGCTTGACCCAATACTCCATGGGATCAACAGGGGCATCGCTGTCAAGCCCGCTGTAGGACCCCATGTAGTCAGCCACCATGCGGGTCAGGCGCTGGCTGTGACCGGTGGAGGATGCTGCTGCATGCACCTCCTCTCTAGTCACTGCTGCCGGAGCCTCTACAGTCCTGTAGAGCTCGTGGCTGAGAGACAGCAGGTCTGTGGGGCGCTTGCTGCTGGATGCAGGCACCTGCTGCTGCCTCTGTGCTGGCTGCTGGACAGTGGGGGTGGAAGGCTGGGGGAAGGCTTCCTCCAAGCGCTCAACAAGGGCCTGCTGCAAGCTCCTTATTTGTTGCGCTGGGTCTCCTCCTGCAGGCGGCAGGAACTGGCTCAACTTCCCCTTGAGGCGTGGGTCCAACATCATGCTGATCCAGATGTCCTCCCTCTGCTTCATCTGGATCACCCTGGGGTCTCTGCGCAGGCACGTCAGCATGTGCGCTGCCATTGGGAAGAGGCGGGCCACGTCTGCTGGCACATCGACGGCAGTGCTGCTGTCCTCATCCTCCTCCTCTGCCTCGTCAGCCTCATCCTCTCTCCACCCCCGCACCAACTCAGCTGCACTGTGCTGCTCCCCCTCATCACCAGCAAGGTCAGGGACCTCCACCAAGTCCTCCTCCTCCTCCCCCTCAGAGGTGGACTGTGCAGCTGCTTGCCGCTCCTGCTGGTCCAAGGCTGCCGCTCCCTGTTCCAGCAAAGCATCGAGGGCCCTGTTCAGCAGACAAACCAGGGGCACCCACTCGCAGACCATAGCATGGTCCCTGCTCACCATGTTAGTGGCCTGCAGAAAGGGAGCCAGCACTAAGCACACCTGCTGCATGTGCCTCCAGTCATCATCGGGGACGATGGACGGGATGTTGCTGGTCTTGTCCCTTCTCTGAGCGGCGGAAACAGTGGCCAGGGCAAGGTACTGGTTGACAGCGTGCTTCTGTTCAACCAGACGCTCCAACATCGCCAGGGTGGAGTTCCAGCGAGTCGGAACGTCAAGGATCAGCCGATGGCGTGGCAGATCCAGCTCCTTTTGCACGTCTTCCAGGCTCGCACAGGCTGCAGCCGAGCGCCGGAAGTGACGCACAACGTTCCTTGCCGTTTCCAGCAGTTCGCCCATCCCCTGGTAGGTGCGCAAGAACTTCTGCACCACCAGGTTCAGCACGTGGGCAAGACAGGGGATGTGGGTCAGGTTTCCCCTGTCTATTGCGGCAACCAGATTGGCCCTATTGTCGGCCACCACCTCTCCGACTCTGAGGCCTCTGGGGGTCAGCCAAATCCTCTCCTGCTCCTGGAGTTTGGCCAACACATGGGTTGCCGTCAGCTTGGTCTTCCCAAGGCTGACCAAGTGCAGCAGCGCTTGGCAGTGGCGGGCCTTCACGCTGCTGCTGAGGCGGGGGGTTTGGCCAGGTGTGCCGGAGGATGGCAGAGGATCGGAGGAACCTGCTGCAGTTCCCCTGACCCTGCGGGGTGGCACCACCCACTGTGTTGCTGCTGCTGCTGTGCCCGCTGCTGCTCTCCCATCCTCACCCCCTTCCACCAAGCTGACCCAGTGGACAGTGAAGGACAGGTAGCGGCCTGTCCCGAAGCGGCTGCTCCAGGAGTCCATGGTGACGTGGACCCTTTCACCAACCGCGTGCTCCAGCCCTCGCTCCACATTGGCCATCACAAAGCGGTGCAGTGCAGGAATGGCCTTGCGGGAGAAAAAGTGTCTGCTGGGGAGCTGCCAGTCTGGGGCTGCGCAAGCAAGCAGCGCACGAATGTCGCTCCCCTCCTGCACGAGCGTGTACGGCAGGAGTTGGGAGCACATGGCCCGTGCCAGCAAGCCGTTCAGCTGCCGCACGCGACGGCTGCTGGGAGGCAGAGCCCTAACCACCCCCTGGAAGGACTCGCTCAAAAGGCTCTGGCGTGGCCTTTTGCTGGCATGGGAATCAGCAGACACAGCGGAGGAGGCCACTGAGGACTGGCTGCCAGAACAGGCCTCAGTGTCGGCGGCAGGAGTTGCAGAGGGGGGAGGAGCAGTGCGTTTCCACACTCCTGCTGGTGCTGCTGGAGGAGCAGGAGGGCGGGTGGCTGCTGTTGCTGCTGCTGCTGAAGGCTGTGCAGTGATGGGTGTGGTGCCACTGCCAGCACCAGATGCCTTCAGCCTCTGGAACTCCTCATGCTGGTGGAAATGTTTCGCAGCAAGGTGGTTGATGAGCGAGCTGGTGCTGAACTTTAAGGGGTCTGCACCTCTGCTCAACTTCCGCTGACAGTGGTTGCAAGTGGCGTACTTGCTGTACACAGTGGGCATGGTGAAATATCGCCAGATTGGTGACAGAAACATCCCCCTACGGCATGGAAGCGCTGCTGCCTGTCTCCCTGTGGTGGTTGGGGGGGGGCTTGGGGGGCTTGGGTGCGGCTGGTGGTGGTACTGGCAGATGCTGCTGCTGCTGCTGCTGAGCCTGAGACACCAGCAGGCTGTGGGACCTGCCTACTGCTGCCAATGCTTGCAATGATGCGCCTCCTTGCAAGGCCCACAAGAGCATCCTCCTCCTCAGAGCTGCTGAGGACGACATCCCCTGGAGGTGGTGGCACCCAGTCTCTGTCTGTCACCGGGTCATCATCATCCTCCCCCTCCTGAAACATGTCCTGCTGGGATGATGACCCCCCAAACTCCTCTCCTGATGCATGGATGGGCTGCTTGACTGTCGCCACAGTCTTGCTGTCCAATCCCTCATCCCCCAAAGTGCCCATCAGCATCTCCTCCTCAAAATCGCCAACAACAGCAGACAATACCCTGATGGTGCCTGGGGTAAAAATACTGCTGAGTGACAGGTCGCCAACTTGTGACGGTGAACTGGCCTCCTCCCCAGACCCTGCTGGGCGGCTGCTGCGAACAGGGGTGGTGGTGGTGGTGGTGGTGAGGGTGGAGGCCTCGGATGCAGAGCTGATGGCGGGCTGCTCATCCTCCGTCATGAGTTGCACCACAGTGTCTGCATGCTTTTCCTCAATGGGACGTTTCCGACCCGGCTGGAGGAAAATCGGAGCAGGTGCTACACGCTGCTGCTGCTGTGTCTCTGCAGCGTGAGTTGCAGATGCTCCTGCTGGGCGGCGCCCAAGGCGTCCACGGCCAGTGGCTATGGGAGGAATGTTAGCCACTGACGTTGCTGCTGCGGAACTGTGCATGGTGGCGCGGCCGCGGCCTGCCACAATGCTGCTCCCTCTCCTCCTGATTCCCTTGCTGCCCTTCCCCTTGCCCAAACCGCGCTGGCTGCCACTTCCAGACATCTTCGATGTTTTGGGCGTATAGACAAAAGTTTTTTAAAAGGGCGGGTGAAAAGTGGGGTACTTTAATGGAGTGGGTTGGTGGGTGAGGTGACTGAGTGAGTGTCCCTAGTACAGTAAGTAAGTAGTAACAGTCAGGAAGTACAACTAGCAGTTACAATAATCAGTAGTAATCACAAGTAAATTTAGTGTGTGTACACTACAGACAGTGAGTGCACGCACGCGCAAACACGCGCAGGAGCTAGCCTATGAACAGTGACTGAGTGAGTGTCCCTAGTACAGTAAGTAAGTAAGTAGTAACAGTCAGTAAGTACAACTAACTAATTACAATAATCAATCAGTTATCAGAAGGAAATAGAGTGTGTGTAGTGTGTGTACACAGACAGTGAGTGCACACACGCAGGAGCTAGTAGCCTATGAACAGTGACTGAGTGTCCTAGACTCCTAGTACAGTAAGAGTAAGTAGTAACAGTAAGTACAACTAACTAATTACAATAGTCAATCAGTTATCAGAAGGAAATAGAGTGTGTGTAGTGTGTACACAGACAGTGAGTGCACACACGCAGGAGCTAGTAGCCTATGAACAGTGACTGAGTGTCCTAGACTCCTAGTACAGTAAGAGTAAGTAGTAACAGTAAGTACAAACAACTAACTAATTACAATAATCAATCAGTTATCAGAAGGAAATAGAGTGTGTGTAGTGTGTGTACACAGACAGTGAGTGCACACACGCAGGAGCTAGTAGACTATGAACAGTGACTGAGTGTCCTAGACTCCTAGTACAGTAAGAGTAAGTAGTAACAGTAAGTACAACTAACTAATTACAATAAGCAATCAGTTATCAGAAGGAAATAGAGTGTGTGTAGTGTGTACACAGACAGTGAGTGCACACACGCAGGAGCTAGTAGCCTATGAACAGTGACTGAGTGTCCTAGACTCCTAGTACAGTAAGTAGTAGCAGTAAGTACAACTAACTAATTACAATAATCAATTACAATAATCAATCAGTTATCAGAAGGAAATAGAGTGTGTGTAGTGTGTACACAGACAGTGAGTGCACACACGCAGGAGCTAGTAGCCTATGAACAGTGACTGAGTGTCCTAGACTCCTAGTACAGTAAGTAGTAGCAGTAAGTACAACTAACTAATTACAATAATCAATTACAATAATCAATCAGTTATCAGAAGGAAATAGAGTGTGTGTAGTGTGTACACAGAAAGTGAGTGCACACACGCAGGAGCTAGTAGCCTATGAACAGTGACTGAGTGTCCTAGACTCCTAGTACAGTAAGAGTAAGTAGTAACAGTAAGTACAAACAACTAACTAATTACAATAATCAATCAGTTATCAGAAGAAAATAGAGTGTGTGTAGTGTGTGTACACAGACAGTGAGTGCACACACGCAGGAGCTAGTAGACTATGAACAGTGACTGAGTGTCCTAGACTCCTAGTACAGTAAGAGTAAGTAGTAACAGTAAGTACAACTAACTAATTACAATAAGCAATCAGTTATCAGAAGGAAATAGAGTGTATGTAGTGTGTGTACACAGACAGTGAGTGCACACACGCAGGAGCTAGTAGCCTATGAACAGTGACTGAGTGTCCTAGACTCCTAGTACAGTAAGAGTAAGTAGTAACAGTAAGTACAAACAACTAACTAATTACAATAATCAATCAGTTATCAGAAGGAAATAGAGTGTGTGTAGTGTGTACACAGACAGTGAGTGCACACACGCAGGAGCTAGTAGCCTATGAACAGTGACTGAGTGTCCTAGACTCCTAGTACAGTAAGTAGTAACAGTAAGTACAACTAACTAATTACAATAATCAATCAGTTATCAGAAGGAAATAGAGTGTGTGTAGTGTGTACACAGACAGTGAGTGCACACACGCAGGAGCTAGTAGCCTATGAACAGTGACTGAGTGTCCTAGACTCCTAGTACAGTAAGTAGTAACAGTAAGTACAACTAACTAATTACAATAATCAATTACAATAATCAATCAGTTATCAGAAGGAAATAGAGTGTGTGTAGTGTGTACACAGAAAGTGAGTGCACACACGCAGGAGCAGCTAGTAGCCTATGAACAGTGACAGTGAGTGTCCTAGTACAGTTACAGTATATAACTACAATACTAATACAATCAGTAGTAAAGGACAGCAGAAATACTGGTATAGAATAGAGAGAAATAAACAGAGGACAGGAGGACAGCTGCCCACACAGGCAAGGCCCTGAGGCCTAAAGCTGTAAGCCTGCAGCAGCTGGCCTGTCTCTATGTAACACAAAAGCTACTAACTAAAATACAATGTCTAACTAACTAACAACAATATAGGTGTGTATAGGAGGTGTATGTGAGCAAAAACGCTAGGTAAATGACCACAATAGAGCTCTTGCTAAGCCAAAGCACAAAGGAGCAACTCTCTCTCTGTACAAGTCTCAGGCAAGCACGGAGAAACGGAACATGGCGGCCGCTATTTATAGGGTAGGGGCTGGCCAGGGTCCCCCTCTGTGATTGGCTGCCGTCAGAGGGCCTGGGAGCCCTCTGATTGGCTCTAAGGACATCAATCTGGGCTATGACGCTATTCGAGCTCGGTACCGAGCTCGAATAGCGCCGTTTTGCTCGAATAGCTCGAATAGTGAATGGGCTATTCGAGTGTACTCGAATAGCCCATTCGAATAGCTACAGCTATTCGGAGCTCGAATACCGAGCTCGAATAGCTGGAAAAGAGCTCGAATATTCGAGCTACTCGAATATTCGAGCTCTGCTGAGCACCACTGCCGCAAGTGATTGGGTTAATCGTCGTCGCTCAGAGTCAGAAACTTGGTCTCGTTTTCACTTTGTGCATAGATGATTCACAATCTATGAACCAACTAGCCGAGAGGAGCGTTCTGGCTGCAAAGGATTCACCACACACATACAGTTTCAAATTTAACCCTTAGCTGTACGCAGCGATCGGCGCCAGATCTGTCTATCTGTGCAGGATTCAAGCATACGAGTTGTAGATGCAAAATACTATAGAACACAAGGTAATGTTTCCAGAGGAGCAAGTACGATTGTGTATGTTCAGGAAAAGGTCATAACCGGGAAAACAATTTTTAAAAATGTTTTAATAACAAAAATGCATTACACAGATTTACATAAACTAATTAACATATATCACAAAGCATAAAATAAAAGGTAACAAATGTTAAGGTTTACTTAGCTGAGCAGTCCTTGTGGGATATTGAATCAAAAAAAGTCCAGTTCAAATGCAGGCATTGATATCAGAGTCCTTTAAACAAAGCATGTGTTCGGTCCTCCAGGAACGCATGCCTGGAGAAAGTTCTTTCTCGAAGGAATTTTGGAAGACACATGGTTGCTGAAGGGAACCAGACTTTTATAGAATCTGACTTTTGGTGGACTGTCTTTCCCTAAAAACTGGGTGTGTATACCCCCTGGTGAGTAAGGTAGGCAAAACTTTTTACAGGCAAAAATGACACAGTTTACCTTTTCCATTTCTGTCTGGATTGGCTCACAGCAAATCTGAGGGCAGATTGGTAACCTGACGCCAATGCTTAATCAAATGACACTAAATATCGATAGGTTAACATGTGTGGTCAGCAAACGCTAAATAACTCAGTTTCCATAGCAGCTAGAATGCTATAAGTTGAGATTTTGATTGTACTTTTCCACCTACTTTTCAATACTTTTTAAGTTGGAAGTGCTGGAAAGTTATTTTAAACAGAAGATGAAAGATTATCTCCTAGGAGAAAACTCGGGAGAAAAGGGGAATTGCATATGGGCTTAAAGTTCACTGTGCTGCACATTTGAAAGGAATTTATGACTGATTTTGTTAAATTATTTACAGAATGAAATTCATCTGTTTGGATCATTATTGATGATAATTTTGCTATTGTAACATCTGCAACTATGGCGGCTGCGGACATGCAGGGTATACCCGCAGCCGCCTTCGTTCCCTGTTCTCAGGCCTCATCTGTTCCGTCGGCGTCTAGCACGCCGGGAACGGTACTGTCTCGTGCTCATAGGGCGCGCGGAGACAGGACCATTAAGCTGGAAGAAGGCGCGTCAGCTGACCTGCCGGTCGGCTGACGTCAGAGGTGACTCGTACCGCTCGGATTGGCTGATTGGCAAGGGGCGCGTCTGTGAGCTCTCCTCGGCTTCTTAAGCCTTCACTGGTCATTTGCAACTTGTCTGCTGTTGCGAATACACTCGTGTTAGCGCTCAGACCTTAGACTAGTATCCGGTGTGCTTTGATCTGGGAGGAAACCAGGGATTTCACACAAGACTAGGACTACTGTTATATTGTATTACTGATAACCTGTGTATGATTCTGGCTATACTCTGACCTTGCTATTGCTTATCGATTCTGTACTTCTGCCTAGTGTTGGGCGAACAGTGTTCGCCACTGTTCAGGTTCTGCAGAACATCACCCTGTTTGGGTGATGTTCGAGTTCGGCCGAACACCTGATGGTGTTCGGCCAAACTCTTCGGCCATATGGCCGAACTAAGAGCGCATGGCCGAACGTTCCCCGAACGTTCGGCTAGCGCTGTGATTGGCCGAACGGGTCACGTGGTTCGGACCCGAACGCGCTCTGATTGGCCGAACGGGTACCCGATCCACGTCATTTCTCCGCCATTTGTCTGTGGGTTTAGCTTTGGGTAGGCAGGCAGGGTAGTTCTCTCTCCAGCCAGGCTAGCCAGGGTCCCCCGGTCATTGTGTCGCTGCTTGGAATAGTAGTACACCGCTCACCCACACTATATAGCATTGTGTTTACTGCCACTCTGTGTGTCTGCTGGGAACAGTAGTACACCGCTCACCCTGTATAGCATTGTGCTCTGTGTCGCTGCTGGGAATAGTAGTACACCGCTCACCCACACTATATAGCATTGTGTTTACTGCCACTCTGTGTGTCTGCTGGGAACAGTAGTGCACCGCTCACCCTGTATAGCATTGTGCTCTGTGTCGCTGCTGGGAATAGTAGTACACCGCTCACCCACACTATATAGCATTGTGTTTACTGCCACTCTGTGTGTCTGCTGGGAACAGTAGTGCACCGCTCACACTGTATAGCATTGTGCTCTGTGTCGCTGCTGGGAATAGTAGTACACCGCTCACCCACACTATATAGCATTGTGTTTACTGCCACTCTGTGTGTCTGCTGGGAACAGTAGTACACCGCTCACCCTGTATAGCATTGTGCTCTGTGTCGCTGCTGGGAATAGTAGTACACCGCTCACCCACACTATATAGCATTGTGTTTACTGCCACTCTGTGTCTCTGCTGGGAACAGTAGTACACCGCTCACCCACCACTGTATAGCATTGTGCTCTGTGTCGCTGCTGGGAACAGTAGTACACCGCTCAGCCACACTATATAGCATTGTGTTTACTGCCACTCTGTGTCTCTGCTGGGAACAGTAGTACACCGCTCACCCACCACTGTATAGCATTGTGCTCTGTGTCGCTGCTGGGAACAGTAGTACACCTCTCAGCCACACTATATAGCATTGTGTTTACTGCCACTCTGTGTCTCTGCTGGGAACAGTAGTACACCGCTCACCCACCACTGTATAGCATTGTGCTCTGTGTCGCTGCTGGGAACAGTAGTACACCGCTCACCCACTGTGATGATTTGCTCAGCTGCCTGTGCAGGCAGCCAGCCTTTTGACCATTGTGTAGGTTTGCATGCTGCAGGACTCTGGAAAGAAGAGCTTCTGTCAGTTTTGCAGCTTGTGCTTGCAGAGGAATTTGCATATGTTGTCATGCAAATTGCCTGGCCACATTCATTGGAGGCGTGTACTATAAGTACTATGTCTTTCCCACAATGCTTCGCTGTTCATAAGGATTCCGTCCTATGTAACACTCCTGGTGGGGTGTCAGCCATGCTCTCTGTTTGAACATCAGCTTAGAGTAATTCCTAAATCTGCGCTAGGCAGATTTCCCTAGTGCTGTTAGGATTGTATTATCTGTATTGCCTGTTCTGTCTTGTCTTGCCTGTTTGCCATTGTCCTGTCCCTATGGTGGTTGACAGGAAATGGTTCTGATCTCTGTTCTTGGAGTATAGCTGGTGCAGCGGTTGCTACCAGCTATCTCTTCTGTTCTGTCTCCTGGGATCGCACTAGCTACTTTTTGCTAGCGCTGGGGATCCTTCTGTTCTGTCTCCTGGGATCGCACTAGCTACTTTTCGCTAGCGCTGGGGATCCTTCTGTTCTGTCTTCTGGGATCGCGCTAGCCACTTTTCGCTAGCGCTGGGGATCCTTCTGTTCTGCTACTCTGTACTTGGATCGCGCTAGCCACTTTTCGCTAGTGTTGTGGATCCTATCTCTCGCTTGTCCCTGTTTTCGTGTGTCTGTCTGCTACGCTTGCTGGAGGCTCGGTGAGGTAACCGTTAAGCAAGCGCTCGCGTCCTCTGTTTCATGTTTGTCTGTAAATGGTTAGTTAGGCGTGCTTGTCTCTATTGTGCTTATCACGTGGAGACCGCGCATAACCGCGTGCACTGTTGCGAATGAGTGCGGTGTTCGCGGTTAGCTAGCATTTGTTATTTTCCGTATCTCCTCATTGTATTATTTGCTGTGCCTTTGCTAACCTCGTATTCTGTTCTGATCTGCCTTGTGTCTCGTCTGGCGATCGCACCTCTCGCGATCGCGTTCCTATTTCATATCTGCTGTTGTGTGTGTGCGGTTGCGGGGTGGCGACTGATTGGCACACACACATACAACCTGTCCCTTTGCTCATTCTCATTCGCAATCGCCTCTCTTGCGATTGCGTTCTGCGTTTTGTACAATTCCTGTCTGGCATTTGTGGAGGTACAGAGGATTGGTTCCTCTGCACTCCCCAGCGCCATCTGCCGACAGGAATTTTCCCTCTACGGGTGCGTAGCACCTTTTGCTGGGTTCCTGCAAATTATACGCTTGTGGAGGATTTCCCCCGTGTCAGCGCACGCGTTGTGCGCTGATCACGGGGAAAGTTCCACAATCGTTACAGTATGAACAGCCTAACCCAAAACCCCAGTGTAGACGGAAATTCCGATTTGTACGATTTTGTCGAGTTTGGGTCCTGTGTCTTTAAGAGCTTTAAAAGGTTTAATTCAGAGACCAAGGCGGAATTTCTTTCTGAATGTGTGAGGTTTTGCCTGAATCCCACCTTTCAGATTTCTGATCCGTCCACGTCGGCTCTTCTGTTTGCCTATGTGCTCTTAAAAGACGATTTGTTCACCTGGGCATATAATCTGTTAAAAATCAATTCTTGGAATGGTAATCTGTATCAGTTGCTTGCAGAGATATTTTCTCACTGGTTTAGACTGCCTGGCTTACCACCTGCTCTGATTGAGTGTGTAGCTGCTGATAAGTCAGCTGATCTTTCCCTTCCATGCAAAACCTTTCAGTATGACAATCAGTTCAATGTGTCTGTTGCCACTTCAGGTTTTAAACAGCAGACATGCAAAGTGGCGAAAAAGAGAAAAACTAAAAAACGCAAGCATCAGAATAAAACACTCCCTAATGATGTTGTTCCGTCTCCGGCTTTTTTGCCCCAATCCAAAGCTTATGTGGATCCTGCTATAGGTAGGATCGCACACTACATTAAAGCAGTTAAAAAATCTGTTCTTGTTCCTGAACTCCACCCCTATGGAGATTATTTGGATACTGGCCTGTTTGAACCCCCATTTGCTTCCTGGGATATTGGGGCCTTGCTGGAAGAATTCGATTTTGATTGGAAAGCCTTTTGCGATTTTTACATCGCAAAAAGCGAAAATGTCTTGAATGCTTGTCTCGATTCGATGTACCTTCTGATTGATTCCGATGAATGTGACAAGGATGATGTGGATCTGGTGATCTATGTATGGCAAACGATTTTGGATGAGTTGCACACACACCAACTAATTGATTCCAATAAAGAGACTTCGTTGTCGGATGATTGTTCCTGCCTTTCTGGGGTAAAGCATGAGAGTCTTGACTTTGTGCAATCTGAAATGAATGAGTGTGCCGCTGTGGTTGATTCCTGTGCGAATCCTGAAGGATTCGCTCCTGACAGTGTGCAGTTTGAATCTGTGCGATCTGATGCCTGTTTCTCGGATGTTCCTGCAGATTGTGATCGGCATGAGTCTGCCGGTTTCCTCAAGGATGTGTGGGATCCTTTGTCATTTAGAAACAGATCTTTGAGATCTTCCGTCTGTGACCCTGCTATGGGGAAAATTTCTCGACTATGCAGCGTCAAAAGTAAAATTATTATGCCTAATAAAGTTTATCCTGTTGATGTCGCCATTTCTTCTGCAAATGAGTCTCTGTCTCACCCTGTTCACACCTGTAAGGGCCCGTTGCCTGGGGACAGTTGCTCCAGCGTTTCGGTCCTAGATGCCTTGCAGTCTGCTCCGCAGATCGCGGAGGTTTGCGCTATAGAAGCGTCAGTTTCACAACCTAAAGTGAATTTTGATTCGCAGGTTTTGCGTTCTGATTCCTCGGATTCGACATTGTTAGCCGAATCTAAGAGTGAGACAGCACTTCGGTTTTGCGAATCTGATGCTGAACCCTCTTTGCCTTATTCAGAGACGCTTTCTCTGAACCTGCCCTGTACCATGAATAAAAACATGTTTTCCTTTTACACTGACGTTTGTGAGCCCCTTTCTTGCTCTGAGGGAAGTTCTGACTCTCCACCCTGTACTCTGGATGAGTCAATATTGCCTTGTACAATATCTCCTGCCCTGCCCCTAGAGGCTCGTCTAGGTATTGCTGCTATTTTTACCTGTTTTTCTGCAGTTTTGGAGTTACAAGCTAGTTTGACTGCCACACAGAATTCTGGGTACAGTGAGAATGAAGTTAGGGAGTCAGTGTGTGTTCCAGTAAATATACCTGTACATTCCCCTCATGATGATGAGATCCAGTCTCAGGTTATGGTGGAACCATTCCTGGGACATCTGCCCTGTCCACAAAATAAAGTTCCAGTTCTGCCCTGTAACATGGATAGTTCAGAATCCTTCCTAGAAAACTTGAAAAATGATGTTCCTGAGGTCTTGTTTGATGTTCTGGAGGTCCCCGAGTTCCTCCCAAAGGGTGCAGAACTTGTAGGAGATGTCTCCAGTCCCCCAAGTCCTTCTGAGGTGTTGCCCTCTTCCGTAGGCATTGCTGCCTTGCTGGCTACCTTTTCAGCTCTGGTGGAGCTTCAGTCATGTGTAGTCAATGATGATATTGCAGTCACAGAAATTTCCGAATTTGAATCCGAGTCTTCTTTTGAAAGTCCAGTGCTTGAGACCAATGCTCGTGATGATTCTCTGCCCGGTCCTGGTTTTGGTTTCCTCATGCCGGACTCTGAGGTTGGCAGTTCCCCGACATGTCCTGAGGTTTCTCCTGTGCTGATGTACCCCAGTGTGCTCTGTGACCCAGAAAGCCCAAGTGTGCCTCGGTTACCAGCATACTCAGATGCTTCCTCGGTGGAGACATGTTCTGATTTAGCCTGCCTGCTTGCATGCCCAGAAGTGGTCCCTGAAAGTCTTGATCTTGATGGGTGTCCTCGTAATTCTGAATCCGGAATTGTCATTGGTTCCATGGGGGTTCTTGGTAATTCTCCATGTGAGCCTGGTGATTGTTCTGCCCTCTTGGGATCTCTGTGGAGCTTCAAAAGGTTCTGGGAGATTCCGGGAGAAATTTTGCTTGGTCCCCTGGATAAGATCAACGATGGCTTTTGTGTTGTAAGGGACACTTCGAACAGGTATTGTGGCAGGTTTGGTATTTTCGGACGCTCCTTGGAAGGTGGTGGGTATTGTCTGGAGGGTGTCGATGGCTTCTTCTCTGGCGGTCACAGTCCTGATGGGTGTTATACTGAGACTGGTAGTACTGATGGGCATGTTTCGGTGGCTTCTGTTTCCGATGAGGTCGGTTTCGGGTGGACTGACTCTGGAATTAGACCTTGTCGGGCTGCCCCGACCTTCATGAGTCTTCAGTTTGAGTCTGTTGCTAATAGCAGTTTTGAGGGTCGTCTGGAATTCGACCCTGGAGGGGGTGGTACTGTGATGATTTGCTCAGCTGCCTGTACAGGCAGCCAGCCTTTTGACCATTGTGTAGGTTTGCATGCTGCAGGACTCTGGAAAGAAGAGCTTCTGTCAGTTTTGCAGCTTGTGCTTGCAGAGGAATTTGCATATGTTGTCATGCAAATTGCCTGGCCACATTCATTGGAGGCGTGTACTATAAGTACTATGTCTTTCCCACAATGCTTCGCTGTTCATAAGGATTCCGTCCTATGTAACACTCCTGGTGGGGTGTCAGCCATGCTCTCTGTTTGAACATCAGCTTAGAGTAATTCCTAAATCTGCGCTAGGCAGATTTCCCTAGTGCTGTTAGGATTGTATTATCTGTATTGCCTGTTCTGTCTTGTTTAGCCTGTTTGCCATTGTCCTGTCCCTATGGTGGTTGACAGGAAATGGTTCTGATCTCTGTTCTTGGAGTATAGCTGGTGCAGCGGTTGCTACCAGCTATCTCTTCTGTTCTGTCTCCTGGGATCGCACTAGCTACTTTTTGCTAGCGCTGGGGATCCTTCTGTTCTGTCTCCTGGGATCGCACTAGCTACTTTTTGCTAGCGCTGGGGATCCTTCTGTTCTGTCTCCTGGGATCGCACTAGCTACTTTTCGCTAGCGCTGGGGATCCTTCTGTTCTGTCTTCTGGGATCGTGCTAGCCACTTTTCGCTAGCGCTGGGGATCCTTCTGTTCTGCTACTCTGTACTTGGATCGCGCTAGCCACTTTTCGCTAGTGTTGTGGATCCTATCTCTCGCTTGTCCCTGTTTTCGTGTGTCTGTCTGCTACGCTTGCTGGAGGCTCGGTGAGGTAACCGTTAAGCAAGCGCTCACGTCCTCTGTTTCATGTTTGTCTGTAAATGGTTAGTTAGGCGTGCTTGTCTCTATTGTGCTTATCACGTGGAGACCGCGCATAACCGCGTGCACTGTTGCGAATGAGTGCGGTGTTCGCGGTTAGCTAGCATTTGTTATTTTCCGTATCTCCTCATTGTATTATTTGCTGTGCCTTTGCTAACCTCGTATTCTGTTCTGATCTGCCTTGTGTCTTGTCTGGCGATCGCACCTCTCGTGATCGCGTTCCTATTTCATATCTGCTGTTGTGTGTGTGCGGTTGCGGGGTGGCGACTGATTGGCACACATACATACAACCTGTCCCTTTGCTCATTCTCATTCGCAATCGCCTCTCTTGCGATTGCGTTCTGCGTTTTGTACAATTCCTGTCTGGCATTTGTGGAGGTACAGAGGATTGGTTCCTCTGCACTCCCCAGCGCCATCTGCCGACAGGAATTTTCCCTCTACGGGTGCGTAGCACCTTTTGCTGGGTTCCTGCAAATCATACGCTTGTGGAGGATTTCCGCCGTGTCAGCGCACGCGTTATGCGCTGATCACGGGGGAAAGTTCCACAATCGTTACACCCACCACTGTATAGCATTGTGCTCTGAGTCGCTGCTGGGAACAGTAGTACACCGCTCAGCCACACTATATAGCATTGTGTTTACTGCCACTCTGCGTCTCTGCTGGGAACAGTAGTACACCGCTCACCCACCACTGTATAGCATTGTGCTCTGTGTCGCTGCTGGGAACAGTAGTACACCGCTCACCCACACTATATAGCATTGTGTTTACTGCCACTCTGTGTCTCTGCTGGGAACAGTAGTACACCACTCACCCACCACTGTATAGCATTGTGCTCTGTGTCGCTGCTGGGAATAGTAGTACACCGCTCACCCACCACTGTATAGCATTGTGCTCTGTGTCGCTGCTGGGAATAGTAGTACACCGCTCACCCGCCACTGTATAGCATTTCTGTACTGCCCCTGTACTGCTGCCAGTCAGCGTGTACTTTAAGGATAAGTGAAATGAAGAAGAAATCCTGTGAAAGAGGGAGGGGCAAGGGAAGAGGTGTTTCCCCTGATGGTTCACGTACAGGCCACAGTGGAGCACCGAAGAAAACCCACTCAATACCGCCCATGTTGTCCAGGAAATCAACCCTCACAAATCCAAAAGAACAGGACCAGATAATTAATTGGATGACCTCTCAAGCGTCCAGCAGTGGGTTAAGCAGCACCAGCACATCACGCACGAGGTCCGAGTCCTCAGCTAGTTACAAGGAGCCAGTGGGCACAAAGCTGACACAACCGGCAGCGACACCACGCACACAACTGCCAAATAACCAGTCTGAAGAATTTCCTCAGGACACAATGGGGTATTCGCAGGAGCTATTCCCAGCCCAACAAACTTCCACCTTTCAAAGGTCAATGGAACAGCCAGAAATTTTGTGCCCGGATTGACAACCATTGACTGTTGGAAATGCACCGCGCACTGAAATGCAAGGCGAGTCCGAGGAGGACTTTGAAACCCAAATCCCAGAGCAAGTTGGGCAGGAGGGGTTTCAATTGCAGGAGGTCGGCCGAGATGATCTTGAAGACGACGTTGGAGTGTGCTGCGCAGAGGTTGTTGTGGGGAGCTCTACTCCACGGCGGCGGCCCACAATCACATATGACGAGTTTGAGGAGATGGAAGAGGAGGAGGGTATGGACAATGTTGACAGAGACCCAGATTTTGTATGTGAAGGAGAACATCGCCGTCGTAGCAGCACAGATGAGTCTGTTGAAGAACCCACTGCTGCACGAGTTCGCCTTGTGCCACAAGGTAGGCGGCGCGAAATTTCAGGCACCACAAGCGTGGAAGTTCAAGTGAGACGCAAAAGAGGCGCAAACAGAAATCGCCAGCAAGGCAGGTGCTCCAAAGTCTGGCCTTTCTTTGAAGACTGCAGTGAGGATGGTACCATGGTGATTTGCAAGGTGTGCAAGACCCGCCTGAGCAGGGGGAAACATATTAACAACCTCTCCACCACCAGCATGACCCGCCACATGGTATCCAAACATCCCACTCTGTGGCCGCCAGGACAGGGTACCAGCAACACTGCCTCCCTTGGGGTCACCAGACTCACCACCAGACCCTCCTCAGCAGCAGCAGTAGCCCAGCCATTGCGTGGTTCACAACAACATTCACAAACATCAGACGACGCTGACACTGTCACTTTCCGGAATAGTGCTCTTGAGGTCTCCCAGTCATCAAACACAACAACCAACAGCCGTTCAGTGTGCAGCCCTACGGTTCAGTTGTCTGTCTCGGAGATGCTTGAGCGCAAGAGGAAATTGCCAGCAAATGACCCCCGGGCCGTGGCACTAACAGCCAGCATAGCCAAGCTTCTGGCCTGCGAAATGCTGCCATATCGAGTGGTGGAGACAAACAGCTTCAAGGGCATGATGTCAGTGGCCATCCCACGTTACGTGGTTCCCAGCCGCTACCACTTTGCGCGCTCTGCAGTGCCTGAGTTGCATGAGCACGTGGTCAGCAAAATAACCCGAAGCTTGAAGAATGCCGTTGCCTGCAAGGTTCACCTCACCACTGACACCTGGACGAGTGCGTTCGGCCAGGGTCGATACATCTCCCTTACCGCGCACTGGGTGAACCTTGTGGAACCTGGCAGCGATTCCTCACCTGCTACGGCGTGGGTGTTGCCCACGCCGCAAACAGCTGCACCGCCGTCCCTCCCACTGGATAACAACAGCAGCCCCTACCTCTCTGACTCCTCCTCCAACACATCTCAAAGCTGTACCTCATCCGGAAACGCTAACCCAGCAGCAGTAGGATCGTGGAAGCAGTGCAGCACAGCTGTTGGCATGCGTCAGCAAGCGTTGCTGAAGCTGATCTGCCTTGGGGATAAGCAGCACACAAGGGAGGAAATTTGAAGGGGAATAAAGGAACAGACGGATTTGTGGCTGGCACCGCTGGACCTGAAACCGGGCATGGTTGTGTGTGATAATGGGAGTAATCTCATTCGCGCTTTAAGGTTGGCTAAGCTGACACACATCCCTTGCCTGGCGCACGTGATGAACCTAGTAGTTAAGCGGTTCCTGAGGACATACCCAGGCGTGGCCGATCTTCTGTTGAAGGTGCGACGAGTGGCCAAACATTGTAGAAATTCCAGTACTGTTTCGGGGGCACTCGCCAAGATGCAGGAGCGCTTCAATCTCCCCCACCATCGCTTGCTGTGTGATGTCCCTACGCGCTGGAATTCTATGCTGCACATGCTAGCCCGCTTTTGCGAGCAGAAGAGTGCAGTGGTCCAGTACATGACGGCGCAGTACCGAGGCGCATCCGGACAGCTGCCAAGCTTCTGTGGATCCGATTGGGCCAACATGTTGGACCTCTGCCAAGTCCTCCAAAATTTTGAGCAATCCACGTTGCTTGTGAGCAGTGACAACTCTTCAGTCAGCATTACCATACCACTGCTGTGTTTACTGAAGAAGTCAATGTTGAAAATCAAGGAAACAGCTGTCATGATGCAACTGGGGGAATCTGAAGGAGAAAACGATCAGCGTGATGATACCAACATCAGGCCATCTGCTTTAGGAAACGCTGGCCCCAGCAGCTATGACGAAGAAGAGGAGGAGGAACAGCTGGAGTTGGTGCAGGAATTTCATGCCACCACTGACGAGGGCCAGAGCGGTGCACGTTGGACTTCCACAATTCAGCGCAAATGGTCAGCAGAAGCAGACCAGGAAGAAGGTGACGACTATGATGCATCACAACAACTATCACAACGCTCACAAGAGGATGATGAGGATTCTGGCAGGACTCTGGCACACATGGCTCAATTCATGCTAGACTGCATTGAATGCGACTCACGCATTGTGCGCATTCTGGACAACACCAATTACTGGGTTTATACCCTTCTGGATCCACGGTACAAACACAATGTTCCAAAACTGCTTGAAGAAAGAGTCAGACAGGTCAAAATGGAAGAATACCAGCAGGCCCTTGTGGAGACTTTAGAGAGGAGATTGACATCCTCCCCCTCCTCTAGCCAGTTGTACGCCGACAGACTGACTTCCGCAAACCCAGGACGACCAGGAGGGCAGCAAACAACACAAGCCGCAGCTAGTGCCCAAAAGGGAATGGTATCGGCAGTGTCCTTGGAGTGGGAAAATTTTCTGACACCCATGCAGCAGCCCACAGAACAGCAAGCGTGCAGATCCACCTCCAACACCGATCGCCTGGAGAAGATGGTCAAGGACTACATGTCAGATGGCGTAGTTGTGTTGAACAATCCATCTGCACCCTTCAACTATTGGGTATCGAAGCTAGACACCTGGCACGAACTGGCAATGTACGCAATAGAGGTGCTGGCTTGCCCGGCAGCCAGCGTTATGTCGGAACGCTGTTTCAGTGCTGCCGGAGGCATCGTCACAGATCGGCGTATCCGCCTCTCCACAGAAAATGCAGACCGTCTGACTCAAATTAAAATGAATCAATCCTGGATTGGAAACGACTATGCAACACTCCTGGACCCCAACCAAGTAACATGAACAATGACCATCTGTGATGGGTTAGCGTTTCCGGTCCCTGTTTATTGAACCTCTTATCTGTATTACATTTATGACTGCATGGCGGCAATAAGCATGCTATCCGCACGCTTCTTGTCCTCATGCAAGGCCTGGGTTGTTGTGTCTGAAAGCGTGGCCTTCTCCTCCTGTGCCTCCTCCTGTTCCATCACGTGTGCTGCTGCTGGTTTAGCGTTGCCGGTCCCTTTTTATGGAACCTCTTATCTTTATTACATTTATGACTGCATGGCGGCAAAATGCATGCTATCCGCACGCTTCTTGTCCTCATGCAAGGCCTGGGTTGTTGTGTCTGAAAGCGTGGCCTTCTCCTCCTGCGCCTCCTCCTGTTCCATCACGTGTGCTGCTGCTGGGTTAGCGTTGCCGGTCCCTGTTTATGGAACCTCTTATCTTTATTACATTTATGACTGCATGGCGGCAAAATGCATGCTATCCGCACGCTTCTTGTCCTCATGCAAGGCCTGGGTTGTTGTGTCTCAAAGCGTGGCCTTCTCCTCCTGCGCCTCCTCCTGTTCCATCACATGTGCTGCTGCTGGTTTAGCGTTGCCGGTCCCTGTTTATGGAACCTCTTATCTTTATTACATTTATGACTGCATGGCAGCAAAATGCATGCTACCTGTGCAAAGAAAACAGACATTTCCCGTATTTAAAAGACAGTTTTCTCTTTGAAACTTTAAAATCGATTTTCTCAAAAACTATAAGCTCTTTTTGCTAAAAAAATTTTTTCCTCTTGTACCCACTCCCAAGGTGCACATACCCTGTAAATTTGGGGTATGTAGCATGTAAGGAGGCTTTTACAAAGCACGAAAGTTCGGGTCGCCATTGACTTCCATTATGTTCAGAGTTCGGCGCGAACACCCGAACATCGCGGCCATGTTCGGCGAACGTTCGCGAACCCGAACATCCAGGTGTTCGCCCAACACTACTTCTGCCTATCTGACTTTAGTTGCTGAACCTCTACCTGATAACTCACTATTCTTCTGCCTCACGTTTCTGTACTGTATTAGCCTCTCAGTTGCCGAACCTTGCCTGTCTGACCCCTCCGCTCACCAGTGGGCCCTTGCCACTGGTGAGGTGCTCTTCTGTCTAATACCCACCAGCTCCTCTGGCGAGGTTTAGTTTAAAGAGGAACTGTAACATGAAAAGATCCCCTGGGGGGTACTCACCTCGGGTGGGGGAAGCCTCCGGATCCTAATGAGGCTTCCCACGCCGTCCTCCATCCGTCAGGGGTCTCGCTGCAGCCCTCCGTGGAGTCCGGGCAGCGGTGACGTCAATATTTACCTTCCTGGCTCCTGCGCAGGCGCTCTGACGGCTGTCGGCTCCGAACTATACGGAAATACCCGATCGCCGTCGGGTCCGCTCTACTGCGCAGGCGCAAGTTTCCTGCGCCTGCGCAGTAGAGCGGACCCGAATGAGATCGGGTATTTCCGTGTAGTTCGGAATGGAAAGCCGCCACAGCGCCCCCGCTGGAGCCAGCAAAGGTAAATATTGAAATGACAGTCGGCACAGTCGCCGGCTGTTCGGAGGGCTGCGGCGAGACCCCCGTGGGACAGAGGACGGCGTGGGAAGCCTCATTAGGATCCGGAGGCTTCCCCCACCCGAGGTGAGTACCCCCCAGGGGATCTTTTGAATGTTACAGAGTCTCTTTAAGTTATACAGCTCCTGTGACTGATAGTACCTTACCAGCTCCTCTAGTAAGGTCTAGTTAAACTATTCAGTCGCTTGTGCTGATAGTACCTTACCAGCTCCCCTGGTAAGGTTTAGCCAAACGTTGTTGTCACTCTTGGTGTGAGTACTTTACCAGCTCCTCTGGTAAGGCCTATTATTTATACTACTGTAGTTGCAGCTAGTACCCACCAGCTCCCCTGGTGAGGTCTAGCACTGTTGTTTCAGATAGTACTCACTAGCTTCTCTGGTGAGATCTATCCATTTATTCTACTGTTGCACCAAACACTTTACACCTCTGTTTCTCAGCCTTCTATACTGGCATTATTGGTGATACTGCAGATCACCACATAATCGGGTATAGAGTCTGTATTATTGGTGATTCTGCAGATCACACAATAATCAGACGTCTGTGTGCTACACCAATCGTTACAGAACAGCAGACCAGAAATAATATGGAGACACTGTGGAATCCGATGGATCTGCTGGCTACCACCGTTAATGAGCTCATCAAAACGGTTAACGTGCAGCAGACCCAGATTGACCAGCTGATTTAAACAGTTAACCGTTTGAAAGACCCTAAGGCACAAGTGTCCTCCCCTCATGTGATAGAACCCAGGATGCCTCCTCCTGAAAAATTTTTGGGGAATCGCTCTGATTTTCGAAATTTTAAACACCGGTGTTTATCATATTTTGAGTTACAGCCAGTATCGTCAGGTACAGAACGTCAGAGAGTTACATTAATTAAGACATTATTATCTGGGGATTCGCAGTCCTGGGCTTATAGTCTCCCTCAGGAGCATGAGGCTTTGGCCTCAGTTGACGACTTTTTTAAGGCAATGGCAGTTATATACTATGATCCCAATTTAGCAATGACGTCAGAAAGGAAATTGAAGACCCTCAGGCAGGGGCATAATCCTGTCGAAACTTACACAGCTGAGTTTAGGAGATGGGCAGTGTCAGCCAGATGGGTGCAGTACGCACTTTTAGATTGCTTTTTATCGGGGTTATCTGATGCAGTTGCCGACTTGATGTTGGGGCACCCTGAACCTAAATCATTGGACGAGGCCATCTCACTGGCTATCAAAATTGATCGGCGAGTTCGCTATCAGAAGCAAGCTCGGGGTAAAGTACCAGGGAGATTTGCTTCTGGTACCTTTTCGGCTCCAGTGTCTTCCTCTCTTCCTCATGATGAGCCAATGCAGATTGGGCAAACTAAGCTCACAGAGGTCGAGAAAAACAGGAGACGCAATGAAAAATTATGTTTTTTTTGTGCTGAGAAAGGACATATGGTATCTGGTTGTCCCAAGAAGGCGGAAAACTCTATTGCCTAGGAGTAGCTGGAGGTACTACCCTAGGCGATCCAGTCTTACCTCTAAACAATAAACGTCTATTACTCCTGTGCGCTATCATCTGGGAAGGGCAGGTTCACTCCACCCAGGCCTTTATAGACTCGGGTTCGGCTGTGAATGTTATGGCTTATGATTTCGCTATCAAATTTGGTTTTCCTTTAACTTCTGTGGCACGACAGGTGCAGATTACAGCAGTGGATGATTCCCCATTACTGATTAAACAGTCCATCACCCAGACTCCTGTATTATTATGCCAACTAGGGGTCTTACATAAGGAACAAATACAGTTTCTGGTTCTCAAAATGTCCACCTCCACCGTCATTCTGGGTATGCCGTGGCTTAAAAAACATTCTCCTCAGATTGACTGGAGTTCTAGACAGTTATTGAGCTGGTCTCCTTACTGTCGTCATCATCATTGTTTGGAGAAAGTTACCATAGCTGCCACCGAAATTCAAGTGGAGGGGACTTCTGAGTCGTCCTCTGAACCCCCTGAGATAGATACCTGGGTGGATTGGATACCTACGTTAAGCCCATTCCAACAAGAGGTCCCTGAAGGGAAACCAGAGGGGGTTCTGTTTGTACCATTGCAGTTCAGATTTAAGATTCTTCATGCCTTCCATACCCATAAAATTGCCGGTCACCCAGGGATTGCTCGCACACAGGAGTTGCTGGACCGTTGTGTCTGGTGGCCTTCGATAGTGTCGGATTGTAAGGAATTTGTCGGTAATTGCTCTGTATGTGCTAGGAGTAAGTTGTCCAGACAGGCTCCTGTGGGTACCTTACAGTCACTTCCGGTGCCTGAGCAGCCATGGACCCACGTGTCCATGGACTTTGTGAGCGAACTTCCTAGATCGGAAGGTAAAACAGTCATATGGGTGGTAGTAAATAGGTTCAGCAAGATGGCCTATTTTATTCCCTTGGACGGACTCCCCACTGCACAGGAGCTGGCAGAGCTCTTCATCCATCACATTTTCAGACTGCATGGGATTCCGGAAAATGTGGTGTCAGATAGGGGAGTCCAGTTCGTGTCCAGGTTTTGGAGGGCCTTCTGTCATCACATGGGAATGAATCTATTGTTTTCCTCCGGCTACCACCCACAGACTAACGGGCAGCCCGAAAGGGTCAACCAGTCTTTAGAGCAGTTCCTTAGATGTTATGTAGCTGATGCTCAGATGGATTGGGTCAAATTCTTGCCTTTTGCAGAATTTGCCCATCAGGGGCGAAACTAGACATCACTAGGCCCCCTGCGAAACTTTGGAAGCCCCCCCCCCCCACCCCCCTTGCTTTCTGCACAGGAAAACTGAGGACCAATGTGTTTTCCCCATGCAGAGAAAAACACTTATGGTGGCCATACAGGGTACAATAAAAACGTTTGATTATCCTGTTTATTCGATCTAAATGATCGAATCAAATGGAAGTTGAAAATATGTTTTTTTTTCGATCAAGAAATTTGAATGATTATCCCGTTTTTTCGAGAAAAATCAGATCTGACATGCTAAAAAATCTTTATATTCGATCTAACGGAATAATCAAACTAAATTATCTAATCGAGAAAAATGAAAAATTGTACCATGTATGGCCACCTTTAGACTTAAAGGAAATGTCAGGCATTCTATGCTACCCCCAAATCTACTTTCCTGGGGCTTCCTCCAGCCCCTTGCAGCCGACAAGGACTTGTCGCAGCTCTGTTCCCAGTACATACATACACACACAGCCGTATTATTTTACTACATGAGACAGAGCACATGCTATATGGAGGAACAATAATGACATGCTGAATATAAGATATATTCACTGTAACTTTGGCAAAGCATTCAGAATGTCACTGATTGATACTGTTATTACAGGATCTGGGACTCAGTATGAGACAAGACAACAGGCTCTCAATGAAGCAGCGACAGTCAGACATCAATCTTACCCATTTCTCTTTGTCCAGTAATTAGACACCATAAGGTCACTAGCCTGTGTGTGTGTGATAAGAATCAAGGAATCTCTTCTGAGAGACAGTCTACAACTTTATTTTCCAACTGTGACTCCTTTGTTTGTAATGTTGTACATGAAGTCATCAGAACTTTGCAGCAGTGAGAGACAGATGTTTTTTACGAACCCTAGGGAGCAGGGACAGTGTACAAATTCCAAAGTGTGTGTGATTCCTTATCTGTGTAGTGGACACATGCAGTCAACATAACAATGGTATGAGAGTAGAATAAGTTTTCTCTCCATGCCCTTAGTTGCTTGTCAGTCTCTCAAACTTTTTTCCCCACGGGGCCCCCTGAGGCTTCTAAACCCCCCTGCGGAGGCATCCCTTGCAGGGTCTATTGTTACGCCCCTGTTGCCCATAATAATTTGAAATGTAATTCCTCGGGATTCTCCCCCTTTCAGGTGGTAACGGGGAGATCACCGAAATTCTCTCCTCTGCCGGTGGTGTCAACACCTTTTCCGGCCTTGGAGGAGTGGCAAGGGACATTAAAGGAGATCTGGGGGAAAGTCAAAGGGAACTTAAAAAAGGCTTTTGCTACCCAGAAAAGACAGGCAGATAAGAAACGTTCTATGAAATGGAATTTTGTTGCAGGAGATTTAGTGTGGGTTTCTACTCGACACTTAGCCTTAAAGCAACCTTCTGCTAAACTGGGTCCCAAATTTATAGGGCCATACCCTGTGGCCAAAAGGGTCAACAATGTTACCTATGTTGTCTCGCTCCCACCCAGTTTCAGGGGTGATAGAATGTTTCATGTGTCCCTCTTGAAACCTGCTGTGCATGTGGATTCCTCTCCCCCCCCCCCCCCCCCTGTGGTGACTGATGGAGAACCAGAGTATGAGATAGAGCAGATCTTGGATTCTCGGGTGGTGCGTAACTCCATACAGTACCTAGTTCACTGGAGAGGGTATAGTGCAGAGGAGAGATCTTGGGTACCTGCTTGTCGCCTGCATGCAGAAGAACTCAGGGAGCAGTTTCATAGATTGCATCCTGACAGGCCAGGTGGATCGTGTCCGGAGTCCACGCCTAGAGGGGGGGTGGGGGGGGGGGGGGGGTACTGTAACGTCTGCAACTATGGCGGCTGCGGACATGCAGGGTATACCCGCAGGCACCTTTGTTCCCTGTTCACAGGCCTCATCCGTTCCGTCGGCGTCTAGCACGCCGGGAACGGTACTGTCTCGTGCTCATAGGGTCGCTGTATCGTGCGGGTGCACGCGGAGACAGGACCTTTATGCTGGAAGAAGGCGCATCAGCTGACCTGCCGGTCGGCTGACGTCAGAGGTGACTCACACCGCTCAGATTGGCTGATTGGCAAGGGGCGCGGCTGTGAGCTCTCCTCTGCTTCTTAAGCCTTCACTGGTCATTTGCAACTTGTCTGCTGTTGCGAATACACTCGTGTTAGCACTCAGACCTTAGACTAGTATCCGGTGTGCTTTGATCTGAGAGGAAACCAGGGATTTCACACAAGACTAGGACTATTGTTGTATTGTATTACTGATAACCTGTGTATGATTCTGGCTATACTCTGACCTTGCTATTGCTTTTCGATTCTGTACTTCTGCTTATCTGACTTTAGTTGCTGAACTTCTGCCTGATAACTCACTATTCTTCTGCCTCACGTTTCTGTACTGTATTAGCCTCTCAGTTATTATTATTATTATTATCAGTTGCCGAACCTTGCCTGTCTGACCCCTCCGCTCACCAGTGGGCCCTTGCCACTGGTGAGGTGCTCTTCTGTCTAATACCCACCAGCTCCTCTGGCAAGATTTAGTTTAAGTTATACAGCTCCTGTGACTGATAGTACCTTACCAGCTCCTCTAGTAAGGTCTAGTTAAACTATTCAGTCGCTTGTGCTGATAGTACCTTACCAGCTCCCCTGGTAAGGTTTAGCCAAACTTTGTTGTCACTCTTGCTGTGAGTACTTTACCAGCTCCTCTGGTAAGGCCTATTATTTATACTACTGTAGTTGCAGCTAGTACCCACCAGCTCCCCTGGTGAGGGCTAGCACTGTTGTTGCAGCTAGTACCCACCAGCTCCCCTGGTGAGGTCTAGCACTGTTGTTTCAGATAGTACTCACCAGCTTCTCTGGTGAGATCTATCCTTTTATTCTACTGTTGCACCAAACACTTTACACCTCTGTTTCTCAGCCTTCTATACTGGCATTATTGGTGATACTGCAGATCACCACATAATCGGGTATAGAGTCTGTATTATTGGTGATTCTGCAGATCACACAATAATAAGACGTCTGTGTGCTACACCAATCGTTACAGCTATACAGTCCACTAGTGCATCACTTAATAGTAGATAACAGCATGATCATTCTGGCCTCAGGAGAGAACTTATGGCCACAATCACATGTGATGGATGAATACAAGCAAATAGTGGATAAGGTTCTGTTTGTGTTATAGCTGTTGAAGTAGTATACTATAATTGCTTATTCAGAGTAGATATGCTTATCTCAAGACATATACTAAAACACTAAGGTAGAATGTTACTGTATATATAAAATCATATTTAACTTAATTTCATACTTTCGTATTGTGCTGCCAACATTTTTAAAGTTTTGCCAGTTTCGTTGAACCTCGGTGCAACTTTTTACTATGTCTGAAATAAGTAAAAATGTAAATTGCATAACCGATAGTGGACTAAAAAATAAATAAATAAAAAGCAGCTGTAAAAAACTTGTTGACATCGTTCACCTATTACTAAATGGAAAACTCTGTAAAGACAAGTGCTTGCATACAAGAGTTCATATACTATATCAAGGTTTTTCAACCTGCGGTTCGCGTACCACCGGTGGTACTTTGCTGTTTGCCAGGTGGTACACACCAGGTTTGCCTGCCACTTTGTCTGCATGCCACTTGTGCTGGTCCTGTCCTGTCTCCACAAAGTTTGGCTCTTTCTCCCTCGCTCTTTGCTGTGCTGCTCTGCAGCATACTTTAGATCAGTGGGGAAGAGAGCCAGGCGAACGGTGCACAGTGATGGCGCACATACAGAAAGTGACATCACTGCTCACTTCCTGTATTTGAAGTATACGCGCCGTCACCGCGCACTGTTTGCCTGACTGTCTCTTCACTGCGGCTGGCTTACCAATGATCTGAGGTGTGAACTATTCCGCAGGGCAGCACTGCAAGGAGTGAGCAAGGGGGGAGCCAAACTTTGTGGTGAGTCACTGCCTAGCTCTCAACTCTCTGGTGGTGGGGCCAGACTACGTATAATTAAGTGGGGGTGGGGCGAGTGCTGGGGTGGGGCAGGAGATTTGGGCGCAGCCGGCGCCATCATAGGCTGTAAAAGGAATTACGGCTATAGCGGCACACAGTCAGTAACTTCCGGGCCGTCAGAAGACGGAGCTGAAGTTTCTTTTAAAACACTGTAATTTGGCTTCCAGCAATAGCCGTATGCCAGCTGTAACCTGCGCCCAAGTCTACCGGCCGGCAGTTCATATGTATGCGGTGGGGGGAGGGGGGGAGGAACTTGCAAGGCTACCTATATTGGCAATCTACCTACAGATTGCCAATACTGACAATCTGTTGGCTAGTAATCTAATTGTAATATTTTTCCTCACCAATGCCTCCTATTTTTCCCCTCCCATATGCCCTCTTTTCTTAGTGTACCTGTAACAAAAAAGTGTGGAGGGGGGGTACTTACCTCAGGGAAGGGGAGGCCTTTGTATCCTAACGAGGTTTTCCTCTTCCTCCTCAGTAGAGGGGATCCAGTGCTGGGAGCACTGGATCTCCTTGTCGGTGTGTGCGCTTGCGCAGTAGCAGCTCTCCATTCAGGCTCTAGCAGAAACAGCCAAGCCCGATCGCATCCAAACTACTGTGCAGGCACACTGGTGGTACTTTTTAGGTGATAAAAGTTGTAGAATTAGTGAAAAGGTTGAAAAGCCCTGCTCTTGTCACACACACATACACACGCACACACACACCAGACACACACCACACACACACCACACACACACATTCTCAGCAACTATATTTGTTTTCCTTGACTGCAGTGCTTGAGTTTAGGTCTTCTTTAAAGTGGTTCTGTGGAATTCTAAAAATCAAACAAGCCTGACACTTACCTGGGGCTTCTATCGGCCCTCTGCAGCTGTAATGTCACGCGCCATCCTCCTACTATGCTCCGTTACCCGCCGCCGGTCCCGGTTTAATATTAATCTAAAAAGATGAATCATGCTCACTCCCGCTCGCGTCATCGGGAGCTTACTGTGCAGGTGCAGTACGAAGTTTTCTTGTACTACGCCTGCGCAGTAAGCTCCCGATTATGCGCGTAGTGTGCCGATTATGCGCGCAATTATGGCCTCGCAGCCACAGTATAATCACTCACGTGATTACCCCGGGACCGGCGGCGGGGAACAGAGCATCTGAAGAGGACAGTTTTTATCACTGTAGTGGTCCTTTAACCTCCTTGGCGGTAACCCCGTGTGTGACACGGGGTAAGCCGCCGGAGGGTGCCGCTCAGGCCCTGCTGGGCCGATTTTCATAATTTTTGCTTTGCTGGACGCAGCTAGCACTTTGCTAGCTGCGCCAGCACTCTGATCGCCGCCGGCCCCTGCCCGATCGCCGCTATCTGCTGCGGCGCGGGCCCCCCCCCCCCTCCAGACCCCAGCGCTGCCTGGCCAATCAGTGCCAGGCAGCGCCGAGGGGTGGCCCGGGACTCCCAATGACGTCCCGACGTCAGTGACGTCGGTGACGTCATCCCGCCCCGTCGCCATGGCGACGGGGGAAGCCCTCCAGGTAATCCCGTTCTATGAACGGGATTTCCTGATCGGAGATCGCCGAAGGCGATCGAAGCGGGCGGGGGGATGCCGCTCAGCAGCGGCTATCATGTAGCGAGCCCTCGGCTCGCTACATGATAAAAAAAAAAAAAATTTAAAAAAAAACTGCTGCGCTCCCTCCTGGCGGTATTTTTCATACCGCCAAGGAGGTTAAACAGTTGAAATTTGACAGTTGGAAAATGACAGTTTAAAAAACACAGTTAGAAAATGGCAGTTGAAATTTGGCAGTTGAAAAATGACAGTTTAACTGCCATTTTCCAACTGCCATTTTCCAACTGCCATTTCTCAACTGTCATTTCTCAACTGTCATTTCTCAACTGTTGTTTTTTAACTGCCATTTTCCAACTGTCATTTTCCAACTGTCAAATTTGAACTGCCGTTTTCCAACTGTCATTTTCCAACTGCCATTTTCCAACTGCCATTTTCCAACTGTCAAATTTTAACTGCCGTTTTCCAACTGTCATTTTCCAACTGCCATTTTTAACTGCCATTTCCCAACTGCCATTTTCCAACTGCCATTTTCCAACTGTCATTTTCCAACTGCCATTTTCCAACTGTCATTTTCCAACTGCCATTTTTCAACTGTCATTTTCCAACTGCCATTTTCCAACTGTCAAATTTTAACTGCTGTTTTCCAACTGTCATTTTCCAACTGCCATTTTTAACTGCCATTTTCCAACTGTCATTTCCCAACTGCCATTTCCCAACTGCCATTTTCCAACTGTCCTTTTCCAACTGTCATTTCCCAACTGCCATTTTCCAACTGTCATTTTTAACTGCCATTTTCCAACTGTCAAATTTTAACTGCCGTTTTCCAACTGTCATTTCCCAACTGCCATTTTCCAACTGACATTTTCCAACTGCCATCTTCCAACTGCCATCTTCCAAATGTAATTTTCCAAATGCCATTTTCCAACTGTAATTTTCCAACTGCCATTTTCCAACTGTGATTTTCCAACTGTCCATCCAACTCCATCGTGAGGAGGTGGACTAGTCCAAAACCTGTTGGCTCTGTCAGCTTTTAAAGTGGACCTAAACACAGAGCTTCCTCTCTGCTCTAAGGAGATAAGCAACAACATAATACATTTTAAAGAAAAACATTTCTTTGTTACAACTTACAGAAATCTTACAAACACCCTGCAGTGTTTACTTTCTGGCGTCCTAGGAGCACAAAAGGGTTAACCTCCTGTGTTTACATATTAGCCCAAACTATGGCACAGAGTGGCACACCTGACAACCCTAATTTACACATGCTGTTTACTTTCTGATAAGGCCTAATTAGACGGGCTAATCTCTCTAGACCAGAACTTTGCACCTGTGGTACGCGTACTACCAGTGGTACTTTGCTGTTGGCCAGGTGGTACACTCCAGGTTTGCCTGCCACTTTATTGCCCGCATGCCATTTGTGCTGGTCCTGTCCTGTCTCCACAAAGTTTGGGCCCCCCCTCGCTCCTTGCTGTGCAGCTCTGCAGCATACTTCAGAACTCAGATCAGTGGGGAATAGACTGGCCAACGGTGCACAGTGATGACGCACATACAGAAAGCGGCATCACTGCTCACTTCCTGTATTTGAAGTATACACGCTGTCACCGCGCACTGTTTGCCTAGCTGTCTCTTCACTGAGGCTGGCTTACCAATGATCTGAGGTGTGAACTATATTGCAGGGCAGCACAGCAGGGAGTGAGCAAGGGGGAGCCAAACTTTGTGGCGAGTAACTGCCTAGCTCTCAGCTCTCTGGTGGTGGGGCCAGGCTACCTATAATTAAGCGGGTGTGGGGGGGGGGGGGGGGGGAAGAGGAACTCATTTACACTTCACACTCGTTTACACTTAATCAGTTGGTATGCGTTAGTGTGTGTTGGTACGCGTTAGTATGCGTTTTTCCCATAGCAGTGCATTGGGAACAAGCTTTCAGTTAGAATGCATATAGTGGGAACTTTGCTATAGGAAAACATGGGCATTACATTGAAAATCAGTTTTTTTTCAGTTATAACTGAGGGCAACTGATTAAGTGTTAAAGGGCCCTAAGGCTATTTATATTGGCAATCTACCTCTAGATTGCCAATACTGACAATATGTAGTCTTTTCCCCCACTAATGCCTCCTACTTTTCCCCTCCCAAATGCCTCTTTTTCTTTAAGTGTACCTGTTAGAAAAAAGTGCCCCGGGAGGTACTTACCTCAGGAAAGGGGAGGCCTTTGTATCCTAAAGAGGTTTCCCCCTTCCTCCTCAGCAGATGGGATCCAGCACTGGGAGCCCCAAAGTTCTCCTCATCGGTGTGTGCGCTTGCGCAGTAGCTGCTCTCTGTTCAGGTTCCAGCTAGTGTTGGGCGAACAGTGTTCGCCACTGTTCGGGTTCTGCAGAACATCACCCTGTTCGGGTGATGTTCGAGTTCGGAGTTCGCCTGAACTGCGGAATGACTAGCCGAACAGGGCCGAACAGGGCCCCTGTTCGGCCGAACAGGGCCCTGTTCGGCCGAATACTGCCCCCCTATGGGGTCGCAGGCATAAGGGGGGAGCATGCCCCGATCGCGGGGGGGGGGGGGTCGAAAATTCCCCCCACCCCCTCCGCTAGCGCTCCCCCCTCTGCCCGCTTCCCCATACAAAAGTTTCAGGAAGTAAAACAGTACCGGTGGTACTAGTGGGTGGCTGGCAGTGGGCGGCACTGTGAAGTGAGTGACTGAGGAGGAGGAGTCCGGAGAGTGACGCGTTGAGGGAGGCCGGGCAGCGGGCGGTTCAGCAGTAGTACCGTACTACTGCTGAACCGCCCGCTGCCCGGCCTCCCTCAACGCGTCACTCTCCGGACTCCTCCTCCTCAGTCACTCACTTCACAGTGCCGCCCACTGCCAGCCACGCACTAGTACCACCGGTACTGTTTTACTTCCTGAAACTTTTGTATGGGGAAGCGGGCAGAGGGGGGAGCGCTAGCGGAGGGGGTGGGGGGAATTTCCGACCCCCCCCAGCGATCGGGGCATGCTCCCCCCTTATGCCTGCGACCCCATAGGGCCCCCAAAAGCGGGATGTTCGGGGAGTTCGGGGTTCGGGCGAACCCCGAACATCCAGGTGTTCGCCCAACACTAGTTCCAGCAGAAACAGCCAAGCCCGATTGCATCCAATCTACTGTGCAGGCACACTGGTGGAACTTGAACATTTTCAGGCAATAAAAGTGGTACAATTAGTGAAAAGGTTGAAAAGCCCTGTACTAGATGAAAGAAAAGCCAACAGGAAATCTACACTTTACTGTAAAGTGTTAGAATACTAATTCCCATAATGTGATGGTGTTAATTACAAACATTATGTAGGGAACACATAGAAATAACAAAGAACCAGAAATTGTTTTAAATAGTAGTAGCAGTAGGGTATTGTGCCGTGTTAGCCATCAGTAAAAGCAAGAAGCTTGCTTATTTTTATTCATTTTTTAGTTAGCCAATAAATGGTATCATCCTGGTTTAAAACTTCTTGTTTTAAATAGGCCTCAAGTTTGACGAGACTCACAAACTGAACAGTGTCTCCTCTCGGGAGTTTGTCTTTCAGTGGAAAATAAACAGGCACTCGGGCAATTTTTCCAGTTCTACTAAATTATCCCCTCAAAGCAGCAAAAAATAACTGAAAGACAAGTCCATCTGCTTTGAATATTTTTTAATTTCCTCTTCTGTATTCCTTCTATTACCCATTCCACTGAGATTTCTGCTAAATTCTTTCATTTAGTTTATCCCATCTGTATCCAATTATGTAGTGCCTTAACAGAGCAAAATATATTGTTTTATGGCTATTTTCATTCATCACCTTTGCAAGGTGTACTATGGACTATATAAACACTTGCCCTGGAGTAAACACAATGTAAAGACAGAGGTTGTAATGACACCTCTCCTAATTTAACATTTCATTGGTTTTCTCCATCCATTATCCAAGCAAATGTTAACTATCCCAAGAACATAAAAACAAATTAATAAATGGTTCTCATGTTCTTATACATTAGTTCTTACCATAGTATAAAATGACCTATTTTATTATCACTTTAATTACAGCTATAATTGTATATACTGTATATAAAATCTCCTTTGATTGTGATATTGTAAGCATCACTTTCATGCATTTTATGTTGTTTTACTTTGGAAACTATCAGTTTAAATGGGTTTTGGTAAGTTGATTATTTCTCGTGTTATGGCAAGAACATTGGAAAGTTTAAAGGTGGCTGTTTTTTCAGCAACATTTTTTTAAAATTTTCTATATAATTGATAATTTTTATTGAAAAAATTGAATATCTATTAATTTGGTTGAATCGTGTTTGGCCACATTTGCAATTAGAGAAAATTGGCTGTTGGTAAGAGCACAAAATATGTTACTCTAAACATCTATTCCCTGTGGAATGGGTTAGGAAATGTGTGGTCACCATCACCTGGATATATGTGTCTAAGTTGTGTAGCAGAAAAGTGGTTTATTTTGCTCAGAAATCTCCAGGTACCCTCTGTCATGCTGTGGGAATCCTGCTGGTGGTGAATTTTGGACTTCTGCTGTCCACCAGCAGGGGTCTCTATTATTGTTTGATGCTCTGTAATTTCTGGACTGACCTGCAGAGGGAGCTCTGTGAACACTTGGAGGAGTCACAGACTGTGGCTAGCAGAAAGATGTTGCTAGGTCATTTTGTGCTGTTATGCCTGTGCTCTGGTCACATCTTGCTCCTAGCCCCTTGCCTTGCCTCTTGAACTTATACTGATCTCCTGGTTTTGATCCATGCCTGTCTGGCTACTCTATTATTACTCCCTGTGTTGATCTTGATCTCCTGGTTATTAATATTGGCTTGTTTGACTATCCTACTGTGTACTGAGATTGCTGTTGTTATCTGTATATCTGTGCAGAGCCGGGACAAGGTCCTCCAACACCCAAGGCTGAGACACCAAAGTGCGCCCCTCCATCCCTCCCACCCCAGCCGTCACGCACTGATTGCTATTAGAGTAAGAGGTGCCCCAAGGCCCCCTACCCCCCCCCCCCCAGCATCTTAATTTGGCTTGCAGTCACTGTCATGTATCCCCTTTTCTTATTTCTCTGTGCTTTAAACACAGTAGGGGAATGATAGCTGAGTGGGTTGTACGCCTCCTCCTACACTGCGCCCTAAGGCTGGAACCTCTCTCGCCTCTGCCTCGGCCCTGTATCTGTGTATATATCTTTGCTGTTGTACGTTTGTCCGTTTGTATGTTCCGTGTCCAGTACGTTGCTATTGTACATATGGTGATCTGTGTCTTGCATCTGTATGTGTATATATATATATATATATATATATATATATATATATATATATATATATATATATATATATATATATATATATATATAAATTACCAAGGGGTGAGCAGCACAAACCAACTTTTTTATGCAATTCTATGCAAAGCATGCACGCAGCGCTGGAGGTCCCCAGACTCCATAAGAAATATATTAGTACAGAGGGGCTGCAGCACACAACAGGAAAACAGTGACAGGGGCTCTTGGTTACGCTTTAACGCGCTTAAGCTCACCAACTGCGCCAAAGTGTCCCCAATCTGGTGTCCTACTCTACCATGCAAAATGCCAGTTTTTATAAGCAGTCTAGTGGGAACTAAACCAAAAACCCTAAAATGTCAACTAGATGGGAAAAAAGGAAATTAAAAACACCTCACCCTTCACCTAGCTACCAAACGAACTCTCTTAACATGTGCAAAGCACTCATTAATATACTTAACTGTGCTAGAGGTGGGCGTGGTCATGCAGGCTCACAGGGGAAAATTATAAATAAATTACCAAGGGGTGAGCAGCACAAACCAACTTTTTTATGCAATTCTATGCAAAGCATGCACGCAGCGCTGGAGGTCCCCAGACTCCATAAGAAATATATTAGTACAGAGGGGCTGCAGCACACAACAGGAAAACAGTGACAGGGGCTCTTGGTTACGCTTTAACGCGCTTAAGCTCACCAACTGCGCCAAAGTGTCCCCAATCTGGTGTCCTACTCTACCATGCAAAATGCCAGTTTTTATAAGCAGTCTAGTGGGAACTAAACCAAAAACCCTAAAATGTCAACTAGATGGGAAAAAAGGAAATTAAAAACACCTCACCCTTCACCTAGCTACCAAACGAACTCTCTTAACATGTGCAAAGCACTCATTAATATACTTAACTGTGCTAGAGGTGGGCGTGGTCATGCAGGCTCACAGGGGAAAATTATAAATAAATTACCAAGGGGTGAGCAGCACAAACCAACTTTTTTATGCAATTCTATGCAAAGCATGCACGCAGCGCTGGAGGTCCCCAGACTCCATAAGAAATATATTAGTACAGAGGGACTGCAGCACACAACAGGAAAACAGTGACAGGGGCTCTTGGTTACGCTTTAACGCGCTTAAGCTCACCAACTGCGCCAAAGTGTCCCCAATCTGGTGTCCTACTCTACCATGCAAAATGCCAGTTTTTATAAGCAGTCTAGTGGGAACTAAACCAAAAACCCTAAAATGTCAACTAGATGGGAAAAAAGGAAATTAAAAACACCTCACCCTTCACCTAGCTACCAAACGAACTCTCTTAACATGTGCAAAGCACTCATTAATATACTTAACTGTGCTAGAGGTGGGCGTGGTCATGCAGGCTCACAGGGGAAAATTATAAATAAATTACCAAGGGGTGAGCAGCACAAACCAACTTTTTTATGCAATTCTATGCAAAGCGTGCACGCAGCGCTGGAGGTCCCCAGACTCCATAAGAAATATATTAGTACAGAGGGGCTGCAGCACACAACAGGAAAACAGTGACAGGGGCTCTTGGTTACGCTTTAACGCGCTTAAGCTCACCAACTGCGCCAAAGTGTCCCCAATCTGGTGTCCTACTCTACCATGCAAAATGCCAGTTTTTATAAGCAGTCTAGTGGGAACTAAACCAAAAACCCTAAAATGTCAACTAGATGGGAAAAAAGGAAATTAAAAACACCTCACCCTTCACCTAGCTACCAAACGAACTCTCTTAACATGTGCAAAGCACTCATTAATATACTTAACTGTGCTAGAGGTGGGCGTGGTCATGCAGGCTCACAGGGGAAAATTATAAATAAATTACCAAGGGGTGAGCAGCACAAACCAACTGGCATTTTGGCATTTTGCATGGTAGAGTAGGACACCAGATTGGGGACACTTTGGCGCAGTTGGTGAGCTTAAGCGCGTTAAAGCGTAACCAAGAGCCCCTGTCACTGTTTTCCTGTTGTGTGCTGCAGCCCCTCTGTACTAATATATATATATATATATACATATATAATATATATATATATATATATATATATATATATATATATATATATATCATTGCTACTGTACAATTGTCACTTTGTACATATCCATGTCTTGTATGTTGCTATTGTAGATATCGTGATCTGTGCAATCTTGTCCTGCATACTTGTTGTATATAGTGTCTGAGTTATCGGTACACTGTGTGTGTGGGTATGTATGTATATATGTATGTAAATTGCACCTTGTAAATAAAACACATTTTCACCTTCAAATTCAACCATTGCAGACCTCGGTATTTCCATTGAAGTGATCTCTCATTGCTGTTATGACTCGTCGGATCTGCCTGCGCAGATCCTTACACCCTCAGAGATCACTAGGGATAGACAAAGTCTTCCCTCTAAATCTCCTTCTCCTATTTTATTTATTTATTTATTGTATTTATAAAGCGCCAACATATTACGCAGCGCTGTTCCCCTATAATAGAACAACAGAGAAAAAACATTAACATGCAAAACTAAGTGCTTTTGAGCATTTTAAATAGCCTGAGTGATCCATGCATTAATATTTACAAAATATTTTCACCTGATATGACATTCTATCAAGAGTGTTCTCTCGATATTCACTATCCTAATGTTTCCTGCTGGTCTAGTTAACAATCCTTGATTTGTACCACAGAGTAGGTGTTAACAATTATTGCAAAGCTCAGTGGTGCTTCATTATTTTACAGTAGCACTGCTGGATTCATATTTCATTTTTTTTTCTTTCAATTTAGAAACAACAGCCACTGTTCCCACCTGACTTCTTGGTAAGTTGTCTAAGATTTCAGGCTTAAAATCAGGCCATTTTCTCTTTATACTTATGATAGACATAGATTACATCTTGTTACAAAGTATGACATTTGTAATGAATTCTGGAAGGTTCTCAGCTTTGTAAAATAATTGGCACAAGACCGCACTGATAATCAGCCCTTTACCTTCCCTAGAATATTTTGCTTTTATTCCATGTATAGATTCTAGGTATTAAAAGACATCCGAAGTGACACAATGATATTATGCCTTATTTACTTGAGACTTCTTCCAGCCCCTAGAAGTCTGTCCCTTGCTGCAATTCCACCATACTGTAGTTTTCCACTGTCCCCTTTGTAATGATTGGCAGCTTCTCCACAGTGCTACTGAGCATGTTCAGAACGCTCCAGGCTACGAAAGCACAGGCGCGGAATCTGCCGATCCAATGGTGGTGGTGGTGGACAGTGGAAGACTGCAGCACAGCGGCACTGCGGCAACACACACCTTTCTAGGGGCTGGAAAAAGCCCCAGGTAAGTTAAGCATAATATCGTTGTGTCACCTTGGATGTCCGTTAAGTTTAATATTCAAATGACTATATACAGTTAAATTGGATACCGCTGAGCTCTAAGAATTTATAAAGAATTAATGCTTGAAGAAAATTGCCCTGGTCACCAACTTGTGGATCTATCCTTATAAAAAACTTGTACCAATGCCCAAAATACTGAACACACCACAAGATGCATTAGTCTGGCTCCTGAAGAAAATATATTATTTAGTTAGAAGTAGTGTTGGGCGAACACCTAGATGTTCGGGTTCGCGAACGCTCGCCGAACATCGCCGCGATGTTCGGGTGTTCGCGCCGAACTCCGAACATAATGGAAGTCAATGGGGACCCGAACTTTCGTTCTTTGTAAAGCTTTCTTACATGCTACATACCCCAAATTTGCAGGGTATGTGCACCTTGGGAGTGGGTACAAGAGGAAAAAAAATATTTGAAAAAGATCTTATAGTTTTTGAGAAAATTGATTGTAAAGTTTCAAAGGAAAAACTGTCTTTTAAATGTGGAAAATGTCATGTTTCTTTGCACAGGTAACATGCTTTTTGTCGCCATGCAGTCATAAATGTAATACAGAGAAGAGGTTCCAGGAAAAGGGACCGGTAACGCTAACCCAGCACAAGCAGCAGAACACGTGATGGAACAGGAGGAGGCGCAGGAGGAGAAGGCCACGCTTTTTGAGACACAACATCCCAGGCCTTGCATGAGGACAAATAGCGTGCGGATATAGCAATGCTTTTTGCCGCCATGCAGTCATAAATGTAATAAAGATGAGAGGTTCAATAAACAGGGACCGGAAACGCTAACCCAGCAGCAGCAGCACACGTGATGGAACAGGAGGAGGCGCAGGAGGAGAAGGCCACGCTTTTTGAGACACAACATCCCAGGCCTTGTGTTAGGCTGAGTGGCTGAGATGGAGAAAGTCCAGAGACCAGTTGACCCTTCCACTAGGGATGAGGTGTTGCCCAGATGCGGAATCTAAGTGACCACGGGTCTTCGCCAGTAACGACCCGAGGGGGTCGCCCTGGATTTCGCAGCCTAGTGCCCACCAGGTCGCAAACTGGGATAGCCTCACTAGTGGTTGAGAGAACTGATACCACACTGTGGAGATGATGAGGTAGTCCGGTAAACAGAGTAATCAGGCCGAGGTCGAGGCAGGCAGCAGACAGAGTAATCCGGGGTACAGGCCGAGGTCGAGGCAGGCAGCAGACAGAGTAATCCGGGGTACAGGCCGAGGTCGAGGCAGGCAGCAGACAGAGTAATCCGGGGTACAGGCCGAGGTCGAGGCAGGCAGCAGACAGAGTAATCCGGGACAAGCAGGGTCAAGCCAAGGGAGTGGAGATCAAGAGGAGTCAAACAAGCCGGGTCGTCAACAGGAAACAGGATCAAGAGCAAGTACTTCCAGAGAAGGCGTTCACACTAGCTGTAAGAACAAACAGCACTGGACGTTGGCTGGGGGAGGTCTTTTATACCCGAAATTGGCGCCAGAATTTCTGCGCCTGCGCATACGCGTTCGGATGCGTCCATTTTGACGCATGCGCGCTCGCGCTCCCATGCGTCATTTCCGGCGCACGCGTGTGACCTTACGCGCGGTCTGCATCGCGTCCCGCGCATGCGTGCGCGACACACAACGCAACCGCGCACGACCTCACGCACACCCCCAGCCATAGGCAACAACCCATAGCCGGAAGTGCGCGCGCGTGCGGGTACCGAAGGACACCGGGACAACAGAGCAACGTGAGTATTACATTGCCCCCCCCTTAGAGGCAGTCTCCGAATGCCTACAGGAGACGGTTTTTCAGGATGAGCCTTGTGGAACGCCTTCACTAATCTTGGTGCATTGATGTTACAAGCTGGTTCCCAAGAATTTTCTTCTAGCCCAAAGCCAAGCCATTTAATCAAGTATTGTATACATCTTCCTTTTTTCCTAGAGTCAAGGATCTTTTCTACCTCAAATTCCTCTCTCCCATCCACAAGGATTGGTTCAGGAAAATTGACACTCCTACCAGGAACAGAATCTGAGACCACCTTCTTGAGGCATGACACATGGAATACTGGATGTACTCGTAACGTATCAGGTAACGAAAGTTTAAATGCCACCTCATTGATCTTCCTCAAGATAGAGAAAGGACCGATATACTTAGGACCCAGTTTTCTGGAGGGGCAGCGGAGTTTCAGATTGGTTGTGGATAACCATACTTGGTCCCCAGGCTCCAGTCTTGGACATTCCTTCCTTTTTTTATCGGCAAAGTGTTTAGCCCTTTCCTGCGCCTGTTGAAGGTTCTTCTGAAGTGCTTTAAAGTTTTCAGAGAGCCAAACTATTCTTTCTTGAACCTTAGGTACCGTTGACTCCGTAGTAACTAGAGGAAAAACTGTTGGATGAAAACCAAAATTTGCCAGGAAAGGTGATTGCTTAGTGGCTGAGTGTTGAGCGTTGTTATAGGCAAATTCAGCTAAAGGTAATAGTGAGGACCAATCGTCTTGTGTAGATGAAGTAAAACAGCGAAGGTACTGCTCGAGTGTCTGATTTGTCCTCTCGGTCTGTCCATTTGATTGCGGGTGATAACCAGAAGACATGGAGGACTGGATTCCCAACTGCCTGCATAATTCCTGCCAAAACTTGGAGGTGAACTGTACCCCTCTATCAGACACCACGTCGGAGGGCAGGCCATGTAATCTTACAATCTCTCTGATAAAGACTTCAGCTGTAGTGACTGCGGAAGGAACTTTTTTGAGTGCGATGAAATGAGACATCTTTGTCAGGCGATCCACCACCACAAGGATGACAGTATTGCCAGCAGAAGGGGGTAACTCCACAATAAAGTCCATTGCAATCATCTCCCAGGGACGGTTTGGAATAGGCAATGGAGAAAGTAACCCCCAAGGTTTAGATCGCAGGGCCTTTGATCTAGCACAAGTAGGACATGCAGATACATAGTTAAAGCAATCAGCTTTGATTTCTGGCCACCAAAAGCTCCTCCGCAGCATTTCCAGAGTTTTAGCGCACCCAAAGTGTCCGGCCAGCTTGTGATCATGGAACATTTGTAAAACTTCCAGTCTCAGATCTTGTGGGACGAAAATCCTGTCTTCATGCACAAATATTCCTTCTTGATAGTGACACTCTTGAGTCTGATCAGATTGGAGAGAACTTGAAGCCTGTTTGATCCGGGAAAGGAGGTCTGACTGGATAAGCAAGAAATTCTTATGTGCCAGGATAGTATTGGGAATTGGCACTGTTTCTTCTTCAAAGAACATGCGAGATAAGGCGTCGGCCTTGCTATTCTTAGAACCAGGGCGATAAGTAATATGAAACTCGAACCGGGAGAAGAACAGTGCCCACCGGGCTTGTCGAGGGCGGAGTCTCTTGGCAGTACGTAGGTATTCTAAGTTTTTATGATCTGTGTAGACCAAGATCGGATGCAAGGCTCCTTCCAGAAGATACCTCCACTCTTCCAGGGCCAGCTTAATTGCTAGAAGTTCTTTGTCCCCTATATCATAATTCTTCTCAGCTGGACTTAACTTCCTGGAAAAGAACGCAATCGGGTGAAGCAAGGCTTTGGGGCCAAACCGCTGAGAAAGTACTGCTCCAGCAGCGGTTTCAGACGCGTCCACTTCTAGGATATAGGGTTGGGTATGATCGGCATGTTTCAAGACAGGAGCGGAGATAAAGAGTCTCTTGAGTCTTTCAAAAGCAATTTGAGCTTCCTGTGTCCAGGAAAAGGTACAATGAGCTTTAGTTAGCCGGGTGATGGGTCCCACAATGGCAGAGAAGTTCTTGATGAATCTGCGATAAAAATTAGCGAATCCGATGAATCGCTGAACCCCTTTCTTATCTGAGGGGGCTGGCCATTCCAAGATGGCAGACACTTTCTGAGGATCCATAGAGACTCCTTCCGAAGAGATGAAGAGACCTAGAAATTGAATATCTGCCTTTTCAAACTCACATTTCTCAGCTTTGGCAAAGAGTCCATGCACCCGTAGTCTGTTGAGGACCTTTCGGACATGCTTCCTATGTTCTTCAAGACAGGAGGAGAAGATCAAGATGTCGTCCAAGTACACAATCATGAAAGAATCAATGAAATCTCTGAAAATGTCGTTGACCAGATGTTGAAAGGTGGCAGGGGCATTGCACAGCCCAAATGGCATGACGGTATATTCAAAATGGCCGAATCTGGAGCGAAAGGCCGTCTTCCATTCATCTCCCTCCCGTATTCTTACTAAATTATAGGCACCACGGAGATCCAGTTTAGTAAACACCTTGGCTGAACGGAACTGTTGGAACAGATCAGGGATAAGCGGCAGAGGATAACGGTTCTTGATTGTGATTTTATTAAGGTCTCTATAATCTATGCAGGGACGGAGAGATCCATCCTTTTTCTCCACAAAGAAGATGCCTGCGCCTGCGGGAGAAGTTGACGGACGGATAAAGCCCTTCTGTAGATTATCGTTGATATAGTTCTTGAGTACCTCAGTTTCAGGATCAGACAAAGGGTAGATACGACCAAATGGAATCTCAGCTCCAGGAAGAAGTTCAATAGGGCAATCATAGATGCGGTGTGGCGGAAGCGAGTCTGCCGCCTTTTCATCAAACACATCCAGGAAGTCTAGATATACAGTAGGAATCAGGTCTTTTTTGATGTGTTTAAGGGATAAGAGATGACCAATGTTAGGTAAACAGAAGCGTTGACAGTATTTGGAGGTAAACTGCACCACACCTGAAGTCCAGTCTATCTCGGGGTTGTGAGCCCGCAACCAGGGTATGCCAAGGATGATGGGGAATAATGGAGATGGAAGTAAATCAAAGGTCAAGTACTCTTGATGTTCGGAAGAAGTTGAGATCAGCAGAGGTAAGGTTTCTTGTGTGATAGGTCCGGAGCAGATGGAGGACCCGTCAGCAAGTTGTATAGGAAGGGCCTGACTCTTGTTCCGGATGGGGAGATTAAGTAGGTGGGCTAACTCAGAGTCAATAAAGCAAGAACAGGCCCCGGAGTCCAGGATGGCTTTAATTCTTGTCACTCCTCTTGGGCCCTGTAAAGATAAAAACAAGGGGACATGAGAGGAAATCCCAACGGCTTTCTTAGAGAAGGATCTAGTAGATTCAGATTCCTTACTTGATGGCCTCACCGGGCAGGCGTTGAGGAAGTGACCTGAAGCTCCACAATATAAGCACAGATTGGAGATACGGCGGCGCTGCCGTTCTTCAGATGACAGTGAAGGTCTGGCTAACCCGATTTGCATCGGCTCTGGTTCCTCAGGATCTGGGGACTCAGAGGACACATTATGAGTTGGAGGGAGAGACGGTACGCCAGAGGATGTACCCCAGGAAGGACGGACGATTCCCATCTTCTCTTGTCGTCTTTCTCTGAAACGTCTGTCAATGGGTATGACCAGTTTAATTAAGTCTTTAAGCGTAGCCGGCATTCCTACTCGAGCCACTTCGTCCTTCAATTGACTACTGAGTCCTAGTCTGAATTGACTCTTAAGAGCAGCGTCATCCCACTGCGTATCCCCACACCATCGCCGAAAGTCAGTGACGTATTCTTCCACCGGCCTTCTACCTTGCTGAAGAGCGCGCAAGGCAGCCTCAGCAGATTCTGCCCGACCAGGGTCGTCATACAATTCGGCCAAAGCCGTAAAGAAACTGGTAACAGTGTTAACGGCAGGATCCTGATTTTCCCGTAACTGCAAGGCCCAGGCCAGAGGTTCCCCCTGGAGCAGGGATATGATGGTGCCAACCTTAATCGTCTCAGAAGAATAGGTGCGGGGTTGAAGAGAGAAAAAGAGGAGGCAGGCACCTTTAAACACTCTAAATTGTTGGCGGTCTCCTGAGAATCGTGCTGGCAAAGGGATCTTAGGTTCCCGTTCCGGAACAGGCAGGGTTACAACCGGTGCAGGTGCAGGAGTTGCGGCTAAGTCCCTCACCTGGGTCTGGAGCTGAAAACAGTCCTGCTGAATCCCTTGAACTGAAATGCTTAGTTCAGCAATTTGCCGACAGAGTTGGTCCATCGTGGAGTCATCTCCAGTGGTATTCATTGTTTGGGCTGTTTGTATCTGTTAGGCTGAGTGGCTGAGATGGAGAAAGTCCAGAGACCAGTTGACCCTTCCACTAGGGATGAGGTGTTGCCCAGATGCGGAATCTAAGTGACCACGGGTCTTCGCCAGTAACGACCCGAGGGGGTCGCCCTGGATTTCGCAGCCTAGTGCCCACCAGGTCGCAAACTGGGATAGCCTCACTAGTGGTTGAGAGAACTGATACCACACTGTGGAGATGATGAGGTAGTCCGGTAAACAGAGTAATCAGGCCGAGGTCGAGGCAGGCAGCAGACAGAGTAATCCGGGGTACAGGCCGAGGTCGAGGCAGGCAGCAGACAGAGTAATCCGGGGTACAGGCCGAGGTCGAGGCAGGCAGCAGACAGAGTAATCCGGGGTACAGGCCGAGGTCGAGGCAGGCAGCAGACAGAGTAATCCGGGACAAGCAGGGTCAAGCCAAGGGAGTGGAGATCAAGAGGAGTCAAACAAGCCGGGTCGTCAACAGGAAACAGGATCAAGAGCAAGTACTTCCAGAGAAGGCGTTCACACTAGCTGTAAGAACAAACAGCACTGGACGTTGGCTGGGGGAGGTCTTTTATACCCGAAATTGGCGCCAGAATTTCTGCGCCTGCGCATACGCGTTCGGATGCGTCCATTTTGACGCATGCGCGCTCGCGCTCCCATGCGTCATTTCCGGCGCACGCGTGTGACCTTACGCGCGGTCTGCATCGCGTCCCGCGCATGCGTGCGCGACACACAACGCAACCGCGCACGACCTCACGCACACCCCCAGCCATAGGCAACAACCCATAGCCGGAAGTGCGCGCGCGTGCGGGTACCGAAGGACACCGGGACAACAGAGCAACGTGAGTATTACACCTTGCATGAGGACAAATAGCGTGCGGATATAGCAATGCTTTTTGCCGCCATGCAGTCATAAATGTAATAAAGATGAGAGGTTCAATAAACAGGGACCGGAAACGCTAACCCAGCAGCAGCAGCAGCAGCACATGTGATGGAACAGGAGGAGGCGCAGGAGGAGAAGGCCACGCTTTTTGAGACACAGCATCCCAGGCCTTGCATGAGGACAAATAGCGTGCGGATATAGCAATGCTTTTTGCCGCCATGCAGTCATTAATGTAATAAAGATGAGAGGTTCAATAAACAGGGACCGGAAACGCTAACCCAGCAGCAGCAGCAGCAGCACACGTTGATGTCCTCAACGATGAGATGGAGGAAGATTGCGAAGATGTGGAGTCCGTTTGGGTAAATATTCATGGTGGAAATAAAAGTTGCCAATTGCTTATTGGGGTATGCTACAGACCACCTCTTATTAATGAAGCTGCAGAACTGCGATTACTACAGCAGATTGAAAAAGCTGCAAGTAAAAACGAGGTCATAATTATGGGCGACTTCAACTTTCCAGACATTGACTGGGGTATTGAGGCTACCCATTCTGGTAAAAGCAGCAGATTTCTGGCAGCACTACAGGACAATTACTTGACTCAAATGGTAACGGAACCAACTAGGGGGAATGCGTTACTGGATCTGATCATTTCTAATAGACCAGATAATGTATCAAATGTGCAGGTTCAAGAACATTTGGGAAATAGTGATCACAACATGATAACGTTTGATCTGGTGACTGATAGGCCACGGGGCAGCGGGACCACTAAAACTATGAATTTTAGAAAAGCAAAGTTCAATCAAATTAGGCAGGCACTAAGTTTGGTGAACTGGGATAATGTACTACAAGGGGACGACACTGAAGGGAAATGGCAAGCTTTTAAACGTATTCTCAATCAATATTGTAGTATGTATATCCCATATGGAAACAAAATGTCTAGGAATAAAAAAAGGCCTCTATGGATGAATAGAAAGGTTAGGGATAAAATGAAGAGGAAAAAGAATGCCTATAAGGTCCTAAAACAGGAGGGGACTGAGGCTGCACTAAGCAATTATAAGGAGTGCAATAAAAATTGTAAAAAAGAAATTAGGCTGGCAAAGATCGAAGCTGAAAATCAAATCGCTAGGGATATCAAATCTAACCCAAAAAAGTTTTACAAGTACATCAACTCTAAAAAAAGAAAGGTTGACTGTATAGGAATCCTAAAGGATGAGGGTGGGAACTCAATGGTGGATGACCAAGGTAAGGCAGAGTTATTAAATGCTTTCTTTGCTTCTGTCTTCACAAAGGAAACAGCACTGTTGCAAATTACAGAGGCAGAAGAGTCTCAATCTTCTAACTGTAATATTAAATACTTAACGCAGGAAGAAGTAAAGGCAAGACTAAATAAATTAAAAATAGACAAGGCACCTGGCCCGGATGGCATGCATCCTCGGGTCCTAAGAGAATTAAGTTCAGTTATAGCTAAGCCCCTTTATCTTATCTTTTGTGACTCTCTTGCAACTAGCAGAGTCCCAGTGGATTGGCGTACAGCCCACGTTTTCCCATTATTTAAGAAGGGCAAAAAATCTGATCCAGGAAATTATAGACCTGTAAGCTTAACATCAGTTGTATGCAAACTATTTGAGGGGTTACTAAGAGATACTATACATGACTTCATAGTAGAAAATAATCTTATTTCTCAGCATCAACATGGGTTTACTAAAGACAGGTCCTGTTTGACTAACATGCTCAGCTTTTATGAGGTAGTGAATGCTAATATGGATATTGGGAATGCTGTAGATGTGATATACTTGGACTTTGCAAAGGCCTTCGACACTGTTCCCCACAGAAGTCTGGTGCAAAAGTTGAGGATGCAAGGACTGGGGAAGAGTTTGTGTGCATGGATAGGGAACTGGCTAATGGACAGAAAACAAAGAGTTGTGGTCAATGGATCGTCCTCAAAATGGGAGACTGTTAGCAGTGGGGTCCCACAGGGGTCTGTACTGGGTCCAGTGCTCTTCAATTTATTTATTAATGACCTAGTAGATGCAGTAGTGAGCAATGTTGCTATTTTTGCAGATGATACAAAATTGTGCAGAATCATCAACTCTCAGGAAGATAGTGTCATATTGCAACAGGATCTGGATAGGATGGCTATATGGGCACATACATGGCAGATGAAATTCAATGTTGACAAATGTAAAGTCATGCATTTTGGTCGTACCAATGGTCTAGCACCATACAAAATAAATGGGATACAGTTGGGAACATCAAACTTGGAGAAGGACTTAGGAGTACTCATCGACAACAAGTTAAATAATCGTACTCAATGCCAAGCCGCTGCAGCTAAAGCGAACAAAATTTTGGGATGCATTAAAAGGGAAATAAAAACTCGAGATGCTAGCATAATATTGCCCCTGTTTAACTCTCTAGTAAGGCCACATCTGGAATATGGAATTCAGTTCTGGGCACCACATTACAAAAAAGATATTGCAGTTTTAGAGCAGGTGCAGAGACGAGCTACAAAATTGATACGTGGGATGGAAGGTCTCGCTTACCAAGAAAGGTTAGATAAACTGGGTTTATTTAGTCTAGAGAAAAGACGCCTTAGAGGAGATCTAATTAACATGTATAAATACATTAGAGGGCAATATAATAGCTTGGCGGATGAGCTTTTTGTCCCTAGGCCTTCTCAAAGGACTAGAGGACATGAGCTGCGCATGGAGGAAAAACGTTTTAGCCATTTATTTAGGAAAGGGTTCTTTACAGTAAGAGTGGTTAAGATGTGGAATGCATTGCCACAGGAAGTCGTTATGGCAAACTCTATACCTGCATTTAAAGGGGGCTTAGATGCTTTCCTTGCGTTGAAAGACATCCATAGCTACAATTACTAGGTTATGCCTAATGATGTTGATCCAGGGATTTTATATGATTGCCATCTGGAGTCAGGAAGGAATTTTTCCCATTTGGGGCTAATTGGACCATGCCTGGTGGGGGTTTTTTCGCCTTCCTCTGGATCAACAGGGGTATGTGGGGGACGGGCTGGAGTTGTACTTTGTACTGGTTGAACTCGATGGACGTATGTCTTTTTTCAACCAAAATAACTATGTAACTATGTAACTATGTAACTATGGAACAGGAGGAAGCGCAGGAGGAGAAGGCCACGCTTTTTGAGACACAGCATCCCAGGCCTTGCATGAGGACAAATAGCGTGCGGATATAGCAATGCTTTTTGCCGCCATGCAGTCATAAATGTAATACAGATAAGAGGTTCAATAAACAGGGACCGGAAACGCTAACCCATCACAGATGGTCATTGTTCATGTTACTTGGTTGGGGTCCAGGAGTGTTGCGTAGTCGTTTCCAATCCAGGATTGATTCATTTTAATTTGAGTCAGACGGTCTGCATTTTCTGTGGAGAGGCGGATACGCCGATCTGTGACGATGCCTCCGGCAGCACTGAAACAGCGTTCCGACATAACGCTGGCTGCCGGGCAAGCCAGCACCTCTATTGCGTACATTGCCAGTTCGTGCCAGGTGTCTAGCTTCGATACCCAATAGTTGAAGGGTGCAGATGGATTGTTCAACACAGCTACGCCATCTGACATGTAGTCCTTGACCATCTTCTCCAGGCGATCGGTGTTGGAGGTGGATCTGCACGCTTGCTGTTCTGTGGGCTGCTGCTGCATGGGTGTCATAAAATTTTCCCACTCCAAGGACACTGCCGATACCATTCCCTTTTGGGCACTAGCTGCGGCTTGTGTTGTTTGCTGCCCTCCTAGTCGTCCTGGGTTTGCGGAAGTCAGTCTGTCGGCGTACAACTGGCTAGAGGAGGGGGAGGATGTCAATCTCCTCTCTAAAGTCTCCACAAGGGTCTGCTGGTATTCTTCCATTATGACCTGTCTGACTCTTTCTTCAAGCAGTTTTGGAACATTGTGTTTGTACCGTGGATCCAGAAGGGTATAAACCCAGTAATTGGTGTTGTCCAGAATGCGCACAATGCGTGGGTCGCGTTCAATGCAGTCAAGCATGAATTGAGCCATGTGAGCCAGAGTCCTGCCAGAATCCTCATCATCCTCTTGTGAGCGTTGTGATAGTTGTTGTGATGCATCATAGTCGTCACCTTCTTCCTGGTCTGCTTCTGCTGACCATTCGCGCTGAATTGTGGAAGTCCAACGTGCACCGCTCTGGCCCTCGTCAGTGGTGGCAGGAAATTCCTGCTCCAACTCCAGCTGTTCCTCCTCCTCTTCTTCGTCATAGCTGCTGGGGCCAGCGTTTCCTGATGCGGATGGCCTGATGTTGGTACCATCACGCTGATCGTTTTCTCCTTCAGATTCCCCCAGTTGCATCATGACAGCTGTTTCCTTGATTTTCAACATTGACCTCTTCAGTAAACACAGCAGTGGTATGGTAATGCTGACTGAAGAGTTGTCACTGCTCACAAGCAACGTGGATTGCTCAAAATTTTGGAGGACTTGGCAGAGGTCCAACATGTTGGCCCAATCGGATCCACAGAAGCTTGGCAGCTGTCCGGATGCGCCTCGGTACTGCGCCGTCATGTACTGGACCACTGCACTCTTCTGCTCGCAAAAGCGGGCTAGCATGTGCAGCGTAGAATTCCAGCGCGTAGGGACATCACACAGCAAGCGATGGTGGGGGAGATTGAAGCGCTCCTGCATCTTGGCGAGTGCCCCCGAAGCAGTACTGAAATTTCTGCAATGTTTGGCCACTCATCGCACCTTCAACAGAAGATCGGCCACGCCTGGGTATGTCCTCAGGAACCGCTGAACTACTAGGTTCATCACGTGCGCCAGGCAAGGGATGTGTGTCAGCTTAGCCAACCTTAAAGCGCGAATGAGATTACTCCCATTATCACACACAACCATGCCCGGTTTCAGGTCCAGCGGTGCCAGCCACAAATCCGTCTGTTCCTTTATTACCCTCCAAATTTCCTTTTTCCGTGATCCTACTGCTGCTGGGTTAGCGTTTCCGGATGAGGTACAGCTTTGAGATGCGTTGGAGGAGAAGGAGTCAGAGAGGTAGGTGCTGCTGTTGTTATCCAGTGGGAGGGACGGCGGTGCAGCTGTTTGCGGCGTGGGCAACACCCGCGCCGTAGCAGGTAAGGAATCGCTACCAGGCTCCACAAGGTTCACCCAGTGCGCGGTAAGGGAGATGTATCGACCCTGGCCGAACGCACTCGTCCAGGTGTCAGTGGTGAGGTGAACCTTGCAGGCAACGGCATTCTTCAAGCTTCGGGTTATTTTGATGACCACGTGCTCATACAACTCAGGCACTGCAGAGCGCGCAAAGTGGTAGCAGCTGGGAACCACGTAACGTGGGATGGCCACTGACATCATGCCCTTGAAGCTGTTTGTCTCCACCACTCGATATGGCAGCATTTCGCAGGCCAGAAGCTTGGCTATGCTGGCTGTTACTGCCACGGCCCGGGGGTCATTTGCTGGCAATTTCCTCTTGTGATCAAACATCTCCGAGACAGACAACTGAATCGTAGGGCTGCACACTGAAGGGCTGTTGGTGTGTTTGATGAACACTGGGAGACCTCAAGAGCACTACTCCGGAAAGTGACAGTGTCAGCGTCTGATGTTTGTGAATGTTGTGAACCACGCAATGGCTGGGCTACTGCTGCTGCTGAGGCGGGTCTGGTGGTGAGTCTGGTGACCCCAAGGGAGGCAGTGTTGCTGGTACCCTGTCCTGCCGCGTTTGCCCACAGAGTGGGATGTTTGGATAGCATGTGGCGGCTCATGCTGGTGGTGGAGAGGTTGTTAATACTTTTCCCCCTGCTCAGGCGGGTCTTGCACACCTTGCAAATCGCCATAGTACCATCCTCAGTGCAGTCTTCAAAGAAAGCCCAGACTTTGGAGCACCTGCCTTGCTGGCGATTTCTGTTTGCGCCTCTTTTGCCTCTCACTTGAACTTCCACGCTTGTGGTGCCTGAAATTGCGCGCCGCCTACCTTGTGGCACAAGGCGAACTCGTGCAGCAGTGGGTTCTTCAACAGACTCATCTGTGCTGCTGCTACGATGGCGATGTTCTCGTTCACAAACAAAATCTGGGTCTATGTCCACATTGTCCATACCCTCCTTTTCCATCTCCTGAAACTCGTCATATGTCATTGTGGGGGGCCGCCGCCGTGGAGTAGAGCTCCCCAGAACAACCTCTGCGCAGCTCACTCCAACGTTGTCTTCCAGATCTTTTCGGCCGACCTCCTGCAATTGCAACCCCTCCTGCCCAACTTGCTCTGGGATTTGGGTTTCCGAGTCCTCCTCGGACTCGCCTTGTATTTCAGTGCGCGGTGCATTTCCCACAGTTAATGGTTGTGAATCCGGGCACAACATTTCTGGCTGTTCCTCCATTGACCTTTGAAAGGTGGAAGTTTGTTGGGCTGGGAATAGCTCCTGCGAATACTCCATTGTGTCCTGAGGTAATTCATCGGACTGGTTATCTGGCAGTTGTGTGCGTGGTGTCGCTGCCGGTTGTGTCAGCTTTGTGCCCACTGGCTCCTTGTAACTGGCTGAGGACTCGGACCTCGTGCGTGATGTGCTGGTGCTGCTTAACCCACTGCTGGACGCTTGAGAGGTCATCCAAGTAATTATCTGGTCCTGTTCTTTTAGATTTGTGAGGGTTGTTGTCCTGGACAACATGGGCGGTATTGAGTGGGTTTTCTTGGGTGCTCCCCTGTGGCCTGTACGTGAACCGTCAAGGGAAACACCTCTTCCCTTGCCCCTCCCTCTTTCACCGGATTTCTTCCTCATTTCACTTATCCTTAAAGTACACGCTGACTGGCAGCAGTACAGTGGCAGTACAGAAATGCTATACAGTGGTGGGTGAGCGGTGTACCACTATTCCCAGCAGCGACACAGAGCACAATGCTATACAGTGGCGGGTGAGCGGTGTACCACTATTCCCAGCAGCGACACAGAGCACAATGCTATACAGTGGCGGATGAGCGGTGTACTACTGTTCCCAGCAGACACAGAGTGGCAGTAAACACAATGCTATATAGTGTGGCTGAGCGAGGTACACAGAGTGGCAGTAAACACAATGCTATATAGTGTGGCTGAGCGAGCGGTGTACTACTATTCCCAGCAGACACAGAGTGGCAGTAAACACAATGCTATATAGTGTGGCTGAGCGAGGTACACAGAGTGGCAGTAAACACAATGCTATATAGTGTGGCTGAGCGAGCGGTGTACTACTATTCCCAGCAGACACAAAGTGGCAGTAAACACAATGCTATATACTGTGGCTGAGCGAGGTACACAGAGTGGCAGTAAACAGAATGCTATATAGTGTGGCTGAGCGAGCAGTGTACTACTATTCCCAGCAGACACGGAGTGGCAGTAAACAGAATGCTATATAGTGTGGCTGAGCGAGGTACACAGAGTGGCAGTAAACAGAATGCTATATAGTGTGGCTGAGCGAGGTACACAGAGTGGCAGTAAACACAATGCTATATAGTGTGGCTGAGCGAGGTACACAGAGTGGCAGTAAACACAATGCTATATAGTGTGGCTGAGCGAGCGGTGTACTACTATTCCCAGCAGACACAGAGTGGCAGTAAACAGAATGCTATATAGTGTGGCTGAGGGAGGTACACAGAGTGGCAGTAAACACAATGCTATATAGTGTGGCTGAGCGAGCGGTGTACTACTATTCCCAGCAGACACAGAGTGGCAGTAAACAGAATGCTATATAGTGTGGCTGAGCGAGGTACACAGAGTGGCAGTAAACAGAATGCTATATAGTGTGGCTGAGCGAGCAGTGTACTACTATTCCCAGCAGACACAGAGTGGCAGTAAACAGAATGCTATATAGTGTGGCTGAGCGAGGTACACTGAGTGGCAGTAAACAGAATGCTATATAGTGTGGCTGAGCGAGCGGTGTACTACTATTCCCAGCAGACACAGAACAGTAAACAGAATGCTATATAGTGTGGCTGAGCGAGGTACACAGAGTGGCAGTAAACAGAATGCTATATAGTGTGGCTGAGCGAGCGGTGTACTACTATTCCCAGCGGCGACACAATGACTGGGGGGACCCTGGCTAGCGTGGCTGGAGCGCGAACTACCCTGCCTGCCTACCCAAAGCTAAACCCACAGACAAATGGCGGAGATATGACGTGGTTCGGGTATTTATTTACCCGAACCACGTGACAGTTCGGCCAATCAGAGCGTGTTCGGGTCCGAACCACGTGACCCATTCGGCCAATCACAGCGCTAGCCGAACGTTCGGGGAACGTTCGGCCATGCGCTCTTAGTTCGGCCATGTGGCCGAACGGTTTGGCCGAACACCATCAGGTGTTCGGCCGAACTCGAACATCACCCGAACAGGGTGATGTTCTGCAGAACCCGAACAGTGGCGAACACTGTTCGCCCAACACTAGTTAGAAGAAGAAACAAGTCAGGGCCAGTTTGTTTTTAAGCACAACAGAACAAAAGGACTTTTGCCAAGGGCACAACCACAAATCATGGGGCCCCCCAGAAAAACTTTGATGGGACCCCTTAATGTTCTTAACCCTTCCTGTGCCTCTTCGTGGTGATGCTCACAGCCTGGAGGCCCATCTTGCCAGACCTATAAAACAAGTGTGACCATCAGGATCATCACACCTATAACATGTGTAACTACAAAAAGCACCAGTTCTGGGGCATCAGAGAAAGGGAAGGTTAGTAGTTAGGCCCCCGTACACCTCTTGGCCTCCTGCAGTCGCAAAGGCTGCTCCCCCCCCCCCCCCCCCAGTTTCCCCCATGACTTTTACCTGATCTTAATATATACAGCCTTGCCAAATGCAGCATAAAGTACTAACAAGCTATTTCCTTGAGCTCAAAGATTACTGGAACTAACTGCTTAACTAGACAGCAACAGTTTAAATCATCCAAGTAAAATTGTAATCTTTATGGCTGTTAAAGAATGTGTGGGAAACTTGTAGAAGTGTATGTCATGTAAAATTATTTTCCAGGTATACTGTACCATACTCTTGTTTAACGTAGACTGAATTATTACATTTAGATGCACAATGTATGAACAGGGAATATGAAGTATGCTGGTTACATCAGTTATACTCACAGGAAGGTCTGAAGACCTTCGCTTGCTTGCATTCGAAATGTAACATGTCCCACATTTTGTTCTTTAGCTATATGCAACTTAGGCATGCATAGAAAGCAGTTTCATAATAGTCATGCAGGATTTTATACAAAGACAGTAGATGTTATATGTTTAGTCTTTCTACAAGTAGGTTAATGAGATTACAGTATATGTATTTCTGGTTAAAGAGAGTCTGAAGTCATAATAAAAATGGCTTTTTTCCTTATATATAGCAGGGGCATGTGTGCCCCTGCTAAAACGCCGCTATCCCGCTGCTGAACGAGGGTCCTTTCCCCTCCAAATCCCCCCCTGCAAAATCACGACCAACTTGGTCGTAGATTTTGCTACCCCTGTGCGCTTCCGTGTGAGGCAAGGCTATGAGCTACAGCCCTGCCTCACACGCGTCTATCAGCGGCTGATCTCCGCCTCTCCCCCGCCCCTCTCAGTGAAGGAAGACTGAGAGGGGCGGGGGAGAGGCGGAGATCCACCGCTGATAGACGCGTGTGAGGCAGGGCTGCAGCTCATAGCCCTGCCTCACACGGAAGCGCTCCCCGGGCAGCACAGGGGGGATTTGGAGGGGAAAGGACCCTCGTTTAGCTGCGGGATAGCATGCCCCTGCTATATATATAAGGAAAAAAGCCATTTTAATTATGGCTTCAGACTCTCTTTAAGTGATTTCCTGAAAATTATTAATATATGTTACGGCCAGAACCCAAAGTTTGGCCACTTCGGGTTGTGGCTGGCCACTTCGGGTTCTGGCTACGGCCAATTTCTGAAATGAGCCAAATTCTGGCGGCTCCGATCATTTTCCCCGGCGCTGCCTCCCTGCTTTCGGCTCCTGACAGCCGGGGGACACAAGCGTCCCCCCGAGAGTTGTTTGAGGCTGCAGGAAGGCAGAGGCAGGAAAGTAGGAAATGCTTTCCTGCAGCCACGAACGACTTGGGGGGGGGGGGGGACTCGTGTGTCTCCGGCTGACTGAAAGTCGATAGCAGGGAGGCAGGGGGCAGAGCCAGTGCTGAGGAAAATGATCGGAGCCGCCAGAATTCGGCTCATTTCGGACATTGGCCGCAGCGCCTCGGCCACTTCGCACATTGACCTGTCAGAACCCGAAGTGGCCAACCACAACGCGAAGTGGCCAAACTTCGGGTTCTGGCCGTAACATATACACCATCCAACATGCACACAATGGAGCCACCTGATTCTCTATTAGCCTGAATATTCCCAGTATTGGAGCATTATATAGTTCATATGCTGGCTATAATCTTAGTGACTGTTCATTTATTTCTGATGGCGTTCTGGCCAGCATTCTTATCTCTAAAGTGCACTTGCTAATTTGTGTCTTTCAAATGTTATAGGCAGAGTGGCCACTTGTAGATTACGCTAGTGTTCTCGTCACAAAGCTTGTCTACAAAGATTTAGTATTCCTCAGTCACTTACTTGTAGCTTTTATCGTTGTTTCAATGCGGGCTCCGGCCGGTAGCCTCGCATACAGCTTCCACTCCAGGCTTAATGGCAGGTGGCTAGCTGGGAGATGTTATAATTGTATTGCTAACTTCCAGTCAGAGCAATATCCTGCCTCTATCTGGCCAGCAGACGCTTGTCAGCCAATCAGGTGCACTGTCATACACCCTTTGCCTGCTGTACCATACCTAGCAGGAATTACATAGATTAGCATTCAGGTGGGAGGCTTCGGTTGGACGCAATCGTGAATTGCGTCGTTTAACAGGGACGCCCCGTGTAGGCACATCTCCCACACGGTCCCCTCCCTAACCACTCACCTGTCAACCGCATCGTAGAAGCTGCAAAAAATAAAATTTAAAATCACAAACACTGGTCCACATGACAGCCCAGGGGCCCCAGGTCTCTCTCACTCACTGGGGCCCCCAAACCACCATGCGACACCTAGAGGGAAGTGCGGGCAAGCCCTGGACCTCTCACCTCCAGGGAACTCACCCCACCACCTCTAAACTGAATGCCAACTGCAACAAACACAATTGCTAACTTCCAGTCAGAGCAATATCCTGCCTCTATCTGGCCAGCAGACGCTTGTCAGCCAATCAGGTGCACTGTCATACACCCTTTGCCTGCTGTACCATACCTAGCAGGAATTACATAGATTAGCATTCAGGTGGGAGGCTTCGGTTGGACGCAATCGTGAATTGCGTCGTTTAACAGGGACGCCCCGTGTAGGCACATCTCCCACACGGTCCCCTCCCTAACCACTCACCTGTCAACCGCATCGTAGAAGCTGCAAAAAATAAAATTTAAAATCACAAACACTGGTCCACATGACAGCCCAGGGGCCCCAGGTCTCTCTCACTCACTGGGGCCCCCAAACCACCATGCGACACCTAGAGGGAAGTGCGGGCAAGCCCTGGACCTCTCACCTCCAGGGAACTCACCCCACCACCTCTAAACTGAATGCCAACTGCAACAAACACAATTGCTAACTTCTAGTCAGAGCAATATCCTGCCTCTATCTGGCCAGCAGACGCTTGTCAGCCAATCAGGTGTACTGTCATACACCCTTTGCCTGCTGTACCATACCTAGCAGGAATTACATAGATTAGCATTCAGGTGGGAGGCTTCGGTTGGACGCAATCGTGAATTGCGTCGTTTAACAGGGACGCCCCGTGTAGGCACATCTCCCACACGGTCCCCTCCCTAACCACTCACCTGTCAACCGCATCGTAGAAGCTGCAAAAAATAAAATTTAAAATCACAAACACTGGTCCACATGACAGCCCAGGGGCCTCAGGTCTCTCTCACTCACTGGGGCCCCCAAACCACCATGCGACACCTAGAGGGAAGTGCGGGCAAGCCCTGGACCTCTCACCTCCAGGGAACTCACCCCACCACCTCTAAACTGAATGCCAACTGCAACAAACACAATTGCTAACTTCCAGTCAGAGCAATATCCTGCCTCTATCTGGCCAGCAGACGCTTGTCAGCCAATCAGGTGCACTGTCATACACCCTTTGCCTGCTGTACCATACCTAGCAGGAATTACATAGACTAGCATTCAGGTGGGAGGCTTCGGTTGGACGCAATGGTGAATTGCGTCGTTTAACAGGGACGCCCCGTGTAGGCACATCTTCCACACGGTCCCCTCCCTAACCACTCACCTGTCAACCGCATCGTAGAAGCTGCAAAAAATAAAATTTAAAATCACAAACACTGGTCCACATGACAGCCCAGGGGCCCCAGGTCTCTCTCACTCACTGGGGCCCCCAAACCACCATGCGACACCTAGAGGGAAGTGCTGGCAAGCCCTGGACCTCTCACCTCCAGGGAACTCACCCCACCACCTCTAAACTGAATGCCAACTGCAACAAACACAATTGCTAACTTCCAGTCAGAGCAATATCCTGCCTCTATCTGGCCAGCAGACGCTTGTCAGCCAATCAGGTGCACTGTCATACACCCTTTGCCTGCTGTACCATACCTAGCAGGAATTACATAGATTAGCATTCAGGTGGGAGGCTTCGGTTGGACGCAATCGTGAATTGCGTCGTTTAACAGGGACGCCCCGTGTAGGCACATCTCCCACACGGTCCCCTCCCTAACCACTCACCTGTCAACCGCATCGTAGAAGCTGCAAAAAATAAAATTTAAAATCACAAACACTGGTCCACATGACAGCCCAGGGGCCCCAGGTCTCTCTCACTCACTGGGGCCCCCAAACCACCATGCGACACCTAGAGGGAAGTGCGGGCAAGCCCTGGACCTCTCACCTCCAGGGAACTCACCCCACCACCTCTAAACTGAATGCCAACTGCAACAAACACAATTGCTAACTTCTAGTCAGAGCAATATCCTGCCTCTATCTGGCCAGCAGACGCTTGTCAGCCAATCAGGTGTACTGTCATACACCCTTTGCCTGCTGTACCATACCTAGCAGGAATTACATAGATTAGCATTCAGGTGGGAGGCTTCGGTTGGACGCAATCGTGAATTGCGTCGTTTAACAGGGACGCCCCGTGTAGGCACATCTCCCACACGGTCCCCTCCCTAACCACTCACCTGTCAACCGCATCGTAGAAGCTGCAAAAAATAAAATTTAAAATCACAAACACTGGTCCACATGACAGCCCAGGGGCCCCAGGTCTCTCTCACTCACTGGGGCCCCCAAACCACCATGCGACACCTAGAGGGAAGTGCGGGCAAGCCCTGGACCTCTCACCTCCAGGGAACTCACCCCACCACCTCTAAACTGAATGCCAACTGCAACAAACACAATTGCTAACTTCCAGTCAGAGCAATATCCTGCCTCTATCTGGCCAGCAGACGCTTGTCAGCCAATCAGGTGCACTGTCATACACCCTTTGCCTGCTGTACCATACCTAGCAGGAATTACATAGATTAGCATTCAGGTGGGAGGCTTCGGTTGGACGCAATCGTGAATTGCGTCGTTTAACAGGGACGTCCCGTGTAGGCACATCTCCCACACGGTCCCCTCCCTAACCACTCACCTGTCAACCGCATCGTAGAAGCTGCAAAAAATAAAATTTAAAATCACAAACACTGGTCCACATGACAGCTCAGGGGCCCCAGGTCTCTCTCACTCACTGGGGCCCCCAAACCACCATGCGACACCTAGAGGGAAGTGCGGGCAAGCCCTGGACCTCTCACCTCCAGGGAACTCACCCCACCACTTCTAAACTGAATGCCAACTGCAACAAACACAATTGCTAACTTCCAGTCAGAGCAATATCCTGCCTCTATCTGGCCAGCAGACGCTTGCCAGCCAATCAGGTGCACTGTCATACACCCTTTGCCTGCTGTACCATACCTAGCAGGAATTACATAGATTAGCATTCAGGTGGGAGGCTTCGGTTGGACGCAATCGTGAATTGCGTCGTTTAACAGGGACGCCCCGTGTAGGCACATCTCCCACACGGTCCCCTCCCTAACCACTCACCTGTCAACCGCATCGTAGAAGCTGCAAAAAATAAAATTTAAAATCACAAACACTGGTCCACATGACAGCCCAGGGGCCCCAGGTCTCTCTCACTCACTGGGGCCCCCAAACCACCATGCGACACCTAGAGGGAAGTGCGGGCAAGCCCTGGACCTCTCACCTCCAGGGAACTCACCCCACCACCTCTAAACTGAATGCCAACTGCAACAAACACAATTGCTAACTTCCAGTCAGAGCAATATCCTGCCTCTATCTGGCCAGCAGACGCTTGTCAGCCAATCAGGTGCACTGTCATACACCCTTTGCCTGCTGTACCATACCTAGCAGGAATTACATAGATTAGCATTCAGGTGGGAGGCTTCGGTTGGACGCAATCGTGAATTGCGTCGTTTAACAGGGACGTCCCGTGTAGGCACATCTCCCACACGGTCCCCTCCCTAACCACTCACCTGTCAACCGCATCGTAGAAGCTGCAAAAAATAAAATTTAAAATCACAAACACTGGTCCACATGACAGCCCAGGGGCCCCAGGTCTCTCACACTCACTGGGGCCCCCAAACCACCATGCGACACCTAGAGGGAAGTGCGGGCAAGACCTGGACCTCTCACCTCCAGGGAACTCACCCCACCACCTCTAAACTGAATGCCAACTGCAACAAACACAATTGCTAACTTCCAGTCAGAGCAATATCCTGCCTCTATCTGGCCAGCAGACGCTTGTCAGCCAATCAGGTGCACTGTCATACACCCTTTGCCTGCTGTACCATACCTAGCAGGAATTACATAGATTAGCATTCAGGTGGGAGGCTTCGGTTGGACGAAAATCGTGAATTGCGTCGTTTAACAGGGACGTCCCGTGTAGGCACATCTCCCACACGGTCCCCTCCCTAACCACTCACCTGTCAACCGCATCGTAGAAGCTGCAAAAAATAAAATTTAAAATCACAAACACTGGTCCACATGACAGCCCAGGGGCCCCAGGTCTCTCTCACTCACTGGGGCCCCCAAACCACCATGCGACACCTAGAGGGAAGTGCGGGCAAGCCCTGGACCTCTCACCTCCAGGGAACTCACCCCACCACCTCTAAACTGAATGCCAACTGCAACAAACACAATTGCTAACTTCCAGTCAGAGCAATATCCTGCCTCTATCTGGCCAGCAGACGCTTGTCAGCCAATCAGGTGCACTGTCATACACCCTTTGCCTGCTGTACCATACCTAGCAGGAATTACATAGATTAGCATTCAGGTGGGAGGCTTCGGTTGGACGCAATCGTGAATTGCGTCGTTTAACAGGGACGCCCACCTGAATGCTAATCTATGCATGGATTAATTTGGCTCTATGCAGTAGGGCTTGTAACACCGAGAGGTACAGACTAACCAGCAAGCTTATGGTGACCCAGAACTCATTGGAGTATGTAAGGGGCTACAATGGTCCTTAAAGCCCCCTTACTAAGATGTTAAGTAAAACAAAAGTTTGCTTTCTTAAAACAGAAAGAATTTGCGATAATTCAGGTTGGAGTGAGCTTGAGATGTCTCCCAGAGCATCACTGCTGAATATATGCAAATTAACCATTGTACCCTTAGAAGCTAAACACACCTCCAGAACCACTGGAATGCAATGATGTGTCAGCTTGTTAATTTGTGCAGAGCCATAATAATCAAACATGCATACAGACTGTTTTGGATTGATTGATCCTCATCAGTGCATGGCATGGATTAATTTGGCTCTATGCAGTAGGGCTTGTAACACCGAGAGGTACAGACTAACCAGCAAGGTTATGGTGACCCAGAACTCATTGGAGTGTGTAAGGGACTACAATGGTCCTAAAAGCCCCCTTACTAAGATGTTAAGAAAAACAAAAGTTTGCTTTCTTAAAACAGAAAGAATTTGCGATAATTCAGGTTGGAGTGAGCTTGAGATGTCTCCGAGAGCATCACTGCTGAATATATGCAAATTAACCATTGTACCCTTAGAAGCTAAACACACCAACAGAACCAGAATGGTTAATTTGCATATATTCAGCAGTGATGCTCTGGGAGACATCTCAAGCTCACTCCAACCTGAATCATCGCAAATTCTTTCTGTTTTAAAGAGAGTCTGAAGCGAGAATAAATCTCGCTTCAGACCTCATAGATAGCAGGGGCATGTGTGCCCCTGCTAAAACGCCGCTCCCTCCGTACAGCGGGGGAGCGCTTCCGCATTGGGGCAGGGCTAACCGCCGCAGCCCTGCCCCACGTGCGTCTGTCAGACGCGTATCTCCGCCTCTCCCCCGCCCCTCTCAGTCTTCCTTCACTGAGAGGGGTGGGGGAGAGACGGCGATGCACATCTGATAGACGCGACTAGAGGCAGGGCTGCAGTCGTTAGCCCTGCCTCCAGGAAACGAAAAATTTCACGACCAAGTTTGCGACCAAGGTTTGCGGGGGTGGGTTCGGGGGTGAAGGGACCCCCGTTTAGCCGCAGGATAGCGGCGTTTTAGCAGGGGCATACATGCCCCTGCTAACTATGAGCTCTGAAGCGAGATTTATTCTCGCTTCAGAGTCTCTTTAAGAAAGCAAACTTTTGTTTTTCTAGGTATATGCAGCAGTGATGGGTATTACATGTGCACCTGTCACACACAGACAGGTACCGAATAGGTATACCCAATTACAGCAGTGCTCCAGACCTGTTGAGCTAAGAGTCAAACCTGTAAGAACCAAACAAAGAGTCCATACATGGAGTAGTCAAAAGTCCATATATTTGGCCTCAGAGGTACTTCAATTCCTCTCTTTGTTCCGACTCCACTTTAGGTCAACACGTCATATAGAAAGAAAGGGAAAGAAGAGGGCAGATAGTGTAATACTGTTATGAAAAATCAATGTCTACCACCACCTTCCCCCTTAACAAATGACCGTGGGAACTCCTCGAGTTAGCACCTTCACACACCCCCACCGTGTCTGCACTCACCCAGAAAACCTCCTTCAGTCTCCGGAGGTAGGATTTACAGCGTAGGGGGGTTTAATAGGTAGGATCCACAATCCTTCTTTTTGTCAATTGACTGTGGGACTGAGAAAATCTTGATAGTGTAAAACCAAAAATAGATCACAAGAACAAGATTAGCTCTCAAAAGAGCTGTTGAGGGGTGCTTTTTTTAGCAATAACAATCAGCCAGGAGCAAGCTAACAAGCCTACAAGAGCCTAACTAAGCTTTCCCTATGAGAGTCTGCAGCAGCTATCCCTTCACTAATTACCGCAGGCACACGAGTGAGTCCACTGCCTGATGCTGCCTGCCTTTTATAAGGGGGGGGGGGGGCTCCAGGAGGGATTTTAGCCTAATTGGCTACAATGTGCCTGCTGACTGTGATATAGAGGGTCAAAGTTGACCCTCATGATGCACTATGGGGGCGAACCGAACTTCCGGAAAAGTTCCCAGTTCACCGCGATCGCGAACCACGGAAGTTTGCCAGGAACCGTTTGCCAGCGAACCATTCGGGCCATCTCTACTGTCCAATGATGACCACCAGCAGACCACTGTCCCAGAAAATGGACGCCATGAATTTTTTAGACAATTTTTGGGCGCAGAACTTCTTTTGCCATTGGGGACTTACTGCGGCGCCATTCCTTTGATTGTTCCATGGTTTCAGGATGATAGATGTGGAGCCAAGTTTCATCCCCAGTCACTAACCTAGCCAAAAAGTGCAAACAGCGCCTGAGCAGCTTCAAAATGTGCCAAAATGGCATTGAATGCTTCAGCTTGTTTCTCCTTCTGATCATTGTTCAAAAATTTCAGCACCCACTTTGCTGAAAGCTTGCCCATGTCTAGGATAGTGGAGACAACAAACCCAGGGGCGTAGCAATAGGGGGTGCAGAGGTAGCGACCGCATCGGGGCCCTTGAGCCAGAGGGGCCCCAGGGGGTCCTACCTCAACTTCAGTATTAGCTCTCTATTGGTCATGTGCTCATAATAATCACTTCTATAGATACTTTGAATAGTGGTAATCATTAATAAACTGTTCCCCATCCCCCTCTTGCACCTCTGACATTGTATTTGCCATTGTCAGGTTTTGGTGCGCCGTATCAATTGTTATGTATAGAATGCTTGGGGGGCCCCACTGTAAAACTTGCATCAGGGCCCACAGCTCCTTAGCTACGCCACTGAACAAACCCAACTTGCTTCTGTGAGAAGTCCAGTATCTGGGCTATCTTTTTTGCTGATATTCCTTGGTCCTCAATAATGAGCTCATGATCAGCATCACAGGTTGCTGGATAAGTTGAGGTTGGGTGTGCCCAATGGAGAAATCCCCAGTCTTGAAACGAGATATCCAGGCTTTGACAGTGCTGTAAGAAGGACACTTCTCTGCCAGTGCTTGTGTCATCTCAGTGCGAATGTCCTTTGCTGACTTTCCATAACTCCTACAAAATTACACTTGTCACAACTTCTCACTAGAAGAAAAAAACAGTTTTAAAGGATACCAGAGCAAAAGTAAATAGAGAACACAGGGGGAGCAGGCATGGTGTGGAAGCTGTGCTGATGCCCACTGCTCCCCCCATTCTCATCTCTACCACTCCGATTGTACCTAAATGCCCCCGGCAGCCTCTTCCAGGTCACTGGAGTCGGGCATCAGTGCGCAGGCACAGGCCTGGCTGCGTGCATCCTACATTGCGTGTTTACAGCCAGGAGGTAGCAGTGGCCAGGAGCCCGCAGCCGGGAGCGCACTGCACATTACGTAGTCATGATGTCATGCGCAGTGCATGACATCATGACTACTTCTTGCGCACTGCATTCCCGGCCGCAAACGCGCAGTGTAGGACATGCGCAGCTGGGTCAATGCCTGTGCACTGATTCTCGACTCTGGCGACCCAGAAGAGGCTGTTGGGGGCATTCAGGTAGGATCAGGGGGCAGAGAGGAGAACAGTGGGGGTGGTGGGCATCAGGATGGCTTCCACTACATGCCTGCTCCGCCTGTTTTCCCTATTTACTTTGGCTCTGGTATCGTTTAAGAATTGCAAATGCCTGATATTTGCACATTTACATACTAAGATATTAGGCCCTCCATACACATTTTTCTTTTCCCTCTGGAAGAAGCCCAAACCAAGAACTTATCAATCAGCATCACCTCGTATATTTAAAACTCTCTTACAATTTATCACAAAAAAATGCATTTTCTACTGTTTATTGACCCTCAAATGCATTTACAAAGCCAAAGTATGCACATTTTCAGTAAGGATGATACCACTTATAGGCTAACTTTAAAAGATTAAAGAATTAGCTTTCAACCAATATGCCTTCTTCAGACCCTACAGCCTTTGTACAGTGCATACGTTGTAGAGGGGAAGAAGATCTATCAGACTGAAAGCTCACTCTTTGAATTTTTTAAAGTTAGCCAATAAGTGATATCATCCTCATTGAAAATGTGCATACTTTGGTACCAAAAGTGACATGTAACATGGGGGTTTATTCACAAAACCCAGGGGTCTAGTCCTGAGATAAGAGGTGAGTCGACTCGCCCTGCGCCCCTCGCTGAAAAATGGGTGTGGTCACGCATCAGAATGTGGCCATGGTCATGGGTGGTGCCAAATATACATGACCTTAGTAGTGTAAAAGGTCTGTCCGGGGAAGTTTGAGCTCTGCCATAGTGTATCCCCAAAAAATAGATGTAATCTGACAGCATTTCACCAAGGTTCCTCCAAAATACAGATAATATAGCAGTGGTTCCCCCAAAATAGACATAATCTGGCAACAGCAGTTCCCCCAACATACACATAATCTGGAAGCAGTTTCCCAAAATACGTATAACCTGGCAGTGGATCACCAAAAATACACGTATCACCCAAAATACATGTAATCTGGCAGCAGTGGTCCCCCAACATACACAATCTGGCAGTGGTTCCCCAAGATACGTGTAATCTGGCAGCAGCGGTTCCCCCAAAATACAGATCTGACAGCCGTGGTCCCCCAACATACACAATCTGTCAGCAGTTCCCCAAAATACACGTAATCTGGCAGCAGCGGTTCCACAAAAATACAGATCTGACAGCAGTTCCCCCAAAATAGGTACCCCCAGTATAGCAGCCAGGTCTATAGGTATCCCCAGTATAAGTAGCCATGTGTATAGTTGTCCCCAGAATAGGTAGCCAGGTGTGTAGATATTCCCAGAATAGGTGGCCAGGTGTATAGATGTCCCCAGAATAGGTAGCCAGGTCTATAGGTGTCCCGAGTATAGCCAGGTCTATAGGTGTCCCCAGTATATGTAACCAGGTGTATAGGTGTCCCCAGTATATGTACCCAGATGTATAGGTGTACATAGTATAGCTAGGTCTATAGGTGTCCCCAGTATATGCAGCCAGGTGTCCCCAGAAGGAGGTGGGCCGCGCAGTGAAGGGGAAGTGGTGGGTGTTATAAACTGTTCTTATATCACCTTGCTTCGACACCACCGTCTCACCGACTGTGAGATCACTTGACTCTCCACACAGCAAACAGGAAATAGACTTTCTCAGGCTTCTTCAATGTTTACGTTATTTATTCAGGAAACAGGAATACAGATAGATACATTCATCATATCCTAGCCATGCCAATCTTCATGTTGCGTTACAAGCTCGTGATTAGACTCCCTGCTGAAGTCAATCAGGTACCTTCTTCCTAACTACGTTACACTAAACTACCTATGTACAGCATACATTATATCAGATTACAGAAAGGAAGAACATGCTTAGAGGTCCCAGTCGGCCTTGCGAGCTAGTGCGGAAGGAAGAAGCAGAATGCTCTCTCCATCGCTCACTCTGGGTTTAATACCGACTAGGAAAGAGTTAAATATGACATCATCTTCGCCACCCCCTAGATCAGATTATTGGTGGACCCACTCGTGGTGTCATCATACCCACCTACTTGATTAATAATCAATGAGGCATTTGACCTAAATGCAGGAATGTGGATGTTTAGTAAATATGGTCGATGTTTACTGTTCCTGTGGTGTACGTGGAGGTCACAGTAGGCCGATGGCCTTCTTTTAGGAACATGTTCTCAGTATCTGCGTGTATCCTCTGCTACACGCAGACCCTGAGATGCCTCTGCCTGCATCACAAGACCTCTATTGATTTTAAAGGCATACACTGCAGACAAGCCTTTTACATAAAACTCAGGCCAAGTAATTGAGGCCTACTTAAATTATAACAATCCCCCCTAAAACGGCTTGACCCGCAGATCCCAGCGTCTGAACCTCCCAGTACTTGGTTTCTTTCTTTTATGTTTCACTTTTCGATGTTCGTGCTCACACAACTTCTCTGCTCTCTGTGGTTACCCCTCGAAGAGAGAGAGCACGACCTCTTGGTCTTCCTGTAACCAGGCTCTCTGGGGAGGCCCTACTTCTAAATCCCTCTATACCACATGCTCAGCATTTGCGTCACTTGCGTATCACTCACAAACTTGCATGACCACAGAAAAGTGAAACTCGTTTGGTTGTTACTCAAGGGAGCAGTGCCAGGTGCCTTCTAAAAGAACGCCTTTATACAATCAGCTCCATCACAGGTACTACTAAACCTATACCCATAACCCTGTATATCTCTTAATTTGAAAATATTGGTTCAGGAGATTGTTTATGAGGCACCAATCTCTGGACCAGGTTAATTTGTTTTACGTAATTTTAACACGCAACCTCACCTGGATAATGATGCCTAACGTTGTCATCCCCATCCAGACGACCAGTGGGTGTAGAAAAAACCTCGGAACTGCAGAGGCCCAGTCCGAGTGTCCCTGGAACATCACCAGAACCTTTGTCCACCAGGTCAGACTGGCACTCACCTGCTCATTTTTGTGTTCTACCTCGTTAAGATCACCTGTATCATGGTGAAATCTTACCTCTAACTTAGTGTACTGTTTGTTTAACCTTTGTAACAAAATGTGGTCGTCTTGGATCAAACCCTGTTCCCCTTTGTCCCATGTCGTGTTCTCTTTCAGGGCGGGAACTACCCGTGAAACTTTGCACTTTAGAGTTCTCTTAACAATTTGAGAAACAACGTCATCCAACCTGGATGACTGGATCCATATGGGATCTCCGCTCCCACAATATGTTCCCCTTGGAAAATCTCCCTTATCGGAAGAATTATGAGAATATACCTTGAATGTATCATTAGACCTTATGTTAAAAAACCAAACCTTTCCTTCAGCCACCGGAACTATCGGTTGGGCTTCAGGGTGGATCTTTTGAATGGTATCCTCGCATTCTGCGTTCTTGAGCCTGCAGGCTTCTTCACTAAATTTGACTTGCCCCGGCCAACGCAGGTACTTCTGCAAGAATTGCCCGCATGAGGACAACTCTACTTGCTTCACCTCCCCGTCTAGCACCAAAAAAGGTTGACCTCTCCGGTCCTGGTGTGAGACACGGGTTGAGGTGGGAACTAAGGAAGTGGCGGTGCCTAAAGGAATGTTGCACCGTTTCCCTTTGTTCACCCAAACATCTCAAAGCTGCCATGCAAAAGATCCTTCTCCAGAAAAATCGCTATACCTCCCCTTGTCCAATCTCAGTTGGACAGGATCTTTTAGCATCTCCCTGACAACATATGTCCCCAACTGTCCTGATTGGACCTCTTCCCCCCTTATGTCCCGAGGCACAATATGTACCTGAGGTCGGGAAGACTGTACTCTCTGCAATTCTTCAATTAAGAGTACCTCTTCACTTACCCAACTATCATGAGGATAAGCTGCTGCATATGGACTGTGTAATATCGTCCCCTGTTGTGACCTGTGTGGTGTGAATGGGGTTCCCTGTGTTGGCGTTCCCTCCCCCGGGACCGCTCTCCCCACCCTCTTTGTCACCTGGAAATGTGGCTTGATCTCGATTTTTACTTCTTGTTTCGAGAACCACCAACCCTCGGCTTTACAGCCTTTACGTGTGTATAGTTGTTTCAGAGGCACTCTCTGTTGGTAGCTCCAGAGTGTGATGTTGTCCCCTGCGTCTCTCTGGTAAGAGAATTGACGCCTCCTGCTCGTTCCTCTCCAATCTGGAACCATCTCACTCTGCATAACCAAGACAAGGTACCCCTGAATCACACACTCCACCTTTTGCATGTACCCATTGTACTGCAATGTACCTTTTAACAAATCTTTGGATCGGTGCGTCGATTCTGGGAGTGTGGTACTCAATAGCAGATTTACACTGCCATTCAATTCCCACTGCCCGCACACCTGCCCCTTCAGACCTTTCACCCACATTGTGCCCTGAAATTTGTTTTCTCCTGGCACAAGTGCTCTTTTCCTCCGTCCCTGCATGGTCCATCTGTGCCAAGCGGAGGGAGGTGTGAAAGGATTAGTACCTTTGTCACCCAACATTAACATGCTTGGGCCTTGCATTCTCATTAACCCCTTATTATACATGAGAATGTCCTCTCTTCGTTCTCCTAGGACGGAATGGCAACCTAGGATCACCATCAGCACGGTACTCTTCATTATAAAAGCACCACCTTGGGAAAGAAAAACATTAGCAATTTGCACTATGCTTTGCTCAGTCAGTTTTTTTTAGACGTTTTCCGATCTCAGGAACCTCGGTTTTTAGTCTCTTTCCAATTTCAGAAATCTCGTGTTTTAGTTTCTTTCCAATTTCAGGAATCTCGTGTTTCTCCAAACTTAGATTGGCATCTGGAACCTTTCGCTTATCCGACTGACATCTCCATCTTTGCTGCCAGCACTGCAGCTGTCTCGAGTCCATATTGCCCCACTCCTGAAATCAAAATACAAACAAATCAATTCTTATTAATGATTTGGGATTCGCCCTGCGGCTTGTACTCTTTACACTTTAAATTGATCAATATATACCGTAATTGATCTCGTTGCTTTATGGTTCTCATGAACTCTGTTTACTCTTATTGGTAGATTGGAGTTAAACCTCACCCCCCTACCTCAGTACTATCCTCAGTACTTACCTGTTTAAATTATGCTCCCGCGGACTTCACCTTTGGAAGCTCTCACCTCATTGCAGCTCACTCCACATCCCCCCTTATCTGTCCATGCGCGGCCGTCGCATGCACAGATTACGGATGCCACACCTGTTGCTGCTTTGCAGGTGAGCCTGCAATGCTCTTACTCATTATCGCATTTACTTATCTAGAACTTCATTGCGATACCAGCTCTGCTGGAAGTTCTGTGTGTTGTACCCTCCGATCAATGTTTGCCGTGCCACCACCTAGACTACCAAAAAGAATAAAAAATGGCTGCCTCCCTGTAGAAAGGAGCATTTAACACTTAAACTACACCGGGTGCAGGGCTAAGCATACCAGCGTCACATGCCTGTATGCAGATCCCTGACTGCCCACAAGGTAGGTAGTCACATGGCAAACACCGTACTGATACACTGTCACTCTGTACATGGCAATTCTTTCATTTGGATAATTGCCCCATGAACTGCTGTCAGTTCTTGTTCTTTGTGCTACAATTGATAGGAGCTGCAAAAAAACATATTTGACCAATCAGTGGACGAAAAAAACCCACAAAAAACAGCCCCAGCCCAGCATAGACCTCTTAGTCAAGCTCTGGCCCTGTCCACGACAAAAACCGGAAAAAAACGTTACCGCTCTGCAGCAGCGGCGACGGAAACCCGGATTGGTCAACTCCCTTTTTTCCACCTCCGGCAACCCCCTGATGCACTGTCCCCCTTTCCTTCTATTGGGAACTCATGCTGCACCACCCATTAAGGTGCCCCACTTACAGGAATAATCCCGTAAGCAACTCAGTACAGACACTTTCCTGACCTGCACTGCTACGTGTGTCCCTGCACCTAGCTGGGACACTTTTCCTATCCGTGCTCCTGCTAATCTTACAGTAATAGCTTGGTGCACGTATCCTGGCATTCCTTTCCATGGACTCAGGGAAAAACTCTGGGGAAATACTTCGAGAACCGAGACACACAGTAGCATGTCTCTGTATTTCTACCCCCCTCCCTTTCAGCTGCTCTGCCCGGAGCCGCGGGCACAGCCTGACGTGACGTGGATCCCCCAGCCCCTCCTCCCCCCTGCCATGACGTGTGGGGGCCATGACTCTCGGGGGCAGGCTCTCTCCACTGCCGCCATTTTGAGTCCTGGACTGCCAGCTAAGATGGCTGCTCCCATAGCAGCCTCTCGTTCCTATACCTTAGGAGAAAACAAACTCACACAGAACATACATTTTTATGCATAGTTACACACAGCATCGATACATTTTACCGAGAGTCAGCCTTCCGCTACCTATACTCTCTGGGATGCTTGCCAAACTTGAGACAAACCGCGTCACAGCTGCAATACTAAATATTTTACATCTTAGCATCACCCAGGAACGTAGAAACCTCTCTCTCCTCACAAATCATGTGCAGCATATCTCCGCCATAACTCAGAACTACTCAAGCGCGCAGACTGGAACTAGATAAGCTTGCATCTCTCACTACACTTTTCCACTACGCTCCTCTCTATCCCCTCTCCCTCCCATCCAGTACAGACTGAAGCACCGTTGGCTTATCTCCTGCTGCGGGGGACCCCCCCCCCTGCTCTCTCTGGACATTTTTCCCAGCCTCTGTAGAGACGGGGAGAGAAGAGAAGAGAAAAAGAAAAAAACCCAATCGACTTCTTTCCAGCAAAACATGCCTGAGACAAATGCAGAGATAACCACTACGTAAATATACAACACAGGAAGCTTGAATCCGAAGAAAAAAACGCACTGGAGAGATGAGAAGCCCGCAGCCTCCACACTGCAATTAACACAGAATATACACATTAACACATTATCCTCTCCTTGTTATAACACCAAATACAACACAGATAACGCCATATAACAACGTAGATCCTACTTGCCTGAGAGGACTTTGTACGCCTGCCAATTCGACCAGCTTTTGGCAACTCCACGAAACTGAGTGGATCCCTGGAACTACTGAGCGTCATCTCTGTGTACCCACACTGGCTCAGCGGATCGATCTCCAGCGGCAGCTGCCAGCCGGCCTCGGAGCCTTCCAGTCACCTGCGATCCGGTTTAGGCTATGACTGCGTGCACTTACAGTCAAAGTTTAACATCCACGAGTTTCGCCGCTGGTTTCCTCGAATTGCAGCCCGTGTGCTCGGCTCCCACACACTCACACCAGCTTATCAGTCTCAGCTTGATAAGCTTAACAGTCCGCGTCTATTCCGCTTGTTTTGCTGTGGAATATCTTGAAAACTACTTCGACCCCGGCCCCGTCTGCCTGTTTTGCTAGGCAGGGAAGGATTTCAGCACCACTGTTATAAACTGTTCTTATATCACCTTGCTTCGACACCACCGTCTCACCGACTGTGAGATCACTTGACTCTCCACACAGCAAACAGGAAATAGACTTTCTCAGGCTTCTTCAATGTTTACGTTATTTATTCAGGAAACAGGAATACAGATAGATACATTCATCATATCCTAGCCATGCCAATCTTCATGTTGCGTTACAAGCTCATGATTAGACTCCCTGCTGAAGTCAATCAGGTACCTTCTTCCTAACTACGTTACACTAAACTACCTATGTACAGCATACATTATATCAGATTACAGAAAGGAAGAACATGCTTAGAGGTCCCAGTCGGCCTTGCGAGCTAGTGCGGAAGGAAGAAGCAGAATGCTCTCTCCATCGCTCACTCCGGGTTTAATACCGACTAGGAAAGAGTTAAATATGACATCATCTTCGCCACCCCCTAGATCAGATTATTGGTGGACCCACTCGTGGTGTCATCATACCCACCTACTTGATTAATAATCAATGAGGCATTTGACCTAAATGCAGGAATGTGGATGTTTAGTAAATAAGGTCGATGTTTACTGTTCCTGTGGTGTACGTGGAGGTCAGAGTAGGCCGATGGCCTTCTTTTAGGAACATGTTCTCAGTATCTGCGTGTATCCTCTGCTACATGCAGACCCTGAGATGCCTCTGCCTGCATCACAAGACCTCTATTGATTTTAAAGGCATACACTGCAGACAAGCCTTTTACATAAAACTCAGGCCAAGTAACTGAGGCCTACTTAAATTATAACAGTGGGCACAGCGGTGGGGAAGGGGGGACGTCTCCCCCCCTTCCCTCACCTTGGGGCTCCCCCTCCTTCACTCTCCCCTTCAGAACTTAACATTTGCGGTGGCTGGTAGCGGGCATCAGCGGGCGGGAACTTACCTCCTCCTCGTTCCGGCACGAGTTGAAACTCTGTGTGCCGCTAGTCTGGTCTAGTCTAGACCAGAGCAGTGGCACACAGAACTTCTTTCGGCGCTTGGAATGAGGAGGAGGTAAGTCCCGGCCGCTGATGGCGGCTGCCAGCCGACGCAAATGTTTCATCTGGAGGGGAGAGTGAGGGAGGGAGAGCCCCAAGGTGAGGGAAGGGGGGTGGGGAGATGTCCCCCCTTACCCGCCGCTGTGCCCACCACTCCTCCTTCACTGCGCTGTCTCTCCTCCACATGCTAGGGTGGACAACATCCACTCTCCGAAAAAAATAGGTGGGCGTCGTCCATCCGTGTTCATGCAGGACTCGACCCCTGACTAAAACACATACACTTTATGTGTGCAGGCAACACATGTTACGTTTACCAGTCTTTATGCAAATTGCATAACTCCTGTCATTGCGATTACAGGGTTTAATGAACATACCCATAAAGGGAATGGATAAAATAGGTCAATAATTCAAAATTGGAGAAGTACTGTAAAACATCAAAAATCAGTTTTAATTTTGCGGAGACAATAAAAATTTTACACTTAGATTTTTAACTTTTAAACACAAAATAAGACTTTGAGGTTCCAGGAAAGTCCTGTTTATGATTAGATATATAGATACAATTGTTTTTTTTTTCTCTTCAGGTTTGTTTAAATGCTAGCCAGTAAATGGTATCCTGATTCAAACCTTCCTGTCTTAACTGATGGCTAACACAGTACAATCCTCTGCCACGTAAACCAAAGAAAAGTTGAATCTCAGTGATCTGGCACCTACCTCAGGATGCCTGAGAGAAAGGTAGTCCACACTGACAGAGTGGCACAGATGCAGTCTATCAGCCTCAGCTGCCAATTCTGATTAACATACTGACAGCAGGAAATGAGAGCATGGTTGGAGTGGACTGTGCAGGGTTTCACTTGTCTTAGCTATGGAATTGTTGCTGACTAAGACTGCACTGATTTAAATTACAATAGCGGTAGAGTATTGTACCGTACAACTCTTGCTGATTTAAATTAAGGATGCTATCTTAACCACTTCCCAACTGAGGGGTTTTACCCCTTGACCACCAGAGCAATTTATACCTTTCAGCGCTCCTATCATTCATTCGTCTATAACTTTATCATTACTTATCGCAATGAAATGAACTATATCTTGTTTTTTTCACCACCAATTAGGCTTTCTTTAGGTGGGACATTATGCCAAGAATTATTTTATTCTAAATGTGTTTTAATGGGAAAATAGGAAAAATTGTGGGAAAAAAATATATTATTTTTCAGTTTTCGGCCTTTATAGTTTTTAAAAAATGCATGTTACTGTAATTAAAACTCATTAAATGTATTTGCCTATTTGTCCCGGTTATAAAACCGTTTAAATTATGTCCCTATCACAATGTTTGGCGCCAATTATTTATTTGGAAATTAAGGTGCATTTTTTTCAGTTTTGCGTCCATCCCTAATTACAAGCCCATAGTTTATAAAGTAACCGTGTTATACCCTCTGGACATAAATATTTACAAAGTTCAGTCCCTAAGGTAACTATTTATGTATTTTTTTTAATTGTAAATTTTTTTTTTTTTTTTTAATTACAAAAAATAAATAAATTGGGGAGTGTGGGAGGTAAGGAGTTCATTTTTTTGTGTAAAACTAGTTTATTTGTATGTAAAACATGCTTTAGGGTGTAGTTTTACTATTTGGCCACAAGATGGCCACAGTAACTTTTTGTTTAATGCGACCTGCAAGCGTCCTTCCGGATGCTTGCAGGAAGTACTAGGAGGCTGGGAGTTTGTTTTTTTCTCACAATGATCGCGCTGCTCAGCGGAGCAGCAGCGGAGCAGCAGCGGATCATTGCGGGGCTTAGATCAATGAACGGGAATGGATTTTCCCGTTCATTGATCTCCGGGCGAGCGGCGGGCGGTGTGTTTGCGGCGGGAGTGCGCGCTAGAGCGAGCGGGAGCGCGGGCAGCGGCGGGAGCGCGGAAAGTACGGATTTCTCCGTCCCTGGGGGTTAAAGGATGGAATAAGGGACGGAGAAATTCGTACGCGTGGGGGTAAAGTGGTTAAAGCTGGATTTATATGTCCCATATAAAGTGGTTAAAGCATAATAAGTCAGTTATTATTGCAAAGAGAAAGCTCAGAGTGCCCAGGTCCAGGTTAGGGATTTTAGAATTATGTTTTCCTAGAAAGCAAACCTTTGGGATAAACAATTTCCCCTAAAATGACCATTACTTTCATTTACCGTAATTGTACACTGAAATGTATGTATCCTTTACTCACAAGTGGGATATAACAGTTATTGCTAATTATGAACTTTGGATTGTGCTTACAATATTCAAGACATGATTTATAAACCAACCTTTTCAATAATTAATGAAGCTGTTGGGTATTTTCTCCATAACATGGTAAACCACCTGTAAAGTTTTCTTTTGGGATATGCTATTTCCTGTTCATGAATATACTTAATAGAATTAAAAAGAAGGATTCATTTTTCAAAGACACTTGGAAAGGAAGTGGAGAATTAAAACAAATCAAGCAAACAATGGCTTCCCGCTGAAAGGTTTTCTGGTGTGGAATCAGCAACATTATATCAACTGTGGCTTACATCGGTGAAAGTTACTCAATGATGCACTGGTTGTGTATCCTCTGAAATAACTGGTAATGGAATGAATTCAAGAATTGGGTTTCTCCCCCAACTCCAGGCAATGAGATAGGTTCTGTTGAGTTAGTTAAATCTGGCACGAAGCCCAAGCCTTACCACTTCAAAACTAGGGTTTTTCCCCTTATGGACCAGAGTAGTTTTCGCATTTCAGCACTCCTCTCATTCATTCGACAATAACGTTATTACTACTTATCACACTGATTTTATTTTATTTTATATGGATTTTAAAAGGAATAAAAAGAAAACTAATGAAAAAAAAACATTTTTTTTTTATTTTTCAGCCATTATAGTTTTAAAATAAGTGCAACTGTATTTTAAAACCCATGCATTTTATTTGTCCATTTGTCCCAATTATTACAACATATTTTTTTAAATTACAATCCCTTATTTGCAAAAAAAAACAATAAAACCCTCATGGCATACATATTTAAGTAACTAGGTCCCTAATGTAACAATTTGTGTATTCTGTCACTTTGGCTCTTTTTTTTTTTCAAGTTTTTCAAGTTTTTTATTATAGGAACTGTGGGGACAGAAAGGGGTTAATACGATTTTTATTTATATGTGGATTTTTTAGGGCTTATTTTTGTAGACAAAAAAAAAATGAAGTGCCCTATTATATTTGGCCACTAGATGGCGCCGTTAAAAGACTTACGAGGTGAAAATAAAAAAATTAAGTACCTGCTTCAAATTTGAATCCACCGAGGACGCCATCGGCGCCCTCCGTTTACTTCCGCCGGGTCACCGCTGTTTAATCGTCCCCCCCCCCCAGGCCAGCTCCTGACCCCACAGCCGGAGTCGGGCTCTCATGCCTCAAATAAAATGGCCGCTTGAGCTTGCCGCGGCTGCGCAGTCCGCATAGACGAGAGTGCGGCTGCGCATTACCCAGCAGGCATCTGACAGCTGATGACTGTAGGCAAAGGCAATAGCACACGATATGCAAAGGCAGCAAGTTTTTGCCCACATATAGGAACCAGACTTAAATTTCAGCCAGCACGTTAATTAACATAGGCTGTCACATCTTGTGCAACAGACAATAAGTAGATGGATCAGCACCACCAAAGATGAATTAAAGCTCTTTTATTTCATGTGGCAGCAATTACAGACTGCTGTTTCGGGCTGTCAGCCCTTTTTCAAATTGCAGATAAAGCCGTGACAACATACAGTGTGTTCATTGAATCCCTAAATACTCTAATCCCCCGTGCACCACCAATCAGTGCCCACGAGGGCGGGGTTACAGAGCGGACCCCGTGGGCACTGATTGGTGGTGCACGGGGGATTAGAGTATTTAGGGATTCAATGAACACACTGTATGTTGTCACGGCTTTATCTGCAATTTGAAAAAGGGCTGACAGCCCGAAACAGCAGTCTGTAATTGCTGCCACATGAAATAAAAGAGCTTTAATTCATCTTTGGTGGTGCTGATCCATCTACTTATTGTCTGGAGTGTGTCCCAAGAGGTGCTGGGACAGGGATCAAGCACGCCATCCTTTCCATTGGGTGCTCCTCGTATTTTTGTTTGTCACATCTTGTGCAACAAACAGGATGAGGGTGGACCTGACCTGCCAGGTTCCCCCCTCCCCTTCTAGCTGCCCATTATTTATCCACAGGGAAGGTGTGAATATTGCGTCTGTGATTTCTGTAAACGTCTTGAAGCATAGTGACCAATATCTCCACATTGATGAACTACCTCATAGCGGCAACAAGTCCTATTTTCTAGCGCTACTCTTATTGTTGTTTGTGTTTCCTTTTGGCTCCGTGAGCAAGCTACATTATGGATATGGACTACCTCATAGCTGCAACAAGTCCTATTTTCTAGCGCTACTCTTATTGTTGTTTGAATATCTCCACATTCCTTGCTGATGAAAGCTTTATGCTAATGTGTGCAATAAAATAATTTCAGCAGTCCTTATCTGCCTAAAATTTCTGCAGTCAGGCAGGCCTGGGAGCCTGGGAAGTAGGAGGAAGTAGGAAGTAGGAAGAAGGCCTCTGCTAAACTTTTAAATGTACAAAGAAGAGGTAAAGTTTAATGTTTTTTTTTAATAATGAGCCACATTGTTGGCATGCATGTTTAATGTGCTAATGAGATGTCCTTGGTGTTCAAAATGGTGCTTGTTTTTTTGGGGGGATTGGAAAATCAGGGGGAGGGGATGTGCGTGATGACGTAGGCACGCCCACATCCCCGGTCTGCAGCTGCATTTCTGGATAAGACGTCTAGGCCTCAGAGAAATCGTTAATAGGAGTCTGGTCACGTGAGTTGTGCACTGACATTTTGAACTGTGTTGCAACATAGAAGATTTGCAATAAACTTTACTGTTAACTGTACTTTATGTCTTACTGCCCCATTGATCTGCTTAATTTTTACATCATTACCTGTCTGGAGTTCTGTGTCTCATTTATATGAATAATACAGCCCCCTGTTTTTTAAAACGGAATGAAGGTCTGATATGTAATGTCATGGTGAACTGCACTGCTATGTAGAGGAACTGTTGCAGATTTCACTGTAGCCTGAACTTTGTACACCATGGAGGTGCTTTGCCCTTATCATAATTTTTTGAATGCATTGGGACTTGCCTGATTTCTAAAATGGAACAGAAGCTACCAGTATAGATATGAGACACTTGGTGCCCCCAGTTGAAACTGATCTTTGTATGGGGATGGGAGAGATGAAGTTTCACAAATGTGTGGGTTATATTTGTTTTCTATTTCACTTATAGAAGATGGACACAAAGAAATGAAATCAATATTTAGTAGATCTTCCTTTTGCAGAAATTACAGCCTCTAAACGCTTCCTGTAGGTTCCAATGAGAGTCTGGATTCTGGTTGAAGGTATTTTGGACCATTCCTCTTTACAAAACATTTCTAGTTCATTCAGGTTTGATGGCTTCCAAGCATGGACAGCTCTCTTTAACTCACATCACACATTTTCAATTATATTCAGGTCTGGGAACTAAGATGGCCATTCCAGAACGATGTACATGTTCCTCTGCATGAATGCCTTAGTGGATTTTGAGCAATGTTTAGGGTCATTGTCTTCTTGAAAGATCCAGCACAGCTTCAGCTTTGTCACTGATTCCTGGACATTGGTCTCCAGAATCTGCTGATACTGAGTGGAATCCATGCATCCCTCAACTTTGACAATATTCCCAGTCCCTGCACTGGCCACACAGCCCCACAGCATGATGGAACCACCACCATATTTTACTGTAGGTAGCAGGTGTTTTTCTTGGCATGCTGTGTTCTTTTTCCTCCATGCATAACACCTCTTGTTATGCCCAACTAACTCTAATTTTAGTTTCATCAGTCCACAGCACCTTATTCCAAAGGTACACAGAATAAAGACACAGAGAGCCCAATATAGTGTAGTATGTACTGGTATGTGGATATGACAATTATCTATTTATACTCACAAACATGGGTTACCGTCCAGGTAACCACTGTATCAGCCCTATATAACCACTCTATTATTCCAAAGGTTTAGCATACCTCAAGTGGCTCTGTTTTGCTGTGGGTGGAGAAAAGGCTTCCTCTGCATCACTCTCGCATACAGCATCTCCTTGTGTAAAGTGTGCGGAATTGTTGAACGATGCACAGTGACTCCATCTGCAGCAAGATGATGTTGTAGGTCTTTGGTGCTGGTCTGTGGGTTGACTCTGACTGTTCTCACCATTCTTCACTTCTGTTTATCCAAGATTTTTCTTGGTCTGCCACTTGGAGCCTTAACTTGAACCGAGCATGTGGTCTTCCATTTCCTCAATATGTTCCTAACTGTGGAAACAGACAGCTGATATCTGTAAGACAGCTTTCTGTATCCTTCCACTAAACCATGATGGTGAACAATCTTTGTCTTCAGGTCATTTGAGAGTTGTTTTGAGACCCACATGTTGCTACTCTTCAGAGAAAATTAAAAGAGGAGGGAAACTTACAATTGACCCCCTTAAAGGGACACTTAAGTAAAAAAAAAAAAAGAGTTTTTTTGGCCGGCAGCCACTTCATGTTTCGGTGACAGGAGCTGACAGGCTGGGGACGCGAGTGATTCTTCGCATTCCTGGCCACAATAGCACCATCTATGCTGCTATAGCATATATCATATACCATATAGCAGCATAGAGGGTGCTAATGTGTCTGGGAACGCGAAGAATCACTCGCGTCCCCAGCCTGTCAGCTCCTGTCACTGAAACAGGAAGTGGCTGCCGGCGGGGCCAGGAGGATCGGAGGGAGATGGCAAAGGCACCGGACAGCTGCAGCGGGCTGTTGGATGCCCTAGGTGAGTAAAACTCATTTTTTTTGTTTGACTTAAGTGTCCCTTTAACCACTTCGGGACCACAGTCTTTTCGCCCCTTAAGGACCAGAGCCTTTTTCTCCATTCAGACCACTGCAGCTTTCACGGTTTATTGCTCGGTCATACAACCTACCACCTAAATGAATTTTACCTCCTTTTCTTGTCACTAATACAGCTTTCTTTTGATGCTATTTGATTGCTGCTGCGAGTTTTACTTTTTATTATATTCATCAAAAAAGACATGAATTTTGTCAAAAAAATGACTTTTTTAACTTTCTGTGCTGACATTTTTCAAATAAAGTAAAATTTCCTATACATTTGAGCGCGAAAGTTATTCTGCTACATGTCTTTGATAAAAAAAAAAAACATTCAGTGTATATTTATTGGATTGGGTAAAAGTTATAGCGTTTACAAACTATGGTGCCAAAAGTGAATTTTCCCATTTTCAAGCATCTCTGACTTTTCTGCGCACCTGTCATGTTTCATGAGGGGCTAAAATTCCAGGATAGTACAAATACCCCCCAAATGACCCCATTTTGGAAAGAAGACATCCCAAAGTATTCAGTGAGAGGCATGGTGAGTTCATAGAAGATTTTATTTTTTGTCACAAGTTAGCGGAAAATGACAGTTTGTGACAAAAAAAAAAAAAAAAGTTTCCATTTCTTCTAACTTGCGACAAAAAAAAATGAAATCTGCCACGGACTCACTATGCTCCTCTCTGAATACCTTGAAGTGTCTACTTTCCAGAATGGGGTCATTTGTGGGGTGTGTTTACTGTCCTGGCATTTGGGGGGTGCCTAATTGTAAGCACCCCTGTAAAGCCTAAAGATGCTCATTGGACTTTGGGCCCCTTAGCGCAGTTAGGCCGCAAAAAAGTGCCACACATGTGGTATTGCCGTACTCAGGAAAAGTAGTATAATGTGTTTTGGGGTGTATTTTTACACATACACATGCTGGGTGGGAGAAATATCTCCGTAAATGACAATTTTTTTATTTTTTTTACACACAATTGTCTATTTATAGAGATATTTCTCCCACTCAGCATGGGTATGTGGAAAAATACACCCCAAAACACATTATACTACTTCTCCTGAGTACGGCGATACCACATGTGTGGCACTTTTTTGCACCCTAACTGCGCTAAGGGGCCCAAAGTCCAATGAGTACCTTTAGGATTTCACAGGTCATTTTGAGAAATTTCGTTTCAAGACTACTCCTCACGGTTTAGGGCCCCTAAAATGCCAGGACAGTATAGGAACCCCACAAATTACCCCATTTTAGAAAGAAGACACCCCAAGGTATTCCGTTAGATGTATGGTGAGTTCATAGAAGATTTTTTTTTTTTGTCACAAGTTAGCGGAAATTGATTTTAATTGTTTTTTTTCACAAAGTGTCATTTTCCGCTAACTTGTGACAAAAAATAAAATCTTCTATGAACTCGCCATTCTCCTAACGGAATACCTTGGGGTGTCTTCTTTCTAAAATGGAGTCATTTGTGGGGTTCCTATACTGCCCTGGCATTTTAGGGGCCCTAAACCGTGAGGAGTAGTCTTGAAACCAAATGTGGCAAAATGACCTGTGAAATCCTAAAGGTACTCATTGGACTTTGGGCCCCTTAGCGCACTTAGGGTGCAAAAAAGTGCCACACATGTGGTACCGCCGTACTCAGGAGAAGTAGTATAATGTGTTTTGGGGTGTATTTTTACACATACCCATGCTGGGTGGGAGAAATATCTCTGTAAATGACAATTATTTGATTTTTTTTACACACAATTGTCCATTTACAGAGAGATTTCTCCCACCCAGCATGGGTATGTATAAAAATACACCCCAAAACACATTATACTACTTCTTCTGAGTACGGCGATACCACATGTGTGACACTTTTTTGCAACCTAGGTGCGCTAAGGGGCCTAACGTCCTATTCACAGGTCATTTTGAGGCATTTGGATTCTAGACTACTCCTCACGGTTTAGGGCCCCTAAAATGCCAGGGCAGTATAGGAACCCCACAAGTGACCCCATTTTAGAAAGAAGACACCCCAAGGTATTCTGTTAGGAGTATGGTGAGTTCATAGAAGATTTTTTTTTTGTCACAAGTTAGCGGAAAATGACACTTTGTGAAAAAAAAAACAATACATATCAATTTCCGCTAACTTGTGACAAAAAATAAAATCTTCTATGAACTCATCATACACCTAAAAGAATACCTTGGGGTGTCTTCTTTCTAAAATGGGGTCACTTGTGGGGTTCCTATACTGCCCTGGCATTTTAGGGGCCCTAAACCGTGAGGAGTAGTCTTGAACCCAAATGTCTCAAAATGACCTGTGAAATCCTAAAGGTACTCATTGGACTTTGGGCCCCTTAGCACAGTTAGGCTGCAAAAAAGTGTCACACATGTGGTATCGCCGTACTCAGAAGAAGTAGTATAATGTGTTTTGTGGTGTATTTTTACATATAACCATGCTGGGTGGGAGAAATATCTCTGTAAATGACACATTTTTTTATTTGTTTTACACACAATTGTCCATTTACAGAGAGATTTCTCCCACCCAGCATGGGTATGTGTAAAAATACACCACAAAACACATTATACTACTTCTCCTGAGTATGGCGATACCACATGTGTGACACTTTTTTGCAGCCTAGGTGCGCTAAGGGGCCCAACGTCCTATTCACAGGTCATTTTGAGGCATTTGTTTTCTAGACTACTCCTCACGGTTTAGGGCCCCTAAAATGCCAGGGCAGTATAGGAACCCCACAAGTGACCCCATTTTAGAAAGAAGACACCCCAAGGTATTCCGTTAGGGGTATGGTGAGTTCATAGAAGATTTTATTTTTTCTCACAAGTTAGTGAAAAATGACACTTTGTGAAAAAAACAATAACAATCCAATTTCCGCTAACTTTTGACAAAAAATAAAATATTCTATGAACTCATCATACACCTAACAGAATACCTTGGGGTGTCTTCTTTCTAAAATGGGGTCACTTGTGGGGTTCCTATACTGCCCTGGCATTTTACGGGCCCAAAACTGTGAGTAGTCTGGAAACCAAATTTCTCAAAATGACTGTTCAGGGGTATAAGCATCTGCAAATTTTGATGACAGGTGGTCTATGAGGGGGCAAATTTTGTGGAAACGGTCATAAGCAGGGTGGCCTCTTAGATGACAGGATGTATTGGGCCTGATCTGATGGATAGGAGTGCTAGGGGGGTGACAGGAGGTGATTGATGGGTGTCTCAGGGGGCGGTTAGAGGGGAAAATAGATGCAATCAATGCACTGGGGAGGTGATCGGAAGGGGGTCTGAGGGGGATCTGAGGGTTTGGCCGAGTGATCAGGAGCCCACACGGGGCAAATTAGGGCCTGATCTGATGGGTAGGTGTGCTAGGGGGTGACAGGAGGTGATTGATGGGTGTCTCAAGGTGTGATTAGAGGGGGGAAATAGATGCAAGCAATGCACTGGCGAGGTGATCAGGGCTGGGGTCTGAGGGCGTTCTGAGGTGTGGGCGGGTGATTGGGTGCCCGCAAGGGGCAGATTAGGGTCTAATCTGATGGGTAACAGTGACAGGTGGTGATAGGGGGTGATTGATGGGTAATTAGTGGGTGTTTAGAGGAGAGAATAGATGTAAACAATGGATTTGGGAGGTGATCTGATGTCGGATCTGCGGGCGATCTATTGGTGTGGGTGGGTGATCAGATTGCCCGCAAGGGGCAGGTTAGGGGCTGATTGATGGGTGGCAGTGACAGGGGGTGATTGATGGGTGGCAGTGACAGGGGGTGATTGATGGGTGATTGACAGGTAATCAGTGGGTTATTACAGGGGAGAACAGATGTAAATATTGCACGGGCGAATTGATAAGGGGGGGGGGTCTGAGGGCAATCTGAGCGTGTGGGCAGGTGATTGGGTGCCCGCAAGGGGCAGATTAGGGTCTAATCTGATGGGTAACAGTGACAGGTGGTGATAGGGGGTGATTGATGGGTAATTAGTGGGTGTTTAGAGGAGAGAATAGATGTAAACAATGGATTTGGGAGGTGATCTGATGTCGGATCTGCGGGCGATCTATTGGTGTGGGTGGGTGATCAGATTGCCCGCAAGGGGCAGGTTAGGGGCTGATTGATGGGTGGCAGTGACAGGGGGTGATTGATGGGTGGCAGTGACAGGGGGTGATTGATGGGTGATTGACAGGTAATCAGTGGGTTATTACAGGGGAGAACAGATGTAAATATTGCACGGGCGAATTGATAAGGGGGGGGGGTCTGAGGGCAATCTGAGCGTGTGGGCAGGTGATTGGGTGCCCGCAAGGGGCAGATTAGGGTCTAATCTGATGGGTAACAGTGACAGGTGGTGATAGGGGGTGATTGATGGGTAATTAGTGGGTGTTTAGAGGAGAGAATAGATGTAAACAATGGATTTGGGAGGTGATCTGATGTCGGATCTGCGGGCGATCTATTGGTGTGGGTGGGTGATCAGATTGCCCGCAAGGGGCAGGTTAGGGGCTGATTGATGGGTGGCAGTGACAGGGGGTGATTGATGGGTGGCAGTGACAGGGGGTGATTGATGGGTGATTGACAGGTAATCAGTGGGTTATTACAGGGGAGAACAGATGTAAATATTGCACGGGCGAATTGATAAGGGGGGGGGGGGTCTGAGGGCAATCTGAGCGTGTGGGCAGGTGATTGGGTGCCCGCAAGGGGCAGATTAGGGTCTAATCTGATGGGTAACAGTGACAGGTGGTGATAGGGGGTGATAGGGGGTGATTGATGGGTAATTAGTGGGTGTTTAGAGGAGAGAATAGATGTAAACAATGGGGGTGATCAGATTGCCCGCAAGGGGCAGATCAGGGGCTGATTGATGGGTGGCAGTGACAGGGGGTGATTGACGGGTGATTGACAGGTGATTGACAGGTGATTGACAGGTGATTGACAGGTGATCAGGGGGGATAGATGCATACAGTACACGGGGGGGGGGTCTGGGGGGGGGTCTGGGGAGAATCTGAGGGGTGGGGGGGTGATCAGGAGGGAGTAGGGGGCAGATTAGGGACTTAAAAAAAAAATAGCGTTGACAGATAGTGACAGGGAGTGATTGATGGGTGATTAGGGGGGTGACTGGGTGCAAACAGTGGTCTGGGGGGTGGGCAGGGGGGGGTCTGAGGGGTGCTGTGGGCGATCAGGGGGCAGGGGGGGGGAAATCAGTGTGCTTGGGTGCAGACTAGGGTGGCTGCAGCCTGCCCTGGTGGTCCCTCGGACACTGGGACCACCAGGGCAGGAGGCAGCCAGTATAATAGGCTTTGTATACATTACAAAGCCTATTATACACTGTTGCAGCGGCGATCCGGATGCCAGTAACCCGCCGGCGCTTCCGAACGGCCGGCGGGTTACGGCGAACGGGGGGCGGAGCCAGTCCCCGGCGGCTGATCGCGTCACGAATGACGCGATCGCCGCATAGCCACTCCCGCAGCCGCCCCCACCGATGGGCGTATTGCGGTCGTTTGGGACCGGTCTTTGCCGCCGCCCATCGGCTGGGGGCGGTCGTTAAGTGGTTAAATAATCTTTCTTATAATTTGATTCACCTGTGTATGTAGGTCAGGGGTCACTGAGTTTACCAAGCCAATTTGAGTTCCAATAATTAGTTCTAAAGGTTTTGGAATCAATAAAATTACAACAGTACAAAAAAAGCAAGCATTAATTGGCCTCAGGCTCCATTTCATCTTGGTTCAAATGATAACTTTATTGCACGTACAGAGATCAAATCACAGAGAGGCTCCTTTAAGGAACCAATTCACAGATAGTAGTTAAAAAAAATTTTCTGTGCAGAAAGTTATTGTATTAAAACCACCGGAGCCTACCCACATTCCCCTCAATAGTAGCTAGGCTTGCGCGCATGGAGCCTGTCTTCAGACTTCTGTGCTCCATGCACCCAAGCCCAGACCACATGGCTGTCACTCAACAGCACACCACCATGCACACAGCAGCTGCCTCCCCCTAATAGGGATGAGTCCTATTTAAAGTGTCAAGCACAAAGCTGTGGCACAAATATGTTGGCCGGCATAAGCACAAAGAGGCAGGTTAGTAGACTTCACAAGTCAAGCAGAAGCAATGCTGCCCAAGCACTATTCCTCCAGCATCATTCATAAATCATTATACTTGCGTTAGTTCGTAGGGTGTAGCTTCTCCCAGCTGTATGTCAGAGCGGTTTTTTCATCTAATTGTCTGTGGTTATCACTGTGGAAGGCAGTCGCCTATTGTATGCAATCCTTGTATGGGGGCCCGATTTTCTCCTGGCCCTTCCCAATACTTCATCCCAGTGTCACCACGCACAGTATCCATTTGTTTATGGGTTACTCGCACTCAGCTGCAAACACCCCATCAGAGCTGCCAGTCTGTGTTTACTCTCGCCGGCTAGCTGTGTCAGCATTAGGTAGCGGGGGACGCTAGAACAGCGTGGTGTGAAAGCAGGCTCCTCCCACCGACCAGTTTCGCGTCACATGACGCTTCATCAGGGCGTGGCTGCCCACATTTATGCACCTGCCCAGGGGCGTAATAATAGACCCTGCAAGAGATGCAGCCACAGGGGGGCCCAACAGCCACATGGGACCCTGTCCTGAGACTGACAACTAAGGGCAAGGAGAGAAAAACGTTTGCTCTGTGCACAATTGTTCTAGTGATTGCATCTGCTCAGCCACTGATAAGGAATCATACAAAGTTTTGTAGACAAAGATTTGAGGACAGTCCCTATTCAGTGTGCAGGGGGAGGGGGCTCCATTCAAAGTTTTGTAGGGGGGCCCAGTGGTTTCTAGTTATGCCCCTGCACCTGCCTAATTTTATTTAAACAATTATTGTGCACTTTCTGTAAATCCAATAAACTGAATTTCACTTCTCAAATATTACTGTGTGTGTCTCCTGTATGATATATTTAACTGACATTTTTTATCGTAGCAAACAATGATTTATACAGGAAAATCATGGCGATTAACAAGGTTGCGCAAACTTTCGCATCCCACATTATATATATATATGCACTAACGATAACATACTATACGAATTTACCTGCAGACACCTGTTAGCAATTCTAATAAATATTATATGCAGATCTATAGTGAAGGTTCACGGGGTGGGGTTTGTATGATATGAATAGGGGGGCGTCTGCCCGCTGTCAGGATAGTGTTGAGGTGGTATGGTACATAGACCATATATAAGGGAAAGGGAGGGGCAAAAGAATGTGGCGAAATCAAATGCAAATCATTATTAGCCCTTGCATTTACAGTTTACACGTGGTATAACGCATGACACACAGCAGCAAACTGCCAATTAAAATTAAGGAGGATGTTAGTGTTTCAAAAATGCTGCAGCATTTTCAAAATAAAGCCAACCCAACTCTTCCCTGGTTCCCTCTGTAGGACTAGTCCATTCATACCAGCATACAAGCATGCAAGCAGATCATTCATGCATACAATTTGAAATTTAGACTGGATCCCCCCTACCCTACTTTGTCTCCAAACCTGAACAATTATCAAGAGTCTAAACTAATCTACAGCAAAGACTACTCTACTTTATTATCCAAATAAACTGGTGGTACTATGGTCATAGACACTATAGCTGTTATACTATAGTTTTTTTTACTCATTCCAGTCATCGAGTCCACTCTGTTCTATGCTATAGTTAACAAGTTATCCTGTACAATAAACCCCCTGTGTTCTTGCGTTCTCCTGTGTCCCTGCTTCCAGACCTGACAGTTTGCTCTCTGTGAACCTCATTGCATTGTGGGAAATAACTGCTTTTTCTAACTGCCAAACAAGCAACATCTCCCTGTGTGCATATACTTCAAACAACAGTGGGGGACGGGCGAGCGGGACCCGTCTGTGCGCCTAGTGCCTGTTAACGGGTGGGCATTTTTACTATTATAACTATAAATATTCTATGTTAACATCTTACGTTATAATAGCAAATCTTACAAATGCTATCCATCAAGATTGAAGCTGTAACTTTGCTTCTATAACCTTCTTAATGTTTGAATTTTTCCTGTTTGGAACAAATATGCACATTCCAGCTATAACAAATTATCTGTTCTGAATGTACCGGTATGCTACTGTTACTATTTTGTTACTATTTTGTATTTAAGGCTTGTACCAGTACCTCTACTGCTATGCTGAATGTATAACTGTTTAATAAACGTTATTGAAATATAAATTTAGACTGGGAGTAACTCCAGCTATGGGGTGGGAAAGACAAGGGGGCTTTGCAGGGCAGGTAAAGGACCCTCTCCTGCAGAGCCCATGACATGGACATGTAGGCTTGTATTGCTCAGGTGGTGAGCCCACACTCTGTTCAGTTCAGTCTTTCTGGCAAAACCTGCCAGGTAGACAAGATTTAAAAAGGCCTGGGGAGGGAGCTATATCACTTATTTTAATTGGAAAATAATAAATATCCCTTCATTCAAGCTTGAAGGTATTCCAAGTTCCATATAAATTCTATTAAGGAAGAATTGGTGAGGGATGGATAATTGTTCATTTTATTGCCAGCTGCAGACTATTTGTGGTTGCAAATCCATGTAGGGGCCATGAAACCCTCCTTCTGCACCCCCACAATTCCCATGATTTTACACCAACAGAAGCTCTAGAAGAAACCATGACTTTACCTTTAAAATGAGTAAATATCTGTTGTTAGGAAAGCTGCAACTTATTAAAGAAAATGTTTGCATACATTATTATATGTCAGACAATTTAACAGGCTTAACTTCAACTTTCTTGTGTCAAATCTACATGACTTCTAACAATAGAAGTCTAGGGTCATTTTTTTTGGCAAGGTCCTAAATCATCTGCTTTGTTTCTTCTCTCCTACACTAAATGTTTGAACAGATGTTCTGGGATTTGAGGGAAGGGAAAACTTCATGAGATACCACTGGCAAATAAGAAAAAAACTACAATAATGGGGACTATAGGCCAAAGATCCGTTTTCAGATCAAGCTTTCACTAAATCATACAAGTTTATCTTAAACACATCCCTGGAGAACAATCTCAGTAGCAATACACATGAATTGCAATATAACAGGCATTTGTTAATCTTCTTTACACAATCAGAGACACTTGCAGGATATTTAATTGTAACAAAGTTGGCTGCATGTACAGATAAGAAAGATTTCACCATAAGATTATTCTTTATTTATACTGGAATACTATGGCCCATGGCACAGGGGGATTCCAGCACTGTCTTAAGGGGGCCATACACTAGGCGACCAACCAACCAACCAATCGACCATCCAATTCGATTATTATAATCGAATTGGATGAAAATTGGTGCTGCCAAGTGCATGCCCGACCGACAAAGCAACCAATTTCGGGACAGAAATTGGCCGCACAGTCGATCGCACATGTTGTTAAATTTCGGGCCAAGGTTGGTTGGTCGGGTGCGCAGCGGTACGGCGGCCAATTTGCGAATGAGTGACGAGATGATGAAACCCCCGCCGCTGCTGCCGCATTGTATAAACGTGTGTAGTGCATTTATACATTACCTGTCCGGTGTCAGCCTCCACTCTGTTTCCGTCCATCTCCGGGTTCCACATACACGCCAGTGGCGCTCTGACTTCACAAAGGCGCACATCGGCTGACGTCAGACGCTATGCGCTGCTAGCGTGTATGCGGATTACCCGGCGAGATGGACGGATGGACCCGGCGAGCTGCTTCAGGACAGGTAATGTATAAATGCACTACATAATTTACATACATTTATACATTTTGGGGGCAGCGGCGGGGCCGACAGCGGTGGCTCAGCCGATTCCCAGATGATTTCATGCTGAAATCGGAAGGGAATCGGCCTGTAGTGTATGGGCAGATTCGATTAGAGACATATTTATCTCTAATCAGATTCGATTAGAGTTACATTTGTCTCTTGGTCAAATCTGTCCATATTCGTTCTAGTGTATGGGCACCTTTACTATTATTGGTTTATAAAGTGCCAACATATTTCGTGGCACTGACTTATTGCTTATACACATGCTCATTGTGTGTCTCCCTTAAAGGGGCACTATGGCGAAAAATTTTAAAATTTAAAATATGTGCAAACATAAACAAATAAGAAGTACATTTTTTCCAGAGTAAAATGAGCCATAAATTACTTTTCTCCTATGCTACTGTCACTTACAGTAGGTAGTAGAAATCTGGCAGAACCGACAGGTTTTGGACTAGTCCATCTCTTGATGGGGGGATTCGCAGGGATTTATTTATTTTCAAAAGCACTTAGTGAATGGCAGTTGCTCTGTCCAACTGCAAAAAAACTGTGTAGCAAGCAGGGAAGCTGGCCAGCATCATTGTTTAAATCATTTTTAGGGAATGTCTTTATAAAGAATAAAAGCCTTGCTGAGAATCCCCTATGAAAAGATGGACTAGTCCAAAACCTGTGGCTTTGTCAGATTTCTACTACCTACTGTAAGTGACAGCCACATAGGAGAAAAGTAATTTATGGCTGATTTTACTCTGGAAAAAACATACCTCTTATTTTTCTACTGTATGTTTGTGCATATTTTCAATTTTACAATTTTTCGTCATAGTGCCCCTTTAACAATCGCTGCTTGATAGTTAGGGAGACACTGCTGTTCTCAAGGGCTGTACCAACATGTTTAACTACAGCTGAAAAATGTGTATTGCCCAATGGATGGGGAGGAGAGAACATACAATAGGATGGCCCCTGTTTTTTTTTTATTTCATGGGTGAGACAAACCATCAAAGATGATTATTGGACAGCATGAGAACAAGCTGATTTACTGTTATATGCCCGACTTAGTCAGGGCAGAGTATCAATCAAAATCTTAAAAACATCATCTAAAGGTGTCCATACATTAATCCATTTTCCCCAACATGGCTGCTCGATCATAATTTTGATCGACTTGCAGCTGAAACCGTACTGAAGATCTAGCTCGAAAGGGGCGGGGCAGGGGTGTGGCAGTAGACAATTACCCAGTTCTCAGAGACAGTGATGGGCCCCCAGATAATAGGGCTCATGTAGGGCCACTGAAGTGTACTTGCAGCAACAAAGTTACCTGTCAGAGATCCAGTCTGTGTTCTTCCATCTTCATCCTTGCCAGCACCCATCCTCTGTCACCCAGCAGTATGTTACGTGAGTACGTACATGCCACAGGGTCAAAGAGAACAGGCACTGGGGAGATGAAGATTGAATAACACAGGAGGAAATGGGTTCACTCTGCTGCCATGACTACTCTGCAGGGGCCCTAGGGGGGGCACTATTAGCTTGGGGGAAACCTGGGAGACCCATCAGCTGGCTCTGGGGGGACAGTACTATCTGGAGGGAACAAAGGCTCCACATAGCACAGTTCTATAGATTTTTATTTATAGATTTTGTGCTGAAATCTATTAAAACTTTTTGTAGTATGTGGGAAGGATAGATGCCTCTCAGATTCTCCCCTCTGTGCTCCTCTCCTGCATCTATCACTGGAAGCGGCAGGACACATACCTCCATCCACCGCTGAGGTCTCCGATCTCTAAGTGCTTCACACTACTTCCTGCTTAAACATACGTATGCCCCATATATAATATAATAAATAACATATAATATGTAGCCCCACATATTAGATAGCCATCCAGTATTAGGTAGCCAGCGGTGCCCCCCCCCCCCTCCCTCCCCCCTTCCCAGTATTAGGTGGCCAGATTTGGTAAATGGTTTTGTAAAATTTCTGCATTTTCGCATATTGTCTCAAACATTGCTGATACTTAGACAGATCCACAGACTCCTCATGCCCTCTGACATACTTACATATAACCAATATTGTTTATAGGATAGATGTGTTATTTTAAAGATTTTATACCAAGTATGAAGGCATTTTTATATGCTGCCTTGTGTTTATATGTTGCGTTGTACTGCTACAATTTTTTTTATGAACTGTAACTCTGCATACACAGTGGACATACTTTGCTTTATCCTGCTTTGGGACACTAACAGCCCCCGCAACTGCTGCTATTTTCCTTGTACCTGCATGGCTTTTAACCTTGTAATTTTCCTGTCATTCAGCCTGTTCATTGTTGCTGGCACTTTTCCTGAGAGACCATACCCATGGATCACTATCTGAACTTGGACCGGTTCCTATTCTGCTAGTCGGATTAGATTGCTACTAGCCAGTAGAAGAATGTCTCCAGGCGATTGATCTGTTGTGTGTTTAGGATACTAGAGGCCATGTGCAATTCACTTTTTCTGCTGAGTTTTCTCCTTAGTAATATTTTTAAACTTGTCAATAAAATGCCCTTTAACCCCCTTGGCGGTATGAAAAATACCGCCAGGGGGAAGCGCAACAGTTTTTTTTAATTTTTTTTTTTTTTTTATCATGTAGCGAGCCGAGGGCTCGCTACATGATAGCCGCTGCTCAGCGGCATCCCCCCAGCCCCGCCGATCGCCTCCGGCGATAGGCGATCAGGAAATCCCGTTCAAAGAACGGGATTTCCTGGAGGGCTTCCCCGTCGCCATGGCGACGGGGCGGGATGACGTCACCGACGTCAGCGACGTCGGGACGTCATTGGGAGACCCGATCCACCCCTCGGCGCTGCCTGGCACTGATTGGCCAGGCAGCGCTCCGGGTCTGGGGGGGGGGGGGGCGCGCGCCGCACCGGATAGCGGCGATCGGGCGCGCGGCGGCGGCGATCGGGGTGCTGGCGCAGCTAGCAAAGTGCTAGCTGCGTCCAGCAAAAAAAAAATTAAGCAAATCGGCCCAGCAGGGCCTGAGCGGCACCCTCCGGCGGCTTACCCCGTGTCACACACGGGGTTACCGCTAAGGAGGTTAAAGGGAAGGTTCAGGGAGGGTGGGTAAAAAATAAAAATCAATTTCCACTTACCTGGGGCTTCCTCCAGCCCGTGGCAGGCAGGAGGTGCCCTCGCCGCCACTCCGCAGGCTCCCGGTGGTCTCCGGTGGCCGACCCGACCTGGCCAGGCCGGCTGCCAGGTCGGGCTCTTCTGCGCTCCAAGGCCCGGAACTTCTGCGTCCCACGCCGGCGCTCTGACGTCATCGGACGTCCTCCGGGCTCTACTGCGCAGGCGCAGAACTACTGCGCATGCGCAGTAGAGCCCGGAGGATGTCCGATGACGTCAGAGCGCCGGCGTGGGACGCAGAAGTTCCGGGCCTTGGAGCGCAGAAGAGCCCGACCTGGCAGCCGGCCTGGCCAGGTCGGGTCGGCCACCGGAGACCACCAGGAGCCTGCGGAGCGGCGGCGAGGGCACCTCCTGCCTGCCACGGGCTGGAGGAAGCCCCAGGTAAGTGGAAATTGATTTTTATTTTTTACCCACCCTCCCTGAACCTTTCCTTTAACCACTTGAGGACCTAGGGCTTTCTACCCCTTAAGGACCGGCCACTTTTTTTCCATTCAGACCACTGCAGCTTTCACGGTTTATTGCTCGCTCATACAACCTACCACCTAAATGAATTTTGGCTCCTTTTCTTGTCACTAATAAAGCTTTCTTTTGATGCTATTTGATTGCTCCTGCGATTTTTACTTTTTATTATATTCATCAAAAAAGACATGAATTTTGGCAAAAAAATGATTTTTTTAACTTTCTGTGCTGACATTTTTCAAATAAAGTAAAATTTCTGTATACATGCAGCGCGAAAAATGTGGACAAACATGTTTTTGATAAAAAAAAACCCATTCAGTGTATATTTATTGGTTTGGGTAAAAGTTATAGCGTTTACAAACTATGGTGCCAAAAGTGAATTTTCCCATTTTCAAGCATCTCTGACTTTTCTGACCCCCTGTCATGTTTCATGAGGGGCTAGAATTCCAGGATAGTATAAATACCCCCCAAATGACCCCATTTTGGAAAGAAGACATCCCAAAGTATTCACTGAGAGGCATAGTGTGTTCATAGAAGATATTATTTTTTGTCACAAGTAAGCGGAAAATGACACTTTGTGAGAAAAAAAAAAAAAAAAAAAGTTTCCATTTCTTCTAACTTGCGACAAAAAAAAATGAAATCTGCCACGGACTCACCATGCCCCTCTCTGAATACCTTGAAGGGTCTACTTTCCAAAATGGGATCATTTGTGGGGTGTGTTTACTGTCCTGACATTTTGGGGGGGTGCTAAATTGTAAGCACCCCTGTAAAGCCTAAAGGTGCTCATTGGACTTTGGACCCCTTAGCGCAGTTAGGCTGCAAAAAAGTGCCACACATGTGGTATTGCCGTACTCAGGAGAAGTAGTATAATGTGTTTTGGGGTGTATTTTTACACATACCCATGCTGGGTGGGAGAAATATCTCTGTAAATGACAATTTGTTAATTTTTTTTACACACAATTGTCCATTTACAGAGATATTTCTCCCACTCAGCATGGGTATGTGTAAAAATACACCACAAAACACATTATACTACTTCTCCTGAGTACGGCGATACCACATGTGTGGCACTTTTTTGCACCCTAACTGCGCTAAAGGGCCCAAAGTCCAATGAGTACCTTTAGGATTTCACAGGTCATTTTGAGAAATTTCGTTTCAAGACTACTCCTCACGGTTTAGGGCCCCTAAAATGCCAGGGCAGTATAGGAACCCCACAAATGACCCCATTTTAGAAAGAAGACACCCCAAGGTATTCCGTTAGTAGTATGGCGAGTTCATAGAAGATTTTATTTTTTGTCACAAGTTAGCGGAAAATGACACTTTGTGAAAAAACACAATTAAAATCAATTTCCGCTAACTTTTGACAAAAAATAAAATCTTCTATGAACTCACCATACTCCTAACGGAATACCTTGGGGTGTATTCTTTCTAAAATGGGGTCATTTGTGGGGTTCCTATACTGCCCTGGCATTTTAGGGGCCCTAAACCGTGAGGAGTAGTCTTGAAACGAAATTTCTCAAAATGACCTGTGAAATCCTAAAGGTACTCATTGGACTTTGGGCCCTTTAGCGCAGTTAGGGTGCAAAAAAGTGCCACACATGTGGTATCGCCATACTCGGGAGAAGTAGTACAATGTGTTTTGGGGTGTATTTTTACACATACCCATGCTGGGTGGGAGAAATACCTCTGTAAATGGACAATTGTGTGTAAAAAAATCAAAAGATTGTCATTTACAGAGGTATTTCTCCCACCCAGCATGGGTATGTGTAAAAATACACCCCAAAACACATTGTACTACTTCTCCCGAGTACGGCGATACCACATGTGTGGCACTTTTTTGCACCCTAACTGCACTAAGGGGCCCAAAGTCCAATGAGTACCTTTAGGATTTCACAGGTCATTTTTGTTTCAAGACTACTCCTCACGGTTTAGGGCCCCTAAAATGCCAGGGCAGTATAGGAACCCCACTAATGACCCCATTTTAGAAAGAAGACACCCCAAGGTATTCCGTTAGGAGTATGGTGAGTTCATAGAAGTTTTTATTTTTTTGTCACAAGTTAGCGGAAATTGATTTTAATAGTTTTTTTTCACAAAGTGTCATTTTCCGCTAACTTGTGACAAAAAATAAAATCTTCTATGAACTCACCATACTCCGTACGGAATACCTTTGGGTGTCTTCTTTCTAGAATGGGGTCATTTGTGGGGTTCCTATACTGCCCTGGCATTTTAGGGGCCCTAAACCGTGAGGAGTAGTCTTGAAACCAAATGTCGCAAAATGACCTGTGAAATCCTAAAGGTACTCATTGGACTTTGGGCCCCTTAGCGTACTTAGGGTGTAAAAAAGTGCCACACATGTGGTACCGCTGTACTCAGGAGAAGTAGTATAATGCGTTTTGGGGTGTATTTTTACACATACCCATGCTAAGTGGGAGAAATATCTCTGTAAATGACAATTGTTTGATTTTTTTACACACACTTGTCCATTTACATAGAAATTTCTCCCACCCAGCATGGGTATGTGTAAAAATACACCCCAAAACACATTATACTACTTTTCCTGAGTACGGCGGTACCACATGTGTGACACTTTTTTGCAGCCTAGGTGCGCTAAGGGGCCCAACGTCCTATTCACAGGTCATTTTGAAGCATTTGTTTTCTAGACTACTCCTCGCGGTTTAGGGCCCCTAAAATGCCAGGGCAGTATAGGAACCCCACAAGTGACCCCATTTTAGAAAGAAGACACCCCAAGGTATTCCGTTAGGTGTATGGCGAGTTCATAGAAGATTTTATTTTTTGTCACAAGTTAGTGAAAAATGACACTTTGTGAAAAAAAACCAATAAAAATTAATTTCCGCTAACTTTTGACAAAAAATTTAATCTTCTATGAACTCGTCATACACCTAACATAATACCTTGGGGTGTCTTTTTTTTCTAAAATGGGGTCACTTGTGGGGTTCCTATACCGCCCTGGCATTTTACAGGCCCAAAACCGTGAGTAGTCTGGAAACCAAATGTCTCAAAATGACTGTTCAGGGGTATAAGCATCTGCAAATTTTGATGACAGGTGGTCTATGAGGGGGCGAATTTTGTGGAACCGGTCATAAGCAGGGTGGCCTTTTAGATGACAGGTTGTATTGGGCCTGATCTGATGGATAGGAGTGCTAGGGGGGTGACAGGAGGTGATTGATGGGTGTCTCAGGGGGTGGTTAGAGGGGAAAATAGATGCAATCCATGCACTGGGGAGGTGATCGGAAGGGGGTCTGAGGGTTTGGCCGAGTGATCAGGAGCCCACACGGGGCAAATTGGGGCCTGATCTGATGGGTAGGTGTGCTAGGGGGTGACAGGAGGTGATTGATGGGTGTCTCAAGGTGTGATTAGAGGGGGGAATGGATGCAAGCAATGCACTGGCGAGGTGATCAGGGCTGGGGTCTGAGGGCATTCTGAGGGTGTGGGCGGGTGATTGAGTGCCCTAGGGGCAGATAGGGGTCTAATCTGATAGGTAGCAGTGACAGGGGGTGATTGATGGGTAATTAGTGGGTGTTTAGGGTAGAGAATAGATGGAAACACTGCACTTGGGTGGTGATCTGATGTCGGATCTGCGGGCGATCTATTGGTGTGGGTGGGTGATCAGTTTGCCCGCAAGGGGCAGGTTAGGGGCTGATTGATGGGTGGCAGTGACAGCGGGTGATTGATGGGTGGCAGTGACAGGGGGTGATTGATGGGTGGCAGTGACAGGGGGTGATTGATGGGTGATTGATAGGTGATTGACAGGTAATCAGTGGGTTATTACAGGGGAGAACAGATGTAAATATTGCACTGGCGAATTGATAAGGGGGGGTCTGAGGGCAATCTGAGCGTGTAGGCGGTCGATTGGGTGCCCGCAAGGGGCAGATTAGGGTCTGATCTGATAGGTAACAGTGACAGGTGGTGATAGGGAGTGATTGATGGGTGATTGATGGGTAATTAGTGGGTGTTTAGAGGAGAGAATAGATGGAAACACTGCGCTTGGGTGGTGATCTGATGTCGGATCTGCGGGCGATCTATTGGTGTGGGTGGGTGATCAGATTGCCCGCAAGGGGCAGGTTAGGGGCTGATTGTTGGGTGGCAGTGACAGGGGGTGATTGATGGGTGATAGGTGATTGGCAGGTGATTGACAGGTGATCAGTGGGTTATTACAGGGAAGGACAGATGTAATTAATGCACTGGCGAATTGATAAGGGGGGGGGGGGTCTGAGGGCAATCTGAGCGTGTGGGCGGGTGATTGGGTGCCCGCAAGGGGCAGATTAGGGTCTGATCTGATAGGTAACAGTGACAGGTGGTGATAGGGGGTGATTGATGGGTAATTAGTGGGTGTTTAGAGAAGATAACAGATGTAAACGATACATTTGGGAGGTAATCTGACGGCGGGTTTGCGGGCGATCTAATGGTGTGGGTGGGTGATCAGATTGCCCGCAAGGGGCAGGTTAGGGGCTGATTGATGGGTGGCAGTGACAGGGGGTGACAGGGGGTGATTGATGGGTGATAGGTGATTGGCAGGTGATTGACAGGTGATCAGTGGGTTATTACAGGGAAGAACAGATGTAATTAATGCACTGGTGAATTGATAAGGGGGGGTCAGAGGGCAATCTGAGCGTGTGGGCGGGTGATTGGGTGCCCGCAAGGGGCAGATTAGGGTCTGATCTGATAGGTAAAAGTGACAAGTGGTGATAGGGGGTGATTGATGGGTGATTGATGGGTAATTAGTGGGTGTTTAGAGGAGAGAATAGATGTAAACAATGGATTTGGGAGGTGATCTGATGTCGGATCTGTGGGCGATCTATTGGTGTGGGGGGGGGTGATCAGATTGCCCGCAAGGGGCAGGTTAGGGGCTGATTGATGGGTGGCAGTGACAGGGGGTGATTGACGGGTGATTGATGGGTGATTGACGGGTGATTGACAGGTGATTGACAGGTGATTGACAGGTGATCAGGGGGATAGATGCATACAGTAAACAGGGGGGGGTGGTCTGGGGGGGGGGGTCTGGGGAGAATCTGAGGGGTGGGGGGTGATCAGGAGGGGGCAGGGAGCAGGGGGGGGGGGATAAAAAAAAAATAGCGTTGACAGATAGTGACAGGGAGTGATTGATGGGTGATTAGGGGGGTGATTGGGTGCAAACAGGGGTCTGGGGGGTGGGCAGGGGGGGGGGGGTCTGATGGGTGCTGTGGGCGATCTGGGGCAGGGGGGGGAGAAATCAGTGTGCTTGGGTGCAGACTAGGGTGGCTGCAGCCTGCCCTGGTGGTCCCTCGGACACTGGGACCACCAGGGCAGGAGGCAGCCTGTATAATACACTTTGTAAACATTACAAAGTGTATTATACACTTTGTATGCGGCGATCGCGGGGTTAACATCCCGCCGGCGCTTCCGTATAGCCGGCGGGATGTTGCGGCGAGCGAGCGGTGACAGGCGCCGGCGGAGGATCGCGTCACGGATGACGCGATCGCTCCGCCCATGCCCTTAAATGGACCGCCGCCTCTGTGGGTGAGGCCGTCCTGCAGGGCTCCACTTCCCCGCCGCCCATGTGTAGTGGGCGGTCGGGAAGTGGTTAAGCCACCAGAAAGCAAATAAATACTCAAAATAATTTTTATAGTACTTTTTCATTTACTTTTTGGTACTTTTTTAGTTGAAAAGTGCTGGAAAGCTATTTTAAATAGATGATGAAAAATTATCTCATAGGTGAAAACTCTGGTGAAAAGTAAATTGCATATGGTCCCAGGAGTGTTTTAGTTGGATGGTGGTCATATGAGGTGTGTTAGCACACCAAGGTGTAAACCTAGCACAGCCTGTTATGCTCTCTCATGATTTTAAAGTTTTATAGTCAGTAATCGTATTTTGCGATGATAAAAGGAGTTTATGAGAATTGAAGCAGGGTCCAGCATTGTTTTTCACGATTAGGTCCTGATCCCCGTCGGCCAACATCAGTTGTAAATTTACACATTTACAACTGATGTTGCCCGCCGAGGATCAGGACCTAATCGAGAAAAACAATACTGGCCTTAGGAGTTTCCCTTTTCTCTCAGAGGACAGTAGAGATAGCAGAGATAGGAAGATGTGCTATGACAACCCAGTGACAGTGCTACATTACTAGAGCCCCCTAACAGACAGTGGTTTCCACCTACTAAGCACCAATTGAGTGTCAATAAGACGGTTTTCTGTAATTTCACCAAAGTTTATTATAGGAAAAAAACAGGAACCAATTAAAACAGTGATAAAGTGGAGAAAACTGTTTATTGTTGTGTTTTACATGTTTTCAAAAAAGCCGGTACGGACCATTGAGTTCAGATTTAATACATCCTCCTGGTTTAATAGTGGAAATAAAGCAGCATGTAGAAATAAAAGGTTTGACTCTCAGCAACTCAGCAAAGACTTGTGTTGACCCCATTCAGAGTAGCTTTCCTTTGATCCCTTTATAAAATCTGGCATCCTTTTCTGGTTCACATTTGTCTGTAAGGACTTTGATGTTGTAGGCAAGTAAGGGAGATATGAAAGAAGGGATTTCCTGAATTTAGTCCCAAAGACGAATGGTTATAGTGAGGTGAGAGGGCAAGGAAAGTGTAACAATGTAAAAGTTTCGACACCTTTCCTGAGCCTGTTCCACTGTCCCCAGACTCCATGGAAATGTGTGCCGTTCACAACCACATGCTGCATTTAATTTCCTGTTTCTACAAATGCCTCAAAATTGGAGGTATCTGTGACACAAAGTAGAGGAAAAAATAAATATACGTACTAATCCTTTGGGAAACCCCACTATACACTGTATGGATTTTCCTTGGCAGAGACAATACATGTCAAATCAGTTACTATGGGGGATTCTGTTACAATAAAGCCGTGAGAGGAAGCTTATTGCACTCTGTTTACTTTAACCTTATCAACAATAACTGAACCACTTTGGGGATAATTTATCAAGGAAGGTGCAAAGAAAACTGGAGAGCAGTGGAGCAGCTGTCTAGAGCAACCAGTCAGAGTCCTTGTTATAGTCAATATCTGATACTTGACTGGTTATTCTGAACACCTGCTACACAATTGTTTCAGCCTTCTTTCTTTGCATCTAAATCAGATCTAATACATTGTATTCAATGGGAGCAACTAGTTCACACAGCCTGAATAGGGTTAGTAATAAAAAGTGATATGCCTTGGATAATACATACATTAATTCTGAACTTCCAGGATTGGCATTTGCTGAATACTGTGAATCCTGACAGTCTCTGTTTGCTATACCCTGTACAGTTAAGGCCAGTTCTACATTTGAGGAAAGATTGTAGATTGGCCATTGACTCACATTGATTCCCCCGCTGCTGCATCATTATGGAAGTTACATGGTGACATGCTGTTGACTTTGTGACAGGTTGGCTGTGAATTGGAAGCTTCCCGGAGCAACGCAATGCGGTTAGTGTACTGGGCCCTATGCACTTTCTTTGCTGTTGTGTTACCCTGCGTGAAGGAAGGGTAACACAACTCAATAAAAAGTGCCCAAGTGTTAAAGGGGCCTAAGTGTTTATCTTTCCCAGGGAAGACCTGTTCAGAAAACAGTCAATGCCTCAGTTGTGTACTGTTAGCAGTATTGCGTACTGCCCTATTTAGCTAAAGATGACCATACATTGTTTGATTTGGCCAATAGATAGATCCCTCTCAGATCATAATCTAATCACACAGGGATTTATCTGATTAAATCCCTCCACAAGCTTCACAGATTTTTGATAGATTTCAGCATAAAATCTATTAAAAATCTATCAAACCTACAGTATATGTGATGTTTAGCAGGGACACCTTTGGTTCAGCCCCTCCATGATGCCAGCCGCTAATCTGGAAGTAAGCACCGCAGGGGCTGGACGCTTCTATGACAACCAGATTATCTTGACCAGCCCTGCTGAATGCTGCCCAGGAGTTGGGACCCGCCACAGAAATGAACATTACTGCACCTTTTGAACTGGAATACCTTGGCCATCACCGCCAGTTTCTTTCATGAAGAGTTTGGCTTTCAGACATTTTCCCCCTTACTCCACCCCCCCTTTCCAGAATATGTATGAGCCAAAACAAATTCTGGGTACAACAACCCTCCCCCCTTTCCTTTGCACTTGACGATTTTATTGGGCTAGAAGTGCCCAATAAAAATAGCAGGAACCAGGACTGCATGCTATACAAAATGTGGCCACTGGCCCCTGAAATAAATAACGTGCGACTGCTACTTTTTTCAGGCGCCAATCACTCCCACTATTTTTACCAGCAGTCTGTATAATTTGCAGTTCCGAGCCTGCTATTTTTCTCTGGCACCTCTTGTGCTCAAATTTGCTGCAATGCACGCTTTTCACATAGTCACCTATGGTAGCACCCACATTTACCTGGCGCTCAAATGTACTGCTTTGTGTTATTTCTGCCTGTGTGCTACTGCATATCTGAGCATTAATTAATTAAAGAGCATCTTTAATAAAGTATTTTTACTGTTATTATTGTTATTATTATTATGCATGTATATAGCACAGACACATTTTCCATAGAGCTTTAAAGAGTATATTTAAGGGAACCCAAAGTGAGAAGGATATGGAGGCTGCCATATTTATTTCTTTAAGCTGCATGCTTGTTTCAGGTGTGTGATTTAGACACTACTGCAGCCAAAGAGAGCAGTAGAACTACCAGGCATCTGGTAGTGTTTAAGAAGAAATAAATATATGATACAATGGGAGTAGGTCTTGAGATTTGAGATGGACTGGGAGGATTGGGCGGATTGCTTTGAGACTCTTGCCAAGGGCAGTCTTTACAGTACACACATAAAAGTGTCCTCTCAGGGTCCTCCACAGAACCTATTTCACCCCGACGAGGCTCCACCTCATGGACCCGAATAATTCTTACTTTGTTTCAGAGGCTGCCAAGCATATTTTGGACTTGCCCAAAAGTCTCCAGACTATAGTCCAAGATAAATACCCTCCTTACCAGAGTCTTCAAACAAGCAATCCTCAAGAATCCCCAGATCCCACGCTTAGGATTTAAGCTTGAGAATGTAAAACACCAGGAGCATAGGCTCACTCAGCACATTGTTAATATCACTAAATCTCATATTGCAGCCAACTGGCAAACCCATAATCTCTCATTTTCGACTGTCATGAAGAATATTGACTCCGCAATGATCTATGAATATATAAATGCCATGATTACAGATAGGAGTGACGCTCTTAGCATAACGTGGGACCCCTGGATTGACTTTAGAGGGCCCGCAGCATCTTGGATTAGGCAGTGAATCTCATTCTATTGCTTTTATTGACCCAATATGACGAGGATGTACTTGCTGTTCTCATCTTATTTGACCGTAAATGTAATATGTTGATTTAGGGTGTTGACCTTTAATTTCTATTGTCTGGATTTAATCTATGCTACCTTTGACTCACTGTTTATACCTTACCCCATGCTGGGGTTATATTGTTGGTTTTTCTCTTTTTGTAACTGTATTGAAGATTTATCTGTCAATGTCATTATTGATTTTGCAAAATAAAGAGATTTTGAAACCTAAAAGGAAATAAATATGGAAATATGGCAGCCTCCATATATCTCTTGCTTCAGATTTACTTGAACAATCTGTGCCACATAAGCTACACACACAATGGCCTCAATTCATAAAAGTGCTGTCGGGAAGGTAACGTCGAGCGGGGAAACACCGCTGTCGGTATTTCCGCCTTCAGGGTGGTAATTCATAAAAATGTTGCTACTTGTGACAGGCGTGCGGAGATATTCCGCTGTAGGCAGGCGTTAGGCTGTCGGGAGACATGCGGAAACAGGAGAAGCAGGCGGAATCCCTCCGTGCGGTGTTCTCTCTGCAGCTGCTTGGGAGGTCTGTCCCATTCACTGCACTGTATTCCGCACGCTTCTCGCCACATCAGAGGTAGCGGTAATACCCGTCCGCATACCGCTACCTCTAATCTTTATGAATTGACATTTGTTACTTTTGCTATGATAATCACCGTGCAAGGCGGTGATTGATCACTCTGCTCGCGAATGTCGGCTTTTCATGCGGAAAAAGCCTTTATGAATACATATTTTGCTGTGTGGTCGGTAAAGTGAGCGGTTTTCTGCATTTCCGAATGCGGGAATGCTTTATGAATCGAGGCCAAAGTTGGGAGGCTGTCTGAAGATACCGTAATCAGCACCGGGTGCTAAATACCCTAGGTACGCCACTGATTTTGAAGTTTACTATTCACAAGTAGAGCATGTTTTTATAATCTAGAGATACCGTAAATCTTCTCAACTCTATGTGGCAATTATAAACAGTAAAGAAACTGATCACCTTTTATCCTTTGCACTTATATTAAAAATCTCCATTGGGTTTTAATAATAATAATAATCATCTGAACATTTGTATAGCGCTTTTCTCCTGTCGGCTCAAAGCATTCAAGAGCTGCAGCCACTGGGATGCGCTCAGGAGGCCACCCTGCAGTGTTAGGGAGTCTTGCTTCGAACTCCTTACTGAATAGGTACTGACCTTAGCCAGGGTTTGAACCCTGGTCTCCCATGTCAAAGGCAGTGCCCTTAACCAGTACACTATTCAGCCACTGAGAGAGTTTTAGTTTGCAGCAAAGTAGACCTATCACCAAACATTTTTAAAATATTGGGACAAAAACTGTTTTTAACTGAATGAACACAATCCAAATAAATTCAAGCTGCTCCAAAAATAAACCAAAATCTATAATTACTGGAAATCCGAGTCACAATGTCTGCTCTGAAATCTTCTTTAATTGATTTCCCTGAATGCCGCTACTGATATTTGTGAAAGGAATTCTCCCTGAAAAGTTAATGTACCAAGTCATCTGATTATTAAGACATTTTACAGCTATTTGAATCTTTCCACGCTGGATACCAATCTCCCCTGTGCTTTAAAACGTGGACAAGATTAGCAAAGGCCATACATTTCACCTACAATTTATGAATCATGGCATGTGCAATTCACTTGAAAAGACTCATTTTCACATTATTTAAGAAATACACAGAAAAAGTTATATTATGATCAAGTGCAAAAGAGCAGCTCTTTAATATGACACATACCACTGTGTTAAAATGACTAACAATACAATTACCATACAGGTTACAATTTATAATATAAGGCTAAAACTGTAATTTCATAGCCAGTTGTAAGATTTTATTATTCTAAATACCAAGGAATACAATGTAAGAGTTGTATAGCTTTAAAGGGCATGGTTTTAAGTACAGGTTTCTAACTTCATAGCAGCGATAAAGTCAGTATTATGAGATGTTTTCTGTTTTCTGAAGTAGATTGGGCCTTTCAGTCCTCAGGGTTTGCAGCAGCAATCAGTATTAAAGCGAACCTGAACTCAGAACATTCTATCTGCTCTAAAAGATACACAACAGCATAATGCCCTTTAAAGAAATATATTTCTTTTGTTACAGCTGATACAAACCATGTAATAAATCTACAGTCATGCAATACATCTACAGCCCAACCCGCTTAAGCAGAAATGATCGCAACCTCGACCTCTGCGTCCTGGCTGATTCTTGGAAACCCCTGTGCTCCTTGTCATCCTACACTGACCCCGAGACAACATCCACCTACTACTCCACCATAGTCAACGCTGTCATGGGCACAGCTGCAGGTCACCATCACCCGCCCCGCCGCATCAACAGCCCTGGCTTGCTGAACCCATCAAAAAACTGAAAACACGCTCCAGGGCAGCAGAACGTTGGTGAAAGAAAAGCTCCACGGCAGATGACTTCCTTTATTACAAAAATACGCTGCTCCAGCTCAGAGATGCTTCCACTTGCAAAGCAGTCATACTTCTCTACACTCATTTACTTACAGTCCCATAACCCTAAACCTTCAACCTCCCCCCACCTCCCCCTACAACCGCATGCTTGTCTGCAGAAGACTTTGCAGCATACTTCGTGAACAAATTTAAAACATTACAGATGAGCTTTCAAAAGCAACCCTCTTAACCAGTCCAATCACCTCTTCCTTTATCCTCTCTGCCTGGCTGTACCCAAACTCTCAACTTCCCCTCTCTACATGACCAGTCACTCACTCAAACCTCCTCCCTACTAACAACTTTTTCTGCCTTAACTGAACAGCGTCTTTCTTCACTAATCTCTAAAGCTCATCTCACTACCTGTGCCCCGGACCCTATTCCCTCTCATCTTATCCCCCAGCTCTCCTCCTTCATCATTCCTGCTATTTAACATCTCCATCTCCACTGACATTTTCCCTTCTTCATTTAAACAAGTTATCATAACACCCCTAATCAAAAAAACCCTCCTTAGACCCTATTGCCCTTTCTAATTACTGTCCATTCTCTCTCCTTCCCTTTGCCTCCAAACTACTTGAACACTATATATTTTTTTCTTTTTCTTTTTTCCCCCTCCTTTTGCAAACTCTCAGCCGCGATAGTACGCCATATCCCAACCAGAATTTGGCTTCATCAGCACCTTCCCCTTGTTGGGTAAATAGTTGCATCATGGTTTGCCATATCTTTTATTTAGTAATCTTATTTGAATTAGAAAATTTTAGAAATATAGTAAAACAATACAAAGTAATGACAGATTACTGTTCACTCAGACATCCCACCTACCACACCCCATACATACCTCATACATCCTCCATATACTTCCCCCCAAAAAACTCGGACACTTCTAGGTCCTCTCCTCCTCCTTACAAAAACAAAGAGGTATACGGAAGTCAGACAACACTCTCCTCTAAAATCCATTTCATAACAATACAACAAGTAGCATCAGACCTTTCAGTCACATCATCTTCTCCTATCCAAACTCTATGATTTAGAAATGCTATAATATCCTTTTTCCATTCTCCAAGGGAGAGTAAGCTTCCTAGCTAAGCTTACCCCCAAATCTACCAATAGCTTTTGCTCAGGAGGACCACCTTCTGCTTCTTTTGTATCCTTAACCACCCTGGCGTTCAGTTTCCCCAGGATTTCCGTGCAAAAAGTGTTTCAATTAATTTCCAATAATTTGCAACCATTTTTTTTTGCAACCAATTTTTTTTTAATATTAAATTTAATACAGATTATTGTATTTAATTCATTTTTTTTTTTAAAAAAGTGTTTTCTTCAAGATGTTGATGACGCTGTGTGACCCTGGTGTCATCAACGCCGATCAATGGGGGACATGTGATCGCTGAGGAAGAAGCAAAATCCGCCAAGGGACATGGAAGAAGACACTGGGGAAGCTATCAGAGGTACGCGACGAGGGATCAGCATGCCAATGGTGAGTATAAGACCCAGATGTATAGGTAGAAGATGTGCAGCCAGGTATATAGTGAGCCAGGTGTTTAGCCAGGTATATAGTGAGCCAGGTGTTTAGCCAGGTATATAGTGAGCCAGATGTTTAGCCAGGTATATAGTGAGCCAGGTGTTTAGCCAGATTTATAGGTAGCCAGATGTCCCCCTCCCGATCCCCCCCCCCCCCCCCCCCAGCACGCTGTGGGTAGCGATCTGTGCTACCCACAGCATGCAGAACAAGCATCCAGCCACCCTAGGGAATCCCTGGGCAGCCAGCGGGGCAGAGAATGTGCGGGGGATCCCCCTTGTATGTGGAGGCTGTGCTGGCGGGGGATCCCCCTCTGTGCGGGGATCCCCCTTCTATTGTGGCTTTTGCGGGCGGGGGGATCACCCTCTGTGCGGGTGGGGGGATCCCCCTTCTATTGTGGCTGTTGCGGGCGGCCTATCCCCCTCCTCCCCCTCCCTCCCGATGTCCCCCCTCCCGATCTCCTCCCCCCCCCTCTCTAAGCCCATTGAGTATACGAGGCTTGGTGACGTCACCAAGCCTCGTAATGTAACTGTACAGAGAACGAGACTTCGGAGATGGAGGAGGAAGTGCTGCTGCCGTCGCTGGAGAAAGCCCTCGGCGAGTAAATCTATTTACTCAATGGGCTTAGAGAGGGGGGGGGAGGAGATCGGGAGGGGGACATCGGGAGGGAGGGGGAGGAGGGGGATAGGCCGCCCGCAGCAGCCACAATAGAAGGGGGATCCCCCCACCCGCACAGAGGGGGATCCCCTGCCCGCAACAGCCACAATAGAAGGGGGATCCCCCCGCCCGCACAGAGGGGGATCCCCTGCCCGCAACAGCCACCATATAAAGGGGTTCCCCCCGCCCGCACAGAGGGGGATCCCCCGCCAGCACAGCCTCCACATACAAGGGGGATCCCCCGCACATTCTCTGCCCCGCTGGCTGCCCAAGGATTCCCTAGGGTGGCTGGATGCTTGTTCTGCACGCTGTGGGTAGCACAGATCGCTACCCACAGCGTGCAGTCAGGCATCCAGCCATCCTGGGGAATCCCTCTGATAAGAAAAAAATGCAGCCGGCAGGGCAGAGAAACAGGAAATCTCTCTGTCGGCATGGACGAGCTCAGCTCGTCATTAACGTTTTTTGCAAGTTTTTGCTGGACGAACTCAGCTCGTCCATACCGCCAGGGAGGCTACTCCCAAAGATTGACCAGTTTACATCTAATGTAACCCCAGGGATTAAGTACCCAGAGCAAAATTCCTCCACCCCTTTCCAGAAGCCCTCCACCACAGGGCAACTCCACATCATATGCAAGAAGGTACCTGAATCCCGTCCGCACTTTCAGCAGGTTTCATCGACAGCTTAGCCGTATCTGAACATACAAACTGGCGACAGGTACCATCTGGCTATTAATTTATATTGGGCAAGCTGAATATACCGTATTTTTCGGAATATAAGACGCTCCGACATATAAGACGCACCTAGTTTTAGAGGGCAAAAATCAGGGAAAAGAAATTAACTAAACCTAGATGCGTCTTTGGTGCAGGGGCATCTTATTAACCTACTCCCCTCTAAAATGTCTCTATCTAAGCTACACTGGCCAGCTACACTACACTTCACTAACTAACCCCTTCTGCCCCCCACCAACTACACTACACTTCACTAACTAACCTCTGCTGTCCCCACCAACTACACTACACTTCACTAACTTGCCCCCACCAACTACACTACACTTCACTACACTTTACTAACTAACCTCTGCTGTCCCCACCAACTACACTACACTTCACTAACTAACCTATGCTGCCCCCAACCAACTGCACTACAATTCACTAACTAACCCCTTCTGCCCCCCACCAACTACACTACGCTACACTTCACTAACTAACCTCTGCTGTATCTCACTTGATCCTGCCGCCGCGCTCCTGTCCTCCATCTGCGGTAATCCGAGGCTGCCCGATCATCCACATTCATGTCTACTGTATCATGAGGCTTCCCACTCATTAAGGATGCAGCTCTTTGGCGTCCCATCCGCCGCTTTCCTCATCGCTGCAGTCTCGGTATATAGACTTCAGCCTTCCGGTGTACGCATTCCTCTGCCGATACTCTTCCTAGTTACCGCGTCATAGGAACTTCCGAATTACAGCACACGTGACGTCAGGCGCACGTGCGCTGCGGGTCACACAGAAGAGGCACTGTAACCAGGAAGTTAAGATCCAAGATGGCGCCATAATAGGACGCCGCGGCCACAGGGCTCCGGTCTTCTTCTTCTTTCTCCCCCCTATCCCTCACCTGCTCTCTCTCCCCCTCTGGGGAAGATGCGGGGGAAGATGCGGGAATAGCAGAGGTCGCGGGTGGGAGCCGGTGGGCTGCAGAGTTTGAGCAGGCCGAGGGATGCCAGCTGATCGGCCACGTGTGCGGGGACTCCGTGTGCGGGGACTCCTCAGCCAGCCACCCGGAACGCCGCCACACAGCCTGGGGAACCTTCCGCTGATCGGGCGCTCAGCAGATCGTGCCCACGCCCTGGGAACGCCACACGTGCAGCGCTGGCTCCTCTAACATCACTGGTCCTGGCCCACTGCTGGCTGCCGCTGGATCAGCTGACCGGGAATCGGATGCGCCGGACAGTCAGCTGATCATCGCTGGGCCATGTGCTCCGAGCTGGGAAGGGAGCCTGCCAGACACAACACCGCTGCCACAGCTTGATGGGGAGTAGCGGGCTCTTCTGCTCCTCAGCGCAGGTCTCCCGCTGCCGGATACACCAGCATGCCACTGCCGGATCCATCCATCTGCCCCCTGCAGCTGCACCGGCCTACCGCTGCTGTTGCGGGATCCACCAGACCACCATTTTCTCTAAAGGACTGTGCTGCTGACCTCCTGGCCACCTACATCCTACCTGCACTAGGCCACAAGCCGGGGGCTAAATTTACTGGCTGCCAGGTCCACTACCTTTGCCTACTGCTGGCTGCTGCATCTGATGTCCTGCCACCACCAAGGTAAACCCCCCTGGCCTGTCCACCACTGCTGCCCCCGGCCCCACGTCCACCACCACTGCGGCCCAGCAAAGGTGCCTCCTGGCCCCACAGGGCCACCACTGCGTCTGCACCCTCATTACCAGCCGTGCAGACTTAAAACCAGGAGTGCTACCCCTCGGGCAACCTGGTCCGAGTGAACTCTGCTGTCCGCCTCCATCATGATGCCCCTCAGTTTTTTTTTTCTCAGCCTTCTCTCTCTACTTTCGTGGACAATCGGTAGCACCTGTCTTGTTGGGAGCGTGTCGCTGTGTAGCGTCCAGTGCCGAAAATGGCAGCGCTCATATCAGCTCTCAGGCTGCTCCTCCAGTCCCACTCTTTTCCTGCTATCAATGTATGCTTTGCTATGTTTGTATTATGTTAACTGTATGTGTATGCTGTAATGCTCTGTTTGTATTACGTTAACTGTATGTGTATGCTGTAATGCTCTCTGTTTTGCTTTTTGTCTTTGCTTTTTATTGGTTATTTGTATGTACCATGCTTAACTGTATGCAATGCTGCACTCTGCTTAATTGTACGCACAAGCTGTAATGTTGTCCTATGTATGCTTGTCCCCTGTCTATGTATGTACCATGCTTATCCGTATGCTGTTTCTTGTCTTTTTTCATCGACGACCCTGTATGTGCCAAAACCAATTCCGGGTACAACCCACCGTTGTACTTGGCGATAATAAATTCTGATTCTGATTCTGATTCTGAAGTGCCTATGACGCGGTAACTAGGAAGAGTATCGACAGAGGAACGAGTACACCGGAAGGCTGCAGTCTATATACCGAGGCTGCAGCGATGAGGAACGCGGCGGATGGGACGCCAAAAAGCTGCATCCTTAATGAGTGGGAAGCCTCATGATACAGTAGACATCAATGTGGATGATCGGGCAGCCTCGGATTACCGCAGATGGAGGACAGGAGCGCGGCGGCAGGATCAGGTAAGTATATTCCGGGACCCAAAACTGTACCTTTGGAATATAAGACGCACCCACTTTTCTCCCCCAGTTTTGGGGAAGAAAAAGTGCGTCTTATATTCCAAAAAAAAAAATACGGTAGGTGTCCGATATACTCCAGATTTTTTTAAAAACTCTAGCCCATAATTCTCTATTCATTTTAATTCCTTCAATTTTTTTCCCAACTGTCACAGAATCTTGGGAGGACCCTGTGGAGAGTGGCATCCAGCACTTTATACATTTTTGAGAGAGTCCCCGGTGACCTTTGTTTTAATAGGAACCATCTTTCAAAATTGTTTACGTTGTTGCTAATAACACCCTCCTTTCTCTCCAAATTCTTCCAATAACTCTTTAGTTGTACAGCAACGAAAACATTTATTTTATGGGAATCAAGTAAGGGAGAGATAGCTAGTTCACTATTACCTACTAAGTCTATAAGTCTCATATCCATTGGAAGATTGTTAGCCTTACACCAAGCCTGGAACACTATATTTACTCAGAGCCGGGGCCGGATTTACCATAAGGTACTGTAGGCACGTGCCTACAGGCGCCTGATGAAGGAAAGGCAGTTCACTCCCCGCCCTGAGCACCTCCCTCCCTCCTTCCCCATGCAGAGCCCTGATGAGAGTGTAAATGAGAGGTTACTCACCCTACTCACCCTACTCTCAGCATTCCACTGACCACATCTCCCTTCAATCAGAGGCACCTCTAGCTACTTAATATTAGGTAGCCAGAAGTACCCTCAGTATTAAGGGGCACCTGTACCTACCTATGCTGGGCAGGGGAAGTAAGGGAGAAGTGACAGCTGGAAAAGACGGGACACTTGCAGTGTGGTTCAGGAAGGGGGGGATTTGTAGGTTCATAGAGGGTGAAGTCTAAGGTGCCATGACATCTGTGCCTATAGGCTCCTGTGAGGTAAATCTGGGCCTGCTCAGAGCTGTCTGACTTTCTCTCTGCTAACTCCCTGTTGGACCCCTTCCAGTCCGGCTTCCACCCTCAACACTCCACAGAAACAGTTCTTACTAAGGTTGCCAATGACCTCCTAGTTGCTAAATCCAAAGGCAGATTTTCTATACTAATACTCTGTCCTCCGCGTTTGATACTGTTGATCATACCTTGCTTCCCCAGACCCTCTTACACTGGCAATCCCTTGATTCTTGGATCAATTTTTACCTAGCACATTCTTGGATCAATTCTTACCTATCTGGACATTCCTTTATGGTCTTCTACGTCAATACCAACTCCCATGCCCACTGTTTGTGGGAATACCACAAGGCTCCGTCCTTGGACCCCTCCTTTTTTCTATTTACATTTACGGCCTGAGACAAATAGTAAGCTCTTTTGGCTTTCAATATCAACTCTATGCTGATGACACCCAAATTTATTCTTCTGCCCCAGACCTCTCCACACTACTATCTAAAGTCCCCGACTGTCTATCCAATGTATCTACATTCATGTCATCCCATTTCCTTACCCTCCCTAGCGTTCTGGACAAGCTAGGCTCATCCAGAGACGCCGGAGGTCACCGCTCAGGCCCCGCTGGGCTGATTTGAATAAAAAAATTTTAAACACGCAGCAAGCACTTTGCTTGCTGCGTGCCTTACCCAATCCGCCGCTGCCCGCTGCGATACAGGGCCCCCTCAGCCGAGACCCCGTGCGCTGCCTGGCCAATCAGTGCCAGACAGTACTGAGGGGTGGATCGGGTCTCCCTGTGATGTCACGACGTTCGTCGCCATGGAGACGGGGGAAGCCCTCAAGGAAATCCCGTTCAGAATGGGATTTCCGGACGGGCCATTGCGCCGGCGGCGATCGGAGGGCAGGGAGGGAAGCCGCAGGGAGGGGGGAATCATGTAGCTAGCGCTAGGCTAGCTACATGAAAAAAAATGTGCAAAAAGCCCTATGGCCGCGGGAATAAGAACGCCAGGCAGGTTAAAATCAACATGAGCAAAACAGAGATTGTGATATTTCCACCTTCACTCTCTGTTCCACCTCCCATAGTCACAATCAATGTAGAGAACACTCCAATAAACTCAACTCCTAAAGCTCGCTGTCTGGTGGTAATTCTGACTCTGAGCTCTCATTTATGCCACATATCAAGACATTAACTAACTACTGCTACTCCCATCTCAAAAACATTTCCAGAATTGGTGCCTCCTCTCACAAGAGGCAACCAAAATGCTTGCACATGCTCTAATCATCACCCATCTTGAATACTGTAACACTCTACTCTGTGGTCTACCAAAAAGCAGACTGGCACCTCTCCAGTCCCTGCTAAACTCTGCTGCCCACCTCATCTACCTCTCTTCCAGGTCCTCTGAGGTAGCCCCTCTCTGCCAATCTCTCTATTGGTTGCCAATTGCCCAAAGGATCCCGTTTCAACTTCTCATACTTGCATACAAAGCTCTACACAAGCTGTCACCTCCATGCATTTCCTCTTTAAAGTGAACCTAAAGCCAGTTAAAAAAAATGAGATTAACTCACCTGGGGCTTCCCTCAGCCCCCTGCAGCCGATCGGTGCCCTCGCAGCTCCGGTCCGATGCCTCTGGAACACTTCCGGTTTGGCCGTCACCGGCCGACAGGCATGGGAACGCGAGTGATTGTTCGCGTTCCCAGCCTGTATATCGCCCCCTATGCTGCTATTGCGACCTCCGGCGAAACCGGAAGTCATCGCCGGCGGGTCCAGAGGCATCGGAGCGGAGCTGCGAGGGCACCGATCGGCTGCAGGGGGCTGAGGGAAGCCCCAGGTGAGTTAATCTCAATTTTTTTAACTGGCTTTAGGTTCACTTTATTCTCCAGATACCGCCCCGCCCAGATCCTCTGTTCCTCACAGGAGACCCTTTTGTCTTCTAGCCTGGTCACTTCCTCTCACTCTCACATCCAGGACTTCTCATGTGCTGTTCCCCACCTTTGGAACTCTGTACCTCAGCCGGTTCAGCATGCTCCGAACCTGGAAATTTTTAAGCATACTCTGAAAACTCACCTGTTCAGACAATCCTACCATTTGCTATAGGTAGCACTAAAGGTTCACTGTCTCGCCCATTAACCCCTGTGGTTACTTTACTATTGTTTCCTCCCAACTACCCTCTAGATTGTAAGCTTGCAAAGGCAGGGACCACCCCTTAGTGTTTCTCATACTGCTGTAATTTAACATATGCACATGTACGAACTTTAGAGATATCTCAAACTACATATTAACTATGTATTTATTTGTATTTTACTATTAAATGTCATGACAAGCTCGCAAGGCCAGGGACCTCCTCCTAGTGTTTCTCATACTGCTTTAATTTTAACATATTTTTTTTTTTTTTTTCAAACTCAGCACACAGACCCAAATTCATGAGTAATCAGTTACATGTGGCATTAGCAATACTATTTTATTGCCGTACCCCTGAACTGAATTGTGTGATCATCATGGTTTGGTAGAAGCTACGTACAAGCATTTTCGGTCTTTTTCACACCCTGCCTCATCATTAGACGACTGTTGCTGAGCCTGATATTTGACTATCCTTCTCGAAAACACAACCTTCACCCATACAACCTTCACCCATACAACCACACCTACTTACACATGCACCTTTTCTCCCATGCCCTTCTCCTCTCCCCAGCCACCCCTTCAGATGACCTAACTAAGGTTAGTTGTGAGGCTTCTCCACACTTCTTCACATCTGGCTGCATGTCCCCACCCCTCATTCATACATAATTCATCCATCCCAACAAACCATTCCCTTGTATACAAAGTGGCCGCATTTTTCCAATTATTAGCAATAATGCTTTTAGCCACTATTGTGCCATATTCTTTGATCAGTAGGCATCCGGGGCTTTCTTTTTTTTTTTTTCCATATCTGTATAACTAAAGATTGCTTCTTTTGGAGTAAGCTCAAATTTTTCTTTTAGCAGTTTCCCAGCCAGGAGGCATATGTCATCCCAGAATTTTTTGACAATCGGGCACCCCCACCACATGTGCAGAGCATCTCCATCCCCCTGTCCACATCTCCAGCACATCACCCTGTGCCTTGCAAACTTGCTAACACAAAGTGGTGTCATATACCATCTACCAATTGTTTTAAATTGTATCAATTGTAACCTTGGGTCCTGAATTTTAAAATTATTTGCCCATATCTGTGGCCAAGCTCCTTCCAGACTGACCCCCAGCTCTCTTTCCCATTTCTTACAGTATGCCGGGAGGTCCCGCCCATAATCTGCATCACAGATGTCTGAGTATAGACTAGAAATTGATTTGTTCATTTTTTTCCCCAGATAAAGATGTTTCTCAAAATTATTCAGTTCCATCCTCTGGACAAACCGTGAAATCCATTTTTGAGTAAAACTGTGTATCTGAGAAGAACCCCATAAGCTAACCTCATTATTACTTTCAAAAATCGACTTAATTCCCAGAACATGGCTACCTCTAACATCAATGAAGCGAGTCTCCCGACTTATATTATGTTTGCCAAACCAAGCTGGGTCAAGACCTGGGGGAAAGTCTGGGTTATCTCGTAAAGTTGTCAATGGAGAGAGCCCCGTATTCTCTTGCCATTTTTTAATTATCCCGAGCAATGATTTTAGGGTTGGTTTGATCAATGGATGGGACGATAAATTGTAAACCCTATTAATATTTTTAGGAATCCAAGTAAAAACAAGGTCCAGATCGGATTCCTCCTCCTCCAGCCGTGGCCATATCTTATCATTTATATCTGTGGTGGTCTCTATTTTCCAATCTAGGATTCTTGTCAGGTGTACACTTTTATAATAGTTATATAAATTTGGGGCGGCCAGTCCGCCCTGATCTTTTCTTTTCATGGTCAGTTTGTAGTTAAGTCTACGCTTAGAATTGCTCCAAATAAAATTCTGAAATATCTTGTGCCAGTTCTGGAACCATGCAGTAGGGATGGCTATCGGTAAACTCTGAAACAGAAAAATAAGTTTGGGGAGGATCAGCATTTTTATAATGCCGATCCTGCCGATTAAATTGAAACACGGCCGGTCCCAAACTCTCAGTTTTTTTTTTACATTCGTCCATTATTTTTAAAAAATTACTTTTAAAAAGTAGATCCAGGTTATTGGTGAGATTAATGCCTAAATATTTAATCGAATGGTTATTACATCTAAATTCACTAATTTGTTTTATCTCTTCTATGTGTTTCATAGAGCAACCTATATTCAAGATCTCAGTTTTTTCTTTATTCAATTTAAAATTTGAATATTTTGCAAAAAGTTTAAACCTATCCCGACATTTTGTAGTCGAGCAAAGTGGATCCGTCAAGGTCAAGAGTAGATCATCGGCATAGGCCAATATCTTCACTTCGCCTTGATTCGTTTTTATACCTCTAATTTCACTATCTTGTTGGATGGTTTGAATAAATGTTTCAATGCCAAGATTAAACAATATTGGGGACAGAGGACATCCCTGTCTAACCCCATTGGAGATAGAAAATGTATGGTCGGTCTGATTATTTACTTTAACACCTGCACTTTGATTTCTATACAACTTTCTTATATTCTCGATAAATATTGGTCCCAGTCCAAACTCTGCCAGGACTGCAAAGATAAAACCCCTTGAAATGCGATCGAATGCCTTTTCGGCATCAATTGCAATCACCACTGCACCTTTCCCTCTTACTCTACACTTATGAATCAAATCAATTGCAGTATATATATTATCCTTGGTTTGTTTGTTTTTAATAAAGCCTGATTGTTGATTCCCCAGGAGATTACCAATTATTTTGTTTAATCTATTTGATAATATTTTAGCGTATATTTTTACATCACAATTTATAAGGGAGATAGGCCTAAATTGCGCACAGCTTGGATTCTGTTTGTCCCCTTTCGGGATTAAAGTGATAGTTGCTCGATTTGATTCATTGGAAAAAACTGTAGAATTTTCATTGTTATTAACAAGCTTACAAAATAGTGGAGCTAAGATGTCCGTGAATGATTGATAGAACTCGGCGCTAAAGCCGTCAGGTCCTGGACATTTTTTTGGGGGTAATTCCCTTACAGTCCCGCAGAATTCGGCCAGGGAAATCGGGGATTCCAATTGTATTTTATCTTTCAAACCCACCTTTGGGAGTTTTATTTTGTCTAGAAAATCTTTGGGGTTTAACAGCTTTGACTCATCCATGTTATATAGTTCGTTGTAGAAATTAGAAAATTCTCTTAAAATCTGTTTGGTGTCATGAATTATTGTGCCATTTTTATCAATTATATGGTGGATAAAATTAGATCTTCCTTTATCTTTCAGGAGGTCAGCTAAAACTTTCTCCGATTTATTTTTCCCCTGCACATATTGCTTTTTTAGTTTTTTTGTGTTCTAATGAACATTTGCTGTCCAGAAGGCCATTAAGTTCTGTTCTAATTTTGATCACTGTTGATAAAGTTTTAAGGGTTGCACATTTTTTATGTTCACATTCTGCTTGTTGGAGCGATGTTAATAGATTATTAATCTTGTTATTTTTATCTTAATTTTAACATATGCACATGTACCAACTACATATCAACTATGTATGGATTTGTATTTCTACTATTCACTGTCATGACTGTACAGTGTCTTGTATTTCTTATTTATATTTATTACCCATTATTTGTTTTGTACTATGTACAGCGCTACAGAAGATGTTGGCACTATACAAATACATAAAAAAAACAAAAAAACAATACAGTTTGTCTCCTTCCTGCTTTCATGGAAGCATAGGGTTAACATCCTGTGTTTACAAATTAGCAGCTCTGCCATGGCAGAGGAGATTCCTGATCTGACACAGCTGAGAGATCAAATTGTGGTGGTGATTACTCACATATGAGGGGGAATTAGACAGGCTGTTTTCCTCCTGTCCTGGAAAATAGTTTAGGTGCTCAAGCCCTGAGGATCCAAATATACTTTGAGAATATATTCATCTTACTGACATTTCAAGTCATGCTTTAAAGTGCAGTTAGAGTCTGTATGTTGTATGTTTTAGCAAAACACACACACACACACACACACACACACACACACACACACACACACACACACACACACACACACACACACACACACACACAGTTGCAGTAAGGTAAAAAGCATTTGCCTTTAAAGAGGAACTCCAGTGAAAATAATGTAACAAAAAAGTGGTTCATTTTTACAATAATTATATGTATAAATGATTTAGGGTTTGCCCCTTGTAAAATATTTCAAATCCCTGATTTACATTCTGACATTTATTACATGGTGACATTTTTACTGCTGGCAGGTGATGTAGCTGCTGCATGCTTTTTTGGCAGTTGGAAACAGCTGTAAACTGCTATTTCCCACAACGCAACAAGGTTCACCGACAGGAAACTGCCAGGAGTTCCACGGTCCTCAGAGTTTCTTGTGGGAGGGGTTTCACCACAATATCAGTCATACAGTGCCCCCGATGGTCTGTTTGTGAAAAGGAATATATTTCCAATGTAAAAGGGGGTATCAGCTACTGATTGGGATAAAGTTAAATTCTTGGTCTGAGTTTCTCTTTAAGTTATTCCTAAGAAAAGTCCTCTATAGCAACATAATAATATACAGTGGAATGCTAAAATTTGGGCAACGTTGTTAATTGTCATGATTTTCCTGCATAAATCGTCGGTTGCTACAAAAAAAAATATGTCATATAGGAGACACACACAGTGATATTTGAGAAGTGAAATGAAGTTTATTGCATTTACAGAAATTGTGCAATAATTGGTTAAATAAAATTAGGCAGGTGCATACATTTGGGCACTGTTGTCATTTTATTGATTCTAAAATCTTTAGAACTAATTATTGGAACTCAAATTGGCTTGGTAAGCTCAGTGACCTACATACACAGGTGAATCCAATTATAAGAAAGAGTATTTAAGGGGGTCAATTGTAAGTTTCCCTCCTCTTTTAAATTTCTCTGAAGAGTAGCAACATGGGGGTCTCAAAACAACTCTCAAATGACCTGAAGACAAAGATTGTTCACCATCATGGTTTAGGGGAAGGATACATAAAGTTTTCTCAGAGATTTCATCTGTCTGTTTCCACAGTTAGGAACAAATTGAGGAAATGGAAGACCACAGGCTCAGTTCAAGTTAAGGCTTGAAGTGGCAGACCAAAAAAAAATCTCGGATAAACAGAAGCGACGAATAGTGAGAACAGTCAGAGTCCACCCACAGACCAGCACCAATGACCTACAACATCGTCTTGCTGCAGATGCAGTCACTGTGCGTTGTCCAACCATTCGGCGCAATTTACACAAGGAGATGCTGTATGCAAAGGAAGCCTTTTCTCCGCCCACAGCACAAACAGAGCCGCTTGAGGTATGCTAAAGCACATTTGGACAAGCCTGCTTCATTTTGGTATAAGGTGCTGTGGACTGCTGAAACTAAAATCGATTTATTTGGGCATAACAAGGGGCATTATGCATGGAGGAAAAACAACACAGTGTTCCAAGAAAAACACCTGCTAGCTACAGTAAAATATGGTGGTGGTTCCATCATGCTGTGGGGCTGTGTGGCCAGTGCAGGGACTGGAAATCTTGTCAAAGTTGAGGGATGCATGGATTCCACTCAGTATCAGCAGATTCTGGAGACCAATGTCCAGGAATCAGTGACAAAGCTGAACCTGCGCTGGGGCTGGATCTTTCTACAATACGATGACCCTAAACACTGCTCAAAATCCACTAAGGCATTCATGCAGAGGAACAAGTACAACGTTTTGGAATGGCCATCTCAGTCCTCAGACCTGAATATAACTGAAAATCTGTGGTGTGAGTTGAGAGAGAGAGAGCTGTTCATGCTCGGAAGCCATCAAACCTGAACTAGATATGTTTTGTAAAGAGGAATGATCCAAAATACCTTCAACCAGAATCTAGACTCTCATTGGAACCTACAGGAAGCGTTTAGAGGCTAAAATTTCTGCAAAGGAGGATCTACTAAATAGAGATTGCCCGAACCTCCAATTTTCGGTTTGCACACCGCAATAGACTTCAATGGGGAGGCGAACTTTGAAAACTAGAAACACGTATGCTGGCCAGAAAAGTGATGGAAAAGATGTTTCAAGGGGTCTAACACCTCGAGGGGGGCATGGCGGAGTGGGATAGACGCCAAAAGTCCCAGAGAAAAATCTGGATTTGACGCAAAGCAGCGTTTTAAGGGCTGAAATCACATTGAAAGCTAAAACATCGTGCATGTGTATACATCAGGGAGTGTAATTAGAGTACTGCTTCACACTGACACACCAAACTCACTGTGTAACGCACTGCAAACAGCTGTTTGTGTAGTGACGGCCGTGCTGGACTGGTGCGCACCATGGCCAGAGTGCAGGCCGTGGCAGTATTCAAGCCCATATGGTCGCCGGGCTGTGGTAGCTCAATGATAGAACAACAGTGACTGTCAGGTAGGCATATGCAATGATGGGTATTATAATACACTTTGTTAAGCTAACAAAGTGTATTATACAGGCTGCCTCCTACCCTGGTGGTCCCAGTGATCGAGGGACCACCAGGGCAGGAGGCAGCCATTCTAGTAAAAGCACACACACACACACACTGATCCTGCCCCCCTGCCCCCTGATCGCCCAAAGCACCCCTCAGACCCCCCCCCCCCCCCCCCCGCGCGCGATCACCCCATCAGACCACTGTTTGCACCCAATTATCCCCCTAGTCACCCATCAATCACTCCCTGTCCCTATCTGTCAACGCTATATT